>NC_064629.1:251945633-252570633 GCF_023864275.1 Schistocerca cancellata
ATGTTTCAGCGTAGTTGTTGCATCCAGTACTATAGACGATCATGTATTACGTATTTTTTGAAAATAATAATTTTAGGTTGTACTGGAACATTTCTAACATTAAACAGTACTATGATACCTTACTTAACACAGTTATAAAACTCTGTTTCATAAGGATATACATTCGTTGATGTTATAATATATAACCTTTTGCCTTTTGCTTGTTTAGAATTTTGGGTGTTGTATCGGACATCAGATTGTAACGTGTGAAAAAGACGTTCTTGTTATAACATAGTTTTAATTGAGTCGTAAATGCTTATAAACTTCAAATTGTCCATCAGCTCACCTAGTTCATTGAAGTGATACGCGCTGCTCGATGCAAACTCGTGAATTCAACAGTCATCGCTCTTAAGTCTTCAAGGTCTTTCATAAAATCGTAGCGAAACCCCTTAACCGCCTTCATTTGTGTGTTATAGGAACGATGCTATTTTAGAGTTGCCTTGCATACAGAGTATGGAAACACTGCGAGAAATGCGTGCTTGGACATAAATGCAGATGCAAGCCACGCCTCCAGGTTGCGCTCTTGTATTTGACGACGAACAGAACCTGTGCAATGTTCTTAATATGTTGCAAGTGTCTGTCTTCGCCAGAACAGTGTTCAGTGTAGATGTAAGCGCATTATGTCGGAGATAAGTGAATTCGAATGTAATCAAAACGTTGGTGCTCGTATGTTGATTCTTCCGTGGCCAAGAGAGCTGAAGTGTTTGGTGTTTGAAGAGGCACAATATCGAAGAGTTATACCGCAGGAAAAGCGGGAAAACATCATCCGCTAAGTCACACCGCGGACGAAAATGTGTGTTTAGTGATTGTGACAGTCGTTAGAGAGGATTGCGAAGAATAAGAGGATAACAGCAGCAAAGAGCACTGCAGAGCCGAATGCGCACTCTTGAAGCCTGTCAGAATCAAAACACGATGGGAAACACGCAGGGAACTGCAGTACAAGATAGAATTAGAAAGTCAGTCATCAGTAACGCAAATGCCGGTAAAAGGAAAACGTGGTGCCGAAGACATAAAACCTGCACTATGGAGCTGGGGAAGAAAGCAATTTCGTCGGATAAGCCCTCTTGCACACTGTTTCCATCTTATGGCCGAGTTTACATCCAACGGGTGAAACCTAGCGTGAGTTCGGGTTGATCTGGACACCCACATCGTGGTATTCTATGGGCCTCGTGGTTACTTTGCAACGTCGTATTACTATCTAGTATTATGCTACCATATCGGCTAATCAGATCCATCCCATGGTACATTGTTTGTTCTCAGATGGCGTTGCTGCGTAAAAAGGCGACAGATGCCTTGTTCACACACCACTCATCGTCCAGCAGTCGCTTTCTGAGTACTTGGACGAACTGTCACGTCTCCCCTTGCCACCAGTCCCCAGGTCTTAATATTACTTAATCTTTGTGGTCTACTTTGGAGAGAAGGGCGCGTAATCGCTATCCATCTCAGTTATTGTTACCTGAATTTGCCACTATTTTGCAGTAAGGATGGTATAAGGTTCCCTTCAAAATCATACAAGACCTGTATTTATCCATTCGGAGAAGACTAGACACTGCAACCGGTTTTCTACACCGTATTAGGCATCGTAATGTGTTGTTTTTGGTGTTCCCTCATTTTTTCAAGCCCCCCCTGTATTTGAACACTATAGTTAAGATCTCATCTTTAAGTCAAAAGCATATGCTTGGTATGTACATTTTTAATATAAGCGAACAGTATTGTTTCCTGTTGATCACTGAATATCCTCGGTAAAAACATCGTTCCCTAAAACATGTCCACCTCTTTGGTTTCCCGTAAAGCCTTAAATCTATTACGTAAAGTACTTGTTGGAACAGAATAAGTCTCACGCATTTCCTTGAGTGTCATTTCAATAAGTATTAAGTTTTGTTCATGTTATTTTAATCCCAGTTACTGCGTGTGTGCTTTATCTTTGCCTCATTAAAAAAATAATCGTAAACATGTAAGTTTTTCTGGTGCCTGTTTTGTCCGATACAAACTGAACGTACCGCTGTCATACTTTAACACTCTCACTGTTATTTGTTCTAGACACACACAGCTTACAATGAAAAGAATATAATATTAGTTTTGTCTAAGGAACAATAACATGTAATATTTCTTACCTGCAAACAAAACACAAAACTGTGAAGTTACAAAAGAGGAATTCAGCAATCATTCTAACTTATATTTGTATAATAACAAGTGTTGTCGAAAGCTTAGTGAGTCTATATGACTCGATTTAAACGAAGTAGAGATAGATATTCAGCAACTGAAATCTATATCTGCTATAAAAATACAGATCGTATATGCGACTTTTTTTTTTCAATTCGTTGGCTTTCGGGACGCGACGTGCCGATTCAGCCATTTCAATAGCGGAATATCAATAATGACGACACGTACGTAAGGAAAACACAATAACCAATCTCCAAACGGAGAAAATACCTGACCCGGCTGGGAATCGAACCCAGTCGCTTTCGATTAGCAATCCGCCGTGCTGACTGCGCAGTTGCCGATGTGGACTTCCACTATAGTTCACACCTGTTAGTACCAACTCAGAGTGACTTGGTACTACGGCTCGCATCGC
Source organism: Schistocerca cancellata (assembly GCF_023864275.1). Lineage (NCBI taxonomy): Eukaryota > Metazoa > Arthropoda > Insecta > Orthoptera > Acrididae > Schistocerca > Schistocerca cancellata. The sequence goes on from NC_064629.1 coordinate 251,948,248, forward strand.
GTCATCGAGAAGGGATCAGCTAGATGAGCGGCGCTTAACATCCCCAGAGTACGAAACAATTTTTGACTGGTTGCCGTTCAAGACGGAATTGTAGTCACAACGCAGTGATCCGTAAATGAAGCTGGGACGACTTCAACATTAAGAATACTATCGCGCAGGCAGTCTGATAAGTAAAACCTATCTAATCTGCTTCTAGAAGTCACAGTAAAGTAGGTAAATTTAACTAACGTCTGGTATTTACACATCCAAACGTCTTTCAGGAGTAAGGGGTGGACCAATTGATGTAATTCATGAGAGAAATTAAAATTTGTTGATTGATCTGCAGGACGCAATACAGTTAAAATCACCACCCAACAGAATACCCAGAGGACTCTTACGTAACAGATAAATAATTTGCTCTTTATAAAAACGCAAACGATCCACTGTGCGACCAGTGCCAGAGGGGGCATAGAAAAGAACAAAGGTAAGATTAAAAAGTTGACAACGTAAGCTCATGTCAAATCCAACATTTCCACCTTTGCAATAGGAATGCCTTTGCGAAAGAATAAGGCGGTCCACGTAGAATATTCGGGTGCCACATTAAAAATCATTAGACCGAACATGTCCACTTTCATTACGTAGGAAGCAGATTCCCTCTTGACAGGTATACATGACACGAACACGGTAACCACGCAGTTGTAAATATGATGGAATACTGCATTTGACATGCATTTCCACGGAACGAATGCCACTGTAATCTGTGTTGAGTAGTCCTCCGTTCATGATAAATTTTCACGTTATCATAAGGAGTCAATATGTCATTTATAAAGTTGTCATCTACCTCCGGCGTGAGGTTGAACACTCGAACATTTGTATAGTTAAAATCAGCATCTGCGAGTGATACCATACTAACGGAATTATCACGATGCTTGGACGGGACTTGAGATCTATGTCGTGACAATAATATTTCAACATGAAGGGGATCCATAAATTTCACGTAAAACACGTACTCTTCTGCGTCAAAACAGGCAGTGGGGGCCTGATCGGCGTTCACATGAATTATTTCTAGAGACCCGGACTGCACGTGTCGCGTTGTTCTATCGAAAGTAAAGCTTATAGTACCTTTTCGTGGAATACACGTGGAAACCATGGTAGCCATAGCGGAGCGGCCGACGCCGCTGCAAGTAGACCAACACGAACGAAGAGGAAGGCGGAGCGGAAGCGTTGCGACTCACTTGGCAGACAGAACAACACTAACGAGGAAAATTTCACACAAGCGACGCTGCGGCGAGTAAGATAAACAGGAACCTTCCCGCTCGGTGCTCGAAATGGAAGTAGTAGAGTGGCAAGTGTTGTCGCTCGCCCTAGTGTTTAAATACAGTTCTTGTCTGATACAATCTGTCGACATATACTACCCGACGTTCAGCTACTCACATTTTTGCCTCACCCTGGAATTCTCTATTCTACTATCCCTTCAACTACAGTTCTTAGCAACGGCTCGTGTCATGATCCTGCCCAATAAGTCACTCTCTATGGTTCATTACGCATCTCATTAGGCATATTTGATCCTTGACTCATTTCAGGACGTGTTTCTTCCTCACTCGATCAATTCATCTGATCATCAACAATATCCTGTAATGCCATATTTACAAAGCCTCATTTCTCTTATCCGCACTGTACATAGCTCGCACTCTTAAGAAGATGTGCTTTAAACACGGCTTTTCACGAATCTCTTTATGGTCTCTAGGTTTATGTTTTTGGATATTAAGAGCTATTTCTTTTTACAGAGCCTCTATACTGTGTGCGATCCTTGCTACTATATCTATCTTCTTTGATTATTCTAATTACGAGATAGTTAAATCAGTCTACCACTTAGTTTCTCTTGTCCTAGTTTAACATTTAGCCATCCAATATGTCCACCTATGGCGCACTCCACCAACTCTGCCTCGTCGTTGTTTATGTGCGTACTGCAGGGATCAGCTAGCACGCTCTCCGTTTCATGAAGTGCGCGCCTTCATTCCTGTTCCCTTTCGGATGATGTTCAGATGTGTGTGAATTCCTAAGGGACCAAACTGCTGAGGTCATCGCCGGCCGGAATGGCCGAGCGGTTCTAGGCACTTCAGTCTGGAACCGCGCGACCGCTACGGTCGCAGGTTCGAATCCTGCCTCGGACATGAATGTGTGTGATGTCCTCAGGTTAGTTGGGTTTACGTAGTTCTAAGTTCTAGGGGACTGTTGACCTCAGATGTTAAGTCCCATAGTGCTCGGAGCCATTTGAACCATTTTTTTGCTGAGGTCATCGGCCCCTACTTTAACTTACGCTAAGAACAACACACAAACGCATGCCCGTGAGAGGACTCAAACCTCCGCGGGGTGGGCCGCGCAATCGGTGATATGGCATTCCCTTTCGGCAACGGCTGCAGTGTCATCAGCGAGTCTTATCATAAAACTTTCGTATCGACGTAGTCCATTTCAGTCATTGGCTCCTTAAAATACAAATGAGACAATGAACAAATGGCTCAAATGGCTCTGAGCACTATGGGACTTAACTTCTGAAGTCATCAGTCCCCTAGAACTACTTAAACCTAAGGACATCACACACATCCATGCCCGAGGCAGGATTGGAACCTGCAACTGTAGCGCCTAGAACCGCTCGGCCACTCCGGCTGGCAGACAATGAACAGCTGTGGCTTATGTATGCAGGCTACCTCAGAAAAAAAAACCGACAAGCTTTAGGGACAGGTTCCTTATACCAGAACTATAACAAAATGTGTAGTAAACATGGGCTCTAAAATACGTACCGTAAGAGCTATTAGCACTTGTTTAGTAGAGGACACGTGTTTCACAAGGCGAAACTCATACCTCCTAAGGCATGCATTTTAGGGCCTATGTATATTAGACTTTTGTTCTTGTTTTGGTGTAAGGAACTTGTCCCTAAAGCTTGTAAAACTATTTTATTCAGTTACGTATTACTATTAGACTTCTCCAAATCTACGAATATAATGTATTTTTCCTTTTTCCTTCAGTTTGCCCTTTATTACCAACTGCAGAGCTGAGATTGCTTCTCCAGTGCTCATACGTCCGTAAAACCAGGCTGGCCTTCTCCTGATCTGCTTTCAATGTTTCTTTTCATCCTCTGATAACGTGCTCTCGTGGGTATTCTTTACGCTTGTAATAAGAGACTGACTGTGTGATATTTTCACATCTATTCACTCTTATTTTCTTTGTAAGCGAAATAATTCCATTCTTTTCAAAATCTAGTGGAACTTCCTCTTTATGTAAATCACTTTTAAGCCTTTGTTTCCTCATAGTTTGTGCAAAGGTTTTGAAATTCAAAGATAGGGATAGGGATTGCAAATCGCTCTCATATTCTTGCTCCCTGTCCTCATTGTCATTAGGCTTATTTTCTCCTAGGATGAATCCATTTTTTAATTTTATTTTCATCTCTAATCATTGCTCTTCTTGTTCTGTGCGCGTTAAATTGACTGTTGATTAACCTCTGCGCGGCATGTTCGTAACGTTGCTCCAAATTTTTGTCTATACAGGGTGTTTCGCGATTGTTACTACAGGCTTCTAGGGGTCGTAGAGGGGACTTAGTAGATAAAGTTTTGATAAGGAAACTGTGTTCGGAAATGTAAGATTTTCTTACAAATAAAATTTGAAAATCTGATGTCAAATCTGTCGCTTCACGATACGCACCCAGCGGAGACAATAAGGTTTGATCCTTGTGTTCTACAGAAGGCCCGTGGCATGGGCAGTGATTCTTGTACGTATCGTCGGGTTCTCTTCTGTGTGACGAATGATGTCCTCCTTCAAAGCCGAGAATGCGGCGCTTCCTTGGAGCACCAATCCTCCGAGTTGCGAACGTACCACGTTCTCGCAACTGTTTTTGTTCTCGGCGAAAACGGTACATGATGTCATAATTACATCAGGGACAGACGACGGCGCCCTCATTTCAGTTTATGAGCGTACTGTGAACTAGGAGGTTTCAAGTGATTTGATCTTCGAACTTATTTTATATCAAAAAGGTACATTTCTGTACACGTTTTCCTTCCCTAAACCTTATCTATTAAATCTCCTCTACAACCCCTAGAAGCCTGTAACAGGAATTGTGGGAGGCTCTAAATATCTTCCTTTTATACATTATTTAGTTTTGATATATTTTCGGCATCTTGTTTATTTGCAACATTTTTTCTTTATTTTCTTCGTTATTTGCTAATTCCAGTGTCTCATTTGTTATTCACGGCAACCTCTTTTATGTCTTTTCTCCCCTAGCAGTTTTTCTGCTACATTCACTACCAAATGTTTAACACCATGCCATCCTTTTCCCACGCCAGTAACTCCTTGAAGAATTGTAGTTTTTATTTCTTTCAAGTTTGCTACGTTTCGTCGTTTCAGCTACTGTCTCATCAAATTATTTTATTTGTACCAGTGACAACGCTAGCATTTGTGTGACAGTGTTTAACTTCATTCTTAAATCTTTGAGCCTCCTGGAAACTTCCATATGCACTTCCTTCTCACTGAGTTCTTGTAAAGGGATCCACAACAACTAACTCGTCTCCAACACTGACTTCTAGTAGCGTTTCTCCTCCCCCATTCACTTGCTGAGACAGAACTCTCCCGTTATTTTTGTCCCCCTCCCGTCACAGACGGCTGCATTCCAGTCTTCTACCAGATTAAAATTTCATTCCTCTTAGACAGATCTTATGAGTTAATTAATATTATTATACACGTATTTACTTTATCTGTCGTTCGCATCTTTCTGTGTTATGTATACATGTGTCATCAGTGTCTGCCTGATATCTATTCAGTTTCGAAATCGATGTTCCTTCTGTCTGCTGCAGTAAAGTGATACAGTAAAGCGTTAGTAAATTTAATAATTTATTATTATTACTACTCCTGCACTGTCATTAACAGACCCAGTATGAATAATCCCATTATCTCATTCCAAAAATCTCCTTCTGGCCATGGCATCCCACAGATTGCTGATATACCCACCTGCGTCCTTACCATTTCTATATATAAACTTTCTAGTTTCCACACTCATATCTTCCTAACATTCCACGTGTCCGCCCCAATAGCATTCACTTTTTGTCTGATAACTCTCTACGAGTAGTCCTTGCCCCGATCTGACTGGAGACTGCTTTACCTCCGAAATGTTTTACTCGGGAGGAAACAATCTTGACCTTTTTAACATATGGTTGCATGTACTGACAGAAGATAATTTAGTGGTTGCCTGTTGTGATGCGAAAGACACTTCGGTAAATGCTAACGCCAATATTACACTGTAAAATATCTTTGACCATGCTCTTTTATAAAAACCCTCATGTAAAAACCTTGCAAACTTTAAAGGAGGTGCTTTCCTAGGAAATACCTTTGATAAAAGGTTTTTGATAAAGTATTTTCACAAAAGTTGGCTGTTACATACTGATGATTCTGTGAACAGTTACAGAACCACTAGCAAATCGAAATTTACTTCGTGCGTTGCTACTACCACAATGATCATTTTTAAATATGAAGAGAATGAAGTGCTACATAAACTGAAGCATTTGATTTATGAAAACCACAACAAGCGGTTGGAAGTATGCAAAGAAGCACCTATGGTCTGAGCTAGGGGAGAGGGAGGGAGGGGAGGAAGGGGGGGATTATACTCATGTTGTTAGTTTTGCGGCAAATAATGAAAAAGTTAACGGATTTCTTGTCAAATGGCCCTGAGTATAATTACTTAAAATCTATATCGATTGCTTATTCTGACTTTCATGAAATTGTACTGAACTGATACGTCTCTGTTTAGCGACGCATGGTGCTAGCAGGGACGGCTACCCTCCCCTACCCGAAGGTGGGTACAGACTTGGGAGCACATAGATAAAAGAATAGTCGCAACTATCAGTTGCTTTAGAAGCGGCTGCACGACAGATGACAGAAGAAAAATATTGAATTCAAAGTACATAAAAGTGATAGGATGAAGTATAAAGAGCAGTGCCAGCACAATCTAAGTGTACAATGTTTGTCGATTTTTTTATGAAGTTTCCTACAAAAAACGAAACTGCTAACGAGGGCCGAAATAATCTGGCATACGAAATTCTTTCGGAAAAAAAAGATCCGTAGACATTCGCGAAAGACATTTGCGATATAACTGGTATTCGTATTTCACACATTTTGGATACAAATTTTATTTGCCAAAGAACTTTAACTTTGAGATTTAATTTTCCTTTTCTACGATGCAAAGTGCATCGTGGGATTGATTGGTTTGAAAATCTCGCCGGACAGAACATTAGTCTTAAGGGTACACTGGTTGCTCTGGAGCGCTGTCGAAGGTGTGGAAATGGAACCAGGAGGTAATGTAACTCTTAACCACTGACGTAAGAAAGACAATGCATTATCATGCACCTATGTATAGCCCATAGAGATTTACAAACACCACAATGATTTTAACGTGAAAGAAAGTGATGTTAAGTTAAATAAAATAAGGATGTCGGCTTTGCTCCGACAGAGTGACCTTCTCGAACGATGGCGCCAGCCGTAGATAATCAGTCATGTAAGTGGCATCACATGGCGAATGGAGGCGGTGCCACCAGCACAGCTCTATAAATACGGGGGAATGCCCGACTCTTTCAAAATGGTTCAGATGGCTCGGAGCACTATGGGACTTAACTTCTGAGGTCATCAGTCCCCTAAAACTTAGAACTACTTAAACCTAACTAACCTAAGGACATCACATACATCCATGGCCGAGGGAGGATTCTAACCTGCGACCGTAGCGGTCGCGCGGTTCCAGGCTGTAGCGCCGACAACCGCTCGGCCACCCCGGCCGTCGACGCAGTAGGGAAAGGATGTAAGCGGAAGACAGACGAGTGGACCGTGATTACAGCGAAGATACGGGCCGCATTATAGTACTCCACTAATATAAGCGGTTTTGATAAAGGCCACTTTGTTATGGCCCTGCGGCTGGAAACAGTCTCTGGAACGGCGAAGCTGGTAGACTGTTGGCGTACTACTGTGTGAGCACCTGTGGAAAGTGGTTGAATGATGCTGAAATAACTAGTAGGTCGTCTGGTATTGGACTACCACGTCGCATCAGGAAATCTAGACGTAGGAGGATCCCTCGCTGCGTAAGGCAGCGATCTGTGGCACATATGAGGACAGAGTAGAATGCTGGTGCAGGCCCAAGTGTTTCGGGGCCCATCATTCAGCGCACAATGATGAACGTGGGCATCGCGGCAGACGATTACTACGTATTCCTGTGTTGACCCAACGACATCATCAGTTACAATTGCAGTGGCCACAGCACCACTGAGTTTCCACCGTGGATTGTCGGATGAATCACATTTCTTCTTACACCAGGTTGGGTTCTTACACACAGTCATCCACGCGAATGGCTGTACGGAACATGCACCGCGCCACAGATGCAGGCCGGCGAGGGCAGAATTATGTTAATGGGGTCCATTGAATTGGGCTTCCATGGGATCTGGGGTGGTAATCGGAGACATCATGACAGCAGTGAACTAGGTGAACGTTACTGCGGTCCAACTGCATCATTTCATACTTGCCGTCTCCCCCTACGGCAATGACGTATTCCAGCAGGATAACTGTCCGTGCCGGCCGGTGTGGTCGAGCGGTTCTAGGAGCTTCAGTCTGGAACCGCGCGACCGCTACGGTCGCAGGTTCGAATCCTGCCTCGGGCATGGATGTGTGTGGTGTCCTTAGGTTAGTTAGGTTTAAGTAGTTCTAAGTTCAAGGGGACTGATGACCTCAGATGTTAAGTCCCATAGTGCTCAGAGCCATTTGAACCATAACTGTCCGTGTAGCAAGGTTAGAATCGTACTACAGTGGTTTGAGGGCAATATAATGAACTCACATTGATGTCTTGGGCCGCAAATGTGCCTGATCAGTACCCACAGCTGCGCGTCCGTAAACCACCATCCCTTAATTTGCGGGGATTGCTTGACATGCACGTAGACATCTGGCGCCACATACTTCTGGAATCCTGGCAAGGACTTGCAGAGTCCATGCTAAGCAGAATTTGTTGTACTGTGTTTAAAAAGTGTAACAACATGCTATTAAACAGGTAGTCACGTTGTTTATGCTCATCGGTTATGTTGCTTCAGTACTGTGTAACTGTGCTGTGCTGCCTAATTAATGTAGCGGCTAGAGTTTGCGTTACAATACTAGAGTTACATAGCTGGACACAGATCTGGGTAATTTTATCTAATTTAGGCTGCGTTATGTGGTGATTGGTTTCTTAGTCGGTAGGCATGTCTCATACAAAACACGTGCAATTATTTCATTCCAACACAAAAATAAGAGTACTGTCGTTTTTATTACTCCACTTCTAAAGACGTATTTTGACTTCAAACGTTTATTACGTTGTCTTCCCCGCTCTACGCCGTTCCATGCTTTCCGTTCCATTGTCGGCATTGATTCCCAAAGGAAAAAAAGAAGGAAAAAAGCACAACAGCCCCTCTTCTTGGTCTACTACTGAATTTTTTTTCTCCTAGGTAGTAGCTCTCCTCCAACCATGCAAATCATGTAGCCACATAAAAGTGTGTTGTCACACTACTACATCAACTACATTCGAACTGTTTCTGATATACGCTATTCCCACTGGCTCTATTACCATCTAAAGTGGTTACCATTTTATTTCGCCAATAGGTCTCGTAACCAGTTTCACGCGTAATTACCAAACTCTGTTACGTTTATTCTAGTCTGTGGATGTAGGACCGTTAGCACGCTTTCATACTGCTCTTTTAACTGTGGATGCAGCTTTGCTACGAAGAGTTCAGAGAAGCATGATCCAGCTAGTCGTTTAATGATTAGGGACGCAGGGTGGTCTGCTTGAGTATAATCTTGAAGACTATATATGTTTCGTAAAAAACGTGCTGTCACTGAGTGTATTTGAAATATTACAACTCGCCGCGCTTACTGAATGTGCTATGTATGTTCAACATCCCTACATTCATAAGTTTTGTAGCTATTTATGCCCTGTGGCAGGTAATTTATTTTTAAGTGATTATTGCTCTTCGTGAATATTTCTGACATGTCTAACAGATAAATGTTATTTTCAACATTAAAAAAACTGTAGGTGTACATACGTATCATTTTAGAAATACTGTATGCTGTAGATTATTGGCCAGATCAAAATTATAAATTTAGAAAAAAGGCACCTAGACTCTGAATCTAACTCTCTAATTCTAATATTCTAACGCAAAAATCTTCCCACTGCCCCAACTGTGTAGCACATTTACATAACACGGCGTCGTAAAGTGGCTTGCACAGTATGTGTGTTGACATAGCACAGCTCGTTATTTTTTAGTTTTTTTGGATACTCCAGTAATGTTTGTTGTTGGTTTTTGCTGTTGCTGTTATTTATTGTTGGGTTCCGTTCTGTTGTTTCGTATTTATATATGTAACTATGACCAATCTGTTCCTAAATACGGAATTGCTGATAATAAATTAGTAATTACTGTCGCACATCAAAATGATATTTGACCTCAAGGTATAACGTATCCTATAAATGCAGTTGCTATAACTAAGAACAGAATTACTGTACCAGTTATTCAGGTGTGTATGTATATGTAAGATCCATAGTAAATTCCTCGTCCTACATGCAAATAAATACAAATAAAAAATATAGAAGCTCCATTTGCATGTAAGGTTCGAATAATTCAACCATTATTTACGTCTCGGCAGATGTGTACTACACTACTAAATGCTATTTCAATATTTGATGTATAATGTATAGCTAAAAATAGTCCAGTTACAATTTGAATTACCAAACATAACCCTAGCAGGGACCCAAAATTTCATCAAAATGAAATATTTGTTGGTGCGGGTAAGTGAGATAGACTGTGTGATATGAGAAACCGTAGCTATTGAAATTTATAAGGATAGTTGCGTTAAGTAATAAGAGAGATTGAATTCTCTGATAAGAAAAATAAAATACAATACTTAAAATTTTATTTAAAATTGAAGTTTTTACAAAAGCTTGTTGATATGAACTACGAAGGCCCACGTAGATCCTCCCTTGGAAGCGCTTCATGTAGACTACAGAAAATTTCTGTATAGTTTTGATTTGATCTCATTTATTTACTGCTTCCTTTAGGCGATTAAGTGGAATATGGTCTGTATATAAAACAATGAAAAATGCATGTTGTCGTTATAATTCTATCGAAGTTTTCTTGTATAGCGCGCGTTCCATAGAGGACTATTCCAAATTTTTGATTATTTTTTCAGAAACACTCCTTGTTCTGGAGAGCTATGGAAAGTATTTCAGTGTTATTTGGAATTTGAAATACAGACATAGACGTTGTTAACATGAAATCCTCGTCCCAGTTATATATGGTGCTGGTTTTTAAGTGCTTGATAGATTCTTCTCTTTGGCAATTTTCAATTCATCTTCTTACAGTGCTTCACTTAATTTGGAACGTGCGTAAGTCCCTCTGCCACTCTTTCTGCCATATTATCCAATGCCCACAGCAATGAAACTTGTACTGTGTATCACCCAATCCAATCAGTATATTCGAAAAATTCTGTATGTTATCATAAAATTGTGAGACACATTGTGGTGGTGCCACAATTCGCCCATGTTTGCCATTAGTAGTACCGAAGCAGTTTCGAAAGTTCCACGCGTGACAGAATTCTTTTAAAATTCGCTTCAAGTCGTCAGGTAATGAAAATGTTACACGGGACATCATACCATCAGTTATAGTGTGGGAAGCTTCTTCCACAATATTGTGCAGCATGGAGTGACCGAGGTGGAAACTGAAAGAAATAGTTTGCAATGTATCATCAATTGCAAGGGACTAGGAAATTTCAAGAAGTGGTGTTAGACGTACTATTCATAAGCGTCACAGCTTGCAATACTTATTTAGAGATACTGTATCTATCTCCTATGTACAGATTATGTTGAAAATGCAATAGTTTTCAGGCTTGTATTATTTTGTATGTGTTCTATTGTCGTATGACATACTGTGATTTCGACAAGTATTTTAACTTTTCTCGTCTTGTACATACAAAAATCATACTATAGCTAATTTTTCGCATTAGTAGTGGTCTTGTTATTTCACGTTTTTACGTGAATCACAGTTTTAAAAACAGTGCATCTTTGGTTAATTTGTAATCAGGAATATACTGTAGTTATCCATCATCTCTTTCTGTCCCTAAATATATTGTAAGTATATGGATCTGCGAATAAAATTACAGCTATTTATTGTTGTTTCAGGTCGCGAACTGAAAGTGCACAGAGTGTCATCATTTCGGAAACTGATTAACAAGAGTACAGCACTGTTACTGGACCGGAAAACTGGCAAGTGAGGCTAGCTTTGAAACTGTAAGCGTTGGTGGAGACCTATATTGACCGAATTCGTCACAGTTACCATCACAACCTTCTATCTGGCATGTTCTTACAGTCTCAAAGTACGACGTGAAGAAAGAACGATGGACTCTTCTCCATCTACGTCTACTTAATTGTTAAAAAGGGCAATGGGGCAAAGGTAACAGTGGCCAGTTGTGGTATATCTGTCGCTACAATGGCTGCTACTGTTACGAGATTATTAACTTTCAGGCAACTGTCTGCTAAAGATTGAGTGTACTAGGTGATTACAAGGCTTGATTGAACCCAGTGTACAGAACTTCATATTATCACAATAATTTCAATTACATATAAAATAGTTTTCGATTTTTAATTACAATTTTTTAATGAATGAGTGTTGCTTTATAAATACCTCTTAAAATTTATATTAAATTTGTATTGTAACTGATGCTTTTCACATGCTTTATATTCTAAATTCAGCCACAAAACTTAATGCTGTACAAAGAAAATAATAATCCAATTAAAAGGAAGAATTTCACTGCAATATGCCAGTCTGATAAATAATTTAATAGTTCTCTGCATTCAGTGTAAAACAGTTCTTGTAAATACTAGCTGTCAAGATTTATATGGTCTCCCTACAGTGTTCCTCAGTACAGAAAGACTCAAACACTTACTAGCCAAAGGTAATTTTTATAAAAAAACTACGAATCTTGAAAGGGGATAAAAATACGTAATATATAGAAACATAAACAGAATTTGCAGCCAAGCTCACCTGAAAGAATCAATGTTTTGCAGGATGTAATTGTACTTCATAAAACCGTGTTACTTTTAGTTTTTATGGTTCAAGATAACTGTAAAAACTTAAAAAAGAACAAGTACTTTCGTCTTCTGAAGTGGTTATGAAATGCCCATTACTCTTTCAGTTCCTTGCAAAGTGCTTGAAATTCCACTTCTGAACGCCATAACTCGAACTCATTTTAGCGTTATTTTGCTCTTTATCTTTCTCCTGTAATGCAACAGGACTTGCTAGCCAACCCATAGTTCCGACTTGAACTCAGTAGAGCACATTTGGGATGAAATAGACTGCCGACTTCACTTCAGACCCCAGTGTCCAGCATTACTACCTCAATTGGTTTCAGTTGCTGATGAATAATGGGACGCCGTTCCTCTATCAATATTCAGGCACCTCACTGAAAGTATCTCCAGCAGAGTTCAAACCATCATAAAGGCTAGGGGTGGACACACTCCATATTAATGTCCATTGATATGGTGTTCAGATAGTGTATGTATAGCGTGTAGTGTACATAATTGAAATGCATCGATAAATGATAAAATGTCTCCTGTGTGTGCAAGGTCGATCAAATGAGGCTGAATTAAGAGAAACTCTGATACAGTGGAAACAGTCCCTATGATCCAGTTCGACTTCACACTGCATCTGAAGAATTTGGGCAGTAACTACAGGAAGTGGGAAGCATGATGTGAGGTAGAAATTCTCATGATTCTGACATTTTTAAGGGGAACCATAACCCACGTTAAATACACAAAGTATTACTGAAACATAAATGACATTACAATAATTTTTATATAATGGTTGCGTGTGGAATGACATATCACAGGGGGAAAATTAGTGCATGAACTTCAAGGTGGGGACAAGATAGTAATGGACAATTACGTGAAAAGGAAGATAATTCTGCATCATTTAATTTATCAAACCAATACGTAATTCAGTACATAAATGAAACATTACACTCCACCATCACTGTGACTAAAGAGAGGGAGAGGTCGCAAGGTCAGAATCAGAGCTTTCTCACTTAAGTTGACAAATTCCATATTTATGAAAGTAACCAAGAAAATCTACTCAAAATGAGGTTCATTCCGCATCACATTAAATGTTCTGCACTTGTAATGTCAAAGTTTGTCACAAAAAGCCATGAGATTGCACGCAAAGTCATGCCTCAAAGTATGAAAATAAACTTCAGAGCTGTGTGAACTGATTCGTGTAATGATATTACTAGTATACAAGTGATTGCTCAAGGGAATGAACTCTATGCAGAGTGCAGAATGACTAATACTATTCCACACATGGCTCATCACATGAACAAACTTAAAACTGAGTGGAACGCGAGAAATTATTCAGATCGAAACGTAACTTTGGCAAATTTGACGCACTTCACCATTATCTAACAAAACACGGAGTATAATCAGTCACAAGAGAGGCCATTGCTGATGGCACATGCTCAGCTCTGATATGAACAAAGCCAAATTTCCTGACCGCCCATTCTCAAGAAAATTAACCAAAACAAATTCAATAAAATGAAACAAAAGCATTCCCGAATGTTCTAAGAAACGAATGAAATGACTTCCTCATATTTAAACAACACCTAACAGCACTAACCGAAAAAGACTTCTGAAGGAACTGCAGGTCTTAACAATGCAGTGTCTGGAACATGAATCCCATTTTAAAATTACGAGTGGGGGAGGTGAGCTACAGAGAATTTGTTTGAAGTAGTGGGGGGCAGTTTATGGATCGTTGTGAAATGATCGTTGCGAAAAATCGAGCAACAGTCTGGTTCGTGGAAAAACAAACTTGGTAGACTTGTCTGGGGAAAGATATTGGTATCGATAGTATAGGGTAGAGCTAGAAGAATTCACACGGGTAGAAGCGAAGACGCACTTTCCTGTTGTGTCCTGCCTAATTGTCGAAGATGGGGTGTCTAGGAAACCTGCTTCTTGGATTGCTAGACAACAATACAAGAAAATCGTATTAATGAGTTTTTATTACAATAAGATAAATGACAATACTTGACTTAGAGAAATACATAGATGTGTCGCAAGCAACAGACAACATACAATATAATCAATGTCCTTCAGTATAACGATTCCAATACAATTAAAGTAATACAGTGGATGCTTCTATCCAGATCGTTGGTCTTGACGCTTTTGTAGAACTGGGCCGCGGTCAGTCGGTGCGGTGCTTCTGTTCTCTTCGCCTAGAGGCCGCCCCTGTCGCGTCGTCGTCCTAGACAGGGGTCGGTCAGCGTGCTATTGGCTTACGTCTTTTTCACAGCCCTCCTTGCTCTAGTTTCCGGCTGTTGACTTTATGCCGTAACATTTCCATTTTCATACTTGCCGGTATGTAGCAGCACCAGTCTGTTAGTATTTGTAGACGACAGGTGTGCTGCAAATTCTGTAGAAATTGTGAGCATCTTCGCAAGTTTTAGGAGGGAATCTTCTTACTGACTGGCCAAGCTAAGACCTTGAAATTTCAGGAACCTAAGCCATTGTTATATAATGGGCAAACAAAGGAATTGATGAATAATCGAATAATGCGAGCGGTAGCTAGGTTAATGATAATGGCGTGTGGAGTGTTTAATCCCAGTTAGATATTTTTACAACCGAAAAGCAAGGTGCGTCTTCTTCACTACAGCTTTAGGACAGTTGAGGCATGAAAGCAGTAAGAAAGAAGACACAAACCTAAAACGGGTATAAATTTATTGGGTGGCAGTTTCACACTCACTGTGTAGAATGTTGTCTAAATCACCTGTGTGTTGCATGCAGGTGAAATACATCATGCCCATTCCCTGCAATCTGGTACTGAATAGAGCTTCTGGGAGTGGAGATGATCCGAGAACTGCGGCCAACACTGTAATGACTGTAAGGAATTCAATGAAGATGACTATGTAGGAATATCTGTAACTTTTCTCTGAAACTCTACTACTGTCAGAAAGACATAGTAACTTATTCTGAAAAATTATAGAGAGATTTGTCTCTGAGGTATGCTTCACTCATACTCCAACGAAATTGTGGTTTTAATAGAGAGTTGAAATGGTAAACTTTTTATGTTTCAGGCCGCAAGTTTTGAATAGAGAGTATTTAACACATTGAATTATTGAGCAAGTTTCGTTATTTTGAATGTTGTGAAACGGCAACGTACAGTTTTTGAAATATACCTGGTTACTGTCCGGCCGCCGCACAGACTTGTTCATTTCAGGCGGCAATAAACTTCGCCGCATTTCAGAATCCTAAAACGGGCAACCTGCACAAACTTGCGACATTGTAAAATGAAAGTTTCTAGACGAAGTGTTGTTTTCCGATGGAACTGTTCTGGTGCTGTGTGCGCTCATGGTCTATGGTTAACACCGTGAAATGAGAACACAAAATCGAGAGTTTGAGCGCACTCATTCTGTTGTTTATAAAACCACGTATCACGTGTATGCTGAAAGTGTGTCTGTAGAAAACTAGTATTTTTTTAAAAAATTCTGAAATATTCTGATGATGGTTTAGGCTAAAACTTATAAAGGTGTATAATAGCAAACAAAATAAAAATGCGATCAGGAAGGAAAATTACATGATGGGCTCATAATAATTTCGTCACTCACAGACTAAAACTATCACGCTGATGTAAATGCAAAGATAATTTATTTCACTTTGTGACCTACAAGTAAAAGTGAAACATTCTAAGAATATCTCTGCGAGAGAGCGCGTAAATCTCTGTCCAGCTCAGAAGATCTTCTGCAAGAGAGTTTGCTATGATGCAGCGGACGATGGTGACGAGTGAGCGGCTTCCGCTTGGGTGGCGCGACGCATTGCACCATTCCCTCGTGAGGTACAGTGCATGTTGCTGCACTCACATTGGCAAGTACAACTAATGGTATACATTTCTTTAAAACGAGGTATCTTCTAGATCAGTAGTGTCTATTCTCCCCTTAAAAGTGTAATTTAATTGTTCTAAATCGTATTTCTTGGACACAATTCGTGTTTGTTGCTAGTTGGATGGACGCGACCTAGGCTTAAATTATCCAAGTTGTAAATGCCAAAACACCAATAAAACAATCTTAGAAACGCGAATTCTCTCAAAACAAAGCAAGCAATAATTCATACCCCCGTCATCAGTCTCTGTACAATCAGTACAAAACTTATTGCTAATACAGTCTTTGTTTACATACAACCAGACTGGCGTGTTCCACACATTTACTGCCACGAGGCCGCGGGTGGTCGCAGCAGAGCGTCACGCCTAATGTCGTGTGCCTTACAATAAACCAAAGTTGTCGGATTCGTATGTTAAATAAAGTTTGCTGAAGCAACCTCACTACCAAAAACTGCGATCCTATATCTTTTTTCGACAATTTTCATTCTAATTGCAGTTATAAAGCGCAGGGTTAATGTCTATTGGACTAACATGTTGTACTAAAGTACTTAGGACAACATACTGAACATTATTTGTATATTTTTGTGATAAAAAATAATGAGCTTAGATGAGTTACAACAAATTCCAAATGGTTCGAATATTTTCTCCAAACGTTATTTACGTAATTTTTCTTGTTCACTAAACAGGAAGCTTGTATTATGTTATAAAAATACACTTAACGTTTTCGTTAAAGTTCAGTATTTTGTAGAGTCTTCACTCGTAGCATTTCAGAATCCCAAAATTTCTATTTTGCAGCTTTATAACATACTTTTCACCATTATTTTACTCCTTTGACTTTTGAAAGAGTGAAAAATAAGTTTACATAATTTTTGATAATACAAAAACTGGATGTCACTGTAATCATTAATTTGAGCAATAAGGCTTCTAGAAACATTTTTTAAGTTCTTGTGTTAATATGCAGAACTGAACACACGCCAATTAATGTTTCAGTATTTAGCAGTAAGCAAGTGCATTAGCCTGTTTCAGTGAGTCTACAGTGTCTCTTGTCTCATAAAGGCGGTAGTGGAAAGCTCTCTTTAGTGTCAAGGACCTGAATGGTGTATTTTTACTGTTGTGTCAAGTTAAAATATGAAATAAAAAATGTGCTGTGTTATCGTGAAAAAGTCTTCATTTCGTCAGTAAAAAACCCGACAAAGGAAAAAGATAGTACGTATTTCTTCATATTATTATTCATTAAACTTTTTAATAAACGAATAGTCTTCCCCTGAACTTTAAAAATGTACAAAGTTAGTAGTTCGTTATGCCAAGAGTACATCATTTGGATCCAAACTGAAAGAGTTGTTTTTGACTTAATTTTGGAAAGAGGATCATTTCAGCCTGGCTTGACCAGCGGTGGAAGATCCATCATCATGCGTGGGGCAGGCAACGCGTTAAAACGCTTTATACTTTGTTCCAAGGTATGTACTCTCGAATGCTTCACATTCTGTTATACATCATTCTTCTTTCTAAATTACTTTGATGAGTAGCAAGAAATGAGGGCGCTGTCATTGGGTGGTGAGCAGAGGCTTTATTGCTAGTCTTTCAATACACGTTTTTTTGGGGCTGGGGAGGGGAGAGGCAGTACACTGGGAAAACTGAAGAGCCTCTCTCCTGGAACTGCAGATTATTTTGATTGAGGAACAGCCAGGGAAAAAATCTCTACCTTCCCAGATATAGACGGAGGAAGCAAGGAACTGATCAGGATGAGGGGAAAAAGGTGATTAGGAACTTCCAGTTTATAGGAAGATGAGAAGGATAAAGCTTAATTTAAAACTACGATTAAGTATCAAAGACTGCAAGAGTCAAGTCGAGAAGAGCTTCACGTTGGATCAGGAGCAGGAAATGTGCAGCACACTGCAAGCGTGATCAGAAAGCCTAAATGTGTGCTAAATATTAGGAACAAGAACGTACTACTGCTAGGCAGTAGCCATGAGTGAGATGTAGGCTTTGTTATAAGGTACGTTTAGAGCCAGTGTACCAAGCCACCAGCATTATGAAACCAAATGCAAGGCTAAGTCAAGTGATACATGTCCGAGGGTCTTTATGTAAGGATTTTTATAGGAAAGGACCATAGTGATTATGGGTGTGGTGAGAGAAGCGGAGCATATGACATAGCTGGCGACCTGGAAAAGAATCTCCCTGACTCGGGGCAGAGTGATGGCAAATGACTTCGTGCATATTACTCTGGTACCAGTCGAGACTGCCTATGGAGGGGTGTCACTAGGCATGGTGTACACCTAAAAAGAACTGGGGCGGTAAGACTGGTACAGCTGAGTCATGAAAGTATATGGGGAAAGGGGGGTAGTGGATCTCAGGCTGAGCATGGTTAAATACACGTTGACATCAGTAGGACAAGTCGGTATTTTTTAAGATAAATTCAAACAATAGCTTCCACTGCCTAAAGAGTATCTCCGTCAAATAAAAAAAAATCTTTGATGTGTACAGTAGTTTGTGAGACTGAGTACTGGTGTAGAGAAACTGAAATCCAATATTTTGTATTATTTGTGTATGAAAGAACACACACTTACTGTAGGATTACTTCAAAGAATGGAGCATCATGTATTTACATCAGGAAAGGAACACAGTTTAGGTAGACACATCACCTTAGTTGTCTGTAAAGGCAAACATTTTTCAGTATGAACTGTTGAATTAACAGTGCTCAACATCAAGAAGAAATTAAACATTTTTCGCTTAAGTATCTATCATAGTGGTGTTTTGGATATTTTCTGCATAAATTAACAAATTCTAAATGAAGTCTTATTCAAAAGTTAATATAATTTTGTGTGGAGACAAACACAATTATCACAGATGAAACGAGTAGCACTCTCACAAACATTCTTTGCAGTGCTGTCATGTCCCTGTTGGGTAACAGTGCAAGGGTAACTACAATGACTGCATTGGTAATCAATTATTTGGTGACAAATGTGGACAGAGAAAAGAGTGATATAGCTGTGAAAGATATTTGGCTGTCAGATCATTTCTGCCAAACAGTAATCAGGTGGGAAACAAAATTTGTAAACTCAAGGCCTATAAAAGAACTTAATATGCAAGATTTTTAAGAGAACTAGCAAACTAAAATTGGGATGAAGGGTATAGAGAAACAGCTTAAGTGAAAAATTCTCCAGGTTCTGAACATTATTAAAACTGAACAAGACGTTACCCAAAGTACCCACATCAGTAGCAATGACACAGAAACGCATATGGATAACACATATTAGAAAATGCTGCCAGAAACTTAAGTACCCCAGTTCCTTGAGAGTCAAAATGAGCTAAATTTGTTAAATTTCTATCATAAGTGCATAAAGATTCATGGGAGGGTGCTGATTGCTGCAAAAATGGTATTTAATAAGAAAATAATGTGCAATGCAAACAATAAAAGCAGTCATTTTTAATGTCTTCAGCGTCCTAGGTAAGCGATCTTACTTCCATCCCCCAAATGTTTTACTGTATTTTAGACTTGTGTTTTCGACAGTCAGAAAATTTTAATGCAAAAAATCAAACGATGCCTTTTTAAAGAAGCTTTTAATGCTTGCAGTTTACATAAATAAGACGCTTTATGACATTATACTTTCTAGATTTTTCAGATGTGAACACTTTTGTGAACCCAGAGTAATGTAATGAGCAGGATATCTCTATTGCGATCATAGCTGATCCAACAATCCGCCCTTACCCCACTGTAGTTCGCAAACAATCCGTAAGTCTTCCAAGAACTCTGAATGACCACTCTACTTGTGCTATGATAACATGCAAAGTGCAGAAAATCCTTACGCCTACAACTATAGTAGAAATGTGTTATCGCCGGCCAGTGTGGCCGAGCGGTTCTAGGCGCTTCAGTCTGGAACCGCGCGACCGCTACGGTCGCAGGTTCGAATCCTGCCTCGGGCATGGATGTGTGTGATGTCGTTAGGTTTGTTAGGTTTAAGTAGTTCTAAGTCCAGGGGCTGATGACCTCAGATGTTAAGCCCCATAGTGGTCAGAGCCATTTTCTTAAAAATGTGTTATTAAAATTCCGTAGATGTAGAGGGGTAAGTGGCTAAGACCCAAAATTAAGTGCATTAATTTTTTTAATGGCAGAAGTGCTCCTTTCAAATGCTGCTCGTTAACGTCTACGTGGTACAAAGATACAATGATTTCTACGCGCTCTGATATTGTAGAATCGTCTAGGCTTATGTAATTTCTTAAGAAACCAAATATATCCCTCATATTGTCTACGTTAACGTACATCAGAGTTAAGTTTCCTACAACTGTATCGAGAATAACATCGGAGACATTTAGTGTAAAACTGTTTTCTACTCTCAGGTTTCAATCTTCTTTTGGTTTTTCATCTACGAAGGATATTCTATTTCCTTTCCGCCTCTTTACCGCAAATCGTTGCATTCAGTTCAGTTGATACTGGAGTATTTTCTGCTAGCTTGCAACTTCCAGTGTAAATAGATCCTAACTATTTGTCAGTTTAATTCCTCCACCTGTAATAGTGACACTTTCAGTATCTATTGTGGTTTCACTTGCTTGAAGCACAATGTTACGTACGTTTATCGCAACTAGTACTTTGTACCACAGTGAAGACATCGAGAAACATTGAAATGATTTCAAATACTTCATAATGACCGTTAGTTCAGTACGTGTCTCTACAGTCAAAGTTAAAATCAAGTTCAAAATGGTTCAAATGGCTCTGAGCACTATGGGACTTAACTGCTGAGGTCATCAGTCCCCTAGAACTTAGAACTAGTTAAACCTAACTAACCTAAGGACAACACACACATCCATGCCCGAGGCAGGATTCGAACCTGCGACCGCAGTGTCTAGAACCGCTCGGCCACTTCGGCCGGCTAAAAGCAAGTTCAACCACCCCTTGTAATACTGGCAAATAATTATCAAATCGACGCACAGAATCTATCCGCGCAGACCATATCGTTTCCGACAGCCCGTGAAGGGAAGCTACTTTCTTTCAAAACATTCCGTCATTTTAGGCTATAATAAAGATGTGTGTTCTAGGATATTCCGAAAAAAGTGACTACGTCCACGCAACTCTTCGCAGCATGGACACCACAAAAAATTAATGAATGAGCACTGCGTGGAGAAAAATTGCCAGCAGATTTTCTTTTAATATACGCTTTTGAGCACCCTGATAGATGCCAGTCACATAGCTCCCGTTGACGTATGCCTGCCCGAACAGCCGGAAAGCCGTAAGCCATATCGTTTCAGCTCATCGCAAATCATTTTAACGATTGACTGACGAGTCTTCTGGTCACAGTCAACAAAGTCAATTTTCTCCATCGAGGGTAACGTAGCACGCTATGAGAACCTTTTGTTGTGTTTGGGCTTCATCGGGAGTCGCACCTACCATAACAGAGAAGTAATTGTTAAGTTTTACCCCTATTAAAATAATTTGGTGACGAAAGTCCCCTACTATATCTATATATTCGTTCTGAACACCGTGTGGTAGGTGCAACGAGCCACGTGCTTTCCTCCTTGTTCCTTCTCTTCAACTTGTCTTAAATGTCCTTTTATAATTTGATCAAACTTCGCCAAAAACTCTTAAGAGGCAACAAAAAAAAGTCGTTTCGACTATCTCGGACGAAGTCACTATCACCTCTGAGCTAGACCTTTTCCCATGAGAAAAGGAATCGCCTGGATTACACGATATAATACTTCTTTTCAATACTGCTGTTATCTTATAATATTTCGGCCTAAAAGATATTCTAGGGCTGTACTACTATTTAACAGTGTCTAATTAGCACCATTCTACGTACGACATATTGTGATCAGCGCTGTTTTTATGTTCAGTCACTTTTTCTTTTAGCTTTTTCCAGCCTCTTGATAATCCCCCGTCATGGCCTACAGCCAAATCAGACTTCAGACGCATCCGTGTGTCGTGAAAACAATCAACTACAAAGTTGTACAATGCTTACTTTACTTTGCTCCAAATGAGCAAGTCTCTTCCTGAAATTTCCTCATTACCTAAGATGTGCTCAAAAATATTTTAAGAGAAAGGTTGGTTAGCTTTTCGGTCCCATGGCAGTCCTTTTGATGTTTGCTCAGGTCCTCGCCTAACAGAATGGTTTACCTTTAAACTTCTACAGCGGTCTATTTTTTATTTTTCTTTAGTTTTTTCACTCCACGGACTGACATCGAAATCTAAAAGCTTCTCATTTCCTCCAGACATATCCATTAAAACATGTTCAGTTTCTGGCAGGATTTCGTCACTGTCGGTGCCGCTTGCCCTTTCACTTTTTTGTGTGCACTCTTCGTCACCGCAAATGCCACACTTGCTGTCTGCAGTATCTGCGGTCAGCGCCAAGGAACGATTCTCAGTATGTAAAGAACAAAGTTTATTTCTTGTCAGTAAACACGAATCCCTTTTTAGTTGTGGTGACTATGGCTAAAGGCCGAAACAAAAAATAATTGGCTGATGGCCAAATTACAACAACAATAAATCGTTTCTGGCTTAATGGTCAGACAACAGAATAGCTTTTGGCAGAAGGTCAGTTCTAATAGCACAACAGTTAATATCTCCATTAATCAGTCTGTCAAAAGGCCAAAAGGCCGGTATTGAAAAGTACTTAAGCCAGCTCAAATTAGGCTGTCAACCTAATTCAGAAATAAACAAGTATGCCAATTACGTTTTATCGAGTTAGACATCAATCACTGATAGTGTCCACAACAGGTGAGAGGTTTTACAATTTGGCGCAACCAAAGTCAACAACCTGTATAATTCACAGATGCATACTGTTCATATGGCGCCGTAGTCCACACGTAAACGTGAAATGGTCCGGAGCCTCATGACTGCCCCAGGAGGACGACTCGGTGGCGTAGCAGCAGTGGACTGCGACGCGTCTTTCTGGATGTAGCAAAGTAAGTCCCGGATTGTGGAAGAGAGGTTGGTCTCGGCACCTGGCCCATCGGGTTACTCGGTAAAGACTGCGTTCTGTGTTTTTCTTTTTTGTTTGTTATTTCATCCCCCCTTGCCCTATGTTGAGGGTGGGGGGGAGGGGGTGATGTTGGCTGGCAGCGGTACAATCAACCCACTCTTCAGGCAGCAGAAATTATTCTCTAACTTACATGCTAAACACAAAATAAGCACACATATTTATCATGAATTTAAAATTATTTTAAAAAGGGACGTTGATGACAGGATATTATAAATAGTGATGAATAGTTTAAAAACAATGATAAAACTGTGAGCAGACAGCACAGTTAGAAACATTTGAAAGAACAAAACAAAAAAAAACTAGAAAAAACAAAACACTTAAAAACAAATACTTAACACGACACAAGAGAGGCTGATCATTAAAAATAGAGCACTTTACAATTTCACTAAAACTGGAAAAGGACCTGCCCTGGAATGTTAGATTATTGACGAAAAGAAAGGTGGGTATGTAGGGAATAGGAGACTGGCGGTAATGAGGACTGAGGGCTGATAAGAGATGAGACAGGGGTGGCTGTGGGGGACAAGGAGAGAGGGGTAGAAGATATTGGATCTATAAATTTGAAGGGAAAGGGGGTGGGAACGACAGGGAAGGGTAAAAGGGGGCGATGAGGAATGGGGAGAGGAAGAGAGTGGAGCCAAGGGAGGGGCAGAGGGGTGTTGATAGGGTGGGGTGGATTCAGAGTTGGTAGGATGGGTATATGTCGGGGCGGAGTTCGTGGTCTGGGAAAGGGAGACGATCTCTGGGAGAGGACGTGGGGTGTGTGCAGGTGGAGGGTTGGTGGGATGTATAGGTAGAGGAATGGCAGCTTGGAAAGTAGAAGGGACACGAAAGGATTGTTGGAGTCCAGTTTGCGGATGGTGTAGTTTATTCAGAGGTGTTCAGTGTGAGTGAGGAAAGATGGGAATTTGATGAGTTGGTAAGGAGTCCTTGTGGGGGAAGGTAAGCGAATGCGAAAAGTGAGGCGAAAAGCATGGGGTTAGAGGATTTGGAGGGATTTATAGAACTTGGGTGGGGCGGATATCCATGCAACATTTGCATAGCAAGGGATCAGGGATTTGCATGTGTGAAGGACAGTGGAAGGGTGTAGTTCTTATGTTCGGCCAGTTTGTAGTTTTAGTGTATTATGGGCTGTCTGTTAGATGGTTAATAGGTGAGGTTTCAACGTTAGTTGTCGGTCGACGGTTAATCCAAGATTTTTAGTGTGCTCGTCAGCTGGACAGGACGGTCGTAAATGCTGAGGTAGAATTCCTGGAGACCGAATGTGTCGGTGGTGAGTCCTATAAGTATTGTCTGGATTTTGGAGGGATTAATCTTAAGTAGCCAGGAGGTAAACACACTGAGGTGGATTTGAAGGGATAGTTGAAACTGCTGGAGCATTGGATGGAGGGCGAAGAAAGAGGTGTCATTAGTATACTGAAGCACGTGGACGTGAGGTGGTGGTTTGAGTAAATCGGCAGTGTATAAGACGTACAGGAGAGGAGAGAGAACGAAACCTTTGGGCACTCCTGCAGTGAGGTGATAGATACGGGAATTGGTGGTGTTAACAATGACATAGTATCGGCGATTTGATTGGAAGGATGCAATAAGTTGGACATAATTCATTGGAAGTGCGTAAGTCTGGAGTTTGAAAAGGAGATCGTAATGCCGTACACGGTCGTATGCTTTCTCTAGGTCAAGTGGGACAAAGATGGCGGATTTACGGGTGTTGGGTTAGGAGATACGTGGGGGTTGGAGAGTTGATCATCAGCAAAGGAGGTGGGACAGAAGCCACATTAGGTAATAGGAAGCAGATGGTGTTGGTGCAGATGGCGGTGGATACGTCGGCAGAGGATGGATTCAAAGACCTCGCTAAACACTGAGGTTAGGCAGATGGTGCGGTATCCGCAGAGTGTGGAAAAGTGAGATTTTGGATGTTTTCCATACTTTGGGTTAGTAGTCTGTGGAGAGGATAGTGGTGTACAGGATTGCAAGGGTGATGAGAAACGAGATAGGGCATTTTTGGCGTGTCGATAGGAACATGGTCGTGACCAGGGGTGTGTTACGTTTTCTGGGAAGTAATTGTTTTATGTCCTGTGCTGTGACTAGGGTGTTTAATTCTATTTCTGGTATGTTGTTAAAGTACTGGAAGCTGGGGGACAGGGGTGGAACTGTTGTATCTGTGCGTTGTGGGTAGTAGTGAACTGGCAGTAGTCAAAGTGAGGATCGTCTCGGATTGATATGGTCTGAGAGGATGCAAAGTGATTGGCTTTGCTCAAGTCGTCAGGTAAGGGATGTTTACGTGAAGAACGGAGTAGATAGGGATGGTTGGTTCAAATGGCTCTGAGCACTATGGGGCTTAACATCTGAGGTCATCAGTCCCCTAGAACTTAGAACTACTTAAACCTAACTAACCTAGGGACATCACACACATCCATGCCCGAGGCAGGATTCGAACCTGCGACCGTATCGGTCGCGCGGTTCCAGACTGTAGCGCCTAGAACCGCTCAGCTGGCCTAGTGAGGGATGGGGTGGGTGTCAGTAAGTCAGTGGAATGCTTTCCAACGTTCTGTGTCTGTGCACGGCCTTAAATGGGCTGCCCGCGGCAGAATACTCTGGGCAATATTTTCAATCGCGTGTCTAGGCTCAATAAACCAGTTCGTCACGGCCTCTAGCGACGTATCTGAGGCCTTGATGGCTCCTGGCGTCTGGCGGTGTGACCCGGACTCTGCTTGGCGGCCGATAGGGCGGCCCCTACTTGGTCCGGGATCTGCCTGACGGATCTGTCGTGCAGGTGGCCGGTGTGTGTAGGCGCTCGGCCGAGATATACACTGACGGAAAACAAACGGCAACACAAAGAAGGCGCGGTACGGCATAAATGAGAATTGGTAGACGCGTTTCTACATCTGAAAGATGAAGTCTATTCACATTTAGCGCCAGTCGCATAAGAAGATGAAATCGGGTTTGCTTTAAATACACGTTGTAACGGTACGAGAGAAAGTGTGCTGACTTCCTACGCATTAACACATGTAGCATAGGAGAGGTGGCGTGCTCGTTAACTACTAGTAGTTCTGTTGCTTGGGACTCAAGTAGATATATAATCGGACGGTGTTTGCTGTTTCTGTCTACTCTTATTTTATGAGTGTGTTTACGGCGTTGTGAGCGACCTTTGAGGAGTTGTAGGCTGAGGTGATAAATAGGTGTTAGCAGTTATAATTATTGGTATTTATAGAAGAAAAAGAACAAAAATGGGCACTTTTTCGATCCAACCTAAAGATTTTGCAGCACAGAAAATAATGGTAAATGTTTTTAGGCCTCCAAAAATCGAAGTAGAATTTCTAAATGGGTGAGAGCAATTGCCCGGAAAGACTGATCTGACTCAGTTGTTTTGTGGGCGGTTCACATTTTGGTGAGAAACAACAAAATCAGACTAATAAATAAATTATCGGTAAACAAGTTGAAATTCCAAGACAGGGGTGGTCTCTTAAACCAGGAGCGATTCAGCAGTTCCTCATTTGCTCCCTAGTTTACTGAAATATCTATCGAAAATATTACACAAAAGAAAAGTGCCAGTAAAACGCTCGCAAAAGAGAAGCTGTGAGAAGATGAAAACAAAACGCAGTTGCAAGACTGCCAGAGTTCGTTCTGCCGAGGAAAACGGAGGAACGGAAAGGTACTGAACGGAGCAGCAGTAATTACGTTAAAACAGTGTTGAAGTGCAAGAAACTGGAAATTGTGCGATTACATAATAAATGAACAGCGAATGTCGAACTAAATCTCATGAGAAAGCAACTCTCAGATGAAAAGCGTAAAACGGTTCGGTCAGATGTCCTAGATCATTGTAAACTCAGTACGAAACAGAAAATCATAGTTGCCACTACGTTAAAGAAATGCCAGTTTAAAAACAAGAGAATGCGTTATGCGGTATGATAACTAGTCTCTTGTGGACAGCCTGCTCTTAAAAATTAAGTAATCCAAAAGATATAGAAATTGTTTGAAGCACGGATTGTTGCTATAACCTTCCGAAACACATCCCCGAAACTTAGTAAATGATGTCAAATGCTTATGTGAAATTAACACACAGGCTGTAGAAGCAATTATGAATCCGTTTCGGGAAGAATAAGGTGAAAACTAACGTGTGCTGGTTTTTGACGAAGTAAAGCTACATTTCGATAACGCTTGACTTTTTCGTCCATTTATGAGAATATACTTCAGACGATTGTAATAATAACTTCGCAAATCATGCTCTGGTGTTCATGTTTGTTGATCTACTGCATAACTGTAATCACTCTATTACTGTATATGCCAGTCGCAGCGTCAGTACTGGTGATGTCTCGCATATATTGATTCAAGTAATTATCCAGGTAGAACCAGCCGAAACGACACATGCTGCATTCACTTCTTATGGCACTCAACCCAATAAAATGATCAGGCAATGTCTTGGAATCACTGGCGTAAAAATAGTTATTTGCTCTATATCAAATGCAGTTGACGAAACCAGAAGAATATGGGCATTTTCAGAAGCTATTCATGAAATAGGCTGCGCAAGAAATAATTGATGTGATAAAATTTATGTACTTTTTAACGTTTACATCATCAACTACAATTTTTATCTAGGAGATACAGCCCCAGAATTCGCCAGATTGAAACTTTGCCAAAAGATAACTTTCACTCACTTGGATCCGACCTCACTTCGACGAATAAACGTAAAATAAGTCCTGCAGTAACTCAATAGCCAACGGCATTAAAATTTTAAGGAAATTTAAAGCCATGTGATACGAAGACAGCAAATCAACGAGATAAATCATTAGATAGATGGAGAAACTTCGTGGACGCAGTTTAATTTTCGTAATGATACTATGTACTAAAACGCAGAGGTTCACAAAACATTAATGAAATGGAGAAGCATTCTCTCCGATAAAAGTAACAGCTTTGCTTCCGAAAGAACTCTCCACCTCTAAGGGTAACCACTGGTAGTACCATGGGAATACTTAAATACTTCTGGAAAAGAAGTCTGTTTTCTCCCGACAGTAAGGTCCCCTGAGTTGCAATAATCATCCGTCAGTAATAGACTTCTTTAGCTTGGACAAGTTACAGTGTTTACATGCTTGTAAAACTTTCGTTAGCTCTCTGTGAAAACTGTGAACATAAATGTGAATTTTCTTTGACGTAATACGTAAGACAAATGCGGACTTTAGCTAGGTATTTGCAGCAAAAGAATCGAGACTGTGATTTGGAGCAGCAAACATAATGAAGGAAACGCTATGTCTTCCACATAACTTCACAGAGGCTCAGTTCTATCTACTTCGGTGCCAGTGACGATCTTGTGTAGGTTAGGAGGAGGCCGGCTGAGGGCCTGCAAGCAACCTATCTGCGTGCTAGACACACTGGACCTATAGCTAGCGGTATGGTCTGGGGTGCGACTTCGTATGACAGCAGGAGCACTCTTGTGGTTAACCCACGGACCATGACTGCGAATTTCGTACGTCAGTCTGGTAATCCGATCTGCGGTGCTCCAACCCATGAACAGCATTCCTAGGGATGTTTTCCAACAGGATAATGCTCGCGTACCTACCGCTTATATAACCTAACATGCTCTACAGAGCGCCTACATGTTGCCTCGATTTGTTCGATCACCAGATCCGTCTCCAATCGGACACACGTGAGACATCATCGGACAACTCGGGCGTCATCCGCAAACAACATTAACCGTCCCTGTATTGACTAAGTGCAACAGGCATGGATCTCCAGCCCACAAAATGACATCCGATATCCGTGCAACACAATGCGTGCACATTTGCTTGCCTGTATTCAACAATCTGGTGGGTACACCGGTTATTAACGTATCAGCATTTCACGTTTGCAATAGCTTGTCTCGCACCACCGTTAACCGGTGATTTTGCAATGATAATCACTTAAATATGTTACCTAGACAATTGTATTCCCATAATTTCATTACTCTACATTAATTGTTTGTTGGTGTTGTGATTTTTATTCCGTCAGTGTATTATTATCTTCTCTATCTAGATTGATGTGGTACCATCACTGCACCGTCGACACTACAGATGATTCTCATTGTCTTTCTTGCATATCAACATCTGAAAAATTTTGAAACATGGAACTCATTTTTACACGAGAGGTACGTACACCAAAACCACCTTAATCGGTTATAAGTGGCGCAGTCTAACAAACGACGTACCTTGTATCTGAGAATCCTTATCCAGCTCTTTATCAATTAAAGAAGCCTCAGCGTTATATTAACGTCCTTCTGAGTTCCCCAAAACTGCTTGTTTAGTGAGTGGCACAAAGGTTGACCATGTCTGGCCCTTTCTCATAGCACTCGTGTTTTCAACTTTACACTTTCGTTTTTGATAACCTGATGAAGCACTGTAACATTTTTCCACTCACGTGATTCGTTTCCATTATAACAACTCTTAAAACTGTGTGATGCAACAATACAGATACCTAACTTCCTACAGAACCGCAAAATAGTGGAGCGCGTGCAGCAGGCTATTCAGCTCAGCTGACTTCTGAGCACTACCTATGAGTAATGACAGACCACGATAGCCGGCCGCTGTGGCCGAGCGTTCTAGGCGCTTCAGTCCAGAACCACACTGTTGCTACGGTCGCAGGTTCGAATCTTGAATCGGGCATGGAGGTGTGTGATGTACTTAGGTTAGTTAGGTTTAAGTAATTCTAAGTCTAGGGGACTGATGACCTCAGATGTTAAGTCCCATAGTGCTCAGAGCCATTTGAAACCACGATACAAAACAAACTTTTGTATATCCACACTCACACGAATTCGTCGCTGTAATCTCCGTTTGTTAAAATTGCTCTCGATCGCAGTGTCACTATAGTAGCTAATAGCAGATGTTGACTGATCGCAGTTCAGCCGGCCGGCCACCTTCTCAAGTAAACAAAAGTGGAAGCGCAAACCGTTTTAAAATAACCGAACCGTACACATTTTTGTCTAAAATGTCGTCCTAATGCTCTAAAAAGCGAAAATTGTTTTGAAATGACGAAAAGAAGAAAGTGTCAAATGTAAAAGTCGTATACGTCAATTAAAATTTTTATGTATTCAACATATTGATCTAGAAGTTAAATTAGAAGCTTCCTAACAGAAAGTTCGTTTTAAGACTCTTAATTATTTTACTAAATAATGTTCTATAAATGCCTATATTATCATATGAAAACCGTCAGAAAAAGTTTGAAACTCGTGAAAATGAGCGCCGCAGCTCAGTCAGTATACGAAAGCAGAACTTAAGGGGCATGAAGTTTAAAATTCAAATATTCACATTCTTACACATAACGTAACATACATATTCGATACGGCTGGAAACAAGCTTATTTGATAATGAAAACATTCTAGCTTTTATTAAAATTATTTTATTATACGTCCATTAAAGTCTGGTATCAATTTATGAAAATTAAACTACGTTCATAAACATTAAAACACATGCACGTATGTACTAATAAAATTTTTGTTCTACAGTGTCTGATGCACAGGTCGTGCCCTCCATCAAAGCAGTACTATTCTGAATTAATTTGAACACTAATTATATATCGATTAATTTTTTTAAAAAATTCCACAGGCTCTGGAAGGGCCGCAGGCCGTAAGGAGTTGTGTTCGAAATTATAGATGCAGTTTTTAATGCTTGCGTTTTCATTTGCATTTAGTTGGGCAAGCGCACCGATGACACCACCCCTCTGCCCCCTCCCCCCACCACCGATCCGCCAATCCTGGTACTGAATGTCATTTAACAGGAAACAGGGAGAGAAAAACAAAATCGTACCGTACAGATTAGAGAGGAGGACAATGTAATAAATTATTCACGCCAGCGAGCATAATTTGTGAAAGAGTATTTTTAAAGTGCTACTGAGAAATTACAACCAAAATTCACAATGTGGCGGTCGGAACACCCCTGGGAGCAATATTTAGAGGTTTGCTGGTGTGTTGACTTCTACGATGGGCTGAAGAACCTGTAGCACTGGGAATGTGTACGGGTTATAAGAGAGATAGTGGACACATACAGAAAAGCAATTAAACTGTCGATGACCAATCACTATGATCAGCAATCTACACTCGTCGTAACACTCTAACAAGATCTAAAGATTTTAACTTGGTCAGACTTGCCTCTGTTTTTGAGTAAAATAAGCGACGTCCTTCACCTATACAGCACATTAATCTTACCCAACAGTAAACTAATGGAATAACACAGTGTGACAGAACGTACTCTCAGAATTTCAAGGATCTATCAGCGAAGTTTGCTGTTACGTTTTCCGCAGTAAACTACTTGCTCTACTATGAAATAATATTATTAGTAACAAAATCTTTTAATTACCTTAGAGTAGTCTTAAACATTGTACTCGTGCTTCTCAAATCTCCGTAGTGCATTAATGTAAGCCTGTACGTTGCTAGTTTAATTATACAGCTGAGACATAACTATATAAATGTTAGGAAGCTTCCGTGTCTTTCTCCCTTGTAGATTTACACTATTCGTTCAAAACTATGAAAGGACACCTGCTACTTGCGTAGCTTTATACGTTTGTGTACCCATGTATTACTTTATAGACTACTGCGCTTAAACACTAGATAATACGCTGTAATATTATATTACAATCACATTAAGTTTCTGTTGCCAAGTATGGATAATCAGTTGACAAGTGAGTATATAATAAACCAAATATTCTACATCGTTAACTGTGTATCGGGTTTCTAGGCTATCCGTAATACGTGTAGTAGAAGAATATATCGCTGGCGGCAGTAATTTTCAAACCAATACGTAACAGTACAAAGCTAATAGCAACCTATAACTATCATGGGTGAAAAGTCCAGATTTTGATTTTATATTCGAAAAGCAAGCAAATTCCCATGAAAACTGACCTATTCCGACTTTTTCAGTAATGTTTGAAAACAAGCGGCCCCCCTTATTTTATTCCGAGTTTAGCATCTCTTGTAAAATAGTTCAACTGTCGACCAGTCAAGGATATATTAACCCTCTCAGTAATTCCTTGGTTGAAAGCAACAAAATACTTTCTTGTGGTTTTTAGTGTGAATTTTTTTATACTTTCAAACAAACTCGCTAGAATTATACCTGTGATTAATGGAAATCTCTGATTAAATCATTCGGCTTTAATTTCTTTCTATTACTATCTGCGATGGTGTTTTCCCCACTGATTTCAAAGACAAAGCATGTTACACTACTGGCCATTAAAATTGCTACACCACGAAGATGACGTGCTACAAACGCGACATTTAACCGACAGGAAGAAGATGCTGTGATATGCAAATGATTAGCTTTTCAGAGCATTCACACAAGGTTGGCGCCGGTGGCTACACCTACAACGTGCTGACGTGAGGAAAGTTTCCAACCGATTTCTCATTCACAAACAGCAGTTGACCGGCGTTGCCTGGTGAAACGTTGTTGTGATGCCTCGTGTAAGAAGGAGAAATGCGTACCATCATGTTTCCGACTACGATAAAGGTCGGATTGTATCCTATCGCGATTGCGGTTTCTCGTATCGCGACATTGCTGTTCGCGTTGGTCGAGATCCAATGACTGTTAGCAGAATATGGAATCGGTGGGTTCAGGAGGGTAATACGGAATGCCGTGCTGGATTCCAACGGCCTCGTATCACAAAGAGTCGAGATGACAGGCATCTTATCCGCATGGCTATAACGGAACGTGCAGCCACATCTCGATACCTGAGTCAACAGATGGGGACGTTTGCAAGACAACCATCTGCACGAACAGTTCGACGACGTTTGCAGCAGCATGGACTATTAGCTTGGACACTATGGCTGCGGTTACCCTTGACGCTGCATCACAGACAGGAGCGCCTGCGATGGTGTAGTCAACGACGAACCTGGATGCACGAATGGCAAAACGTCATTTTTTCGGATGAATCCAGGTTCTGTTTACAGGATCACGATGGTCGCATCTGTGTTTGGCATCGCGGTGAACGCACATTGGAAGCATGTATTCGTCAGCGCCATACTGGCGTATCACCCGGCGTGATGGTATGGGGTGCCATTGGTTACACGTCTCGGTCACCTCTTGTTCGCATTAACGTCACTTTGAGCAGTGGACGTTACATTTCAGATGTGTTACGACCCGTGGCTCTACCCTTCATTCGATCCTTGCGAAGCCCTACATTTCAACAGGACAATGCACGACAGCATGTTGCAGGTCCTGTACGGGCCTTTCTGGATACAGAAAATGTTCGACTGCTGCCCTGGCCAGCCCATTCTCCAGATATCTCACCAACTGAAAACGTCTGGCTCGTCACAATACGCCAGTCACTACTCTTGATGAACTGTGATATCGTGTTGAAGCTGCATGGGCAGCTGTACTAGTACACTCCATCCAAGCTCTGTTTGACTCAATGCCCAGGCGTATGAAGGCCGTTATTACGGCCAGAGATGGTTGTTCTGGGTACTGATTTCTCAGGATCTATGTACCCAAATTGCGTGAAAATGTAATCACATGTCAGTTCTAGTTCAACTTATTTGTCCAATGAATACCCGTTTATCGTCTGCATTTCTTCTTGGTGTAGCAATTTTAATGGGCAGTAGTGTAATTAATAAACGCTAATGCATCGGCGGAATATCATTTTTTTTCTTTTTCTATTTCTTTTATTTCAAGTCGGAATGGGGTTACTGAAATATTCATTTATGTTGGGAAACTAAAATAATAAGTCGGGGCTCTTAACTTCCTTTTCAAATGTCCACCCCACATGTGGTTTTCTAGAATCTAGCCACATAGAGATAATACGTCGCTGCGTGTGAGTGTCCGTAATCTCCCAAACCCTTCGATAAGTTGGTCTATTAATGAGGAAGAAAAGAAAATACGTATTTTCCACAGACACGTTGACGCTACATGAAACAGGATTGATCAAAGCTAAGCCTCTTCAGGCGTTGACGTCCAGTCTATAATATTTTTCCCCAGTTTTTGCATTTATATGGACACTCGCCACAGATATTTTGCAGTTGGACACTAACGTTACTCGTCACCGGGTTAGTGGTTCCTTTAGGTCCAATATTACTCAAGTGTGTGTTTGGGATTGAAAGGTGCTGAACGGCGAGGTTATCAGCGCCCAACATTACTCAACTAACATGTTCAGATCTTGTTGGTTAGTGGGCTAACAATGAGGTAACACGAAGCCACACAGTTCTAGTTCGACTTATCTAGTGCCTGCCTACTAAATTCAGCACAATGAATCCTCTTTCGATCTCATGGTTACCATATACCACAATTACCAAAAAATAGAAACGGCTCTCGCTACGAGAGCGTTCGAAGCGGAACACCATTTTAAAAGCTGGAACAGAACTTGACACAGAGCTGACTCTAAACATCTACCAATCGAACGTTCCACGTCACCACCGGTGGCTTGTGATAAAACCGCTTTTCGTCCAAAATCTTTTGGATTCATACGTCCTTGCAGCTCTCCAAAGCTCCAGAATCCCTAACCTGAATTTTCTCCCTTTGAGCTTCCTTACGCAAGTTACATGGTGGAACCTCGGTAAAACTTTACCATGCTACTTACTTATGGTAACTGAATCACGAATACCATCAGTACTACAACGTTCAGGTTAAACTTCTCGAAACAGAAGCTTTACAACCAGACCCCGTACACAGCGATATGCACTCACTGACCCCTCTGTAAAAGTCTCAGTCCATAATTTTACTGCCACTACAACCGTATAAAACAATATTGGAACCATTGACAGAAATAAATGAATACTGTTAGGTCACTTTTAACAATGTACAGGTTATTAAATCAAGTCGCTGCGATACAGGGTTGCGGGCCGCTCCAGCTACCTACCGTGCATCTACGCCGCTCGTAACGTTGTGATGCGAGCATCTCTGGCGCCACCAGAAACGGCACTTTGTCGCCTCCTCCTGAAACTTTCTCCCTCTACAGCAATATGCAGGATGTAACGGGTATAAGTGCAGATATTTTGTATGTGATACATTAAGACACACACACATCAGTATGTTATTTTTTCTCAGCATCGAACAGTCTTCCCACAAACATATCACAAACTTTACAACCCGATGTTTTCTGCACTGCCGTAACTGCACCATTCTGTGGACTGCACCTGTCAGTAGAGACTAACCGCATCCATACTTCAACACCTGACCCGCCACCCAGGGGAAAATAAGCGTTGATGGCTTCCTCTTGCCACAGTATTTGGAGACAATAACCAACCTAAAAACGGACTACTCCTAATAGCTATAATTATTAATCTGCAAATGATGTAAATAATGATGTAATGTTGTTCAGTACACCACCCACAGCCACCAATAAAAATATCTGCACTTATCCTGTTACACCTTGTATACAGGGTGGTCCATTGATAGTGACCGGGCCAAATATCTCACGAAATAAGCGTCAAAAGAAAAAACTACAAAGAACGAAACTTGTCTAGCTTGAAGGGGGAAACCAGGTGGCGCTGTGGTTGGCCCACTAGATGGCACTGCCATAGGTCAAACGGATATCAAATGCGTTTTTTTTTTAAATAGGAACCCCCATTTTTATTACATATTCGTGCAGTACGTAAAGAAATATGAATGTTTTAGTTGGACCACTTTTGTCACTTTGTAATAGATGGCGCTGTAATAGTCACAAACGTATAACTACGTGGCATCACATAACATTCCGCCAGTGCGGACGGTATTTGCTTCGTGATACATTACTCGTATTAAAATCGACCATTTACCAATTGCGGAAAAGGTTGATATCGTGTTGATGTATGGCTATTGTGATCAAAATGCCCAACGGGGATGTGCTTTGTATGCTGCTCGGTGTACTGGACGACATCATCCAAGTGTCCAGACCGTTCGCCGGATAGTTACGTTATTTAAGGAAACAAGAAGTGTTCAGCCACATGTGAAACGTCAACCACGACCTGCCACAAATGATGATGCCCAAGTAAGTGTTTTAGCTGCTGTCGCGGCTAATCCGCGCATCAGTAGCAGACAAATAGCGCCAGAATCGGGAATCTCAAAAACGCTGGTGTTGAGAATGCTACATCAACATCGATTGGACCCGTACCATATTTCTATGCACTAGGAATTGCATTGCGACGACTCTGAACGTCGTGTAGAGTTCTGCCATTAGGCACAAGAGAAATTACGGGACGATGACAGATTTTTTGCACGCGTTCTATTTAGCGACGGAGCGTCATTCACCAACAGCGGTAACGTAAACCGGCATTATATGCACTATTGGGCAACGGAAAATCCACGATGGCTGCGACAAGTGGAACATCAGCGACCTTGGCGGCGGGTTAATGTATGGTGCGGCGTTATAGGAAGAAGGATAATTGGCCCCCATTTTATCGATGGCAATCTAAATGGTGCAATGTATGCTGATTTCCTACGTAATGTTGTACCGATGTTACTACAAGATGTTTCACTGCATGACAGAATGGCGATGTACTTCCAACATGATGGATGTCCGGCACATAGCTCGCGTGCGGTTGAAGTGGTATTGAGTAGCATATTTCATGACAGGTGGACTGGTCGTCGAAGCACCATACCATGGCCCGCACGTTCACCGGATCTGACGTCACCGGATTTCTTTCTGTGGGGAAAGTTGAAGGATATTTGCTATCGTGATCCACCGACAACGTCTGACAACATGCGCCAGCGTATTGTCAATGCATGTGCGAACATTACGGAAGGCGAACTACTCGCTGTTGAGAGGAATGTCGTTACACGTATTGCGAAATGCATTGAGGTTGACGGACATCATTTTGAGCATTTATTGCATTAATGTGGTATTTACAGGTAATCACACTGTAACAGCATGCGTTCTCAGAAATGATAAGTTCACAAAGGTACATGTATCACATTGGAACAACCGAAATAAAATGTTCAAACGTACCTACGTTCTGTATTTTAATTTGAAAAACCTACCTGTTGCCAACTGTTCGTCCAAAATTGTGAGCCATATGTTTGTGACTATTACAGCGCCATCTATCACAAAGCGAAAAAAGTGGTCCAACTAAAACAATCATGTTTCTTTACGTACTACACGAATATGTAATAAAATGGGGGTTCCTATTTTAAAAAAACGCAGTTTATATGCGTTTGACCTATGGCAGCGCCATCTAGCGGACCAACCATAGCGCATCTGGTTTCCCCCTTCAAGCTAGACAAAGACAAGTTTCGTTCTTTGTAGTTTTTTTCGTTTGATGCTTATTTCGTGAGATATTTGGCCCGGTTACGATCAATGGACCACCCTGTATACGTTATAAAATTTATTTACGGTAAATAATTGAGTCAAATGTTGATATGAATTAAGCTCGCTCACGTGGCTACTCCCACGGAAGCGCTCCGTTTGCACTATTGAAATAATCCTTAAATGTTGTTCTCACAAGAAATGCAGAGTTCGTAGCACAACCGTCTTTCCTGTTATGGTTAATGTTTGCTAATTTGTCTGAAGCATCGTTTGCTCAGTCAGGCGCAACATGGTCTTATGTAATGATGCAAAATGCACGTAGTCATAATTTTAAGTCTTTTTGCCATAGCATGTATTCTGCTACAGTATATCTTAAATTTTTGCACCATTTGGCCAAACATATACTCCGAAACTCTCTTGTCCCTAGAACATCGAGCACTGAAAACTCTATTTTAAATGTTGTGTTTCATTTGCGAATTTGGGAACGGACGTAGGAGATATGTTTCAAGAGGGAAAGCCTCATCCCCTACAGTTACATGAGGTGTTTGCATGTTTGTGCCTGGCAGATTCTTTGCCTTGAGGACGTTCAATTTATTTTCTTTCAGTGGTCTGCCGAGATTGGAATGTGCGTAGATGCTCCCGCCGCTGTTGTTTCCATAGGATCCAATGTCTACAGCAATGATTTTGTATTGTACATCAACTAATGCAAGCAGTACAATAGTAAAAGTTTGTTTATAGTTATAAAATTGTGATCCACTGTGTTGTGATTCCACAATTTGCACATGTTTGCCATCAGGGGCATACAAGTATTTTGGGAAGTTCCGCATTAGCCAAAATTCTTCGTATATTTGCTTCCAGTTCTCAGTTGGGGAGGGCATTAGTTGATCATCATTGCATCAGTTATGGTTTGGCGAACTTTTTTCACGATATCGTGCAGTGTGCTCCCTGCCGCCGTTGGATAAGCAGCTGCAGCAGCAAGTCGTATACTCCTAGCTCACTCATTTGTTACATAGTTTAATTCTTAATTTCTTTGCGTGTTTTTGGTACTTGCATTGTTTAATTCATAAATTTCGGGCGTATTATAGTATTTGAGAGTTGTAGCATCACGTTTTAGTACTCGAATAGTGTTAAATCGCGTAGTCTCCTTCCGCCGCCGAGCAGTGTGTCAGCAGTGCACAAGTGGCAGCATTACTGCATTTACTAGGCAATCTTGTATTTTAATAACCGCTTCAATTTTGTGTCGTTTTGTTTGCGCTCTATGTAGATTAGTTCAGATGTTCTTTGCACAAGTTTTTAGCATGGATAGGGACTGCAACTGCTGTGTTCGGATGCAGGCTGAGTTGGCATCCCTTCGCTCCCAGCTTCAGGCAGTGTTGGCTTCGGTCACACAGCTTGAGGCTGTTGCCAATGGGCATCACTGTGGGGGTCCGGATGGGGGTTTGTCGGGGACGGCCAGCTCGTCCCACGCATCCCCCGATCGGACTACGACTGTGGTTGCCCGGGATACTGCCCGCATTGAGGCTGATCCCTCACCTGTGGTAGAGTGGGAGGTCGTCTCAAGGTGTGGCAGGGGGCGAAAGACATTCCGGAGGGCTGAACGGAAGGCCTCTCCAGTTTGTCTGACGAACCGGTTTCAGGCTCTGTCTCAGGCTGATACTGATCTTCAGCCTGACATGGCTGCTTGTCCTGTTCCAGAGGTTGCCCCTCAGTCTGCAAGATCCGGGCAGTCGCAGAGGGTGGGCTTACTGGTAGTTGGGAGCTCCAATGTCAGGCGCGTAATGGGGCCCCTTAGGGATATGGCAGCAAGGGAGGGGAAGAAAACCAAAGTGCACTCCGTGTGCATACCGGGGGGAGTCATTCCAGATGTGGAAAGGGTCCTTCCGGATGCCATGAAGGGTACAGGGTGCACCCATTTGCAGGTGGTCGCTCATGTCGGCACCAATGATGTGTGTCGCTATGGATCGGAGGAAATCCTCTCTGGCTTCCGGCGGCTATCTGATTTGGTGAAGACTGCCAGTCTCGCTAGCGGGATGAAAGCAGAGCTCACCATCTGCAGCATCGTCGACAGGACTGACTGCGGACCTTTGGTACAGAGCCGAGTGGAGGGTCTGAATCAGAGGTTGAGACGGTTCTGCGACCATGTGGGCTGCAGATTCCTCGACTTGCGCCATAGGGTGGTGGGGTTTCGGGTTCCGCTGGATAGGTCAGGAGTCCACTACACGCAACAAGCGGCTACACGGGTAGCAGGGGTTGTGTGGCGTGGGCTGGGCGGTTTTTTAGGTTAGATGGCCTCGGGCAAGTGCAGAAAGGGCAACAGCCTCAACGGGTGCGGGGCAAAGTCAGGACATGCGGGGACCAAGCAGCAATCGGTATTGTAATTGTAAACTGTCGAAGCTGCGTTGGTAAAGTACCGGAACTTCAAGCGCTGGTAGAAAGCACCGAAGCTGAAATCGTTATAGGTACAGAAAGCTGGCTGAAGCCAGAGATAAATTCTGCCGAAATTTTTACAAAGGCACAGACGGTGTTTAGAAAGGATAGATTGCATGCAACCGGTGGTGGAGTGTTCGTCGCTGTTAGTAGTAGTTTATCCTGTAGTGAAGTAGAAGTGGATAGTTCCTGTGAGTTGTTATGGGTGGAGGTTACACACAACAACCGAGCTAGGTTAATAATTGGCTCCTTTTACCGACCCCCCGACTCAGCAGCATTAGTGGCAGAACAACTGAGAGAAAATTTGGAATACATTTCACATAAATTTTCTCAGCATGTTATAGTCTTAGGTGGAGATTTCAATTTACCAGATATAGACTGGGACACTCAGATGTTTAGGACGGGTGGTAGGGACAGAGCATCGAGTGACATTATACTGAGTGCACTATCCGAAAATTACCTCGAGCAATTAAACAGAGAACCGACTCGTGGAGATAACATCTTGGACCTACTGATAACAAACAGACCCGAACTTTTCGACTCTGTAAGTGCAGAACAGGGAATCAGTGATCATAAGGCCGTTACAGCATCCCTGAACATGGAAGTTAATAGGAATATAAAAAAAGGGAGGAAGGTTTATCTGTTTAGCAAGAGTAATAGAAGGCAGATTTCAGACTACCTAACAGATCAAAACGAAAATTTCTGTTCCGACACTGACAATGTTGAGTGTTTATGGAAAAAGTTCAAGGCAATCGTAAAATGCGTTTTAGACAGGTACGTGCCGAGCAAAACTGTGAGGGACGGGAAAAACCCACCGTGGTACAACAACAAAGTTAGGAAACTACTGCGAAAGCAAAGAGAGCTTCACTCCAAGTTTAAACGCAGCCAAAACCTCTCAGACAAACAGAAGCTAAACGATGTCAAAGTTAGCGTAAGGAGGGCTATGCGTGAAGCGTTCAGTGAATTCGAAAGTAAAATACTAGGTACCGACTTGACAGAAAATCCTAGGAAGTTCTGGTCTTACGTTAAATCAGTAAGTGGCTCGAAACATCATGTCCAGACACTCCGGGATGATGATGGCATTGAAACAGAGGATGCAAGCGTAAAGCTGAAATACTAAACACCTTTTTCCAAAGCTGTTTCACAGAGGAAGACCGCACTGCAGTTCCTTCTCTAAATCCTCGCACCAACGAAAAAATGGCTGACATTGAAATAAGTGTCCAAGGAATAGAAAAGCAACTGGAATCACTCAACAGAGGAAAGTCCACTGGACCTGACGGGATACCAATTCGATTCTACACAGAGTACGCGAAAGAACTTGCCCCCCTTCTAACAGCCGTGTACCGCAAGTCTCTAGAGGAACAGAAGGTTCCAAATGATTGGAAAAGAGCACAGGTAGTCCCAGTCTTCAAGAAGGGTCGTCGAGCAGATGCGCAAAACTATAGACCTATCTCTCTGACGTCGATCTGTTGTAGAATTTTAGAACATGTCTTTTGCTCGAGTATCATGTCGTTTTTGGAAACTCAGAATCTACTATGTAGGAATCAACATGGATTCCGGAAACAGCGATCGTGTGAAACCCAACTCGCTTTATTTGTTCATGAAACCCAGAAAATATTAGATACAGGCTCCCAGGTAGATGCCATTTTCCTTGACTTCCGGAAGGCGTTCGATACAGTTCCGCACTGTCGCCTGATAAAGTAAGAGCCTACGGAATATCAGACCAGCTGTGTGGCTGGATTGAAGAGTTTTTAGCAAACAGAACACAGCATGTTGTTATCAATGGAGAGACATCTACAGACGTTAAAGTAACCTCTGGCGTGCCACAGGGGAGTGTTATGGGACCATTGCTTTTCACAATATATATAAATGACCTAGTAGATAGTGTCGGAAGTTCCATACGGCTTTTCGCGGATGATGCTGTAGTATACAGAGAAGTTGCAGCATTAGAAAATTGTAGCGAAATGCAGGAAGATCTGCAGCGGATAGGCACTTGGTGCAGGGAGTGGCAACTGACCCTTAACATAGACAAATGTAATGTATTGCGAATACATAGAAAGAAGGATCCTTTATTGTATGATTATATGATAGCGGAACAAACACTGGTAGCAGTTACTTCTGTAAAATATCTGGGAGTATGCGTGCGGAACGATTTGAAGTGGAATGATCATATAAAATTAATTGTTGGTAAGGCGGGTACCAGGTTGAGATTCATTGGGAGAGTCCTTAGAAAATGTAGTCCATCAACAAAGGAGGTGGCTTACAAAACACTCGTTCGACCTATACTTGAGTATTGCTCATCAGTGTGGGATCCGTACCAGGTCGGGTTGACGGAGGAGATAGAGAAGATCCAAAGAAGAGCGGCGCGTTTCATCACAGGGTTATTTGGTAACCGTGATAGCGTTACGGAGATGTTTAACAAACTCAAGTGGCAGACTCTGCAAGAGAGGCGCTCTGCATCGCGGTGTAGCTTGCTCGCCAGGTTTCGAGAGGGTGCGTTTCTGGATGAGGTATCGAATATATTGCTTCCCCCTACTTATACCTCCCGAGGAGATCACGAATGTAAAATTAGAGAGATTAGAGCGCGCACAGAGGCTTTCAGACAGTCGTTCTTCCCGCGAACCATACGCGACTGGAACAGGAAAGGGAGATAATGACAGTGGCACGTAAAGTGCCCTCCGCCACACACCGTTGGGTGGCTTGCGGAGTATAAATGTAGATGTAGAATGTAGATGTAGACCATGGCGGAAACTGAATGAAAGTTTGCAACGGATGATCAGTTGCAAGGTATCTTCAAATTTAAGAAGTTATTGCTGAGACATGCCATTTAAAAAAAGCATGGCACCTTACAAACCATTTTTAGAGATACTTAACATATATATATATATATATATATATATATATATATATATATATATATATATATATAGGAACTGCAATAAGTTCCAAACGTGTTTTATTTTCTGTGTATTATACTTTCCCATGGCATAGTGAAATTTTGAAAAGCACTCGACTGTCTTTCTCCCTTTTAGCTTACAAACAGCATATCATATCAACCGATTCAAACTGTCAATGATCCTGCCTCAATCATAGTCTACCCCAGTCACTGTTCAGTAACTACTTTAAGTTTATTAACCGGATCCAAGGAACTTGTTTGTGAATAAAATTACAATTTCTTGTTTTTATTTCAGGTTACTATAGCAAATTATGTGGGCCTCTCTTAGGAAGCAGTACCGGGAAAAAGAACAAAAAAAAAAAACGGACCGCACCCAATAAAAAACAGTGGAAATACCAGATCATGAGCTTCCTAAAGCCATATTTCACGGAAAGGGAGACAATCACAAAGGTATCACTTGTTACAGATGATGAAACATCTGTAGAAGTGACGTGATCGATTGCGTCACCAGTTTCCCAGAAGAAAGCTTGCTAACTCCAGCTGGCTCAGTCAGGAAATGGGAGAGGGTTAGTTAGACTCTCCTAAGTTAGTGAGAGAAATCTTGCGTCAGGGAACACTGCACAATTTCGTTCTTCTTTATGAGTATGGAAGCTATAGTGAGTACCTGTTACCACAGAGGCAGAGAACTGTCAAGGACGAAGTTTACAGAATTGTCAGTAGGCTGGAAAGTGAAGAGGCTGATGTAAGAAATCACCTCTCAGGATTTAATCAGGACTCCCGTAAGTAGGATAACAAGAAGAGAACGAGCACAGCGTGTGTCACTGATAATGTCGTCGATGTCATCGATGAAGTCATAGGTGTTCCTCACACCCGCCACCCCCCTCCTCCCTCTGACAAAGGCCAATGGCCCTGTGCACATAACTACGGGAAATCAAAACTTTGGAGGGAAATTCAACATTCTGGCGGGACATTCAAAAACTAGCCCAGTTGCGCTAGTGTGTTTCCTATGGAAGGAGGATAAATTGGCAAGAAATCCAAGATTACAGTGTCATGCTGGCAGACTTGGAATACTGGCCCTGGTTCTATGACGTTACAACCCGAGACTTGGATTTTATTTATTTATTTACACGTCTAGTTCCGTAGAACCAAATTGGGGAGCAAATCTCCTAGGTCATGGAAGGTATAAGTACATGCAATTATAGCATGGAAGTAATAACAGATAAAATAAAATGTTCATGAACCCAAAAAAACAATGTCAGGCCGTAAGTTTAAGTAAACGCAGTCAACAATATAATATACGAATCAGCTTAATTTTTCAAGGAACTCCTCAACAGAGTAGAAGGAGTGGCCCAGAAGGAAACTCTTTAGTTTCGATTTGAAAGCGCTTGGATTACTGCTAAGATTCTTGAATTCTTCTGGTAGCTTATTGAAAATGGACGAAGTGGTATACTGCCCGCCTTTCTGCACAAGAGTCAAGGAAGTGCGATCCAAATGCAGACTGGATTTGTCTATTATTAATTAAGAGAAAACTGCTAACTCTTGGGAATAAGCTGATATTGTTGACAAGAAACGACAGTAAGGAATATATGTACTAAGAGGCAAATGTCGGAATACCGAGACTAGTGAACAGGGGTCGGCAAGAGGTTCGCGAACTTACGTCATTTATTGCCCAAACTGATGTGGCGGAACCGTTTTATAGTATTTCGTGACTTTCATTACTTATAAATGATATTTCAGGTAGGTCAAAAAAATTATAAAACCAGTTACCTATTGTCAGCGTAACAATTCGTTTGATCTCAAAAATGATTGTCCCGGCTAATATGTCACTCTGCTAAGGAAATCTCCACTTGACGTTGTGTAGAAATGTCTGTAAAGCCGTGTGAGTGGCACTAAATTGCATATCATTTATCAGATTTTACACAACTGTTACTTAACATGGGAGCACTTTTCTCTAGCAAAAGAAACATTTAGTCACAAAATACTACCCACGCACAACACTGACTTATGTCTCCTATTAAAATATTTCATGTAAATCGTCAGAAATAATTAGGCTTCATAGCTCAGCAAATAAGAAATTTTAAATGCGAACATTTTTAGGTTAGGCTTTACCGTGACTGTTACTGACATTAAATGAAACAACAAGTTCACTG
This sequence comes from Schistocerca cancellata, assembly GCF_023864275.1. Classification (NCBI taxonomy): domain Eukaryota; kingdom Metazoa; phylum Arthropoda; class Insecta; order Orthoptera; family Acrididae; genus Schistocerca; species Schistocerca cancellata. The sequence goes on from NC_064629.1 coordinate 251,992,796, forward strand.
TTACCAGTCACCGTTTTATGTAATACTTACTAATGTAAATCCACCCGATGATGGAGGTTTAAACCTTCGAAACGCGTCGTGGAAATAAATGAAACGGTGACTGGTAACAGTGAACTTGTTGTTTCATTTAATAAAATAAGAAATTGATACTACGTAAAGTGCTGTGAACACCATTTTTAAAGATTCAATCTAAGTTGAATTCTGTCTTTTAAAGTAGATTCGGGACCACCGGTGCACATTTATTTGCATTCATTTATTTCTAACAACATTTGTGTTTGTTAAAATTCTCGATTCAAAACTGCCGCGGCGACATTTTTGCTAAGATGGCGGCAGACAGACGATAGTCAATTTGTCTACTTTTTTCTCGATTTATGTTATCAAGGTAATATATTTAGATAAAACTCTAAGCCTTTTATCTCTATTCTTTAGCATTTAAAATCATTTTCAATGATAAATACCGACATATATTTTATACCAGCTACTAGCAAATTCCGCTGTAAGTTACTAGCGCTAACGACTGCGCTCCTAATTGCGGAGCTGAAAATTACCACTTAAAAACATTAATTACAATTGAAATAAATACAAATCCACGTCTAGACAATAGCGACTATTTCTCAAATAATAATTAACAATATTTAGTTACAGGTTCTCTCTTTACAGACCTCACACGTCTCACGTCCGTACAGTTCATCCGTTAGCACAGGAAGAACAACTGAACCACAATTATCACACATAACAAAAAAATATTATAATTTTAGTTTTCCATGAGCGTAGTTCTCTGATAATTTCAATTCACACAGAAATTAAATTATTACATAAATAATGAAATAATTATCGTCATTTTTACACGATACAGTCCTTTTATACGTAGTATCGATAATATTTGTTGAAGTTTATTCACTTAGTTCATTTTAACATCTTGTGACTAGAACATAGTGTCGTGGATATTACACTGCCCGTTTCTGAGCCAAAAATATCCTTTGAGAATGGAAAGAGTTGCCCCAAAATATAATACCATACGACATAAGCGAATGAAAATAAGCAAAGTAGACCACTTTTCGTGTCGAACGATCACTTACTTCAGCTACCATTCAAATAGTAAAAATGGCAGCGTTAAGTCTTTGAAAAACATCCTGAAAATAGGCTTTCTATGACAGTTTACTATATCTGAACACCCAGAAATTTGAACTGTTCAGTCTCACTAATCATATGCCCATTCTGTGAAATTAAAACGTCAGGTTAAGTTGAACTGTGTGTTAGAAACTGTAAAAACTGAGTCTTACTGTGATTTAGTGTTAGTTTATTTCTACAAGCCATGAACTGCACGATTTGAAACAGAGCTAATGTTGCACACAACATGCTTTACTACCAAGCTAACGCCATCGGCAAACATAAATATTTTAGAATTACCTGTAATACTAGAGGACATATCACATAAATAAGGAACAGGAGTGGCCCCAACAATAACCCCCATTTGACTGTACCCCACATCACAGCCATTCTCAACACTGAACAATGACCTTTTGGTGTGTGTGTTAAAGTAAGAGGTGGACCAGTTGTGAGCTACTCCCCGTATTACGTAATGGTCCAACTTCTGGAGCAATATTTTGTGATGAACACAATCAAACGCTTTCGTTAAATAAAAAAAAATATGCCTAAAGTTCGAAACCTTTTGTTTAATCCATCCAGTACCTCACAGACAAAAGAGGATTTAGCATTTTCAGTTGTTAAACGACTCCTAAGGCCGAGCTCTACATTTTATAGCGAATTATATGATACAAAATGATCAATTGTCCTTACATACACAGCCTTTCCAATAATCTTAGCGAACACTGATGGCACAGAAATACGTTTAAAACTGTCTACATTGTCTCTTTCCCACTTTTTATGAAGCTGCATTTCTACTGAATACTTTAATCGCTCAAGAAATTGACAATTCTTAAGTGAAAAATTACAAATATGGCTAAGTACAGGGCTAACATGTGCAGTACAGTACTTTAATATCCTGCTAGGCACTCCATCATATCCACGAGAGTCCTTAGTATTCAGTGGTTTAATTATTGATTCAATCACCCCCTTCTCAGCGTCACAGAGGACTATTTCAGACATCAGTCTCGGATAGGCATTTTCCACGAGATTTATGTTATTCCCTGTAGAAAGTAAGATTTTATTTAATTCACCAGTAACACTCATAAAATGATTGTTAAATACTATACATATAACCGACTTATCAGTGACAAATATTTTTACTACGAACTGACGTTATATCGTCGACCTTGTGCTGCTGACCAGACAATTCCTTCACAACTGACCATATGGTTTTAATTTTATCCAGTGAATTAGCTATTGTATTTGCGTACAACATACTCTTTGCCTTCCCAATAATATTTTAAGCACCTTACAATACCGGTTGTAGTAGGCTACTGTAGTTTGATTCTGACTACTATAATTTTGATATAATTCCCGCATTTGTTCTACATATCCTTATCCCACTAGTCAGCTACCCGGGCTGCTTTTTACTGCTAGTACCCCGTTTAGAACGTCCTAATGGAAAGAAAATCGCAAAGAGCATGAGAAATGTGTTCATTTGTCATTATGTTATCGGCACTATAAATATCCTGCCACTCTTGTTCCTTAACGAGGTTTCAAAAACTCTGTTGCCGTTGGATTAGCTTTCCTACATAGTTTGTAATTATATGTGACATTTGTTTGAGTACAAAAGCCTTTTAGTGTTAAAATTTGTGCTTCACGGTCTGAAAGGCCATTCACTCTTTTACCAACAATGCCCATCTAGTAATGAATGAATAAAAATATTGTCTATGGCTGGGTTACTGTTCTCCTGCACCCTGGTTGGAAAAAAACAGTTTGCATTAGATCAGATGGGTTTAGATCTACCAACATCCTTTTCTTGCACGGTCATATACAAAATTAATACTCAAGTCACCACATAATTTTTGGTACTTCCTATAAAGTGAACCAAGGACCCTTTCTAGCTTGACCAGAAAGGCTCTGAAGTCAGAGTTAGGGGACCTGTAAACAACAACTAGAAGTTTAGCTTCACTAAATTCAACTGCTCCTGCATAACATTAAAATACCTGTTCAGTGCAGTGCAATGGACTCAAATGGAATACTGTTTCTTTACGTACAAGGCCACTTCCCCACTCCGCAAGGAACTCCTTGAAAAATAACCATCTAATCTGTATCCTGGTAAAGGAAGTCTCTGAATTATCAACTTATTTAAGCGGTGCTCTGATGTACCAATAATGTGAGAATAAACATATGTAAGTCGTTGACTAACTTTATCTCCAATACTTCTTATATTTTGATGAAATGTGCTAATTACTTCTCTATTCGGATACCTGATTCCTTAGAGGGACTTCCTTTAAGCAGGTATACCTATCAGCTGACTTCAGTCTAAAAAGGATGCAGCTCTAACACCAACTACTACACCAATTTTTCCATAAGTGATTCCACCACCACTCACTACACTGTCATCTACAAGCTTTGCCAGCCTCCCCTTCCCATACCTACTGAGGTACAGGCCATGCCTAGTGAAACCTGATCTACTGATACACACACGTGGCACCACTGCAAAGTGACCCATGCCCTCTCCAGCCCCATGTTAACATGCCTAACAGCTGCATTAAGATGAGGCCGATCATGACGCTGAAACAGTTGCACGAAATGCACTTCAGTTCCACCAGTTTGAGTAGCTATCTTTACCAGGTCACCGCCTATATCATATTCCCCGTCCCTATAAAAACTATTCGCTGCTCCATTCACAATCACTATCCGATCCTCTTTCGTAAAATGCCTACATAGCTCCCCTATGCTGCCAGTCGCCTGAGACACCCTTGCACTAGCCGGCCGGAGTGGCCAAGCGGTTCTAGGTGCTACAGTTTGGAACTACGTGACCGCTACGGTTGCAGGTTCGAATCCTGCCTCGGGCATGGATGTGTGTGTCGTCTTTAGGTTAGTTAGGTTTAAGTAGTTCTAAGTTCTAGGGGACTGATAACCTCAGATGTTGAAGTCTGATAGTGCTCAGAGCCGTTTTTGAACCAACCTTGCACTAGGCTTCACAATGCTGGTAACCTAGTACTCATTCCCCATCCTGCAACAGCTGGCCCACACCTCTATCGTGCGAACTACCTAGCAGCAGGACCACCTCCTTTCTGTTAGACTTTGCAGCTGACTTAGGCTTCCTAACTGCCGAGGACTACTGCATGTTTCCTACACCTACAAGCGTCTCCTCTCCACTCATCTCTGACAGTTGGTCAAAACTATTGCATATACGCAGAGTACAACTGTCTGAATACTACCTCCTCCTAGCTACCTTTTTGGCAACTGCCAGTTCCCATTCCTCAGCACCCTTCACGCTCCTCAACCTAGCTAGTTCCTCCTTCGAGTACTTAACTGCGCCTGAAGGGCACAGATCTTGCGCTCCTCCTCCTCCATCGACTTATTTCTGCTACAGATTCTGCTTTGTCAGGAGAGGATGTCGCTAGAATGTCCACTGGACTTCCCACCGCATTCACTCCAACGAAAATACTTTGAACAAATTCCACACTGTAACCCACTTCTTACTCTTGGTAAAAGTTTACAGATACTGAAGAAACTAAACGTCTACGTTACCTAAGTTCAATTACACCAGTAGAACTATTTATAGAACTAACAGTAGTGGTCTCGAAATTATCTCTCTACTAAGAAAGCAACTTTTATTACTACTAGTAAACCACAACTAATGCCAATACCACCAAAACTTCACACAATTTCTTAGGTAAAACCATAAATTCAAGCGGCCACTGGAACACTCAACGTAGTTAAAACGGTGAATGAAAATTTTACTGAAATATTTCACTAGAAACCATAAGAACTATCGCACAAAATTTACTAAACGACTTCAACGCAGAGACGACTCTAGAAAACACAGTGAGCGAACGTTTCCAAAAGTTTACTAAACCGTTATTTCGCCACAAACAGCGCGAGACACTGTTGAAAACTACTAAATTTGATAACTGTATAACAGTGCACAAACAACTTTGTCAGAACTTAATTTAAGAACCGCTACAGCTGCCATTGCACATCCCGAAATGTAAACGCACTTCTAAAATTTGGATGAACAATTTAAAACTACTAAATTTAATATTCGAATACAGTGCACAAACAACTTTAACAGTACTTAGCTTTATAGCCGTTACAGCTACAGCCGCACGCCGCGAAATGTAAACACACTGCTCAGGCGTGAGACTTGAATGAACGACGGAAGCACACTCACTAATGACGTACCACTCGAGTCAATAACACAAAGACTGACAAGGGGAGGCCACGACGTTTGGAACGCGGATTTACGGCAACCTTCTTACACTCGTAGTACTCCATGAGGACAACAAAATGTGTAAGAAGTAGTGCGTACTTCTCTATTGAGAAAATCGCAAGATAATTTCGGTCGTCAAATATGCGTGGCCATTTTTAGCACGAAGCTGCTGCAGCCGAATGGTGCCGTCACGGTAGCTCAGCGTGTTCGGTCAGAGCCGGTGGGCCGCTGTAATAAAAGAACTGAGTGGAAGGATCAACAAATGAACTTGAACGGATGTCATTGTAACGTCCGCAACTACCAAACACAACGATCAACAACGAACAAAATGGGAAAAATAGCGTGTTCGGTCAGAGTGATAGCTACCCTTTCTAACACAAGAAAACGAACGGAGCAACGAACAAACTGAACGGGTGTCATCGGACGTCCGCCCTGATGAAATTTAACGAACAATATAGAACAATTTTTTTTTTAATGTGGTTGGCATGCAAGCCGCTGGATCGAGTGCGTTCGTCAGTTTTTTTTCTATTTTCAACACAGTCATTTTCTTTCCTATTTATATCACAGTTGATATAATGGGAAAAATACGTGTTATCGGATGAACTTTTATTAGATTTACAATGTTATTTAGCAGTCTACTAATTTTTATTATCACAAATAATGTAATATTCGTAACTATCGACTAGTAAACGACCAAACGCATGAAGTGATACTAAAAATGTATGCTTGTCCGTGATCTGAGAAATCCCTTATACCTGGAAGGAGCCCGAAATGACTTGTTACCTCCACGTTTTGACCGGCACGGACGGCTTTCGAAAGATGTACAATTAATCGTCGCTTTTGACATTACGAGCACAAGTTGCAGGATGCTATTTTTCGTAAAAACATGGAAAACATAAACTTAAACGACACCAGCAGCACTGAATAAATGCTATGTTTTCGCTTACGCAAGGTCCTTTGACGTTTTCGGTGGAAAAACAAACCTCGTTAACATTTTCAAAAACCTCTCAAAATGGTTCAAATGGCACTGAGCACTATGGGACTTAACTTCTGATGTCATCAGTCTTCTAGATCTTAGAACTACTTAAACCTAACTAACCTAAGGACATCACACACATCCATGCCCGAGGCACGATTAGAACCTGCGAGAGTAGCGATCGCGCGGTTCCACACTGTAGCGCCTAGAACCGCTCGGCCACCCCGGCTGGCCAAAAACCTCTCTTTCAGACGATAACTGGGAAGCAAACCATGCATAACGCGGTATTTTCTTAAAAATCGGTGCTGATAATTGGTTATGCAGTATAGAGTGTATTTTATTAGCGTCTTCCGAGAAGCAATTTCTCATTCTCTTTCGATTAAATCTGAACAGTTTTGAAGACACGGACAAGCATACATATTCAGTATCACTTTATGCGTTTGGTCGTTTACTAGTCTATAGCTATGAATATTATATTATTTGTGATAATAAAAATTAGTAGACTGCTAAATAACATTGTAAATCTAATAAAAGTTCTTCCGATTACACATATTTTCCCATTACATTAATTGTAATATAAATAGTAAAGAGAATGACTATGTTGAAAACAAAAAAAAAAATAAAATAAAAAAGAACTGACGAACGGTACTCGATCCAGCGATCCAGAGGCTTAAACGCTAACCACTGATAAAAAAAAATTAAATAAAATTTGTTCTATATTGTTAGCTGAATTTGTTCAGGGCGGTCTGACACCCGTTCAGTTTGTTCGTTGATCCGTTCGCTCAGTTTCTTTATTCGAAAAGGTAGCTACCGCTCTGAACGAACACGCTGAGCTATCGTGCCGGCACGACTCGGCTGCAGCCGCTTCATGGGAAAAATGGCAACGCACAGATATATTTGACGAGCGAAATTATCTTGCGGTTTTCTCAGTAACGCTTGAGAAGTACGCGCTACTGCTTACACATTATGTTGTCCTCATGGTGTACTACGAGTGTACGAAGTTTACAGTAAATCCGCGTTCCAAACGTTGTGGCCTCCCCTTGTGGGATGAATGAAAATCCACTAATAAATTACTTTTAGAGCAAATATTAACACAAATAAACTTTAAAATAAGTAACTGCAGGCTAAAACTTTAAAAAAATATTGACAAGCAATTTCAACAGCAGTCCAGTACACGCGACGTCACACCAAAGATTCTGTGTAGGAGCATAGCCTCATTATATCATAATACAAGATGGCTGACCTGGACTTCAAGATAGCCATCGAACAGGGATATGGAGTCATACTAGCGTCAGCTCTATGACGTCACAACCCAACTCAGACCAGTCGGGCTATTTATAACAGTGTAGAATTCTGGCATACTGGACCAGACTTGAGATACTGGTTCAGTTGTACTATAAACTAATATTCACTCAGAGGTGTGCGGTGACTGCATGTTTTGCCCGCACCCGGTAGCTGAGTGGTCAGCGCTTCATAATGTCAATCCTAAGGGCCCGGGTTCGATTCCCGACTGGATCGGAGATTTTCTCCCCTCAGGGCCTGGGTGTTGTGTTGTTCTAATCATCATCATTTCATCCCCATCGACCCGCAAGTCGCCGAAGTGGCATCAAATCGAAAGACTCGCACCAGGCGAACGGTCTACCAGACGGGAGGCCCTCGTCACACGACATTATTATTGTATTACTGCATGCTCTAGCTATGGACGCATCTTTATTTGAACAAACAATGGGAGAGTGTTCTTCACCCCTGCCACCCCCACCCCTCACACCCACCGCTCCATGATAAGTGACCAGCGCTGGGCAGTAACTTCAACAGCCGGGCCACGAGTGCCGTGAGCCTTACAAGGGAACCTCCCCATCGCACCCCCCTCAGATTTAGTTATAAGTTGGCACAGTGGATAGGCCTTGAAAAGCTGAACACAGATCAATCGAGAAAACAAGAAGAAGTTGTGTGGAACTATGAAAAAAGTAAGCAAAATATACAAACTGAGTAGTCCATGTGAAAGATAGGCAACATCAAGGAGACAGCGAGCGTAGGAGCGCCGTGGGCTCGTGGTTAGCGTGAGCCGCTGTGGAACGAAAGGTCCTTGGTTCAAGTCTTCCCTCGGCTGAAAATTTTACTTTATTTATTTTCGCAAAGTTATGATCTGTCCGTTCGTTCACTGACGTCTCTGTTCACTGTAATAAGTTTAGCGCCTGTGTTTTGCGACCGTGCGATTGTTATTGAAGTCGCGAGCTATATTTGCTGGATTCATATTGCCCACGGAATACATCTCACGTATTTAATGCACTCTCGTCCAAAGTAGTGAACAGTCAACTGCCAGCCAGGGAGCCTCGTTAGCAGGAATACTATCTTCCGTGCGCTGTAGTCGACTGACGTCGTGTGTTTCGATGTTTGTTTAGGTGTGGCGTCCCCATACTACGGCGCAGTTACCTCGCATCGGACGGACGGACGGACGGACAGATAATAATTGTCTGAAAATAAAAAATTAAACTTTTCAGTCGATGGACGACTTGAACCACTGACCTCTCATTCCGCAGCCGCTCACGCTAACCACGGGACCACGTCGCTCTAGACCTCACATTCCCCTTGACGTTGCATATGTTGCGCCTTGACTACTCAATTAGTATATTTTGCTTATTTTTTCATAGTTCCACACAACTTCTTTCTGTTTTCTCGATTGATCTGGATTCAGTTTTTCAAGACCTATCCACTGTGCCAACTTATAACTAAATCTGAGGGGGGTGCGATGGGGAGGTTCCCTTGTTAGCGTCGCTCCGAGGTCGGGGCTGTCGCCACGTCTGAATGCTGGCCCAGTCACAGCCGCCGCCGCCGCCGGGCCGTAGGCACTGCTGCCACCGGACTTCTCCACTGCACCTGCTACTCTCTCCGCAGAGCTGTCGCTATGTCCACTACTCTGCCTGTCTGTCAGTCTGACGTTTAGGTGTAGCTGTTAATATTTCAACAGTTTCAATGCATCCCTCGTTATAGCTACGACGCGTGCAATGTGAACGTATGTGTCCACTGTAAAAGAAAAAAAAAAAAAAAACTAACAATTTATGCATTTGTCTCTGCTCAAACTGAGGTGTAAATGCATCCATTCTTATAGAAAGTAAATGTGCAATGGAGATGTGACTGCACATTGTAAACAATTATATATACATATGATACCGCTGAATGAAAGTAAACGAATGACTGAGCCGGCCGCGGTGGTCTAGCGGTTCTGGCGCTGCAGTCCGGAACCGCGGGACTGCTACGGTCGCAGGTTCGAATCCTGCCTCGGGCATGGGTGTGTGTGATGTCCTTAGGTTAGTTAGGTTTAAGTAGTTCTAAGTTCTAGGGGACTTATGACCTAAGATGTTGAGTCCCATAGTGCTCAGAGCCATTCGAACCATTTTTGAAAACGAATGACTGAGTTTACCAAATAGATTTATTCGCTCATCACAATAAATTGAGATAATGTATTTTTCCTCACAAAAAATATGTCCCTAATATTGTTAAACATAATATCATGTTTGTTCTGAACACAGAAAACAAAACAGTATGATGAAAATAAACTGCAGATATTATATTTTCTTACAAAACATTTTGGAATACTTCAGTCTTTTGTCAGCATGGATAAACGATTTGCCTCACATTTTTATATAATACACAGAAAAACAAGGCACAAAAATTGTATAAAATGTTTACAAAAAGCAACTTAACAATTTTCTTGAAAATATATACAAAAAATATGTCTCACAGGTTACATTTACAAACAGCTTCCACAGTTTACAAGTATAAGATTCAAGATACAAGTATAAGATTCTTCTAACAGCTTGGAATATGGCACACAGACTTATCAGTATTAATCACGCTTGACATAGTTGGAATAGTCATGGGACTGTTGACAAACTTGCACATTTTAGCTACACTTTGGTATGGAATATTTATTTACAGCTCTCTCCTGTGAGACGTAACTCTAAACTAAATGCGATATCTTTTGTTATGGCCCGCAACAGTGGAACTTAACCTACTGTACATAGACATATGGTGTGCAAAAAACGATATAACTCGCACACCTGTTGTGCAGAAAAACAAAGTACGTATTCTCTCACTCTCTCACTCTCTCACTCTCTCACTCTCTCACTCACACACACACACACACACACACACACACACACACACACACACACACACACACACACACTCTATATTGCTCAAGTTAATAGTGTGCATATGGCAGGGTTTCAATCCTGTCACCACAAATGACTCACTTGTCATGCCGAGACACACATATTGTCAGTTGTGATACGGTGTGCACGTCATGTCTTCGTGGAATACTGAACTGCTGTACAATGTGCGGAGCAAGGGTCAGAGCACCACCAACACAAACGTGCAGGCATTTCAAGTAATCTTCAACCAGGAGGGCAACCGATGCCCAAAGCCGCCCATCCTTAGCCCATCTAAGGATTGTAACTGTTTATGTATGGTATTCGTATATTTTTGAGTGCATACTTGGAAACTTCACAATCGGCGTTCCGTTCATGAGACCCATTCACGAGACTGATAATATTGCTGGGAGGTGTTATGCCATAAGGATTATCGGCAGCATTACCAGACGTGTTCAATGCATCGAGGTGTCACCTATTCATACGGATCACAATATTTCACCCAATAGATCAAGCGGTTGGTATCTACATAAAATAAATTTGGATTTGCAAAATGAGTTTTTGCAAACTTATATTGGAACTGTTACATGTGGTGCTTCGATAGGTCAATATACACATACCCACATAAACAGGTTTCGTGAACTCTGCCGAAACCTTAACGATCTCCAGAGCAACGAAATCTTTGTTGAAGTTTGTGCCTCTTTTAAAATTTGGCCTGGCGGTATAATATGCTGCGCCGTAACGCCCCTCCCAACGGATAACTAAGTGAATTTTGCGGTGTTCTCTGACGTTTTGTGTAGTTTTTTCCGAAAACTGCATTTTTCATAACTTTGTCAATATCTTTCTCAAAGGCAAATCCCACGAGGGCCCTCATTTAGGTGTTTAAGTCAATGTATTCCTTCAACCAGGGACGCTGCTTGAAGGAAACAGCGCAGGTGACTCTATACAGTTGCAATCACAACTTGAGACATTACTGGAGATTACAGTAATGTAGTATACAGGGTGAAGCGAAATTCGCGCACTCGGACTTCGCAGCGCGACTCCTCACTTTTCAGCGATAAAAAAATGCCTCTCATAAAATTTCGTCCGGGGAGTACATCTGACAGAAAAAGGACGTTAAAGAGTGTTAATCTGGCAACACTGTAATCACATTTGTTGTCATTACTTTATTCAGCTCCTCCTCCGCGTGCTGTACAGTTGGTGCAGTGGTTAACGTTTTGGGTTAGCGTGCAGGAGGTCGATGGTTCGATCCTAGGTTGAGATATGTTTTTTATTTGGTAAATGAAGTCCAGATGGTACGATGTCTGGCATTTTAATCGTCAATAGCGATCGCAGCGGGTCCTCTAGAAAACATTTCTACTGCAATCGTAGAAATAGATTTATCAGCGTTGAAAGAAGGCTTTCCACATCGTGGGTGTGAATTTATTCGCATCACATCATCTACTAGATGCAAAACCTCTTTTCTTTGTACCCTCCAATAGTCCCACAGATTAGTACCAACTACTATTCTTGCCTCGTTCAGGACCATTAAATTTCGTTAGGGCCTTACATTACCAATAGGATTAGCAACGTGCTTTGTGAGTTATGTCAGAACTCAGTTACTATTTGCGTGTGTTATCACCATGGTCCCACTAATTATGCCTTTCAACACTGAATCTGCTAAACGCATGCTGTTTAATACGTATCTCAATGCATTATTATTATTATAATATTATTATTATTATTAATCTATCGATTGGATTATGAAACATCATGTCTATTATCGTTAAGGAAACAGAGTAATTCGAAACCAAACATTTCACAATTAGTGGCATCGGGATGAATCATGCACAACAATATCGCGCAGGAATGACAGCATGCTAAGGCTAGGCGCAAATTGAGACGAGTATAGCACGTGTGACGTGACACGATTTTGCCGTGCGGCGCGCGCGTTCGACACGTGTCGCGTGGTCCTGCGCATATTGAGACGCGTATGTGACGAGTGTGCCCTAGTCGGTGTGACACGCGCGTGCCAGACTCCGAATACCGACCTACTGCTTGTCAGACTGACGATGTGTGTTTCGCGAGTAAGAGAGATGTTCTTGTTAGACTTGAGTTCCGAATCAGATTCGGATACTAACGCTGAAGAGGAAGTGTTACTTTATTCATTAATAAATAAAAAATTCAAATCCACAAATAAATATATTTTGTATGAAAGAAAAACATGTGGACAATTTCAAACTACGACCAAGATGAGTGACACTGATTTCACGAATTACTTCAGAATGACCAGAAAGCAGTTTTCTGAAGTACATGGAATAGTAAAGCACGCTATTGATTCAAATGGGTGTAATGCACAGGAGCCGATTGCTACTGAACAAAAACTGGCAGTATTTTTGAGGTAAGTTATGAACGCTGACATTAATTTTTTATCTAAGGAATTATAAAATGTTGCACCCTTGTGTCTAGGCATTTTATTTTCAGCTCCCTTACACAGAATCGATGGGTGTTATATAAGTTTGACTCCTACGTGTGTGTGTGTGTGTGTGTGTTTGTGTGAGTGTGTGTGTGTGTGTGTGTGTGTGTGTGTGTGTGTGTGTGTGTGTGTGAGCGGGGAGGAGGGAGGGCATCGTAGCGCCGAAACTAACGGATTGATTTTAATGGTGTTTTTTGTTTGAAATCTGGTTTAATCGGGAGTTATCTTAGCTATGCTTACGCTCAGCCGTCTTTTACCCGGCCACATAAACTAAAAATGTTTGCTATCAGTAGGCTCTCTAGTTATACTATGCCTAAAGCATGTGATCTACATCAAGGTACATAGTACCAGAACTCAAACAGTCTAAATAAAAGTCGTCGAGAGCATACGTTTATCTTTCACGGTTGAAATGCAATGGCCATTTTTGTATTAGGAAGGTCCCTCGCACAATATTATATAACACAAAAATGTCGAGTGTGACTGTTGTAAAAGGTAATCATAAGCTTTTGTATACTATTTAGTAGTCTTTTTGACGTCTACAAATCAGTACTGAATCAAGTTCTGTTGCTCTTATGGTTTAGTATGCGTACTGCAAAAGAGCGCATTGATGGGAGAATTTTTTCGGACTTGCACTTTCCTCGCAACTGCTTGCTCACTGTGATATCTAAATTAACAAACTATGTACTAGAACTTAGCCACAGAATATATCTACGGATCAGAATAAGAAAAATGTAAACCTAAAAAGTGGTTCTTAAATATTGAAGCATTAAAAATCCTTTTGATTTTCTTTGCAATTCTGCCAAAGCAGATTCGTCGAGTGCACCAGGAAATAACTTAATTTTGTCAACGAATTGCAACACCCTGTACACTTTTCACGCAACTTAGTGCAATACAAGTGAAACGTCCCCTTAGAACAAATTATACAAGACTGTGCTTAAACTGACACGCAATGTTTTTAGCACAACGCAATCTGACTATCAAAGATCCCTGCAAAAGAATGGCCCTGAGTAACTTTAACCTATACCTTTCACAAATCACTTACCTCACAAAAATCTTCGTTTCTCGAACTACTGCAATACAGCGAGCGCCACTATTGCCAGCTAAATAAAAGATTCAAACTATAGAAGGCACTAACTACTGATAGGGATAGTTAGCAAATGAAAGATATTAATAGAGAACAAACAATGTATTTACCTTAATAGTCATAATATATATAGCAGTTCATGACAAATTACAAAACTCCGCCATCTCTCTCCCCACATCCACCACTGCTGGCGGCTCACCTCCAACTGCGCAACACTACGCGCTGTTCACATCCAGCTGCCGCTGCCTAGCACTACAATGGCAGACAACAATGCAAACTAGCCACAGACTGCACACAGCACAGCCAGTGATTTTCATATAGAGCGCTACATAAAGTTTCCAATAAGAAAACATAAACAGCCTACTTACATAGCCCCCATGCTCCCCAAAAAAAATTTTACAAAATATTTTTGGGCAGTGGCCAATAATGATTTGATAAAATTTTTCATAATTACAAAAACAAAGATATCAAATGCACACACTTATTTATACAATGTTGGTCAAAAGCTAAAATTTTCTCACAGTCCATAAAGACAGTCCAGATTGTTCATCACAGTAAAATTTCAGTGTTTTTTTTTCTAAGTCTGAGCAGTAAAAGACAATGCACATGGAAGTAGTGGATTTCCATGCAGTCTTGAAGAAGTAGTGTTGTCCTTCCAACTGAAAGACAGTGCTGACTCTTGACATGCTGACAGGTAATGGGCCACAACAGAGCAAACCCACAGCAGAGTCAGTCGAAGTTTTGAAGAATATTGGTAGGTAGGTCATCACAGAGCAGACCCACTGTAGTCCTGGTAGAGATTGTGGTATTGGTGGGCCACCAGAGGTGTAGACCCACTGCAGTCCTTGTAGAAATAATGGTACTGGTGAGTCATCATAGGTGTAGACCCGCTGTAGTCCTTGTAGAGACGGTCAGCAGCCATCTGTTGCGACTGTGCAGGTGCACAATCACCATTGAAGAGTCTTGCGGATAATATAGCAAGTTCATAACCACCACTTGTGCACTCACAAACTTTTTGGAGTTGTCCTTAGAACCAGCAATGCTGTTATCCAGTCCCTTGCTGAATTATTAACACACGTGCAAACACTAACAGTCCCAACTTCTCACATATTGTTCATATAGTATGACCAACAGAAACGTGTGCAGTGAAATGGAACTTACAAGTTACTTAATTTGATTAACTGGTGTCAATTACAATATTATAACATGAGAATACAATTACAAAGGTACAAAATACATCATTAAAAACATAACAATACAGATAACATTTGTAGTACAGGCTTTACAACAGAATAGAAATAAACATATACATCAGTGTTACAGGAATTATGACATGAGTACATACATAAAAAATCAGAATAACTTGCGAAACATCAACTTCACACATGAGCATTAAAACAGAACAAATAATGTCTAAACATCTTTACAAAGTAAATAACAGAGTATTAGAAAAAGTCTACAACATAGCTCTCATCAGATAAACACATAAAGACAGGAAAAACACAAATACACAAGGGTACACAAACATATAGCGGAATAACACAAAAGGAAAGGACAGGGTTTGTTTTACTGCAGTATTTTGCATGGAGATCTCCCTTCGTTCATCATTATTCCCAAAAGTCCTATTTAAGCTTGCTTTCTGTATTCTGTTCACATCCTCTGTCAAAAATAGTTTTTTTCCACTGTACAGTATCCTTTTTTTTTTGCCCAAACCATTTTCATATAGCTTCTCAATACATTTCTTCCAAGTCATCATAGTTAGTTTCTTATATAGTCTACCCCACTTAAGCTAACTTAAATCTACTGAGCTCAGATATATATACCAAGGGACGAGGCAATGCAGCAGCATACAACAAATCAACACAAACAGCAATGACAAAAAAATGCCAATTTGCAAAGCAAGCAGCAGTAAATCTAAATTAACAGATAAAATGCAAAATTACAACTAATATGAGCCAATGTGCAGCAACAAGAAAAGCTTAACAGAGTAATACAAAGTTAAATTTAGCAGCACTATGCCTGGCAAACAGCAGCAGCAAACATGACAAATCTCAAGCAGAAAAAATATTACAATAAAGACAACAATGCAGAAAAGGGAAATGTCTATTCACATCTTAATGTCTATGTAATTAAAGTGGTGCACCACAAAAACTAATTCTACAAAAAATTACCAAGTACTTGAAAAGAAAATTATGTGTCCAGTTACTGCTACTAGTCCCTTCTTATTGTTCTTTCCTTTCCAAGTGCTCCTTTTTTAAAGAATGTGGATTACAAAATTATTATTTAATAGATCTGTTGACAGAAAGTGTTCACATTAGCAAATGCATTTTATTTTATAAAAGCAGTGCCGCAACACAGCTGGAAACCAGATATCAAGTGAAATAAGCAACTACGAAAAGCAAAGCATAAAAATATCATTCAATAGTCATGTGACATTTCATAAGTTAGTAGAAATTCTCTCAACTCTCGTAGAAAGACGCTTGTCGTAATCAGGTGTGCAGATGTAAAAATATTTCTCGTCATTTCATTAGGCATTTCAGTAAATATCATTAATTACTAGCTCCACAGTATGCTTTCAACAAGGAAATGTCAATAGCGAGGATAATTGCCTCCCTTTTTTTTCTACCTGTGCTTCCAGAAAGGCACACCCTAATGGCTTGTTCTCCAGGTGTCTGACACAGCTGTGTGCCGACGACGCACGTGCAGGTGGTCACTTAACTTTCTCACGGAAATATTTACGACAGCAGTTTCCGCTACAGTGACAGTCTCATATAAAAATTTCACAGGTCGAGAATTTACGTTGCAAATGTGTAGAAACAAACTCCTATGAATATAACAGTGTCCAAAAAATTTTCGCTGGCATTGTGATACATTCACGCATTTACACACATTTCATAACTCTTAAAGTACGATTCTTGGTTTCCAACATCCTTTTTCACAAGTCAAGAGTCCCTAACTTCTATTCATTATTCATATACATATAAACACGTAATCACATTCCTCATATATGGTAGCATCATCTTATTGACATAAACATACTTCAACAGCATAACACACATCGTTGTCGTAAAAATATCATAACACCTCAGTCAAATCTCAAAAAAGTCATAGCTTTCTGCAATAATTTCAAACCATAAAAATATTCTCTGCTCATTTCAATAGTGTCATCTGCCTCAAATGTACTTTAAAAATCATGATCTCATACCAAATACATCATTCAAAGCTCTCATAGTATCACAATGGTTCTGAAAAAATATGAACAGTTCACAAAGTACGGACAAAATACAATTTCTTAAGTGTGAAGTTATCCAACGGTGTAATTACATAAACATCTGTCACTGATGTAGTAAAAAAAATGTTTATCTCAGTTAAATGATCAGATAGCTGTGTAATTTGTTTTAGAGAAATATGGTACCGATGTGTAAAGTTGTATAAGCAAATACCATATTAGCTAGGGTTCCTTGTGCTTGCAAAAACACATGGTACACAAAGTAAGCATGTACCCCCCTGAGGATTAATGTAATTATACCCTCAGGTGTTACAGATTACAGCAATGGAATGAAATGTATCATGGAAAACTTTCTTTGTAATTCAAAAATCTTTAAAAATAAATGTTTTAAGTACAAAATTAATCACTGAAATGCGTGTCCTGTAGCGCTAAAGGTGCATCTTGTTGTAAGATAATCTCTGTGGAAGTGTCGTAGTTATTTTCCTCCGAAAGCTAAGTTCTGCAGAAGCCAATGTACTTACCTCATGATAAACAAAAGTGAAATGCTTGGCGTAGAGATATCTTAGTTATTACGCTTATTGTTGTGATGATGAAAGTACTGTGCTGTAACGTATTGTTGTGCTATGGAAAAGGCTGTCTCCTTGTAGCTATACCACAAAAGTTACTAATAAAACATGTTTTGCTTTCCAGAAGAATTCAGAAAAACTGTGCAGATATAAAACAGATACACCGCAAAAGCAACAATGTAAATTATGTCACACATTAGTAGTGTCGTAATATAACCGTGTAGCTGTCAAAGAAACCAAATACTAAGTCATCTCTAATCTCACAGAAAGTACTTTAAATCCCAAATGTATTTTCCAGTAAACCAAAATGTTGCATTAGAATCTCATTAGCAGTACCGATAAATGTTCTAAGTATGTGAGACTTATAGTCATTACGTAATCGTGCAACTAACAAGCGAGAATGCACACACACAATAACACTGTGACGTCTGTTCACAATAACAATGCATTCGTAATTTCTGTTTAAATAAGTTCTCTTGGTTCTTGACTGGATATTTAACTTCAAACATTGTTGCATGGTAACAGTTTCTAAAGCATACTAGTAACGTGAAGTGAAACGTTTTATGGCAAAGACAAAGTTAAAAGCAGATTATCTTTCAATAAACGGTTTTACATGTGAAATGTGGTGCAAACCTTTACTCTTCCTAGTATGCAGAGTTTCAACTTCAACGCAATTATCATGTGGTATACATCGGATTCTGTAAGGTCCATTGTAAACTAGAAAGAATTTGTGACTCAAGTGTTTCTTCTTATGTGACAATGAATGAGCTTTAATGAGAACTTTCTGACCAATATACAATTTCTTTGCATTTGCTTTACTGTGTAGTTTTCTCCTTTTGTCTGCTGCAGATTTTATATTTTTAAGAGCCAAATCAATTATGTCTTTGTGTCGAAGTTTACGTGTATTCGGGAAAGGTACAAGCTCTCTGATTCTGTTCGGTGGTTCTTCATTCTTCAGTACAAGAGTAGGTGGTAAAGCAGTGGAGTCATGAGGCATTTCATTCAGCACGTTTTGAAATAAGTGTAAATAACTGTCCCAATGCTGATGCTTTCTGTGACAATAAAGTCTGCAAAGCTTATTTATTTCTTTCATAATCCGTTCAGACGGGTTACAATGTGGTGAGTACAGTGAAATAAAAACAGGTTTGATTTTATGATTCCGAAGCATGCGTGACCAAACAGCAGATCTGAATTGCGGTCCGTTATCTGAAATGACTTTACTAACGTGTCCAACTTCACGTAAGAAATTTTTAACAAAGGTGTTGGATACAGACCGTGCAGTGGCTTTACGTAACGGAGTGAAAGAAACAAATTTTGAAGTAAGTTCAACAGCGACTAGAACGTACGAAAATCCATTCGATGTTCTGACAAGGGGTCCCAAGAGATCAACAGCAGCAAATTCTTTTAATTTAGAAGGAATAATAGCAAACAACGGAGCACGATGTGAGATAGTAGATGGTTTCGCCTTTTGACAAAGTTTACAAATAGACAAGACTCTTCGAATTCGCTTTTCCATATTGATAAAATAACAAGTCGTTCGAAGAATATGATAACATTTTCGTGGGCCAAAATGTGCGTAGCTGAGATGAATGTACCAAATGAGCTTATTAACAAAATCGTCTGGAATGCAAAGTACCCATAGCTTGTCATCAACAGTGCAGCGTTTGAAGAGTGTGTTGTTTCTAACCAGGTAATAATGCCGAATCTGAGTGTGTGTCTTTTCATGCCATTTACTTTTGATGTCTTTCCAAATCGGATCTTTATCTTGTTCATGAGCAATGTCCTTTAAAGATGTGGTGATGAAGTTTTCAAAGGCGACTTTCTGAATGTAAAGAATACTGAAATTTTTCTCGAGGTCGCCTTCTGTGTTACTTTTCTCAAGCCCAGCCGGTGCGCGTGACAGCGCGTCCGCAACAATGTTCTCCTTGCCGGGAATGTAGACTATTGTGAAGCGGAATTCTTGCAGAAACAATGCCCAACGTTTTAACCTGTCATGATTTAATTTTGAAGACATAAGAAATTGTAATGCATGATGATCACTGTATACTTTTACGTGCTTACCAGAAAGAAAGAAACGGTATTTGTTAAATGCCCAAACGATTGCTAAAGCTTCTAATTCAGTAACGGAATAATTTTCTTCAGATTTTGTTAGCACTCGGCTAGCAAAAGCAATGGTTTTCTGAACAGTAGTGTCATTTTCTATGGCTTCTTGAAATAAGTGGGCACCAAGACCGACTTTAGAAGAATCCGTGCTAAGGCAGAAATCTTGTGACAGATCTGGATGAGCTAGTATTGGCGCGTGAAGTAACGCTTCTTTCAAAGAATTGAATTCCAACTGTGCTTGTTCGTCCCAGTTCCAAATAGTATTTTTTCCAGTGAGAGAACAAAGTTTTGGTGTAACTAGAATTTGCATATTCAGAAAACGACGGTAAAAATTTACGAGACCTAGAAAACTACGGACTTGTTTTTTTGTGGATGGAACTGGAATGGCTCTGATTGCTTCTAACTTTTCAGGATCCGGCTGAATGCCTTCAGAAGAAATAATATGTTCCAAAAACTTCACCTTTGTCCTACCGAATTCAGACTTTTCCAAGTTAACTGTAATTCCAGATTCTGCAAAAATACGTAACAAACTGTTGAGGATGCGATTATGTTGTTCCCATGAAGCTTCTACTATTACAATATCGTCCACATATAAGGTGATGTGACGTTTTAAGAACTCAGGTAATATGGAATTTAACCCGCGAATGAATGCTGCTGAAGAAATGTTCAAACCAAAAGGAAGTTTCCGAAACTGATAACAAACGCCGAAACAAAGGAAAGCTGTGTATTTTCTACATTCTGGATGAAGTTCGATCTGATAAAAGCTGGATCTGAGATCAATGGAAGACAACACTTTTACACCATTAAAATTTTGAAGAAGTTCTTCCATCGTCTGCGGCCTGTCTGTTTCAGGAATAATGATAGTATTGATTTGTCTCGAATCTAAGACAAGCCTGATCGATCCATTTTTCTTCTCAACAACATGTAATGGGTTGTTGTATGAGCTTACTGCAGGCTCAATAATGCCCTCATTAAGCATAGATTGTATTTCTGTTCTAACACGGTCCCTATAATGCGCCGGAATTACGTATGGTCTAACACAAAATTTAGTATGCTCACGAACACGAAATTGGTATTGAAATCCCTTGATTGTTCCTGTTTTGTGAGTAAAAACTGTGGAATGTTCTTGTAAAATCTCAAAAAGGTCCTGCCTATCAGTGTCATTACAATTCTCAATTGTTTGAATTTTATTCTGAATTAACTCATTAATTTCAAATATGCCGTCGATGTCATCCCTGTCAGTACTTGCAGAGTGATTGTTAGTGTCTAGCTCCGTAGAAAATTCGGAACTGTTGTCTAACAGAATGTAAAGCCGATTAATTTCCTCATCATGATTTGAGAGCCAGTCTTCAAATTTCAAAGCTATTGACTTACCTTCTTTCTCTAAACTTATTTCAGCATCGTGAAAGCTTAAGACTGCTTTGTATTTATTCAAAAAGTCTACTTCCAGTATAATTTCCGTCGAAAATAATGGAACAATAAGAAAGTTCATAGAGAAGCTGTGGCTTTGGCAAAAGAAATCTAAATTGGTTTGTTGGTGTACATCTACACTTTTTCCAAAGATTGCACCTTGTAATTTAATCTTACGTAACGGAAGTGTGGGGCAATCGTTCGATTTGTTGCATTTGCTAAAACCTGTTTCACTAATTACTGAAATGGGACTGCCAGAGTCAAGTACTGCCGTAAATTTTACGTCATTTACTGTAATGTGAATCACAGGATATGCAATGTTGTTATGTTTTACGTCGTGTTCTTGGGGTAAGATGTCTCTAATGTCTTCCATTCTTACGTAATTACTAGCTACGGCAGCTGCGTCATCAGTTTCATAAGTACGTTTTGTGGCTGCCAGCGGTGTGAGTCATTGCCTATTGTCTCTTTGTTGGCGCGCGTCATTATTGGGATTTGGAGACCTAACTTCTACAAATTCACCGTGACGAGAATCCCGCCAGTTCTGATGCAGTTCAGGTCTGTCGTTACGATCATATCGTCTGTCGTCATGTCGGTAGATTCCATAGTTTCTTTCTTGTCGGTCATGTGGTGGAGAATTTCTCCCTGAGTCGTAACTGCGCGCTGGACCGTTGCGTCTAAAGTTATTCTGTCTCCCTTGATAATAATTGTTTTGGTTCCCATATTGTATGTTTCTCTGATTGTCTCTGTGATAGTCATTACCGCGGAAAGGTGATCTTTCCCTGTAACTATTACTCTGCCAGTGGTTGTCATGTGGGTGGTGTCTGTTTTGGTCACGATTTACGTTGTAAGAATAGGCTTGTCGCGGCCATTTATTGTTTCTGTCGTCACGGAATTGTGACGGATGTGACCTGTAGTGATTGTTTTCCTGTTTTCGCATCCCGCGACTGTCTGTGTCAATTTCTAGTTCTTGTAAGAGTCCCTGAAAAGCTTCAATGTCGTCTTTGCAACGTCCTGCCAAAATAATATGCCGTAAATGTTCAGGTAATTTGATTAAGCAAATGCGGATGAGTTCTGAGGGGCTGTATGGGTTTGACAGGTACTGATTCTTGTGCAACATGTCTTCAAAATATTTAACAAGACTGGAAAATTCAGATTGTTCAAAGTGTTTCATCATCATGATGCTATGTTTTACTCGGTCTTGTGTAGCTTGTGACCAATATGCCGAGAGGAACGCATGGTAAAATTCTCCTTCACTGTGACAATCGTGAATGACCGATCGCATTCTTACAGCTGGTTCATTCTCCAAGTAGCCACACATAAATTCTAACCTGTGCTCCAATGACCAGTTGGGAGGAAAACAATGAGAGAATTGATGGAGCCATGCTTGTGGATGAATGTCGTTGGCAGAATTCTTAAACGTTTTGAATTTACGTGTAGTAATGAACAGCTTATAGTCAAAATCATCGTGTCGGCGAGTAGCATGTCGGTCATTGTTACGTCGTGTCGGCGGTTCCATCTCAAAATTCGGTGCACATTGCCAATTTCTTTCATAACTTCCGAAATGCCCTGTGTTATTATTTTGTGACTGTTCCGTATTTCTCTGTCCCTCTTCCCGTATTGGAGCGCGAGTGTCCTCTGAAATACGTAATTCTTGTATTACCTGTGTCAGCTGATCTTGTACTTCCCGGATTTCTCTTTGGTGTTGCGTATTAATTTGATTCAGATTTTGTTTCAGTTTCCTAATTTGTTCGCACTCTTCTGTGTCATTAAAGACTACCGGTTTTGTGTCATTCAGATTATCATCTACCTTCGTAGATAAGTTAGTGACCTGATCCGAAAGTTCGGCTAATTTCTCTGATAATGAACTAATTTCTTCCATGTGTCTTTCTGAACCAATTTTCAGAGTATCTACTGTGTCCTTTAAGTTTTCCTGAGTTTTTGCAAGTTGCGTAACCAAATCGGTAGATGCAACTAAGTCCATTTTAGCTTGCAAGGTCTCATGATTTTCATGAACAATAGTTTGCAGTTCTTTTATGGCTGCTTCGTGATTCTGTAATGCATTTTCATGACGCGAAAAAATAGGTTGGAAATGCTCACAAATTTGTGTTTTTACGTCATTACAGACTTTTTGACATTTCGATTCAATGTTATGTATCTCAGTAGTTAAATCTTCACGTGTTTGTTCAAGCGTGGTGTCTAACTTTTGAAGCTTTTGCTGTGTTTGTCTCTGATTTTGTTCCATTGTGTGTAACTGTTGCTGTGTTTGTTTCTGGTGTTGTTCCATTGTGTCTAACTTTTGAAGATTTTGTTCCATTGTGTCTAACTGTTGCTGTGTTTGTTTCTGATTTTGTTCCATTTTTTGCATTAATTGCAATAATAATGTATTAGTGTCTAGAATCTTTCTCTGTGCTTTTTGGCAGTGTGTTTTCACCGGCAGCATTCACATTTTGACAAGCAGAAAATGTGTCTTGACTCATTTGAGAAAAGGGTGAGGACGCAAAACCTGAATCTACAGTATTTGCAAGATTGTGTCCTGTCATTTCGGATTACTGAGGCGAGCTGTTGCCGACCGATCGATCGATAATGCTTCCCTGTTCACTAATTGTTTCATTGTCTACACCATTGTTTGCAGCCCGCTCCATTTCCCTATGTACAATTACCAAATTACTACTTTGAACATTAGTTAATTCATTACATGGTGGCGCTAACACACTACTTTTGTCTTCACTGTCATTTCTCAGTTTACTTTGGAGCCTAGTGTTACGTTTTTCACACGCCATTATTGTGACAATATTTCACACGATAACACAGAAAAACACAATTTGAAGAGCAAAAATAAGAGAACACATTAACATAGCACTGAAAATAATATCTAGTTAATTGCAGCTGCGAAATACTTGGTGCAAATCTACATGCATGCCACAACTGCTTTACTGTGCAACAATGAAAAACCACAACTACCAAGGAAATTCTCTCTATAATTACGCGCTAGCAATAAACAAAAGCACAACGCAATCTGACTATCAAAGATCCCTGCAAAAGAATGGCTCTGAGTAACTTTAACCTATACCTTTCACAAATCACTTACCTCACAAAAATCTTCGTTTCTCGAACTACTGCAATACAGCGAGCGCCACTATTGCCAGCTAAATAAAAGATTCAAACTGCAGAAGGCACTAACTACTGATAGGGATAGTTAGCAAATGAAAGATATTAATAGAGAACAAACAATGTATTTACCTTAATAGTCATAATATATATAGCAGTTCATGACAAATTACAAAACTCCGCCATCTCTCTCCCCACATCCACCACTGCTGGCGGCTCACCTCCAACTGCGCAACGCTACGCGCTGTTCACATCCAGCTGCCGCTGCCTAACACTACAATGGCAGACAACAATGCAAACTAGCCACAGACTGCACACAGCATAGCCAGTGATTTTCATATAGAGCGCTACGTATCGTTGCCAATAAGAAAACATAAACAGCCTACTTACACAAGGTAGGTCTTAAGCGAATTTCACCTTGGCAAAAAAACTGTTCTGCTAGCTGGAGTGGGTTTTTAAAATTTTTTTACCAAATTTCTCTTGTTAGTGTTTTATTGCAATAATACATGTTCATAAACAAAGAATGTTAATTTATAATTAATGAAAATCTGGATCGGTGCAGCGAAAACTACTCAGAAAAGAAAACGAAAAATACGCAAAATGCTGATACAAAAAAGAATTAAAGTCTTAAGCAAACATAATTGTGATGGTCCCTTCAGATTTCTTGAAAACGGTGAACAAAATCGGTGATATTAGACAAACCGGATTCAGTTGTGTCGACCTTCAAATCTTCCATCTGCTGCTGTTCTGAATAGTGAGACGCTGTCTGTTGGTCTGAATCAGTCGATATATATGGCGATGAAGAGTGAGAAAAAGGTGCTGTACTGTATGGCGCTGAATTATTTGAAGAAGATGACATCGAAGGTGTCTGGCTCCTTACGTTCATTATTTCTTCTTCTGCAAGTGACACAGCCTGGAAAAGTTGACCTCTGATTCTGTGTTGGTAACTTTGAGGCATGTTTTTAGTCAGCTGATACATAGAGATAAAAAAATTGTAAAGAGGGTCATCTTTGATACAGTGTGACTCCAACACTCTTCTTTCTTCTGCTCTTTGTCTTGCTCTGTCCTCACGCTGTTGCATTGATTGTTTTAGCAGAATTACAACGTCTTCCTGTTTTCTTTTCCTTGATTGATTTCTTTGAATAACTGGAGTTGAAGTAGCGGTGTGATGTGCTATGCACTCCGTTCCTATGCTCCTACTAGATACTTCGTTGCTGTCGTAGTTATTAATATCTTGACTTTGCTCATTCGCCTCATTGTCGAGTGAGTTGTTATCTTCTAATTCCTCGGTTTCCAGTGTATGACTTCTTGCTGATGTTTTAGTTGTAGCTTGTGAGCTGTGGTCACTGTCATCACCTAGATTACTATCACGTGGACCAGCTGTCATAAAAGGTTCAAGAAATGACATCTGGTTTTGATATCTCCACGGCTTGATATTTTCAGCAGCAGCTCCGCTTTTCATATATTTCACCTGTCGTCGTCGTGCATCTCGATAGCTGCCTCTCAGCTTCAGCCATGAATTTTTTGTCTCTTCCCCTGCAATAATTAACAACGTATAACTAATAAGGCATTAATGTTGTCCCATATAGATAGACAAACTAAAGATAAGCAATATTAACTTATAGTGTTTGGATATAGACATATTTGCAATCTACTTTTATCGTTCCACATTAACAATATACTTTCGTTTTGTTTCAGATATTTAGCCTCCGGTGACAGCTACAAAAGTATTGCGTATAACTATCTCTTGGGAGATCGAACTGTATCTAATATTGTAAAAGAAGTAGCTACTGCTGTATGGAAAGAAATGCAACCAAAGTGTTTAGCAGAACCTACAACACAGACATGGAAATCAGTCGCTTCACGGTTTGAACATAGATGTCAATTCCCACACTACGTTGGTGCAGTCGATGGAAAACATGTTCTTATTAAAAAAACCTGGCAAAAGCGGATCATTGTACTTTAATTATAAACATACATGCTCCATCGTTTTGATGGCGACGGTTGACGCAGATTACAAATTTATCACCGTTGATGTTGGCGCAATGGGACGATTCAGCGATGGACATGTATTTGCTAGCAGTGTGTTGGCCAAGAAAATGAGAAAAAAACACGTTATTACTTCCCATTCCTGAACTAATACCTACAATTTCTGATCCAATGCCGTATGTGTTTGTGGGAGATGAAGCTTTCCCATTGTCGGAAAACATTATGAGACCATATCCTAAGAGACAGGTTACCGACAATTACGAACATCAGGTCTTCAATGCCAGACTTTCTCGAGCACGACAAACTGTGGAATGTGCTTTCGGTATACTACCATCACGTTTCCGTGTGTTCAGGAAACCATTTGAAACCAAAGTCGACACAGTGAAAGATGTTGTGAAAACAGCCTGCGTTCTGCACAACTATTTACGATCTTCAGTAGTAGTTGCAGATGATTTAAATGACATCGAACCGTAGCCAGCAACTCAGTTACTTCGTGTGCAAGGGAACAGGAGGAGGACTTCATCCACTGCCTTCAAAGTGAGGAAAAATTTCACTGAATATTTCAACACTTGCGGAGCAGTTCCATGGCAACATCAGTCAGTTCTGCTTGGTAATTATTGACCATACAGCAACTTCCAATTATTGTACCATTATTGTGCTCCACAGGTTATGTGCTCAAGCGAAGTACACAGTGATACGTATTAACTAAAAAATTTTGAAATAAATATTGCAGTACTTACCGTCTTTCAAATTCAGATCCTTTGCTATATCACTCCAAATCCGGTTCTTGAGTTTGACCTTCATGTAGTCTGCGTGTTTTGTGTCATACAGCTCTCTGTGTTCCCTCACTGCCTCTATTAATTTTTCTTCTGCCATGGTGAGAAGTAAACTATTCATCCACTGCACAACGTCCACTGCACAACGCCCGCTGCACAGCAGAATAGCCTGTGTACTGTCAGTAGCCGTGAATAATAAACGCGACAAGAATGCAGAAGCTAGACAGGTGTGCCTTGTGGAAGAGTTCACGTCGTTCGAAAAACATTGTCGTGATTGTTGCCTGTCGTTGTCTGAAATACTTTTCAATAAATGAAATATATCAAATCGCCGCACATTTTCAAAGATACTCATACTTTCGGAATAATACCGACCACTAATTCATTTGTGTATCCTGTTACATAATTAGCTTATTAATGCTGATACTGTGTATGCTACCACTGAGATGTTTTTCTCGTCATGACGAGCCAAGTAAAACATTGTCATTCGTGAAGGTTTCTCGACTGTTTCTAGCTTGCAGTGGAAATGTAATGTTCACATGCAAGTAGTACAGTGTGTCGTTATTACATTATTACATCCATATCGAAGTAATGACTGTGGGCCTTCTATACTTCAGATCTTGGACGCTTTTTACCAGGAGCACAAAGGGGTCACACCTGTGGAG
The DNA here is from genome assembly GCF_023864275.1 of Schistocerca cancellata. NCBI lineage: Eukaryota > Metazoa > Arthropoda > Insecta > Orthoptera > Acrididae > Schistocerca > Schistocerca cancellata. The sequence continues at coordinate 252,020,619 of NC_064629.1, forward strand.
ATTATCCCTTTCCGAATTTTTGTAACAGATCGTACGGATATGTCAGCATACTACGAAGCGAGAGGATAACGTTGATTTACTTTCCTGCCTTGCTTCTATATCACATGATTTTATAATATTCCTTGCTTTCTTATTCACTAACCTATGTCCGTTCTTGTGATCTGAAAACATCCTGGAGGCGTATGATACAATTCTAGCGGCCAATGGCTCACCAGTTACTGAACTATGCATTTTTCTTGAGAGAAGAAAATCAAAACAGAACAAAACTATATAGATATACATAACAGGAAAATATAATGCACTAACGACGAAAGCTGGAGCGTTTAAATGGCGAAAAACGAAACACTGCCCAATGGCATTAAAATTCAGTACACAGTATAAGGCAATATTTATCGTATGGGCAGTGTTTTCACTGCTCATATGCGCCGTGCCGAAGTGAGCATATGGTCGGGCTACTTTCTCGCTCCCCGCCTCAAATTTCCCACGGTGCTAGCGAGGCACGTGCGACGTGCGGCGCGAGAAACTGTGCCTCAATCACAACGCCGCGCGACCTGGCGCAGGCGCGTGTCATGTCCCAGTCGCGTCGCGTCGCGTCGCAATTTGCGCGGTCTCATTTGAAACTGTGATGTTACAAAAACGCGCGCTGCGCTGCGTCGCGCCACACGCGCTATACTCGTCTCAATTTGCGCCTAGCCTAATACTGTATTCGCTGTCCTCCAGACAGGGACTAGTTGCAAGGGGAGTAACGCCCCCGTGACAGACTCCAATGTACATGGGTACACGTATCGAATTTTCTCATTGTAAACCTCTAAACCAGTGTGACAGACATATGGCATACACAAACGATGAATATGTGGATATGATTCTGGTCCTTGGTGCATCTGATAACCGGGCTCGTGTTGCCACTCGTGAACATGCTGCTAGATATCCTCTTCGACGCCATCCAGATAAAATTATGTTTCTACGTCTGGAGCTGCGCCTACAGGAGTCAGGTTCTCTCCTTCCACCACTGCGTGACAGAGATCGTCCACGGACTCGTCGTACTCCACCTACTGAGGAAGCTATTCTGGAGGTCATACACCAAGAACCTCAGTGAAGTACACGTAGCGTAGCAAGGCAGCTGCGTGTGTCACAAATGTACGGTCATTAACGTGCTGCACGAGCATGGGCTGCACCCCTATCATTATGCTTTTACGCAACACCTGCATCCTGCAGATTGCCATCAGCGGACGCAATTCTGTGAATGGTTCCAACAACAACAGGAAATCAACGATGATTTCGTCAACCCCGAAATATGATCGGATGAAGCAGCGTTTACTCGTGAGAGTGTCTTCAATATGCGCAGTGCATACCACTAGCGTGAGGTTAATCCGCACGTCACGCGGGACTGTGGATATCAAGTTCGCTTTGGTATCAACGTCTGGGCCGGGATATTGGGCGACAGGTGTTTGAGCCCCTACATATCGTCTGATCGACTGCACAAAGGTAGCATGCATTCCTCTCAAACTATCTGCCTGATACGCTGGAAGATGTTCCACTACATGTTCGGCAGATGATACGGTTCCAACACGATGGTGCACCTCCACACTCTGGAATTAATGTGCAACTGTACTTGGACAGAACATTTCCAGGGAAATGGTTCTGACGTGGAGGTCCAGTCGTATGGCCACTGTGGTCACCTGACCTAGATCCCCTGGATTTCTTTCTCTGGGGACATCTGAAGGAGCACATGTACTCTACTCTGCCGAAAAATATGGGAGCATTGGTAGCGCGTGTTCATGGTGCTCATGTTTCTACAGACGCATCTTTGCTGCGAAGTGTCCCGAGCTGTATGATCCGGTGGGTTGCGCAGTGTTTGGACATGCAGGGAGGTCGCTTTGAGCACCTGTTGGTCTGAGCACAACATATTCTGTTGTGAAGATCATGTGATCATTAATATGGACATTTGTCACTGGTTGCTAATGTGCGACATCTGAGAGCTCATATTACATGTATTACAAATGACAAGTAGACGTTGTGTTATTGTACTGTGCTATCATCTTTAGCATTTCGAAATTGATATTGTTTTTGTATTTATTCTGTCCTATGACAGGTCATTTGTTTCAGCTGTCTATTTCTTATTTGTCTAACCATGTATTTGTTATGTTCAACGTTACAAAATGTTGTAAATTTAGGATACATGTGACCTAAGGAAAGGTCCATCCTTCACTACGAAATGTCAAAATGAATTTAGCAAAAAAAAAAAAAAAAAAAAATGCGCCCAACCCCCGGCTCGAACCATCGACCTCCTGCATGCTAACCCAAAACTCTACCCACTACACCAATGGTACAGAACAGCAGAGGTAGTTACTTTACATGTAGTTACAGTGTCGCCAGATTGCCAATCTTTAACGTCCTTTTTCTACCAGATGTACTCGCCGGACGGAATTTTGTGAGAGACATTTTTCTTATCGCTGGCATGTGAGGAGTCGCGCTGCGAAGCCCGAGTGCGCGAATTTCGCTTCACCCTGTATGCCTTGTTTTTCCTCCAGCGTTGTCATCAGCTTGGGGTGGAAACCGTTTTCCCCAACTCGGTGCCTTGGACACAGCGGTAAATCACTGTGCTCGTCATCCAGACTTACAGGGTATGTCAAATCTACTTATAGAACGTACCCTGTTTCAGAATCGGTCCTCACACTTTCGATTTTCTTAGGCAATCTGCTGCATTGCTTATCACATAACTACCGAAACCCTTGAACAGGTTGCTGCACAGCTTGCCCGTGTAAGTCGTTTACATCCAAGTACATGATGTAACTTCTTGCGGAAGGGAAGAAGAATTTAGCAACGCTTTCGTTTCTCTTTCTACTCTCCCTGTGAGGTCTTTATTAATTTTCTGGTACGTTGGTTCACTCAACAAGCTATAAGTCTTCTGGTCATAGATCTTACGTGCCAACAGGACAGTGGTGTTTCCTTTATTCGCTGGACGGACCGCCGTGTGAAATCGCGGAAAGATTAAGACCTCGCAGCTCTTTTCCACCACGGGTATGTGGTCTTTCAAAAATACACAAAGAAAGTCTTCCATTAAGTCCTATTGTGAGAAATATCTGTGCTCCAACGTATAAAATCTTGCGTCTTAACTGAGACCTTTTGTGGGAAAGTGCTCACATCGTATTAGTAACTCCGGTGACTTTATTAATAGACTGAAGTCACTTCGACTTGGCGAGTTGGACTGATTAGTAAGCTTCGCTGTCGTCTTACCCTTCACTAGAAACCCTCTCATGGAGACATTTTCACTCAGCAGTAAGTTCAAATTCGATCTAATAGTGCTATTTAACCATGTTCTTTCCTGAACGTACTTTTTATTCCGTAGTGAATATTTTGGGCAAATTGACGATTTTATAATGGGCAGTCCTCTCTTCCCTCTGGTAGCAAACATTTTTATGGAAGGCTTTGAGGAGGGAGCACTCGATTCTGCAGAACTTAAACCGATCGTTTTTTGGAGATACGTGGATGATACTTTTGTAGTGCTGCCCCACGATGAAGAAGAATTTTCAAGCTTTTTGCAGCATATGAATTCCATCCATGAGAATATCAGATTTACGATGGAAGTGAAGAAGGGCCACTGTCTGCCTTTTGTGGACGTCTTGAACAGTCGGAAATTGGATAGATCATTGGGGCATTCCGTTTACAGCGAGACAACACATACAGATCTGTATCTGAAAGCGTCTAGCTACCACCACTATGGGCATTCTTCGAACGTTGGTGCACCGGGCACATGTTGCGTCTGATGGCGGCAGCTGTTGCAAATGAGGTGGAACACCTAAAATCAGTGTTGAAAAACAATGGATGTTCTGGAAATCAGATCAGCAGAGCTTTAAAGAAGAATAAACGTGACCACTCAGAAGTTCAAGAGAAGAAAAAGCGGTTCGAGTCCAAGGCGTTCCTCCTGCAAGTCGGCAACATTTATTCAAAATTAGGAAGAATCTTAAAGAAACATTCTGCCAAAGTAATCTTGTGCCCACCCACAACATCTTATTCTCTTCTCGGTTCAGTAAAGGACAATCTGGGACTGCAGAAGGCTGGAATCTACAGAATACCATGCCAGTGTGTCGAAGACAACATTGGTCAGACGACACACACAGTGCGTGAAAGCTGCGTTGAACATGATCGCTGCACTCGCCATACCCGAGGATTGTCTCTCCACAGGACATTCCACGGATTATTCTACCACGGAAGTCTTGGCCTCCACGAATCCTCCTGGTATTCAGTTATTAAGGAATCGATAGAAATACGCTTAGCACAAGATCTTATTAATCGTAATGACGGATTTCAGCTGGGTAAGGCGTGGGACTTAGTAAGTTCTTTAATTTCTTCAGAAAGAAAACATTTTATGACCAAAGAGATGTCTAGTGGCATTTAAGTTTACTAATTTTGACATTTGAATTTTAGCTCTGCGAGTGGGCATTCTGTCAGAATCGCGCATGTAATATCACATTATGCTTACGACTGTGCGCCATAGATATAGCAATACTCGAAGAGGGTGCTAAACTCGACAAAGGTCGCTCATGTAGCGGTTGCCTTCGTACATGCGTCTTCGCGCCTATTTTCTAGCGTAAAGGTACCGATGTGAACTAGCAATCTCCAGAACAAAACACACACCTGAAGATGGCTGAATGGTTGTCAGGTGAAATATCGTGCAAGAAGTCGACGTTATCCGGCTGCAATCCCGAAACTTCATTGAAACTCTTCATGCCGGGAAAGTTGCACGAATCATATCAGAAGGCGATTGCACACACTTAGTCACAACAACCCCCACACGCTGCCCCCCCCCCCCCCCCTAAACCTCCCGCCGCCAGCCTCCCCCCCCCCCCCCCCCACACGCACACAAGTACAAGAGATACTTACCTAAATAATACTGACAGAAAATCAATGATGGGTGGACATGTCTCATAAGTTTTCTTGCAAGTGATACCACTGTGTCCTAGAAAGAGAGGCATAATCGTCGTACAAACAGCGGGATGTTAAAGAACACAACCATATTACCATCAAAAGAGGACTTGGTTCTACAGGTGCATACAAGTAAGTATTCGTGTTATCGCCACAGCCTCTTGTGGCGGTAACACCACACTAAGCCACTAATGCTGTAGGTAGATTATAAATTCAAACAAATTTCTACAAATTTCAGCAAATTTAAACAAATTTCAACAAATTTATAGAAATGTGAACAAATTTAAACAAATTGTATTCGAACTGGATGACATCACGAGCAGTCACAGGAATTTCTCAGCTGTCAAATATGAAAGGGATGCCATTGGCCCATGCTTGCAGGACCTGAACGGACAGCCGTGTGTCGTTTGGCAGCTGATGGCCACGTCGTCACTTCGCTGGGGGCTGCCGGTGCACCTGGACTCCTGGGGACATGTGCGGAGTAGTTGGCGTCGGTGTCGGGCATCGAGTGGCATCGAATTAAAAAAAAAAAAAAACTATCCCATGCATGTGAAGAATATCGCTTTAATTAATTTGCATAAATTTTTTATGTCAATGTGGTGTTAGCGGTACAATATTTAAGGGGAGGGTGTTCGTGAGTGGATGACATGGAGCAGAACAGCAGTTTAAGTGCAAAACAATAGCTTAATTTGCATAATTTTTATTTAAAACGTAGTACAATAGTTTAAGGGGTGGATGAAAAAGAAGAATGCGGCAGAAATACCATTCAAAAGCATGTGAAATTAGAAACGTGTACCAGAATATGTTAGTAGGACATAACTAATTACTTAATTTGGTAACCAAGGCGGTTCAATAGTTTAAGGAACTATAACATGGAAAACCATTTAACAGAACAATAGGTTAAGTGCCGACAAAGGGCTGAACATTAAGTTAAGACACCTAGAGTACAGTGCTGAACATCAGGTTATACAACATGTTTGCACCATGTGATTACTTCTTACAAGACCTACAAGTTTCCAAACAACAGAGAATGATGAGGAAGAGAAATCCAACCCCCAAAAACTGAACTTTTTTTTATAAATAAACAATATATCCTTGAATTTCCTGTTATGGGATACTTCCTTTCCACCAAAGATCCATCAATTTCCATATATTCCATACACTGCCTTGAATCCCCTAAAGTGTCGAAATAAACAATATTCCACACATTGTATAAATTGTTTAAACAATATTCCATACACGGCAATCGATTTCCCTCCAAATGACCGATCGACTGAGTCTTTTTCCCGCCAATTTCCGAGAGGGAGGGTGGGAGGGAAGGGGGATTTACCAGAGGGGGAGACATTAATTAATTGAGCAATTTAATTAAGTAGTCAATCAAACTGATGAGAGTGAGAGAGGCTATTTCAATAACTCAGACCTGGAAGTGTACCAGTAGCAGCGAGGGTGTGGGGTGTGTTGGAGGTTTTCTGACAGGGGGAGGGGAGTGGGACGGGGTAGGGGGACAATAGGTTAAGTGCCTGTGAATCAACAGTAAGGATCCTTTTAGCATAACAATAGGTTAAGTATGTGTCAATCAAAGGAGAACAATAGGGCTCTGAGTGTATACCTGATCCTGATGTAGGCAACCCGCACACACAAATTGTACTGGCGCTGCTCTAGCCCACCTACACATGCACATATGGAGAAAGCGGTAAGAAAGATACTCTGATTAATTAAAAATGCACATATAAGGAATACTTACATGGAGAACCAGTTCCTTCATCTTCATAGCTCTTGCTGCACAGCACTAGCTTTACAGTGGGCTAATTAGAGGCCTAGGATGGCATGACGAGCATCTGAATATGTGGTGTAATGTTCATCTGACATCCTGCAGATGCTGGCGATGCTGAAAATGGGTTAGGACTCGGAACATTAACCGATTGTGAAAGAACAATAAAGACACTAAGTAAAATACCGACACACAGACACACACACACACACACACACACACACACACACACACACACACACATACATACATACATACACAAACATACTCAAGTAAAAAGAGATACTTACATAAAAGTTCAACATGAACATCGTCCTATGACATAATAATGTTCGCCAGCCAACCCTCAGATGCTGAAAACAAGCCACAGCTTGGTACACTGACTGGGGTCCCCTTTAAACTGGCGTCATTCACCAGCCCGAAAACAACACACTAAAGCAGCAAACGCCCTATCATCTAAGAGGGTCGATGGGACACACTCCACCGAAAACCTCCTCAAAATGAGGACGCTTGCAGCTGCTGCTGTTGGCGATGCAGCTGTTGCTGTATGACCTCGTCACGACTACACTGAATCCTACTATCAGAAAGGGAGACACACACATACACGATACTAGAAGCAGACAGAGTAGGAAGTACGCCTGCTGAGCCGTCTGATAAAGTCTTGATCGCTTGATCGGCGGAGAGGTGGTGCGGTGTGTGGGAGAGATGGTGGGGATAAAATCAGGCCAGTACGCTTATAGCTTTCACCAGGAGCGGATGGATGTCATTATTGCTCCTTAAAGGGAGCTTGTTTGTGAAATAAGAAGACAGGAGAGCTAGTTTTAAAATAATTTATTTATAATCAAATTAATGCTAATGCTACGTGTTTTCTGGGAAGTTTTTAGAGGCTTCAAATTCAATAAAAATGTTGATAGAACCACTCTCCATTGATTCGTTATGTCTAAAGCAGTCTATAATGACATTTGGAGCTAGCTACTTGTACTCCATTGGACTGAAAAGACACTCCTCATTCTCTTCAGTATCAGTGTATGCAGGACATATCAAAAAGCAGCCTTTATACATTAATAGACGAATATTGCTGCAGTTGTCATATGAATAAAATTCAGTATTTAATTATACTCGAGCATTTGTTAAACCACAATTGTCAAATTGACTTGAATCACATTTGAGGTTGGCTTTCCTATTGATTTGAAATGCAAGGATGAGAAATCAAGGTGTCTCTAACTGAGTCAATGTCTTAATGGTCCACGATTGATGTGATGAGCATGGAAGTAGAGGATATTCAAATAGCTTTCATGATCTTAAATTTAAAGGTAGGTGAGTCCCAGATGCAATAACTTTTAAAAGTTTCTAGCATTGCACGTGAGTTACAGAGACATGAGGCACCATCCAAATTAATTCCTTCAGCATAATCTTGGTCCCTTCTCCATTGGCACCTTGGGTAAATGCATTCCCATCTGTCCCACTTCCTACTAATATAAATTCCTGCTTCACATTAACTAGAATCCTCCTCGTATCCTCAAAGTATCCCATAAACATTTTGCACTAAATTGCTTGTACCCGTTTTGTGGTCGTGGTTTATCCATAAACGATCCTGCATTTTCTTAACCGTTCAAGAGCGATTTTGAAGCTGCAGTGTATGTTTTTAAGATTGATATGAAGTCTGCATTCCTACTGCGGTCAATTTCTACAACAATGAACATCCATCTTATCGCTTGAAACAGGAATGCAAATGCATTACGTATAAGATGCGATGCTGTCATGCGAGTCCCAGCCTTTTTTATGAATTCATCTTCCGAGTACAGGAAACTCCTGCTAGGAATGGTAAGAACATCCTGGTGCTGGACCACAGTGCAGATCTCATCATTGTTCTCGAAAGTTGCCTATGCAAACAGCTTGTTCGAGAAGCATTCTTGACTAATAATTCGTTCATCATACTCGACTAGAGCAGTTATGTTGAGTGATGATATTGTTCTTGCATAGTTTCAAGCCTAGCGATTTAAGGACGGTGTTAACACGTCGTATTTCGGTTGTAAAGTGAAGTGCTGCTAGCTGTGTATGTCGGTTTCATAATGTACGCCCATCCTGCTTCAAATGAAGGCGTATCACGATCTCTGCTCTACAAATTCGATGAGACTGTCACTTGGGTCCACAATCCTCAATTCAAGATGGTCAGGTGCCTGAGCAGTCTCTGGGAGATAAATTCCTTTACTTGGTGCTTTCTCAATTTTATATCCTAGACCTACTGTCGGGAAGAACTTGTTGGTGCTATGAATCAGTTGGTCTCTGAGAAAGGAATTAATTGCAACGTTGCGCACGACTCATTTTTTCGGAGCTTTTTGCAAAATTGGATCCATTGAGAAACATAGTAACGATCTGTTTGAATTTTCCTTTATATTGTCTGTTATGTGCACGGTAATTCCTACTTTAGTTTTAAATGTGTTAATGATCGTGTGTAACTCGAAACCAGGTACTGTCTGTTTTAAATATCCGTTTAAATCATCAGTGTCGTATGCGCCATGGGGTACTTGCCTAACGTCACCACTCCCCAGATGTAGACTGTAGTTTGATGCAGTGATGTTGCAACTGTGTTTTATGTTTCTAAAGCTATCTGCACAATACTCCGACCCACATTGTACGATTCGGCTGGTGAGAAGTAATTCGCATTTAGTACTGACGATCGACTACTTCTAGTCAAAGTGTATGACATCGCTTCTGAAGCTCAACTGACGAACTGGTGTGTGTGATTACCGTTTTATATCTACCAGGTATCTGTCAGGTGTACATGAGACACAGATGCCTGCAGGGGTATGTACTGAACCTACGGTAGTATTGAGACTTACAAAATATATTGTTACAGCAAAGTAACGGCGCAGTTCTACTGGAGGATAGAAAACGTCAAATGAGTCGAAATAACAATTTTGGGCTCTTCTTCTAACATACACTACCCAGGGAGTTCCAATTCCTCTTGTAACAGATAAATTTAGAATTCTGCATTCATTAGATTCCCACATATTTTCACGCAGTATATTCTGCATGAAAATTCCACAAAACCTTGGGATAGAGAACTTTTTTATGAGTTTAAGCAGGTCGATATTTGTAAACGGTCTGTCAGGCAGTATAGCTAACTGTTTACGATAATGAACAATCCTAACTTTGGAATGATATTCAACTTATATACACTCCCGTCTGACTTCTTTTCAATTACATCAAGTTGTACAGTTAACTCGTTTGTCTTCTTTTCAATCACATAAACCCTGGCAGTTAATTTGTCAACCTCAGAATGATTTGAGAATAAGCGTTTAACTCTTGTTATTTGCCTTGAGTGCTCAAGTCTAGTAGTATGACGTTTAATACAGTCGTTGAGCGTCTGAATTTTCACGTCAATGTACAGACGAATGTTCTGCCTACTTCTCTCAGACTGATTATTGGAGTAAGATCTCGCTAACTTATCCGTGCTATAAAGTATAATGACATAATCTCCATGCTGTTTCACTAAACACACACACACACACACACACACACACACACACACACGCACACACACATATTTCTAAAACATCCTGAACAATCCAACAGCATCGCCCTTCATTTAACTGTTTATTTCGATCGATAACAGCAAAGCTATTCGGTGAATGATCACGTTGATCTGCACATAAATTTGCAAATTCTTCAAATGCCATGTCGGTTCCTAAATGTGCTTCGTAAATGAGTTTTAAGTTCATATTATCCTGTTTGAAGGCGATAGTAAAGTTTACATTATTTGTTATTACTTGCTTTGAGATCCTTGAATATGTTTGGTTTAGGTAAAATATATGAAGACCTCTATGCCTTCCGAAACAGAAATATTTGCGTATCTGATTCCGATTTTCTACTATGACATCGGCGAATATGAACTCGGTATTAGGTGTCACGTTTTCAGTTGCTGGGAGCTCATCACTTTTGGAGAAAATCTCATATGTAATACCGTCAACACCTGAAACTACTTCTTCAAGTGTTTTTGAAAATACATAGGGTGTTCGGAAATTCCTGTTACAAACTTGCACGAGTGGAGTAAATACATAATATTGTGATTATGAATCCATGCCTAGAAATGAACTATTCCCATTCTGGGATGGTTGCAGTTCAGATGCTTAACTCGTCCACTTGTGCTTGAGGAATTGAATTATGCGTGACGCAGTATATTTATTGGGTAACAATTCGAAACTAAACATAACGAAACATCTATTTACCACTTAAGCACATTTGTTTTTAGTAACACTTAAACGTTACGTGTTTGTGTTATTCCAAAACAAAAAAGAACCCAACTTACTGTACGTATAGAACAGTACCTATGCATTACAACAGCGGCTCGATATAGCGGCCACCAACGTTATTACAGACATCGTACCATGTTCTGGTACACTCTCTCCATCCTACCTCGTGTCTCTTCTGTACCTAGTGCAGTGGCCAAAACTAGTGCAGATACACGTCTGGGACATGTTTTATTAGATTCAACAGACCAATAACAGCAAAATAAATGGAAATCGTGCTTTAGTTTACTCTCGTACAGTTTTGCGATGGCGTCATATTGACGAAGTTGCTAAGTTTCAGGCAAAATCTTTTATTAGCCATAACTCCGTAACTAAACATTTGCGGATCTATGTGTATATGAACTTTTTTCTTCAGTTTTACTTGTAGAATAACATTTTAAAATATTTGCATATCTTCTTGAATCACCCTATACAGGATGTTACAAAAAGGTACGGCCAAACTTTCAGGAAACCTTCCTCACACACAAAGAAAGAAAATATGTTATGTGGACATGTGTCCGGAAACGCTTACTTTCCATGTTAGAGCTCATTTTATTACTTCTCTTCAAATCACATTAATCATGGAATGGAAACACACAGCAACAGAACGTACCAGCGTGACTTCAAACACATTTTTACAGTAAATGTTGAAAATGTCCTCCGTTAGGGAGGATACATGCATCCACTCTCCGTCGCATGGGATCCCTGATGCGCTGATGCAGCCCTGGAGAATGGCGTATTGTATCACAGCCGTCCACAATACGAGCACGAAGAGACTTTACATTTGGTACCGGGATTGCGTAGACAAGAGCTTTCAAATGCCCCCATAAATGAAAGTCAAGAGGGTTGAGGTCAATAGAGCGTGGAGGCCACGGAATTGGTCCGCCTCTACCAATCCATCGGTCACCGAATCTGTTGTTGAGAAGCGTACAAACACTTCGACTGAAATGTGCAGGAGCTCCATTGTGCATGAACCACATGTTGTGTCGTACTTGTAAAGGCACATGTTCTAGCAGCACAGGTAGAGTATCCAGTATGAAATCATGATAACGTGTTCCATTGAGCGCAGGTGGAAGAACGAAACTAAAATGAGCTCTAACATGGAAATTAACCGTTTCCGGACACATGTCCACATAACATCTTTTCTTTATTTGTTTGTGAGGAATATTTCCTGAAAGTTTGGCCGTACCTTTTTCTAACACCCTGTATACATAATCAAATAAGATCGCAATTCTATGCTTCTATCAAACGTTTTAAACTCATACATATTTCCGCTTATTCCCGGCAACATGTATCGAAATATGAGCTACGTCTTCTCCCATGAGGTTCAGAATTTGACGCGAAAGTTCCCGTAAATTGGTCCATAATGTTTCGTGAAAGCTTAAAGTAAGGTTGCCAGCTCAGTCTCTGGTCGAGCACGTGCTGTATGGCAAAATTGTTGTACATTAATTTCTTGAAGATCTTTTCCTGCATGTGATTAGATTCCATTTCCTTAAAAAAATTTATCGTTCGTGGGAGGTCACCAGAACTGATCTTGCTATCGCCTAGTACCACTGTAAGTGTTGTTCGAGTATTTGAGTAAAAATGCCTGCAAGTGCTATTGAATTGTCACGCAGCCTGCACCACTCTGCGGGGTTTGATGTTACTTTTGTACCACAATAACTTGGATTTTCAAAAATAGCAGGTTCGTTGCATTTACGATCAGAAAGAATTCCAAAGCTAACATGTTTACATTCACTTGAATTTAAGTGAAAGACGTATTAAAAATGAATATGTACTCCTGCCGACATGTTTTTATTAGAGATTATTCCATATCCTATGGAAAGGGACAATAAAACGAATTAAACCACTGACCCAAAGTACATTTACACCTTTACATATACGCAAGAATATTCATGATGCTTACATGATGTTGACTATTGAGTTGGTGCCTAACATATCATGACGGTGACGTTACCTCACCGTTTGCACATTGCAACCTGAAATCGTTACTTATCGACTAATATATACTTCCTTGACTCTTGTGCAGAAAGGTAAGCCGTATGCTGCTGTATCCATTTTCAATAAGCTACCACAAGAATTAAATGATCTTAGCAGTAATCCACGCGCTTTCAAATCGAAACTGAAGAGTTTCTTCATCGGTCATTCCTTCTATTCTGTAGAGGAGTTTCTTGAAAAATTAAGTTGATTCCTGTGTTATATTGTTGAATGCGTTTACATAAGCTTATGGGTTGACTTTTTTGGGTTCATAAACATTTTATTTTATCTGTTATTACTTTTATTTTGTAATTTCATGCACTGACACGTTCCATGACCTTGGAGATTTGCTCCTCAGTTTAGTCCTACGGAATTAGACGTGCAAAATAAAATAAATAATTTTGCGAAAAAAAAAGAGATTGATGTATTGCAACTCAAGGTAAGAGGCAGGAACCTAACGTTAGAATATTTGCTAGGCTTGAAGATTGTGGGTGTTGAATTCACATGTTACCACAACTATATGTGGAATCAACCACCAAACCAGTAGCTCCACACCGATCACAGGACTTAAATAACGTTTCAGGTGCATGACGGTCTAATAGAAACGCTATTAATGTACAGTTATCATCTTCAGGCTTCTTTATTCGCTGATTGAATTCTACCTGTCTTGAATTAATACATTCTTTAATCAGCACATTTGAATGTTCAGGACGGATTTGTCAATCATGTTTAATATTTGTTCGAATTCCGGAAAAGTGAAATTTTCGTGTGGTTCTCCTACGAATCACGCTTAAATTCCTATTGAGTGAATGATACAGAAGGGAAAGTCATGTTGGCCATATACGAGGTGTGTGAGAAAAGTAATGAGACTGACAACACTGCGAGCGATCTGGCAACGTTGTGTTGTTCTTATTGTCTAGACCGGTGTGTTCATCTTTTCAGGATGTTCAGTCGGAGTTTAAGTTCCGTAAAGCCATCACTTGATTTCTGAGAGCGCCATCGGTGGAGTTATGTTATTGTTATATGTTACGAAAATGGAACAGGGGAATTTAGAGTAAAGTTATACAATCAAATTTTGTGTTGAACTTAGGGAATCCGCGAGTGTGTCCTTTGAAAAGCTGAAACAGGATCATGGGGAACATTTCTTATAGAGAGCACAATTTTTTTTTCGCTGGCAAAAATCATGTTTGGAAGGCCGCTAACACGTTGAAGACGACCCTCACCCAGGAGACCTTCAGCTTCAAAAACCGGCGAAAAAGTCGAATGTGTGAGTGCCCTAGGCGCTTCACTCCGGAACCATGCGGCTGCTATGGTCGCAGGTTCGAATCTTGCCTCGGGCATGGATGTGTGTGATGTCCTTAGGTTAGTTAGGTTTACGGAATTCTAAGTCTAGGGGACTGATGACCTCAGATGTTAAGTCCCATAGTGCTTAGAGCCTTTTTTTGTGGGTGCTCTTTTGAGATCAGATCGACATTTAACAATAAGGATGATGGGTGACCTGTTCAACACTTCCTACGTACATCAAATTTTGACCAAAGATTTGCACAAGCAAAATGTTTGTACCTAAATGGGGACGTCACTCCTGATCAGAAGTACAATCGAAGAAACATGAGCGATAATCTTCTTGAAAGGGTTGCGAATGACTATGAACAGTTCAGTCGTCTGATCACAGGTGACGAATCCTGAATTTTTGAGTGCGATACTGAGACAGAGTGAGGAGAGGCAAACCGAGACATCTCCTGTACCGAAAAAAGCTGGAATTAGCAAATCAATGATAAAAACAATGTTAATTTGCTTTTTTGACAGTAGGGGTATCGTGCATACAGAATTTGTTCCTTCGGGACAAACGGTCAACCAAGTATTTTGCAAAAATGTCATTGAAAGGCTCAGAAAACGGGTGAATCGAGTGAGACCGGACATTGCAGACAAGTGGATGCTCTATCACAACAGCGTCCCATGTCACACAGCCATCTTCATCACGGAATTTTTGATTTCAAAATGCATTCCTGTTGTTTCACAGGCCCCCTGTTCGTTTGATACCAGTCCTTTTGAATTTCTTCTTTTCCCAAAATTGAAAAATGTCTTCAAAAGGAATCATTTTGGGACTATGGAGAACGTTCAAAATAATGTGAGTGACATGTTAAAGGCTTTACCATTTGAAGCTTTTCAGCTCTGATGCCAAGACGGAACAACGTCTTCGCCGGTGTACAGATACTGAAGGGAACTACTTTGAAGGGGGACAATATTGGTGTTTGAAAAAAATAAAAACTTTGATAGACCAAAAAATCAGTCTCTTTAATTTTCTCAGACGCCTCGTGTATAGCAGGCTGGATACTGCCTAAACACCAGATTGCAAGGAGGGAATATGTGGCAGTAGCTAGCAGGTTTATATGAACATCTTTTGTCTCAACTCGTAGCTATGAATACGGTGAAATCCAAGCTGACAGGTTACGACATGTCAGAGTTTCCAATCAAGCGAATACCTATGAAGTTACTCACATGTCATGACCGGCGCAGAATGGTGTCGAAGGTTACAGTAATGGGAATGGTTGGCCATTGCTGCGAGTGGAGTGATGTCATTTGACAGCTAGCGCGAGGGGTGACTTCACGTAGCTGCTGCAGGCCACAAGTGAGTGTGACAAGCAATGGCGTGCTGGGGAGGAGGCCATTAGTGTAACGTCACGCACCATTTGCCGCGTCAGTAGCGGACCTTTCAGTTTGCCCACAGTCGGGCGGCCAAACCACTGTGAGCTCGCAGGTGGTGGGACAGGTTGCATGACGGTAACACCATGGCACAAGTAGCACTCAGTCCTCTATGAGCTACAGGCTGAAGTGGCCCAGACTGGCTGTGCTCCAACGGCTGCCACGGTGCACACTGACCACGGGGCGGTGGCGGCCTGGAGTGGACTCATCAGTTACTGCGATGTGGCGGTGGAGGTGGGGGCTGACGGTAGCAGTGGGGAGCAACGGGGGTATTTGTTATAAAAATAACCCAAAAGATCTGAGGTGGATTGTAATGTCATAGAGCCAAAGCCAGTATTCCAGCTCTGAGCCAGTATGCCCCAGTATCACAAATCTAGATCAGTATGCTGGAATTCCACACTGTTGTAAATAGCCTGAAGGGTCTGAGATGGATTTTGACATCATAGATCCAGTATTCCAAGACAGCCAGGATGGCATGCGTCATCTCAAGTCTGGGCTAATATGCCAGAAATTTACACTATTGTAAATAGCCCAACAGATCAGAGCTGGATTGTGACGTCATAAAACCGGTGTCAGTGTGCTCCTAGTTGCAATGTTCGATCACCATCTTGTATTCCCAGTTAGCCATCTTGGATCTGACGTTGTACTAAGGCTGTGCCCATATTCCAAGTCTCAGACTGTGACGTCATGCAGCCAAGTCCAGTATCCAATTCAGCCAGTTTGACAATGCGCCAGCTTGGATTTCCCACTAGTTTATATTTGGGGCAACAACCCTGCTTCCAGAGGATACACACTAGCGCAATTGGACTAGTTCTGATTTTCGAGCCAAAAGGTTGAATTTCTCGCCAAAATTTGAATTTCATGCCATTTTATACATAGCTCAATAGGCCTTTGTCAGAGCGGGGAGGGGGTGCGTAAATCCCATGACTCACTGATAACGTCATTAATGACGAAATCGATGACTTCATTGGTGACACACACTACGCTCTTTCCCTCCCTGTTATCCTCCTCCCATAGATGTAAATTTATTTTTGTAGTAAATAACTTTAAAGAACATGTGAATTCACAAGCAACTTAAACCTTTATTTCACATTTGTGTTGCAATTGTCGCTTGCCTGCATAGGATACTCAATAGCATTTCTCAATTTCTTGGCCTATACTACATGAACCATGGACCTTGCCGTTGGTGGGGAGACTTGCGTGCCTCAACGATACAGATAGCTGCACCGCAGGTGCAACCACAACAAAGCGGTATCTGTTGAGAGGCCAGACAAACGTGTGGTTCCTGAAGAGGGGCAGCAGCATTTTCAGTAGTTGCAGGGGCAACAGTCTGGATGATTGACCGATCTGGCTTTGTAACACTAACCAAAATGGCCTTGCTTTTCTGGTACTGCGAACGGCTGAAAGCAAGGGGAAACTACAGCCGTAATTTTTCCCGAGGGCATGCAGCTTTACTGTATGATTAAATGATGATGGCGTCTTCTTGGGTAAAATATTCCGGAGGTAAAATAGTCCCCCATTCGAATCTCCGGGCGGGGACTACTCAAGAGGACGTCGTTGTCAGGAGAAAGAAAACTGGCGTTCTACGGATCGGAGTGTGGAATGTCAGATCCCTTAATCGGGCAGGTAGGTTAGAAAATTTAAAAAGGGAAATGGATAGGTTTAAGTTAGATATAGTGGGAATTAGTGAAGTTCGGTGGCAGGTGGAACAAGACTTTTGGTCAGGTGAATACAGGGTTCTAAATAAAAATCAAATAGGGGTAATGCAGGAGTAGGTTTAATAACGAAAAAAAAAATAGGAGTACGGGTAAGCTACTACAAACAGCATAGTGAACGCATTATTGTGGCCAAGATAGACACGAAGCCCACGCCTACTACAGTAGTACAGGTTTATATGCCAACTAGCTCTGTAGATGACGAAGAAATTGATGAAATGTATGATGAGCTAAAAGAAATTATTCAGGTAGTGAAGGGAGACGAAAATTTAATAGTCATGGGTGACTGGAATTCGTCAGTAGGAAAAGGGAGAGAAGGAAACATAGTAGGTGAATATGGATTGGGGGGAAGGAATGAAAGAGGAAGCCGCCTTGTAGAATTTTGCACAGAGCATAACTTAATCATAGCCAACACTTGGTTCAAGAATCATAAAAGAAGAGAGCTTCTGTAAAGTTTGGAAGGTAGGAGACGAGGTACTGGCAGAAGTAAAGCTGTGGGTACCGGACGTGAGTCGTGCTTCGGTAGCTCAGTTGGTAGAGCACTTGCCCGCGAAAGGCAAAGGTCCCGAGTTCGAGTCTCGGTCGGGCACACAGTTTTAATCTGCCAGGAAGTTTCACGTATTTGTTTATTTGTTCAAATGTGCTAACAAAACTAACGGGGTTCCATTAAAAAAAAACGTAGGTTTGTGTTAAAAAACATACTTCCGTGCATTTTTTATGGTTTGTATTAACCAATTACACTAGCCCCTCTCCTCACGTTCGGTCTGTGGAATCGATTCGTCAGTATTTGATGTGGTTTACGAAATATATTCAGCAGTAATGTTAGGTGACTCACCCTGTATAATGGCAAGACGGAGATTTAGGAACCAGGTTTTAAATTGTAAGACATTTCCAGGGGCAGATGTGGACTCTGACCACTATCTATTGGTTATGAACTGTAGATTAAAACTGAAGAAACTGCAAAAAGGTGGGAATTTAAGGAGGTGGGACCTGGATAAACTGACTAAACCAGAGGTTGTACAGAGTTTCAGGGAGAGCATAAGGGAACAATTGCCAGGAATGGGGGAAAGAAATACAGTATAAGAAGAATGGGTAGCTTTGAGGGATGAAATAGTGAAGGCAGCAGAGGATCAAATACAAACAAAGGCGTTTCTCGTTACCGCGAGATCTTCTCACGAAATTTCAATCACCAGCTTTCTCTTCGGAATGCGAAAATATTTTATTGACGCTGGCCTATGTAGGGAGAAACTATCATTATAATAAACTAAGGGAGATATGATCACGCACGGGAAGATAGAGGTGCTCGTTTTTTCCGCGTGCTGTTCGGGAGTGGAATAATAGAGAATTATTGTGATGGTGGTTCGATGAACCCTCTGCTAGGCACTTAAGTGTGATTTACAGAGCAGCCATGTAGATGTAGATGTAGATGTAGATTTTCAGGGAAAACGCAACAGCACCATGCCACTGTTTCATCAGTTACACCTACTGCTGTCGATTCAGCATACAAAGATGAGGACCAAACTAAGCCTCTACCAAACAACGATCTAGCTGTCGATTTTATATGAATGCTCCTCCTGGGGGATTATCTGTTTATCTGTAACAGCAGCCTTAAACCGTCACAAACCGCACAAAACCGATGCCTGAGGTTAATTCTCGGACCACGTAGATGGGGAACGATCAGAGCTCTCCACCCGAAACAGGACGTGGAGATCTCCAGGAAAATAACTCAGAAACACCTCGCTACCACTGAAGCACTAGCAGCCACTACGCGACATACTGATCATGTGGGGTCTGTCGTCCCTGACAAGAGACATTGTACCAGAGTCCCTTGCGCCATCATTGAGGCACCCGAATGATAAAACAAAGTAACGTAGGTTTAAAAGAAAATTATGTAATGTTATGTGACAGAAATATTAAGTCAAGTGAAACAGCATGTAACATTATATGAAATGTAACTAAGTAACTAACATCTTAGGACGGTCAAAGTACCTAGTGCCCAATACCATTCTCACGCGGAAATATGAGAAAATTACCCATTCACCCTTTAGATCTAGAAAATCCATCCACAAGGTGATAGAATTTCTGTGCAACTGACCCCACTCCACAGAAAGGCAGAAACTGTGGCGCCGCTGCCATCCTTTAAAGTCTACATGTTTCAGAAAGTATGAGTTTTAGAACAGTGAAAACAAGTCTACCGTCACTAATTGTACCTCTAGTTTTCATGTCATTAGAAAAAAAACACACATGTGCCATTTAAAGTCGCAAAATTGTGTTGAAAGTGATGTTTCCATTTATGGATTGTGCATTCCTGCTCAGTATCTTAGGCCATGACATAAGTGCATCTCTGACCAACTGCATTTTTCACATTTTATTTCCTTTCGAAAATGTATGAGGCCGAAGAAAGGATACTGCGTAGACATGGCTTAGCCACAGCCTACAGGATGTTACAACGAACTGGATTACGGTACCTCCCAGAACCACATAACACTTCAAAAATTTCAATTTCTTGTGAGAGATAGAACTAAAGATAAAGTAATTCAGAGATTGCATTTCTCATATTCTGAAACATGAACATGCTGAGCTCAATTTTACAGAATCTCGAATCAAGGCACCACCACATTTCCATGTGGATATTAAAACAACTACACTTAATTGTAGATTGTAATAACAATATGCTAATCACATCACTAACTCGTTGCATTGTGTGTGAAATAGTTGTTGAAAGCATCAAAGAACAACATTTGATGTAGTTTCTCTACAAAATACAAAGAAAATCTCTAATTCTTGAAGGGAACGATATTGAGGGAAATATGGCTTTTACACAAAAATTTGCTCGGGACTTGCAAAACTTATCTTACACAAATCATCAATTCTTCACTGGTGTGACGGCAGCTTGTAACACTGACAGAGTATTAGACAGTTGGGGTACAATTTAACGTAACGAATGAAAATATGGGTGCTTCTACATTCTAAAATATCCATAAAATGCCGAATACCACTGTAGCGTGTATTACATTCCCCTTCTGAGCCACGTAATGATCATTTTTCGGATCCAGATTCTTCTTTTGCGTTGTTCCACAGTTCTTTCTTACCTCTTTAATATAAGAGCTACCGCTACAAGCGGCAAACCACTGAGTCCGATAAATGACATTTGCGTATCAATGTGGACTCCAGCACTCGTGCGGAGCGAGGAATGGTAGCTACCCATGAGGAGTGGTCAATATTTAGGGACATATCACGATCGATCATTCGAAGAAAAAAAAGTATGCATACTTTTAAGAGCTATGAGCACTTGTCCAGTAGAGGAGTTGTACAAGGTCCTGGCAGTTTAAAACTATGTGCCGGACCTAGACTCGGAACCATTGCCTTTCGAGGGCAATTGCTCTGCCAACTGAGCTACCCAAGCACGATTCACTACCCTCCCTCACACCTTCAATTGTGCCAGTACCTCGTCTCCTACCTTCCAAGCCTCATAGAAGCCCTTCTGCGAACCTTGCAGAACTAGCACTCCTGGAAGAAAGAATACTGCGGAAACATGGCTTAGCCACAGCCTACGGGATGTTTCCAGAATGAGATTTGTACTCTGCAGCGGAGTGGGCGGTGATGTGAAACGCAGTATCGCAGCTTAATGAATTCAGCAAGTAGCAGCGGGAGCTGGATAACCTGTATCCGGACGATGCCTGGCGTGGAACACTTCTGATAACCGGCTGAAAGTAGCGACCAATACTGACTGGCTATAATGGGAAGTACAGGGTAGTTATAACTAAAGTTTCGCTACCTGAGAGGCTCACCATGAAAAACGAGTGATCATAGGAAAATGAAACTTTTTGGAAGCATTTGTAAGGACATGCGGATAAGGAATAACTGAAAGAAACCTTTTAATTTCCATATGAGAGGGTAACATTTGTTGAATGCGCACAATGTTTACGTTCCAGGTGACAAACGTTGCTCGCTGTGGCGACCATCTGCATTCTTGACAGCATGGAACCGCACTAGAGATTGCTCTACTGCTGCCCGAAACATCTGAGATGGGATGTTGACTACCTCCATCGCTATGCTCATCTTCAACCTCCAACGCGCACTGCTCGAAGATCACATGTTGCGCACAGCATTCCCAGCCATGGCAACAGTAACTTCTTCAACCATTTGTTGTCCAACTGGCCGACGGCCTCTCCCAGGAGCCATTCAAAAATTGCTAGTTAATTAGAACTTCAGAATCATGTTGTTCAACTATGGTGCAGAAAGAGGGCTTCTCAAAAAAATGGTTCAAATGGCTCTGAGCACTATGGAACTCAACTGCTGAGGTCATTAGTCCCCTAGAACTTAGAACTAGTTAAACCTAACTAACCTAAGGACATCACACACATCCATGCCCGAGGCAGGATTCGAACCTGCGACCGTAGCGGTCTCGCGGTTCCAGACTGCAGCGCCAGAACCGCGCGGCCACTTCGGCCGGCCAGGGCTTCTCCGTATTCCTGTAATGCGTCGATAACTGCGAAGAGCAGCAGCACTATTGCTGTTGTTTTGATAAAACAACTTTACGAATAAGGCCCCGCTCATCTTGTCCAGACCCATGTAGACTGTCTGCAGCTGCAATACACACCGATCCTTGTGTTCCAATCCTACCTAGCCGTATCACTACCAGCGCCTAACGGCAAGTCATTATACTAACACTACTAACAATGCAAATACTGCAGCCAACGGTCTGAAAATTATTCCTGTAATGTTTGGTACCCATAGGTAAAACAGTTTTCAGTCTACACTGGCTCAAGTTGCGAAAATTGAATTATAACTATCCAGTGTTTATGGCGGTTAGACCCACCATTGTTTTGACTGGGTAGCACTCATTGTCACGTAGAGGGTGGAGCCTGATGCAGGGCTAGGCCGTATTGTAGCCTCAGTCGGCCTTATTACTGCCTGGTTACGTACTTGCACTGTGTCAGCGGTGTTGGACAATGGCGGTGTCAGGCCTAGACGTGTGGTAATTTTGCATACGGCGTGGCCTGGGCGACTACTCTTGCTGTATCAGCTGACGACTCTTACCAAAGAAAGCCTTGGTGGCCTCTCTCTGTCCTGCTTTCCTGAGGCTTCTTGGGTAAAGTCGTGGTGAAGTCTCTCGTTAACCCAGCCTCGCCAAGTAGAAAGAAGCCGTGGCACAACGCCAAGAACAAATATAATAATTGTGACTAACTACACTTATATTATTGTCAATTGCGGAACATGAAGTCTGTAAAACTGTACAACAAAACTTAAAAAATAAATTGTCAGCAGGCTTAGGCGATGTACGAGTCTGTGTGCTGAAGGAATGTGTACAAAGCATGCAAGCTCTCTCAACAGACTTATTACTGGGTCATTTATATGAAGGATTTTCCTGACTGCCACATGGTCACCAGCGACCGCAGCAGATCCTTGTGCCTGACGCCGTGAGACCGGCAGCAGCCACAGCAAAGCCTCATACCTGACGTCATATCCTGGTCTAGTGGTGAAACATTCATCACTACGCGCGTGGCAGTTAACGTGTTGAAACGGACAAAGTTGTGTTTCTGATGAAGACACGTAATGCAGAAAACAGAAAACTACAGGCCCATTTCCCTGCCGTAAAAATTAAAAAAATAGCGGAATCAGTTATGAAACACACAATAATAAAGTAATTGAATAAATGCAACCTTCGAAATGAATCACCGTTTGAGTTCCGAACTGGTAGACGTACGCAATCAGCCATAGTAACATCTACAGAACTGGTACTATATGCTCTTGACAAGGATGAGTATGTCACATTCATATACACTGAAGCGCCCCACGATCCAACGTCAACATCGTTCACTCGCTCTGTTTTCCTTAGCTGACTGCTGTTCTTGATCGGTTCCACAAACGACACCACAGCTGCCCATCTCTGCGCACTCGGCACACCCCAACTATCTGGCGCGTCCGCAAAAACCATTCCTAAGAAATTTGCATACCAGTCTTTGTAGTTGCGTAGCCGTAACAGTTTTGTTTGTCCGTCTTGCATGTATTGTCAATAATCCAATAAGTTTTCATCTGTATCACAGCATATGTAATGAACTGTCATACCAGCGATACACGCCACCGCGTTCGTCTCATGACGTAGAAACAACGTTTCCTCCGGAATGAAACACCATGTCCGAAGAGATTTCTGCATATATAGTGCCAGAGTCCAGACCTCCAACACCGCACCGCAGAGCAACTGGTGGTCGTCCGTGTCAAGCACGTTGCATCATGGACACATGGGCTATTCAACCAAATGAATAGCGTACTTTCTGTTATTCGTCGTGGTCTTCAGGTTCACGACGATGTACCACTTCGACCTGATTGATGCAGGTTGGTGGGGTGGTGAACCCTGTGCCACACCACTCTCCAATTAACGGCGGTACGTTTGTATTCCATCTTGTTCCGGGCGATCTTTCAAAGAAGCAGCTTCTATGTCGGCGGTCGGAACGTTGGTAAACACGCACGAACGTAATACTGTTCAACGATGAATGTCCTAACGGGGGCGATATATATCCGACACTGACCGGGGGAAGATGTGATGTCCGTAGTAGTTCTTTAGTGATATCCTCCATAGGGGAGCGAATCCTGTTGCACCACAGTTTGTGCATGGTATTAATATATGGCCCGCGCCTTCTCGTGGACGGTAACTAAGATAACACCCACTTCCCGCGTTGGGAGGGCAAGTGTATCGTACTGATATTTGAAAGAATTGTCCCAAGATTACATACTACCCAACAGCCACCTTAATCCACTTAGCGATCGTATGCGTCATAGGGAGAAGGTGTATCAGGTGGCACATCATGGGAGCGAGTTAAAGGTTGACGAGTGACAATTGTTGCAGCAGATTCATCGACCATGGGGAGTTAAGACAGACATGCGATCTCTGCTCTACAACCGGCGGCAGTTGCCCACAGCCGTTCCCGCCGGCTCCTTACGAAAGGTGATCTCCAAACATAAATCTGTAGCCAATCCACTGCAGAGCACGTGTCCCCATCAGTCCGCACGAGAAACACAATATCATCTGTATATGCTCTACGTTTGAATGATAAATGCCATAGGGGGATCCCAGTTAATGGGTAGCCAAGGCCTGCAGGGCACGGTTCTAAGAGGACAGCATACAGGAGGATCGACAAGGGGCAACCCCTCCTGACAGATTGTAGGACCTTAAAATACTCCGTTCTGTCTCCGTTGATCATCATTGCTGATCTGGAACCATGCAACAGCCACATCATTGCAGTGGTCAGTAAAGATGGAACACCCATCCTGTTCATCATCAACCCGAGGTATGAATGATCCAACGAATAAAAGGCAAGTTTTTGTACGTCCATCATTGTGAACGGAGTTCTTGGGTACTTCGGCCATTCACTTATGTAAGTAATTGAAAGACCTACAGCCGTCCTTATGATGTCATTTACTGTATGACTACCAGTTTCGGTGCTTCAGTGTACTGCCTTAGCTAATGCTGAAGACGTTAACACCATTAGTACACATGATACAACAGTGGACAACATAACTGGTTTACGCAAGCTACCTGTAACTGTGATGTTTTCTCTTCAACCATCAACTGTCAACTACGTGCCGGCCGCAGTGGCCAAGCGGTTCTAGGCGCTTCAGTCTGGAACCGCGCGACAGCTACGGTCGTAGGTTCGAATCCTGCCTCGGGCATGGATGTGTGTGATGTCCTTAGGTTAGTTAGGTTTAAGTAGTTCTAAGTCCTAGGGGACTGATGACCTTAGAAGTTAAGTTCCATAGTGCTCAGAGCCATTTTTTTGTCAACTACATATTGATGCTTGGAGAAACATCACAGTTACAGGCAGTCTGCGTAAATCAGTCATGTTGCTCTATACGGATGGTGTTAATCCATTCAACATTAGCTAAGGACTGAAGATTGTCCACTGAAGCACCGAAACTGGTAGCCATACAATAAACGACGTCATTTTCTTACAATGAAAGGCATGTCGAAATGTATGACGACCAACGACCATTGCCACCCCCCCACCCCCTGTCGAAAGCTACCTGCAGGCGTGAAGGCAACGATGTCATGGTATTCCCCCAAGGCTGTATGGATATTGCTTCTGCCGATGATCTGTATGTAAACGATCCTCCAACGACGTTATGATACGACCGCCCAGCATGAACATAAATATCTTATAGTCACTATTAAGGACCGGGCTGTTTTGGGCGCCTTGCAACGGTTCGCGCGGCTCCCCTCATCGGAGGTTTGAGTCCTCCCTCGGGCATGGGTGTGTGTGTGTTGTCCTTAGCGTAATTTAGTTTAAGTTAGAGTAAGTAGCGTGTAAGCCTAGGGGACGATGACCTCAGCAGTTTCGTCCCATAGGCACTTACCACAAATTTCCAAAAATTTTCACTATTAAGGAAGGTCAAGGAGCGATAATCACATGGTCGTTTGCCACCGTGTGGCTTGGGTATCTGGATCATGAGCCCTTCCGCGAATTCATTGCGAACTGAGACTTCGTGCTTCAGAAGCTCATTAATCATACATAACCACATTAGTGTCGTAGGGGTCACAAAAGCACGGTAAAATTCCAACGGAAACACATCAGGGCTTGAGGACGTTCTGGGGACCCTCGTATAATCACTTCCTCCAACTCCTCATTCGTAATTCCAGAAAAGACGTCTGCTTCGCATGTGTCCATGACGCTCCCCAGCTTCCTCTGGCCCACCTCGTCGTCCCAAAGACCCCGTAACCCCCTGTGCTCTATCGCGTTGTGCTGTAAAACAACAGCCTTTGCCGAAATTGATCTCATGTATTAACGTCCTGTGTCTGCGTCGTCTTTCCCATACCACATGATGATGGAGGGTAGTTCGTTGAGAAGGCAGTCCTGTGACCTCGCACGCACCATTGTAGCCACCTTCCTAAGCGTCGCACGTTGTATCAGCTTTGTCTTGTGTCGGTGAACGGCTGTCTGCTGTTCCGGTGTAGGAGGGCCGTGGAGTAAAAGTCAGAGGTCGTGAGCTGCCATTGTGAAGACATAACCTATTAACGTCCTCCTTAAAGCTGGCTTCACGTACTCTATCCATCACTGTAGGACGGAGCCATAAGCACATCTTCGAAGACAGCCGTGCCACGTGTCCTCCACCATGCAGCGCAATCCGCGTCACACAGATGGGAGATGTTCATCTTCCACTTACCTCTCCCTCTCTATACCTATTGTCCAGCAAGGGTAACCGTACAAATATATGCCTCATGGTCTGTAAGTTCTGTCGGCCAAATTTCTGCGTCCACCGTCGACGTCTTCAACATAGATCCGATCCAAACGGCTCGCGGTGTGGCTCGTAAAAAATGTGTACCCCGATTGGTTGCGATTCTTCAAGTCCCATGTTTCGACTGATTCCGTCCCGGTGACCAGGTCGCGAAGTTCTTGGCTGTAGTTAGGATGTGCCGATTATACAAGCATCGTATAGTCACGGCAGGCGTAAAATTCTGTACGCTCTTTTATCAGAGCCTGATGACCCGTAAGTATCGGTCAAATGCACGCTGTCAACGCTAACGGCCGAACCGCGGGCCGAAGGTAAATACCCCACGCCGTCTGCCCGTATTCCTTCCTTCAGTAGTATCACTGTGCCAACGCCTCTCTCGT
This sequence comes from Schistocerca cancellata, assembly GCF_023864275.1. Classification (NCBI taxonomy): domain Eukaryota; kingdom Metazoa; phylum Arthropoda; class Insecta; order Orthoptera; family Acrididae; genus Schistocerca; species Schistocerca cancellata. Next base: position 252,047,614 of record NC_064629.1, read on the forward strand.
CGCAAGTGGAACAGTAAATATAATAACCGTAAAAATCCGAGTGGGGTAGTGCCCGAACTTTCCGTAGCAGTGCTATGTCTATGTCTGCATCCCTTAACACTGAGTATCTTGATCTTCACTTGCGTCCTAGTGCTACTGATGTTAACGGACCCTATGTGACACGGTTTTTCCTTTGCTGTCATCGTAGATAGGGCACTTTACAGTGGCTAATACCACTGCACACAGGCTACTCTCTTTCTACTACCCTCCGCCATTCTCTCACTTGGGCTGCCGCTACTCGATGCACTCTTCCGGTCTTCCACTGTGATAGTGTGTGGGTGCAGTTCCTCCATCTTCATCTGGTCCCCTCTGAGGCGGGTCTTGTGACCAGTCTCCCAGTGTCTCATCACTGTCGTGCGTTGCAGCGCCATATCCTCCCTGGTATTCCGGTGCTATCAGTCGTACTCCTCTGCTGCCTCTGGGGCATCGTCGTGGCAAACACGTGTCGCCGTCCCGCCGGCCCCACCAGCATCCACGCTAGGAAGTTCTGCTGTATCCATGGTCGGCTGATCTGTACACGGAAACGCCTCAGCATTTCCTTCTGGATCTTGTCGACCGTTCTGCACCGTGCGACGGAGCTTCTTTCGGCGTTTTGGTGATCGCTGTTTCCGTTGCCGAGCCTCCGGATCAGAGGTCAGTATGGCCTCTCGATGTTCGTAGGGGACTTCGGAAGCTTGCCCTGTCAAATTGTCTACGTCCGTAACTGCCGTATCTGAGCTGGCCACGAGCGGCACCGAAGACGGGGTATCTTGCGACCGCTATGGGCGGCTCGGCGCTACATCACCCTTCCATGGTTCGCTGTGAGCTGCCATTGTCGGTAGCTTCCGATATGTTTCTGTCGCATGTCCAATTCATCGCATAATGCCGAGGGATAGGTCAGCACCGTCGGTTGTGTATTGAATGGGGGATCACCCCATGGCAGCTGTAACAATCTTCTCTGGGTGCAACTGGAATGTACAAGCTCCTCTTTTCCACAACCAGAACACGTTCGTGGTTGTCCATCGTTGAAGACACTCGCCCTACAACCAGCGATGTACAGATGCGACGGGACGTGTTTTCGCAGTGCGATCCGTATTTGTCTGACCCCATTACGGACAGGATATGTTTTGAAAGTCACCCATTTTTCGGCCACATGGATTAGAACTGTTCCGTAATGGCGCAATGCGCTGATCAGCAATTCTTCTGGCACCTCGAACGGGAACTCAAGCCATTCCCGTCCGAATGACAGAAACGACGTCGGTGTAGGAGTAGTGTTTCGTCACACGCTGCCTCATCAATGGGCTTGACGTAGACCACACTACTGACCATGGATAAGTGTATTCGCACTAGAACATCAGGTTCGTTTTTTTACCTCATCCTCTAAATAGCATTCTAACTCATGAACCTTCGGTCGAGCATATTCGTTAGCAAAACTAAATTCCAGTGTCGATTTGCCGAACGACAAGGCCATGATTCGTTCTATGTACTACCACAGTACACTGCTACACACAGAACGTAAACACCTCGCGCGCAGCACATGCGGGAGAGACGTAAACACCATCCGAACCACAGCGCCGCCGAGGGCAAACTGCCTAAGCCATCCGAGAACTCCTTTTAGCCAGCCCAAATCTCCACATGCCACACACTACAGTTGTGGTGTCCTCCGTCTATTATCCCCTATTTGCTCGCAGCTATTCAGCTCAGTCCCTCAAGGGTTCGGACGAGTGAGTGCAACCGCGACATCATTTCGTCATCAAGGTGCATATATGAACATATTAATACGTGTCTGAAAGAAAATACACCATTTGTATCAGCAACGATATATATGGAATGAAAGAGAAATTTTCAGATCTCATTTAAATACGGGCATTGCATTAAATGCAACGCCGACATGGGAACATTTGTACCGGACTGGGTTCAAATGGCTCTGAGCTCTACGGTACTCAACATCTTAGGTCATAAGTCCCCTAGAACTTAGAACTACTTAAACCTAACTAACCTAAGGACATCACACACACCCATGCCCGAGGCAGGATTCGAACCTGCGACCGTAGCAGTCCCGCGGTTCCGGACTGCAGCGCCAGAACCGCACGGCCACCGCGGCCGGCTACCGAACTGGGACTGGAACTCATGTTCTTTGCTTCTCTAGAACGATTGCCTTGTCTACATGCATAGTTAATTTCTCCCCAGTGAATCAAATGACTGGGACGTGCAGGTAGGGAGAATTTTTTTAGATGATTAAGTAATGTCTACAATAGCATTGGACTTGAAAAAGAAATCAGGATGCAGATACAAAGGCATCTGCGAATAAACATATGTAAGCGAAAATGTTTAGAAGATGAAGGGAAACAACAGGAAGGGGAGTTAAGCAAACCAGAAAAACTTGCGGTGCCCCGTTGCGTGGTGTCTCGCCGACAGAACAACGTCAGTTCTACCGTATCGTTGGAGGGGGGGGGGGGGGTCGTCCTGTCTTGATTGGCGCGTTTCGTAAAGATTCTAGCTGCTGGGTGAGTTGGCGAAAATACACTGTAAATAGTTCGTGATAGTGGCCACATAGTGTCGATGTTGGCGCAGGGTGTGGTGTTGTACTTGGAGATGTGTCCGGAAGTCTGCTGGATTGGCGATGTCGTCCGTGAAGTGGTAGTTGATAAGCATGCCACTAATCTATGTGATGGCATGCCAATTAGTTGATGGAAAACCATTCACGTCAGGTAATTTCAGCATGGTCAGAGAGACATGGTGTGGTGGGGATTGGTGGTTGGAAGCCATGATCTTCAGTACAGAGGTACCAGACGGCCATTGCTACTCCACACTCAAAGCGGCGTAAATTGGAATCATCGACCTTGCACATGAGGCACGGGGGCAAGTCCAGCAGTGCGATGCTGCACAGTTTATGTCTTGTAGTATATTTGCCTTTGACAAGAAGGTATCATGACGTAGTGGCGTCAGTGGTGTGGTATAGTTGAGGGATCGTTTCCCAAACCGTAGACCATGAAACCTGGGCGTGACATCCTTCGACGGGGTTTTGGGGTGGGGACGGTCGCAGAAGACTTAAGATGTCGCAGTTGGTCGTCTTCCTAGTCCGGAGGAGCTCGGCGCATATGTAGCTGTATTCCAAAAAGAACTGGTAGAAGTGTAACACTCGAGGTGGGATATGTACCAACGACATCGGCGGGCGTCTGGGAAGAGGTGCGAACTCGGCTGTCAGCATTCCAGCGAAAATAATAGCCTGACTTTCCCACAGTCGGAGCATGGTATTGGTGTAAAGTCCTGTGGTCCTAGCTATAACATTAACCAGAGCGAGGCCACCATCCCGCTTCAGTCAGGTGAGGGCACGATTCTGGACTCTGAAGTTGTGTCTGGAACACGTAAAATACCTGACATCTGCTTGCGGTCTGATCACCAAACGCCACAGTGATGGGCAGAATCTGCGCAATGTGGGGCGTCTGGCTACCAGTTGTGTACTGGCAAAAGCGGCCCTCTGGCACATAGTCAGTGGGCGTAGTAGGTAGCTCTGTATGTTCGCCCAGATGCGTTACAGCACCATCCGAAAACTGATCGCCTAGGTACGGCGAATGTCTCGTGTGTACACCACTCTGAGACAGCAGAGGGTCTCCACAGGTTGAGAGAGGGCTATGGTATCTGTGGTCATGACTTTGCGACGTTCATAGCGTTTCGTGACACCGCGCTATAACAGAAAACTTGCTCCCGGAGTGGAATACCCATAAAGTGTCATCGTAATCTGCAGTGAGTGGTTCCATCGTGATGGCGTAAAGGATGGTCGATAGTGGGCAACTCTGCTGTATTGAGTTTTGTTGATTCAGCGCCTATTATCGATCTTCTTGCAACCCTTTTGCCGACCGGTGTGCTGGCGACAGCTTATGCCAGCACACAGAGCATTAGAACCGTATACGTTCTGTGAGTCTCCCATTGACAAGAAGCCTTGACGTCTCTTCTCGAAGGAGGCGCGTGTTCCCCTGCGTGAATGTCAGGAGAATCGGCACCTGGTCCACCACTGCATTGAAGAATGCATAACTGACACGGTCGAACCCGGTCGAACGCGTCTTAAAACGCCTGTTGCCACGGCGATCACATCTTCGATATTCACTGAGGGCATTGTGGATGTTATCATCATTACCTAAGGAGGTTTGTTCATGGGAAACACATCGTTGTAACACATGTTTGAGTCAAGTCGTATTCCCCCCGTTGGCTTCAGGACTAGTATCAGTAAACCCTTCATGAAAGTTGGGAGCGGGAGCACCGCAGCAGACAAAAGATCCCAATACATGTCTCTCCATCGCAATAACATCATATTTTGGAAGGTTCTGTAAAATTCGAGCGGTAAGCCGCTCGGCCTGGGAGACTGATTCACTGATTCTTTGGCCACAACTGCAAGGAAGTCGTTAATAGCCGCTTACACGGCGAGGAGGGTTGCTGCTAAGGCGTATAGCGTACGATGAATCTCCTGGAAAACATCGGCATTAACTTCCGCACTGGATAGTACTTCTTCATAGAGGTGTCTGTAGTGCCCTGTGAAGACATCAGTGATGGGAGCTTGCGATGTCAGCAGTCGTTCATCAGATAGGTCTAAAGCTGACATTAAGGCCTGTCGATGTCGTCGAAAATTTTGAACCGCTAATCATATCTTGGCTGCAGCTCGTATAACGACACGCCGTATACGGCACCTAATCTTGATTAAAATTTTTGCTTTGATGAGTTCAACTTCTTTTTGATGGTCTGGGGACGGGGGATGGTCGATCAGATCGCGTAGAGCACTATAATAAAAATCAGTTGCGTGGTGGTTCCTCCTAGTATTGGCATTACGGTATCCTACATCTACATCTACATAATACTCCGAAAGCCCCCCTACGATGCATGGCGGGAGGCATCCTGTACCGCTACTAGTCATTTTCCTTCTAGTTTCACTTGCAAATGGAGCGAGAGAAAAACGATTGTCTACTTATATGCCTGCGTATGATCCCAATTTCTCGTATCTTATCTTCGTGGTTCTTACGGTAAATATATGCTGGCGGCAGTATAATGGTTCTGCAGTCAGCTTCAAAGGCCGATTCTCTAAATTTTCTCTATAGTGGTGCTCGAAAAGAGCTTCGCCTTCCCTACAGGAATTTCCATTTGTGTTCCTGAAGTATCTCCATGACACTTGAATGTCGTTCTAACCTACTAGCAACAAATCTAGCACCCTGCGTCTGAATTGCTTCGATGTTTCCCTTTAATCAGACCTGGCACGGATCCCAAACACTGGAGTAGTGCTCAAGAATAGGTCACACTGGCACCCTATATGCGGCCTCTTTTACAGATGAACAACACATCCTCAAAATTCGCCCTGTAAACCGAAGTCGACCATTCGCCTTTCCCACCACACACTCACATGCTCGTTCGATTTCATATCGCTTTGCATCTTTACGCCCAGACATGTAAATGACGTGATTGTGTTAAGCAGCACACTACTAATGCTGTACTCGAACATTATGGGCTTGTTTTTCCTACTGATCCATATTAACTTGCATTTTTCTATATTTAGAGCTAGATGTCATTCATCACACCAACCAGTTTTGCCTGAGTCATCCTGTATCGCCCTATAGTCTCTCAACTTCGATACCATCCCGTACACGACAGCATCATCAACAAACAGGCACAGCTTGCTGCTCATTCTGTCCGCCAGATAATTTATGTATATAGTAAATAATTTCGGTTCTATCACATTTTCCTGGGCAATCCCGATACCTTTGTCTGTGATGAACCCTCATCATCGAGGACAAAATATTGGGTTCTGTTACAGTCATTAACAGTCTGCAATGGGGCACTGTGTCAAATACACTCCTGGAAATTGAAATAAGAACACCGTGAATTCATTGTCCCAGGAAGGGGAAACTTTATTGACACATTCCTGGGGTCAGATACATCACATGATCACACTGACAGAACCACAGGCACATAGACACAGGCAACAGAGCATGCACAATGTCGGCACTAGTACAGTGTATATCCACCTTTCGCAGCAATGCAGGCTGCTATTCTCCCATGGAGACGATCGTAGAGATGCTGGATGTAGTCCTGTGGAACGGCTTGCCATGCCATTTCCACCTGGCGCCTCAGTTGGACCAGCGTTCGTGCTGGACGTGCAGACCGCGTGAGACGACGCTTCATCCAGTCCCAAACATGCTCAATGGGGGACAGATCCGGAGATCTTGCTGGCCAGGGTAGTTGACTTACACCTTCTAGAGCACGTTGGGTGGCACGGGATACATGCAGACGTGCTTTGTCCTGTTGGAACAGCAAGTTCCCTTGCCGGTCTAGGAATGGTAGAACGATGGGTTCGATGACGGTTTGGATGTACCGTGCACTATTCAGTGTCCCCTCGACGATCACCAGTGGTGTACGGCCAGTGTAGGAGATCGCTCCCCACACCATGATGCCGGGTGTTGGCCCTGTGTGCCTCGGTCGTATGCAGTCCTGATTGTGGCGCTCACCTGCACGGCGCCAAACACGCATACGACCATCATTGGCACCAAGGCAGAAGCGACTCTCATTGCTGAAGACGACACGTCTCCATTCGTCCCTTCATTCACGCCTGTCGCGACACCACTGGAGGCGGGCTGCACGATGTTGGGGCGTGAGCGGAAGACGGCCTAACGGTGTGCGGGACCGTAGCCCAGCTTCATGGAGACGGTTGCGAATGGTCCTCGCCGATACCCCAAGAGCAACAGTGTCCCTAATTTGCTGGGAAGTGGCGGTGCGGTCCCGTACGGCACTGCGTAGGATCCTACGGTCTTGGCGTGCATCCGTGCGTCGCTGCGGTCCGGTCCCAGGTCGACGGGCACGTGCACCTTCCGCCGACCACTGGCGACAACATCGATGTACTGTGGAGACCTCACGCCCCACGTGTTGAGCAATTCGGCGGTACGTCCACCCGGCCTCCCGCATGCCCACTATACGCCCTCGCTCAAAGTCCGTCAACTGCACATACGGTTCACGTCCACGCTGTCGCGGCATGCTACCAGTGTTAAAGACTGCGATGGAGCTCCGTATGCCACGGCAAACTGGCTGACACTGACGGCGGCGGTGCACAAATGCTGCGCAGCTAGCGCCATTCGACGGCCAACACCGCGGTTCCTGGTGTGTCCGCTGTGCCGTGCGTGTGATCATTGCTTGTACAGCCCTCTCGCAGTGTCCGGAGCAAGTATGGTGGGTCTGACACACCGGTGTCAATGTGTTCTTTTTTCCATTTCCAGGAGTGTATATACCAACAGGGTGAGTCACCTAAAACTTGCACCGCAAATATTGCGGAAACGGAAAGTACCTATACACAGAATAGACTGGTAGTCAGGAGCTCGGATTGTTAGCCAATAAACCGAATGTAATAATAGTTATAAAGTGTATTTTTTTTGCAAACATGCACTTTTTAATAGACCAATGCCTACTGACATTAACAAACTAGAAGTAGGACAAAATAATAATTAAATCGACACCCTAGCAGCAAACAGGCGTCGATATACATCATTGGGAACATGTTGAAAATGTGTGCCCCAACTAGGACTTGAAACCGGAATCTGCTACTTACATGGCAGACGCTCTATCCATCTGAGCCACCGAGGGCCCAGAGTATAGTGCGCCTGCAGGAAAGTGAGACCCACTTTCCCTATATGTCCACACCACTACATTCGTAGTGCGCCTAATAGATGTTTTTCCATCACACTACGAATGTAGTGGTGTGGACATGTAGGGAATGTGGGTCTCACGCGGAGCGTGCAACGTATATGTCCCTGAAGGCGCACTCTCCTCTGTGCCCTCGGTGGCTCAGATGGATACAGCGTCTGCCATGTAAGCAGGGGATCCCGGGTTAGAGTCCCGTTGGGGCACATATTTTCAACATGTCCCCAATGATGTATATCAACGCTTGCTTGCAGCTAGGGTATCGTTTTAATTATCATTTCATTCTAAAGAAGCTGCATGGTCATCAATGGTATGTGTTATTTCGGGAACAGATACTACCTTCATATATAAAAGAAGGGTAAACTAGAATGTCAGTAGTCTTTGTCGCAGGATTCTAGTGAGACTCATTTACGAGGTATGGTATTCCTAAAAGTTTCCACACCGACACTTGTATGATAACTCTGGTAGTACAGACTAAAGAACAACACAAGAGAAGACGCTAGCTGTGTGGATTCTGGCTAGTAACGAGGCAGCTGACTACCACATGTAGTATTCAAAATGACCATCGGCAGCAGCTGTACATGCGTCCAGTCTGGTATGAAACGACTGCTGCACATATGCTAACATTTCAGAAGAGATGTCTGAGCAGGCTGCAGTAATAGGTTGTTGCATATCATTGGGCGTAGTTGGTATGTCCGTATAGACCGCGTCTTTCAGCTTTCAGCATAGAAAAAAGTCTACAGGCATCAAATTTGCGTAATAGGCTGGCCAAGGTACAGGTTCTCTTCGTCCAATCCAACGATTTGGAAACAATTCGCAAATACATGGTGTAGTACATAGTGCATTGTGGGTTGAGCAGCCATCATGTTGATACCAAAGGTTCCTCGTAGTTTGCAGAAGAAAGTCTTTTAGCATCTGTGGAAGATGGTCTGTAAGGAGGTTGTGATACTTGTGCGCCTTCAGTGATCAGTCTACGAAAAACGGGCCTATGAGCTAATGGTTCAGTATCCCACACCACACGTTTACACTCCATGGATGCTGACGTTTCACCTGATGAAGTCAACCGAGATTGTCAACAGACAAACAGCGCATGTTTCGGCGGTTTACGTGGCCATGATTGGTAAACAAGATACATGATACATCTGGATTATTCTGTCTTCATGGTCATGTACAGAAGTTAACACGATTTTCATAATCGTTTCCATACTGCTCTTGATGGTGAGAGATGTGGTAGGGATGGAACCTATGTCGATGGAGAATGGGTAGGCCACTTGCCTGACTCAGCCACTTTATTGTGCAACTGCGCGGCACCTAACGTACAGATCAACTGCAACAGCATAAGTACGTTAATTTCCCCCTCTTTTGTTGTCACTTTTTTTCTTCTGTTACACTACCACTTTCATGTAACTGGTTGAAGAGATTGATAAATAACAGCCATACGCCATACAAGAACAAACTGCATTCTTCCTACACTCTCCATACACCATGAGCCTGTTGGCATTTGCTGCACTGGTAAACCCCATCGTTCACTCACGACGTACAGCTTGGTCTGTCACACACTAACTGACTGGCAAGTTGCAATGCATTCAAGGAACACACAAACACACTAAGCAAACATCACAACATCGTACCTAGCAACTATGCATATTGAATGACACAAACAAGTGTCAGTTTGAAAACATTTCAGAATACGATATCTCGTAAATGACTCGCAATAGAATCATGCAACAAATACCAATGACATTCCGATTTACCCCACTCATAGTTTGTTAATGTCAATAGGAATTGTTTCATTTAAAAAAGTGTATGTTTGGACAAAAAATACACTTTCTAATTATTATTACAATCTGCTTATTGGCTAACAATACGAGCCCCTTATTCCAAATCCATTTTGTGAAAATCGTACGTTGCAAGTTTTAGGTGATTCACCCTGTATACGTGCTGCTCGCCCAGGCTGTGAAGGCCCAAGCAGTCTCTACTGGCCGCTGTGTCATCGTCTGCCTTGCGGCGACATGTGGATGCAGTATGGAGGGGCATGTGGTCAGCACACCGCTCTCCTAGCAGTTTTGCAGACTTTCCAGACCGTGGAGCCGCTAGGTTAAGCTAGGTTAAGTAGTTCTTCAGTTGGCATCTCAAGGCTGAGTGCACACCGTACCAGTCCTCCAACCAAGGAAAAATTCTTGACAATACCGAGAATCATACCCGACTCCTCCACATGTAAACCACCTACGGCGACCATCCAGTTACAGGGGCAGACACCACGTGAAATGCTTCTAGAAATATGGAATCTGTCTGCTGCCCTTCATCCATGGTTCGCAGTATGTCATGAGGTAAAAGAGAATGCTGTGTTTCGCATGAACGTTGCTTTCTAAAACCATGCTGATTCGCGAACATAAGTTTCTCTGTCTCAAGAAAATTTATTATATTTAAACTGAGAATACGTTCAAGGATTCTGCAGCAGACCGATGTTATTGATATTAGTCTGTAATTTTGTGGGTCTGTTCTTTTACGCTTCTTATATATATGAATTACCTGTGCTTTTTTCCATTCACTTGGGACTTTGCGCTGGGCGAGAGATTCGTGATAAATGCAAGTCAGGTAAAACGCCAATAACTAGAGTACTCTTAATAAAACCGAAATGGGATGCCATCTGGACCTAGTGACTTATATGTTTTCAATACTCTCAGTTGATTCTCTATGCCAATTATGCTTATACTCTAGTGTATTCGATGGTCACAAGATGGTATGTTTGTACGATACTCCAGTAGTACGGCAAACTGCGTTGTAGCACATTTTGTTAGTACAGGCTACTTGCCTACATCACAGGCAGGTATGTGCTCAGGGGCAAACCTATTGTTCTCCTTTGACTGCCAAATCATAAACATATCGTTCTGCTAAAAGTTTCCTTTGACTGACAGGTCCTTAAGCTATTGCTACCCCAATGTCTCCCCCTCCCCCCAACCTCAGGAAACCTCCAACCCACCCCCACCCCATCGCTGATACAGGTACACTTTCAGGTGTGAGTTATACTAATAGCCCACCTCACTCTTATCAGTTTGATTGACTACTTAATTAAATTGATCAAGTAATTAACCCCTCCTCTTTTGTACCCCCCCCCCCCCACCCTCTCCTTCATGTGGAGTGGCCATGCAGTTAGAGATGACATGTCACAAATCAGGTGGCCACTCCCGCCGGAGGTTCAAGCCTGCCCTAGGGCATGGGCGTGTGTGTAGACCTTAGTGTAAATTAGTTAAGTTAGTTTAAGTAGTGTGTAAGTCTAGGGACCGATGACCTCAGCAGTTTGGTCCCATAGGAATTCACACGCATTTGAACATTTTTTCACCCTCTCCCCCCCCCTCCCCCTCCTCTCCTCTACCTGGAAACTGGCGGCTCTTTGGTGGGAGGAAGCATCTCATGACAGGAAATTCAAGGGTACATTGCTTATTTATAAAAAATTCAGTTTGCACCTGTTGGATTTCTGTTGTTCATTATTCTCTGGTGTTTGGGAAAATGCAGGTCTTGTAAGAAGTAACTACATCAATCGCTTTTGTTTTTTTATTGCTATTGCGCAAGGAATACTGTCATGAAACACCTATCACACGTAATTACACTTGTAAAAAGCTTTCGATCTCGAAGCATGTGCCGTCCACTGGACCACACAGAACGCCACCACACACGCTGCCAGGTGTTGGCATGCTCTGGCAGCCCCCTAAAAGCGACTACGCTGCTGTCAGCTGCTGAGCCAAGTGCAGGTGTCCGTTTGGGTCCCGCAAGTGCGAGGTGGCGGCATCCCTTTCATACTTGACACCCGAGAATTTCCTGTTGAAACACATGTTTACCTAGGCACCGTTGCTGATGCGATAATGCGTAGCTTTTGTACCAGCACATCCAGCGAGATGTTTACCTAGCAACTGACCCTCGCAAGTGCAGCTGAAAGGTTGTCATTGTCATACTGACATCTTATGTCTATGTAAATAACAGCCAAGTCTCCCCCTGTATGCGCTATAGAAATCTGTTGCATTGCTTCTCAGAATAACTCAGGATGCATTCTTCCTAGCGATCCTAACAGAACAGCTCATCCATTACATATCAATTCTTGCTGGAATTCTTAAAGTGTTGCAGAAAAGTTAACAGTCACTTTTGTTGTTGTAGGAGCTTTCGTGATGACTCAGGTCATCTGCATGGAAGTTATTGGCCTAACAAGACCTGTTTACAAAAATAGCCCAGAATAACACACATTGCATTCTCCCTGATGGTGCTAATGATGCACCCCATCCATTACTTGTTACCCTTCCTGGAAATCGTAAAGTCCTTGTTTCAACATACATCTCAGAAATGGAAAACGTTCACACTGCGAAAAGCCTTCATGACATTTTTGCATGCTTGCAAAAAACTGTTAATCATAAAAGCGTTCTTGTCATTTGGGAAGAGAGCACTGTCTAACCGCAGACGGGAAAATCAGGACAATTACGCAAACAGAATTCGAAGCATTGTCCTACTAAGAACGCCTTGTGAATGAATGGAGCGTTCTGATTAGCTCTTACTGAATTTACCCATCAAACTGCTGCTGCTGCCAGTGTGGGAGCACTAACCGCCATTTTTTTCTGCAGATGAGACTTTCAGTGGCAAAACTATTTTATACAGATCGACATATTGCACTGTAAGTTAAGCCCCACAAAGGTGGTCTACAGATCGACAAATACATCTCACTGACTCACCGTGCCACAGTGCAGAGCTGACAGAGGAAACTGACACCGTAAAAACGGGCCATGACTGCAGCCGTGGAAGCGCTTGTCAGCCAGAGAGAGACCAGCCTGTCATGGACGACACTCCACCCTAGGAGGACCTGAGTGGTAGGAGTTCGGATGCTATCAATACCCCCAGTGCAAACACTCGCCATTTTGAATCTTCTCAAATTTCTGCAGAGTATACATGGACACACGGTCCTGAATGTGACTCAACGCAATCTGTGTATCAGGTCACTTTTCACCCATCCAGGGGGAGCCACGAGCCAAATTTTCATAAGCCGAAGCTTTCTCAGACTCTCTGAACCTGTGTACCATGGATGAGCAAGCTACAGCCCACAAAAAAAGGGTTCGCTGAGATGCTGTTTCCGGCCTTGACCTGCTTGGTTGCTGCTACATTTTCTACTCACAATAATAATGGAACCAGGCACATATTTATCAGTGTAACTACAATTAAATAGGATTGCTGCTGCAGTCTGACACCGAGTGACATAACCGAATTGTGTCCTCTTGACGTCCTTGGGTCTGGAACGAATCTCAGTGTCTAGAGCGTACATAATTTTTCATGTAAAATCTCTCTGTTACACTTACGGGTACCGATGAGCTGAATCTATACCTCTCTCATGATAGGACACACAGTTATTTTCTCTGAACATAATGAAACATAAGCCACATTAACTTTACACTGCAACATATATACATTTCAGACAAGCTGTGCAGTTATCGTTTGTATGTGTGCAGCACCCTGAAAAGAAATATGGTATGTCCACACTCACACCAGCTACGTGTCACGGTTCTTTTCACTTGCAGGAAATTATTTGGCGTTTAAGTTTTCCAGTCAGCGCTTCCAGAAGGTGCTGCATCCTGCCAAGTCTCTCTCAAACATGTGTTATAAAGCACAGGCGTGCGGCACTATGTGATAATCAACAACGCTCCCGCGGACGAAAGGGTTCAAAGACATCGCCGATATGGGTTGGTGTACTACAATCTACGTCGGAGTCGACAGTGCAACAATAAAAAAGCGAGGATATGCTTAGGGCTGTTGATGAGGGGACGTTTTGTTACAGCCGTATTGCCCATCCTGTTTGTATGCTATAGCAAGTCCAGTTGAGCCCTTGCATTGCTATATTGTGCAGTGGTTTACGAAATGAATTTATCATCCCTTACGTCACCACGTCAAATCTATCCTTCGCTTACGACTAGACATACCTAATTTTTTTAACGTGATTAGTAGTATGATTAGCTCCCACAAACGTCTGGTGATATGTCGGAACATGAACCACAGTAACTTTACGTCCAAGCAGCAGCTTAGAATTTCTGACTATCAGTTATAGGTGTATAAAAAAATTATGATACCTCTACACTCGCACCAACTGTGTGTCGTTTTCACACTGTAGAAAATCCTCCCGCCATCACATACTTGTCGATGAATAAAGGATGTAATTGCAATTTAATAAAGTCCTAACGTCTTTTCGGTTTATCGATTTTACCACTTCCACGTAAGTTTTTCGTATATTCGATACATGTAAATCCAGCCCAGTCTTTTATGTATTCAGACCGCCAAGTCGGGATTTGTGTCAGTACGTTCCACGCATAGCGACCACCACCCAAATCGCACAAATTTCCCCTGACTAAGAAATCATTGTGAGTGCGATACATACTATAGTTCAATTCTTTTATCTTGGCGGCTCGCGCATGCCCGCCCAGACGCGGGAGATTGCTGCGTTGCCAGTTGCACACGATGCACACGCCAATAGAAGCAGCCCCATAGTATAGCATAGTTCTCAAGCTTACGTGTAGGGGGGAGTGCGCAGTTCATGAAGTAAAGCCACCACGGCCGCATTAACCCTTTCGCTGCTACAAAGACGTGCTCCCTGCATTCCGCGCTGTGCGCGATTTTGTCACTGCACTGCTCGCCTGTGCAGACACATCGTGTTCCGACTGCTTTGACACCCTTATCAATAGTTTCCACAAAAACTATTTGGCCCAAAAACTAAATTTTTACACATCTTCTTGACTGATACCTTCCCCCCATAAATGGCTTAATTTTGTTTCGATATTCAACGCAGTTATTATGCAGCATTAAATATAATAAACCATTGCACGAAATTTTGAAGAGTTTACAGAGGTAAAAGTCCATAGAGTATACTTTCCGTATGGTCGATTTTAGTTGCCACAATGTTGAGAATGAAATGTGGACAAGATACCTAAATTTCATATAAAATTTACTGTATAACAATATCTCATTTATTTTAAGTACGACATAGGTGTCGTATGTAATATTGAGAAATATTCCGTCTTTCGCGACTGCAACAAAAGTTTTATTTACACTGAGCACGTTTGGCTTTATTTTAAAGCACACATACATTTAGAGTATGTTCACTCTGATTTATTTTTCACGGGCCGAGCAGATAGGTGGAGAAACCGCAAAACGGTTGTAGTGTAAGCACATTTTTAAGTTCCGGTTGTCTGTTGCCTGTTTAACACTTTGTAGTAGGAAGAGGATCACTGCGAGACAGATCTGTTGTTACAGCTGGCAAAATTGAGTTTGTTACGAAAAAACCAAAGAGCTTGTTAGAGCGTCATACAAAGATTTTGTTTGTTACATGTGCGAGAAACGGTGACCTAATGATACAGACCTGTTTATATCCTATAACATGTGTGTGCGGGGCTGAATTTTCGAAAAGAAGTACCATGTTATATAGAAACCTCCTATAGTCCTGAATGCAAAGAATGCTTTATTCCAAGTGCACAATAGACTTCTGTTTGACCCCTTCAGCGCACCAGCGGTGTGTAACTGAATAGTCACTATAAATCCATTGTCATTAAGTTATTCAACAAGTGTGTGCAGGATGTTTGTGAATAAGGTATGGACGTAGTTCTGAGGAGCGGTAGTGTGTGTGTTGTGAAAAGTATGGTTATGCTTTAGTTTTCGCTTTTAAAGGGGGATAGTGACTGCGCAGCTCAGCTTGTTCAGCAACGGAGCTGTCACCACACATTAGCAAAAATATTCTAGAGCTCTTATTTCCTCAATATGTTACGACAATTCACCTTGAGGACTACGGATTCGCCGGGAAAAGAGAATGTTACTGCTTAAGCGTGTTTGAGCGGCTGAAATCAAGAAATGTATGATGTGCTCTCGGATATTTATATGAAACCGATTAAGAGTTGTCGGCACGTGAAGGCTTTTGATTAGTACATGTTCCCTACACAACCTGTATCATTACTATGTTTTATTTTCCACCTGACGTATTCAAAGTATGAGCCCCGCTTTAAGCACCATGACTCAAATGCGCGATGCCACACAGATAGACCGCCATCAGTTAAGATGTATTGCATTCGATGTATAGCTGAAACGATCAATAATAGTGATAATGTCTGTCTGTAGCCAAGTAAGATGCTATTACTTTTTTTAAATAAACTATTTCCTTACTTCATGGTTTTTATGATGATGAACGTAGACAGATAATATTTAAAGATATGGCGTACACAGAAGATGCAGGAACAACAGAGACATTCTCAGCAAGCATTGCACTACTAAGGTCTTTCAAGTATGTGACGTGTGCTAAGACACGGAAGAGTGCAAAGTGGTTAACACATTTCTGCCATGGAATTCATTGGAATTATCCTGGCGTACCCTATAAAGGTATAGTGACGTTGTTTCGATTATTCGAGCATCATCTACATGAAGGGGAAGAAGAAGATCTCATGGATGCGTCGAATCTTTAAGTTTGCTACTATTCAAGACCTGGAACTCTATGGGTGTCGCCGGCCCTTGTGGCCTAGCGGTTCTAGGCGCCTCAGTCTGCAACTGCGCGACCGCTACGGTCGCAGATTCGAAACCTGCCTCGGGCATGGTTGTGTGTTATGTCCTTAGGTTAGTTTGGTTTAAGTAGTTCTAATTTCTAGGGGACTGATAACCTCAAATGTTAAGTCCCACAGTGCTCAGAGCCATTTGAACCATTTGAATCTATGGGTGTCCTACTCTCGATCGACTCAAGAAGAAGAAAATGTGTGAAAAAAGTGTCGCTGGGTCTACTTATGAAAATGTAAAACTACTTCAAGAAATAAATAAATGAATTTTTACCTCACAACCTCTGTGTTCTTTCTTTCAACCATGTTCCCGTTTTAATAGTGTACAGTTTTAACCAGATGCTATGTCTGTGGTTTTCTTCAAGCACAGGAGATATAATTTTAGACATGTCTGCTATATATCTTTGGACGCGGACGCAGTCACGTGCCTCCTGCTCCCATAACCCAGTTCGTGCTGCACGATAGATGTAATTCCATGCAACCATTCTGTATACAGGGTGGTTATAATTAAAGTTAAACTCTCAAAACGATGTACTAATAATACCACTGATCAGAATGACGTCAAATGTCAATGGAATATAATCGGAGAAGGGGGAAAACGTATGGCAGAAGAAAAAAAGACAGTGTGAAAATTTATCAATAGATGGCTCTGTGTGTGTCACAATACGTAAATGTAAACACATGTCATGCGCACGACCCATTGAAGTTGGTATAAACACGTTGGGTACACAGCTTTTCCTCTTTGCGCGTCTGCAACGTTCGCCATGAGTTGACTATCTCAGTGCAGGATCGCTCTCTGCTTGTAAAGTTGTACTACTAGAACGATGACTCCACAAGTCGCTCTGCAGGAAGTTCCGGACACTGGAGGGTTTTAAAAAAGACGTGGGTCCTATGACTGCTGTGGGTCTGGAGAAAATGATTCGGAAGTTCGAAAAGCCGGTTTCTTTCGTTGTGCAAACTGGTAGAGGGAGGAAACGAATTGATACAACGTCAGTGGAAGTAGTGGTCACAGCAATGCAGGAGGAGACGAGTGGTGGTGTGCAAACGTGTAGTGCATGGAGAAATGACCGAACATTGGACATACCCGTGAGCATGGTGCGTAAAATCCTACAAAACATCCTTCGTTGCTATCCATTCAAAATTACTCATGTGCACGAGTGGCTTCGTGTTGACCTGCCTGCAAGAGAGACCTTTGCTTTATAATTTCTTGCTCACATGGAAGTGGACAATGATTGGCCGTGGAAGATTTTGTGGACAGAGGAAGCCCACTTCCATCTGACAGGACATGTCAACACACAGAATTGTCGAATATGGAAACGGAAAATCCACACGCAAGTCAGCCCGTACCACTTCATCCTGAAAAGGTAACTGTGTGGTGCAGGTTTACGGCATCATTTATCATAGGGTCATATTTTTTCGAAGAGGCAGGTGCTTCCCGTACTGTTACCTGTACCGTCACTGGTAAACGATATGAGTGTCTTTTACGCAACCACGTCATTATAGCTCTCCAAGAGCATGGATGTGTAGATGGGATCATTTTTATGCAAGATGGCGCACCTCCGCACATTGCAAATCCAGTTAAACAGCTGCTGAAGGGCCATTTTGGAAATGCTAGAATTATCAGCCGCCGTTTCCCTACAGCCTGGTGGTCCTGCCCACCTGATATTAATCCGTGTGACTTCTGGCTGTGGGGCTACCTGAACGATGTTGTGTTCAGTGTTCCGATTTCAAACTTAGCTGCATTAGAGGCATGCATTGCACAACAGATTCTGAACATGACCCAAGAAACACTTCGATAAGTTGTGGAACGTGCTGTTTCTCGATTTAAACTTGTTGCAGAAAACGGTGGACAGTATATTGAACATGTTTTGCGCCAGTCACACGTGAATTAATAATCCGATTTGATTTTGATTGATGCTGTTTATGCGGTTTTTGGCCTGAGGACAATTAAAAACTGACGTGAGTGATGATTTTTATGCTTTTTTTGGCCTCAAGACAATTGAAAACCGATTTTTCCCATCCGATATGATATGACCTTGCCATGATGGATGGGCATACGTAACTAACAGTGTCACACCTGTACACCCATCTGCACTGAATAGTACAGTTTGTTTATAGTCAAACGTACACCTTAGATATTGTTGTATAATTCATTTCTCATTTGTAGTCGACAACTATTAAATTCTGATGCTTACAGTGCCATCTATTGCTACATTTAGTAACTATTTTTCTTCTGCCATACTTTTCCTCCTCCGATAATATTCCGTTGCAATTTGACGTCATTCGGACCAGTGATGTTATTTCTATAGCGGTCTGAAAGTGTAACATTAGTTATAGTCACCCTGTGTTTTGTTATCTTCCATCTTAAACTTCACCTCCTCAATAGCACTCATCTTCAGCAAAACCAATGTCATTTTTGACTTGCACAGCCTATATACAATGCAATAGGGGATGGTTTTTTTGTAAATAACAACAACAAATACGTATGGTGTCGAATTTCTTTTTCTTTGTTTATTCAGTTCATTCAAATACATTGTAGTTCTTGACATACAATATAGTATTCTTGAGGTACAAATTGACACTGATATTCCAGTGCAGAGATACTTTCCACTTCCACGCTACAACAGTAACACTGATTGGAATTTTTTTTGTATAATTCTACGCTAAAAACTAGTGCAGAGATACTTTCTTTTACAATAATTCTGATGGACTGTGCACACTTAGAATCTAATTTAAACAGCGCAATAGTAAAGGTTTATACAATAACAATTAGGATGGACTGTACGCTATATAGGTACATATATACTTAAAATTATTCTGACTTGGATGGCAAGTGGCTGGTGAAAAACTTAAACTATTGAATTTACAAGACGCACATAGTGCTCAGATATATATATTTACAGGCTACACGTAAGTTGCATATGAACAAATAAATAAATATATCAATATTTTTTCTGTTTATGCTTTTTAATACATTTTTGTTTATGGTTTTTAAACTTTTTTCTTTCTCACTCCATTTCCTTACTCCATAACGCTCATCCCATTCGGTTCTAATAAAAATTTCACGTCGTTCCCTCAAATTCTCCATTGCTTTACCGAAAATGGAATTATTCATTAATTTGTAAAAACTTTCTGAAAATCACATGTCACAGAAGCTATGTCTCGTATTCAGATCAATATACTCCATCAACTAGGGGGACTGCTTGGTGGCGATAGCCCGGTTGATTCTAACCACCTCCATACCCAAGCTGAGACACTATTGGAGATTACGATAATGAATAATGTATCTTCGCTTATTCCCCAGCGTTGCCATCAATTTTGGTGTGGAGCCTCCTCGCAGAACTAGTTGCCCTGGACACAGTGGCAAATCGGTGTGTGCATCATGAAAACTAATAGGCTATGTGAGTTCTGCCTCCACCACATGCCCTACATCAGAATCAGCTGTCATACCCCCCACGAATTTTCCACCTAGTGCCTTGCATTCCTCTTCGGGCACCCATCGAAACTCACCATTCGGCAGTTATTACTGCACGGCGAGCCCATATAATTTATTTAAGTCCAGGTACAATACGTAACTCGAATCAAGGGATGCACTGAACCTGTCACTCATCCGCAGGTTATTTGCCTTTGCGTGCCTATGGACACATTGGCAAAGTCCCCCTCGGATCCCTCGCTCAAATAAAAGAAGCATCTCGTCATCAGTCAATAATTCAATGCTGCACTTCGTTTTCTTGAGCACTGCATCCCAAGACAACACAGGAGCCGTGTAATAAAATGTGGGATCCAGAGAATATGTGGCCATGCACAGACTCCAGAATTTCTCGAAAACGTCCGTAAGCAAGCACATGTCTCTGTCCATATAAAGCCGTGCATACTCTTCTAAAGTGAAGATGTTGAATTCCCACCAGACATTCACGGCATGCTCATACTCTGCATCTGTTATGGCATCGCCTGTAAGGTTGCTGGCAAGAACTGTTATGTCGGGTAGCCTGGTTTCGTTCAGTTTGTCATACTATCAAATGGTTCAAATGGCTCTGAGCACTATGGGACTTAACTTCTGAGGTCATCAGTCCCCTATAACTTAGAACTACTTAAACCTAACTAACCTAAGGACATCACACACATCCATGCCCGAGGGAGGATTCGAACCTGCGACCGTAGCGGTCGCGCGGTTCCAGGCTGTAGCGCCTAGAACCGCTCGGCCACCCCAGCCGGCAGTCATACTATCCACAGACTCCTATGGGAAAACCCCCTTCCTAGACACAATCTGAATCTTTTCCTCATCGGGAAATACAGCTTGAGTGATATGAATATCCTCCAGAGGTAGAGTTTCAACGAGTTTCTGGAGTGGCACCGGCATAAAACGTAGCGTATCAAGGAAGCAGAGGGTAATTCCTGGCGTCATTCATTTGCAGAGTGAAATGTATTTCTCGATGCTCTCAGGTAGAACACTGACCTGATTTTTCTCCCAATTAGCCAAGTGCTCCACCCACTTAAATTATGGAAGAAAATCGTTATGAGCCTTGGTATCTGGCACTTCAAATTGCATGCAGTGCGAGCTGGTCCACGGAACTTTCCTGTAAGATGAGAGTGGTCCCTACGAGGAGTTTCCGCTTTTCTCTCTAACGGCAACTCCTAAATATGACAATCAAGTGCGTTATTATACAAATCTTCATTCTTCTTCGATCTGGTCATCAGAACGTTGTCACTCTAAAGCTTATCAACCTCCCACGAAAGATTTTCGAGCTCAGAGACCAACAAAACTGTAGGATTATCCCCGACATAAGATTTAAAGCGGCCAAGACTGTAATCATAGGATGAAACAATTTGGTATGCAGCCTCATATGGTACCTGTTTTTCTGTAAAGATGGTATGTGAGGCTACAGGGTCACCTTCACAGCGGGTTACAGACGCAAGGAGGCATACAACGCGAGTGTACAGTACAAACAGGCATCCATCCCGGTGGTGAGCATTCTTAAACTTTATGAATTTGTATTCATCAGTAGTGTAGGTGCCCCGGTGGTCCCGGTCGCCTACGGTGGACTGGAAGCCGAGTGGTGACCTCTCCAGTTGTCAGGATGCTACGAAACGACTGTGGACACGTCAGAAACGCCAAATAAACGTTATTAATTCATTACACCTTTATTCCTGCCGAGTACAATGTGGTCCGCGTAACACAGGCTGGCGGAGCTTGGTGATATCAACGACCTCCCCCGAGTCCTCGGTGACTCGGAGCGATGACATCAGCTCTGGGCCGCACCAGTCTTGCTAGCGCAGCGCCGCGTGCTGTGACGTAGTGGTGGAATGCCTTTACTTCGGCCGCGCATGGCTGGCGGCGCCTGGCTGGCCGGCTAACTCGGCGGCGGACAGCAGGCGGCTGTGCGTAGGAGGCTCCGGGTTGGAGTCCCGGCGCTGTCGGCATGAGAGGCGTTCTCGTAGTGCGGAGTGTACTCTATCCCACCCTGTCTTCTTCCCTGCTCCTCCTGGTGGCTCGTCTGCGGTGGACGGGCGGAACGGGCTGCAATCTCCCAGGGTCGTCGGCTCACCCGGTTGTGACGGCGGATGCACAGGGCCTAGGCCCCGCATGATCTCGACGACGGCTAACTGATGAGGTGAGCATTGGCGGCGAGTGAGTCTGTCGCGATGTGTGCTAATCCTGGGTTGATGATTGACAGCGGCAGCAGAGAGGACCAGACCTGCTACTGTCCCCTCACGTTTGCTGCTGGACGGGCCGCCCTTACTGCAACATCTCCTTAATAAAGATTAACATGTCGATCACTGAGCTGAGCGCTACGCAGCGACCCAGTACAATCTAACTGTAAGTCTAACTGCGAGTGCCTTGTTGCTATCAAAGCTGGCGTATTTAAAGGAAGCACGAGTGATGTCCTGACGTCATGCTCGTTTGTAATGAACGCATTCGTCCCACTTATACTGCTGATTTATCTGTCGTACTCGCCCCTTAGGTGTTCTTGTGACAGAGTTACGTGTTGTTATGGCAAACTTACGCGAAGTTATGAAATGCAGTACAGCTGACGCTATACCTCTGTCTTACACTCTACGAAAGTCTCTAACACAAACCCACATGCTAAGCAATTCTCTCTCGCCTGTTGTGTGTAACCAGGCCACTGCCCCTGCATGACGACACATTCCGATACATGTGCAATCCTCTTACCTCTTGGCTAACCTACTGCCTCTGGCTCTCGGCATAGGCAACGAAACTTTGACAGTATTCCACATTTCCAACTCTTTACTATTCCGCGGCACTACAGTAGGTTTAATAACACCTACTGGGTCCTTGGGAGTGCAATCTACTTGATGTGCCGCTAATAGCTTGTCACGACAATCCGTTGATATTTGGGAGGCAATGAGTTGGGATATGTCTTTGATCCGAACACAATTCATGCTCACTCTCAAGTTTTGAGAAATGGAGGGGGCCAATGACAACACGCTTGTCGTGCAAATCTGACTTGCATTTCCTCTCCAGGCCATAAACATGAACCAATATTCTGATATTCTGCACCTCAAATTGGGGTATGTCCTGGATCTAGACGGGGAACTCGATACCATCAAAGTTATAACACATGAATGTCAAGGTATCTACCATACTGAGTTGTGTGCAGAGGATCTTTTTTGTAATTTGTCTCGGAAACCAGGATTGACCATGCAAAGCAATCCTGGTACGTTTTCGACATAAATATATGCATTCTTATTAGCTATATTTTTAGGTAGTTTGATATAGCTAGACCCTTCATTTACTGGATCCCAGACATGTGTGTGGATATACAGGTGTAGTATTCAGCTGAGTGTTTTTGCTGACCCCCTGACTTCAATCTCGGAAAACTGGGCTAGTATAGAACTCAAGGTCGATGTACGAAACCATTCGGCGATTGATGTGCTCCACGTTATCACGCCATCTCCCCCCCCCCCCCCCCAAAGGTAACGAAGCGTTGTCTCTTCAACACTAGAATCAGAGGGAGGCAACAGTTTGATGCAGAGCACCGCATTGCATTTAATGGCGGGATACCGCGGATCACTGACAATCTTGAGGAGCTCCGTTTCCACGAATGGAAGGCACGCCCTTAAAAAACGAACAGGGTCACGGTACCCTCCTGCCAGGTTCTCGGTCCTCGTGAATGGGATTTGCTCCTCAAAGGTGTCTGCAGTGACCGAGTATTCGAACAGTGGTATATCGTCATTGACCTGATGTCCTTCACTAAAAGGACTGGAGAGGGAACTGCCACTAGCCACAAGATCTTCTCTATTAATAATACTATAACTACAACTAGTCGATGGGGTCGGCAAGGTGGACAGGGGTATGTGCTGTACCTCACGTGATTGGCGAGGATGTGACAGTGGAGGATGAGGAGGAGGACGAGGAGATGATGCGGAATGAATCCGCTGTGAGCAGCCTGGTGGTGCAGCAGTGACCCGCTAGCCTGAGGGAGGACGGTCCATGGATGCCAGAACGGTGCTGTGGCGGCCGTAGAGGGGGTGGGGGAGGCGGCAGCGGCGGCGGCCGTGACTTCCCGCGCGGCGACTAGCGGCGCTCTTGCCGGCGAAGCATGCCGCACAGGACCTCGTTTAGATGTTCTGGCCTTCGTCGCCCCCTGTAGCCGAGCCACGGTGTATTGCGGGAACTGTTCTCCTGATGCAGCCGCTGTAGAAAAATGAAAAAAAGAAGTACATCGCATGCTGTTGCTGCTGCTGCAAGGAAAGAAAGAATCCAATTATTTGTAAGCAGAGTGAGTATATATTACCTATTTCCCTATGGATCCTTGGCGTTCCCCTCATCCCCTCACGACGACAAAGGTCTTCATCTCCTCCACCCACTGTGACATTTCGCCCTCAACTGAATTGGGGAGGGGTCATCTATTCATCTCCCCTATATCGCTTGCAACATAATGATGTAATAATAAAATCATAATCACACAGAAACTAGAGGAAACAAAAACATATTTTTTTAGAATATACACTTACATGAGATCTGAGATGGCTCCTGCACATCTCCAGCACATATCCCTCCCTGTCCATCTTCTTCATATGCCAAGAAATTATCTTCACCAACAAAGATCATGCATCATATTATATGTACGATGAAATTTAATTACCCATACACAGTACTATGGAAATGGGAAAAAATAATGGATATATATATACTCAAACAAACAAAATTCTTAGTTAAAAGACAAGAAATAACGTTTTATCGTTTTTGATCCTCGAAATCATCTATAACAACACCAGAGACAACATATTACGTAAACGACGAATTTTTTTAGAAATAAACTACTTACACACGTCATATCAAAAATACGAAATTCTTAGTGAAGAAGTAACATTATTCGATTATGCGGCCTCTAAATCATCTACAACGACCTCAGACTCATTAGTTGCACACACACACACACACACACACACACACACACACACACACACACATATATATATATATATATATATATATATATATATATATATATATATACACACTCCTGGAAATTGAAATAAGAACACCGTGAATTCATTGTCCCAGGAAGGGGAAACTTTATTGACACATTCCTGGGGTCAGATACATCACACGATCACACTGACAGAACCACAGGCACATAGACACAGGCAACAGAGCATGCACAATGTCGGCACTAGTACAGTGTATATCCACCTTTCGCAGCAATGCAGGCTGCTATTCTCCCATGGAGACGATCGTAGAGATGCTGGATGTAGTCCTGTGGAACGGCTTGCCATGCCATTTCCACCTGGCGCCTCAGTTGGACCAGCGTTCGTGCTGGACGTGCAGACCGCGTGAGACGACGCTTCATCCAGTCCCAAACATGCTCAATGGGGGACAGATCCGGAGATCTTGCTGGCCAGGGTAGTTGACTTACACCTTCTAGAGCACGTTGGGTGGCACGGGATACATGCGGACGTGCATTGTCCTGTTGGAACAGCAAGTTCCCTTGCCGGTCTAGGAATGGTAGAACGATGGGTTCGATGACGGTTTGGATGTACCGTGCACTATTCAGTGTCCCCTCGACGATCACCGGTGGTGTACGGCCAGTGTAGGAGATCGCTCCCCACACCATGATGCCGGGTGTTGGCCCTGTGTGCCTCGGTCGTATGCAGTCCTGATTGTGGCGCTCACCTGCACGGCGCCAAACACGCATACGACCATCATTGGCACCAAGGCAGAAGCGACTCTCATCGCTGAAGACGACACATCTCCATTCGTCCCTCCATTCATGCCTGTCGCGACACCACTGGAGGCGGGCTGCACGATGTTGGGGCGTGAGCGGAAGACGGCCTAACGGTGTGCGGGACCGTAGCCGAGCTTCATGGAGACGGTTGCGAATGGTCCTCGCCGATACCCCAGGAGCAACAGTGTCCCTAATTTGCTGGGAAGTGGCGGTGCGGTCCCCTACGGCACTGCGTAGGATCCTACGGTCTTGGCGTGCATCCGTGCGTCGCTGCGGTCCGGTCCCAGGTCGACGGGCACGTGCACCTTCCGCGGACCACTGGCGACAACATCGATGTACTGTGGAGACCTCACGCCCCACGTGTTGAGCAATTCGGCGGTACGTCCACCCAGCCTCCCGCATGCCCACTATACGCCCTCGCTCAAAGTCCGTCAACTGCACATACGGTTCACGTCCACGCTGTCGCGGCATGCTACCAGTGTTAAAGACTGCGATGGAGCTCCGTATGCCACGGAAAACTGGCTGACACTGACGGCGGCGGTGCACAAATGCTGCGCAGCTAGCGCCATTCGACGGCCAACACCGCGGTTCCTGGTGTGTCCGCTGTGCCGTGCGTGTGATCATTGCTTGTACAGCCCTCTCGCAGTGTCCGGAGCAAGTATGGTGGGTCTGACACACCGGTGTCAATGTGTTCTTTTTTCCATTTCCAGTAGTGTATATATATATTGCTGGCGCAGCTGATGCCACTGTTGTTGCTGTTGCTGTTGCTGCTGCTGGTACAGCTGAAATTGCTGTTGTTGTAGCCATTGCTGTTGCTGTTGCCTCTCAGCTTCTTCAGTTAC
This sequence comes from Schistocerca cancellata, assembly GCF_023864275.1. Lineage (NCBI taxonomy): Eukaryota > Metazoa > Arthropoda > Insecta > Orthoptera > Acrididae > Schistocerca > Schistocerca cancellata. The sequence goes on from NC_064629.1 coordinate 252,073,897, forward strand.
CCGCTGGATATATGCTGAAAGAATAGGACCTGTATTCAATACGAAATTCCTGGTGAAATAAGAGTTACAATTATCGATTTTGATCTCTCGAAATCATCTACAGACTTGCTTGTCACACCAGTACTACAAAGATAGAGTATATACTTACAATGCTGCCGATGCTGTTGCTGTTGTTGCAGAAGCTGCTGCCACTATCTCTGCTATTGCAACACAGGGATCATTTTATCCACTATTTGGTGTTGGTGGATATGCGCTGAAACGATAAGAAGACGAAATTCTTAGTTGAAGAGAAAAGTTCCAGTTACCGATTTGAATCTGTACTTACCATGCGAATTCCCCATTCCGCTCTAACGGTCTCTGTCGTTCGCCGCCACTGGCACTAACGTCGATGCTTGATGCTGCTGCGGAACGTTTCATTTTTTTCTCCTAAACCGGTAACACGCACGGAAAAAAGAAGCAAACTGACACGCACGAACGAGTGCAAGACGATCGACCTCACACTACGGTGGCTGACGACAGAATGAGGGCGACTGGGGTTGGAGTGATATTTATATACCTTCTGTCCCCTCCACCCATCACTTCCGTCAGGGAGTCAATAGGTACGCAGCATTCCACCCCATCAGCAGGTGAATGCTGGTGTGACCGTCCTGGACAAGTCTGTGCCGGTCTGCGAGCACTGCCTGTGTTCTGCTGGTTGTAGGATTTTTGCTCTTCGACAAAAGCGAACGTAAGATTAAACGTAGGTAACGCTCGCCCCCATTTAACGAAAACTTTACGTTCACCTTTCTATGCATCTAGGGCTGCCATATTTTCTGTCTGACAAACCGGAACATTTCTCTCTGATTGACAAAAAATGGACGTAACTTGAGGAGGAGAAATCGGGCAAAGAGTGCTACTTCTCTTAAGGTTAAAAAAGTAAAATGTTTAAGGACATTTTACTTTTACTTGCAAACAGCTGCAGCTATATATATATATAAAAAGGAACTTTGAAAGATCACTGCGTATTTGTTTGACAGTGTCGGGCGCTAACAATTATTTCACAGTTGCTGTTGATTTTGTTATGTCCAACGTCACTCTTTTTTTTGCGGCTTCGCAAACATTAAACAGTTTGGAGCTTAGCGTGAAAGTATAGGTCACCGATTTTAGGGACACGACGATGTTTAACGGTATGACAGCACATTGCTAACTTCGCTGCTGTTATTAACTGCCTATGTTTGAATGAATTCGAAACAAAGTAACTGTCCATTTATTTAAGTGCTTTGCGATTGTGCTTTACGTCAGATAAATGATCCTTAATATCTGCTCGTTCCCCATCCGCAGAAAAATATAACACTCACAAATTACACATTCTGCTTCATACTCACGCCTCCCTCATTTTATGAAGAATCATTCGTCTGAATATTTTTCTTGGAATGAACACTTCGTCTTCGAACTTCGAATTCACTTGAAGCAATCAAACACCTTATTAACAAATTAATCGCGAAACGACTCAGAGAAACAGAGACTCACGTTGCTGTAAAGCTTGAACTAAAGTGACATAAGAGACATTGATGGTGATGTATCAATCCGGCACCGCGCATTCGAGTCATAGTGCTTAAAGCAGGGCTCATACTTTGAAATATGTCAGGTGGAAGTAAAATATATATCACACAGTAATGGTACAGGTTGTGTAGGGAACATGTAGTAATCAAAAGCGTTCACGTAGCGACAACTCTTAATCAGTTTCATATAAATATCCGAGAGCACATTACACATTTCTTGATTTCAGCCGCTCAAACACGCTTAAACAGTAACACTCTCTTTTCCCAGCGAATCCGTTGTCCTCAAGGTTAATTGTCGTAATATATTGGGGAAGTAAGAGCTCTAGAATATTTTTGCTAATGTGTGGTGACAGCTCCGTTGCTGAATAAGCAGAGTTGCGCATTCGCTATACCCGTTTATTGTGCTAACTAAAGCATGATCATAATTTACACATTACACTCACTATCGCTCCTCAGAACTACGGCAATACTTTATTCGCAAACATCTTGCACACACTTGAAGTTGAATAACTTAATGACGATGGATTAATATTGACTATTCAGTTCCATACAGCTGGTGCGCTGAAGGGGACAAACAGAAGTCTATTGTGGACTTGGAATAAAGCATTCTTTGCATTCATCCCTATAGGAGGTTTCTATATAACATGGTACTCCTTTTTGAAAATTAAGCTTCCGCACACACATGTTATAGGATATAAACAGGTCTGTATCATTAAGTCACCGTTTCTCGCACATGTAACAAACAAAATCTTTGTATGACGCTCTAGCAATCTCTTAGGCTTTTTCGTAACAAACTCAATTTTGCCAGCTGCAACAACAGATCTGTCTCGCGGTGATCTTCTTCCTACTACAAAGTATTAAACAGGTACGATACTTAGCAACCGTAACTTGAAAATGTGCTTACACTACAACAGTTTTGCGGTTTCTTCACCTATCTGCTCGGCCCGTGAAAAATAAATCCGAGTGAACGTACTCTAGTATGTATCGCACTCACAATGATTTCTTAGTGAGGGGAAATTTGTGCGATTTGGGTGGTGGTCGCTATGCGTGGAACGTACTGACACAAATCCCGACTTGGCGGTCTGAATATAAAAATGACTAGGCTGGATTTACATGTATCGAATATACGAAAAGGTTACGTGGAAGTGGTAAAATTGATAAACCGAAAAGACGTTAGGACTTCATTAAACTGCAATTACATCCTTTATCCCCCGACAAGTATGTGATGGCGGGAGGATTTTCTGCAGTGTGAAAACGACACACAGTTGGCGCGAGTGTGTAGGTATCATAATTTTTTTATACAACTATAGCTGATAGTCAGAAATTCTAAGCTGATGCTTGGACGTAAAGTTACTGTGGTTCATGTTCCGACATATCACCAGACGTTTGTGGGAGCTAATCAAACTACTAAACACGTTAAAAAAACTAGGTGTGTCTAGTCGTAAGCGAAGGATAGATTTGACGTGGTGACGTAAGGGATGATAAATTCATTTCGTAAACCACTGCACAATATAGCAATGCAAGGGCTCAACTGGACTTGCTATAGCATACAAACAGGATGGGCAATACGGCTGTAACAAAACGTCCCCTCATCAACAGCCCTAAGCATATCCTCGCTTTTTTATTGTTGCACTATCGACTCCGACGTAGATTGTAGTACACCAACCCATATCGGCGATGTCTTTGGACCCTTTCGTCCGCGGGAGCGTTGTTGATTATCACATAGCGCCGTACGCCTGTACTTTATAACACTTGTTTGAGAGAGACTTGGCAGGATGCAGCACCTTCTGGAAGCGCTGACTGGAAAACTTAAACGGCAAATAATTTCCTGCATGTGAAGAGAACCATGACATGTTGCCGGTGTGAGTGTGGACATATCATAATATTTTTTTTCGGGGTGCTATACACATATAAACGATAACTGCACAGCTTGTCTTAAATGTGTATATGTTGCAGTGTAAAATTACTGTGACTTATGGTCCAATATGTCCAAAAACATGACTGTGTGTCCTATCGTGAGGGGGGTATATATTCAGCACATCGATAGCCATAGGGGTACCACAGAGATTTTACATGGAAAATTATGTCCGCTATAGACACTGAGATTCGTTGCAGAATTAAGGGCATCAAGAGGAGACATTTCCATTCTGTCGCTCGGTGTCAGACTGCAGCAACAATCCTATTTAATTGTAGTTAACTGATAAATATGTGCCTGGTTCGAATACTCTTGTGAATCTGGAAATGGCCGTAGAAAGTGTAGCAGCAACCAAGTAGGTCGGTGCCGGAAACAGCATCTCAGCAAACGCCTTTGTTCCGGGCTGGGGCTTGCGCATCCTTTGTACATGGGTTCACAGGGTGCGAGAAAGCTTCTGGCTTATGACGATTTGGCTCGTGGCTTCCCCTGGACAGGTGAATAGTGACCTAATACCCAGTTTGCGATTTATAGACCACTTTTGCGGGGTTTAACTGTTAGTGCAATGTGCAGATCTTTACAAGATAGTTAGCCGGCCGGTGTGGTCGAGTGGTTCTAGGCGCTTCAGTCTGGAACCGCGCGACCGCTACGGTTGCAGGTTCGAATCCTGCCTCGGGCGTGGATGTGTGTGATGTCCTTAGGTCATTTAGGTTCAAGTAGTTCTGAGTACTAGGGGACTGATGACCTCAGATGTTAAGTCCCATAGTGCTCAAAGTCATTTGAACCATTTGAACAAGATAGTTTTGCAGCTGAAAGTCTCGTCTGCAGAAAAAAATGGCGGACAGTGCTCCCTGACTTGCAGCATCAGTAACTTGGCCTATAAATTCAGTAAGAGCCAATCAGAATTCTTCATTCATTCTCAAGACATCCTTTGTTCTGGGACATAGGGGCCTCCACAGACTGATTCAACCAAGATGGGGGCAAGGTATCTACGGAAAATTCTGAGGGTAACGATATGTCTTCTTTGCTCAAGTGTTCAAAGACAAGTTGAAGCAGACCATCCATCTGTAGTGGGATACAGTTCCTCATCCGTCATTGTGGCATTAGGTCGTCTCCCCTGTAGGACAGTGCTTCGAATTCTGTTTGTGTAATTGTTCTGATTTAACTTTTTGTACTTGACAGTGCTCTCTTTCCAAACAACAAGAATTCTTTTATGATTAACAGTGTTTTCGGAAGCATGCACAGACACGATGAAGGCTTTTAGGGGTGAGAATCTTTACCATGTCTGAGGCGTATGTTGAAAGCAGGAAATTACGATTTCAGACATGATCGATGGGCTGTCCCATTAGGATCGCTAGGAAGAGATCATTCTTGTTATTCTGGGGTATTTTCGTTAACAGCTTCTGAAAGCAGTGCAAAAGATATCTATAGCGCGTCCAGAAGGAGACGTGCCTGTTATTTACATAGACATGAGAGATCAGTGTAACTTAGCTACACTTGCAGAGGTGAGTCACTAGGCAAACATCTCTCGCTCGGCAATTATGCCTGCTCTGGACACACAGGAAGAAAGGCTATGCATCAGCCACTGTGGCCAGGTAAACACGTGTTTCGACAGCAATTTCTCATGTATCATGTATGAAAGGAATGCCGCCACCTCATGCTTGTAGGACCCAAACCGACACCTGCGCGTGGCTCGGCAGCTGATGGCTGCGTCGTCACTTCATGGGGGCTGCCGGTGCACCCGGACTACTGGCAGCATGTGCGGTGGCATTCTGTGTGGTCCAGTGGGTGGTGCGTTCTTCGTGACTGAAAGATTTTTAGCAGGTTATTATGTGTGACAGGTGTTTCATGACAGTATTCCTTGGGCATTTGGAATAAAAATAGAAAAGCGATCGATGTGATTACTTCCTACAAGATCTACATCTTCCCAAATGGCAAGGAATGATGAGCAAGAGAAATCCAACCCCTGCAAACTGAATCTTTTATAAATGAACAATATACCCTTGAATTTCCATTTGTGAGATCCTTCCTCTCCACTGCAGAGTCACCAATTTCCAGGCAGGGGAGGGGGAGCTGTTAATTAATTGATCAATTTAATTAAGTAGTCAATCAAATTGAGTAGAGTGAGTGGGGGCTATTCGAATAACTCAGAGCTGATAGTGTACCTGTATCAGTGAGGAGGAGGGGTGGGTGTTGGAGGTTTTCTGAGGGTTTGGGAGGAGAAGGGGGAGGGGTGGAGGGATAATAGTTTAAGGACCCGTCAATCAAAAGGAAGGATCTTAGCCGAACAATAGGCTAATGACCTGTCAATCAAAAGAGAAACATAGGTTTGCCCCTGAATGCATACTTGTCCCTGATGTAGGCAACTCACACTTACAAAATGCGCCACAACATAGTTTGCCCTACTACTTACTCCCATGAAAATGATTTTTTAAATGTTAAATTTAAAACTTCAGCATTCGATTTGCTATCTTCAACTGCCACACCAGACTGGTCAATGAGGAACTGGACGGAAAGTTGGTTCAAATGGCTCTGAGCACTATGGGACTTAACTTCTGAGGTCATCAGTACCCTAGAACTTAGAACTACTTAAACCTAACTAACCTAAGCACATCAAACACATCCATGCCCGAGGCAGGATTCGAACCTGCGACCGTAGCGGTCCCGCGGTTCCAGACTTTAGCGCCTAGAACCGATCGGCCACCCCGGCCGGCTGCATGGAAAGCTTAGACCTGCTTAGTGATTTTACACAAATACGACCAGAATGCTCGGATTCTCTGTTAGATCTTTTGCTAAGGTAAAATGGTTGTAGTATGCTTCACTAATAGATCTTTTCACAGACGCATGAATCTCTAATAATCTTTGTCTGTCGTCATTTGCACGTTCACTTTTGAATGAGAGTGCAACAGCCTGTGTTTCCTCAGCATTTTCCGAATTTCGTTGTCATATCATGGTGGGTCTTTTGCATCCTCAATCCATTTAATATGCCGGCCAGTGTGGCCACGCGGTTAAAGGCGCTTCAGTCTGGAACCGCGCGACCGCTACGGTCGCAGGTTCGAATCCTGCCTCGGGCATGGATGTGTGTGATGTCCTTAGGTTAGTTAGGTTTAAGTAGTTCTAAGTTCTAGGGGACTGATGACCTCAGATGTTAAGTCCCATAGTGCTCAGAGCCATTTGAACCATTTGAATCCATTTAATAGGCAAAAACTCTCCAGACCACGGTTTAAAATCTGCTTAAACTTCGCCAATAATTCCTCCACATCCATCTTACTGGAACTAAGTGATGTCAGTTCATTCTCTAAGTGAGGTGCCAACAACTTCTTATCTGCTGTTCCTAGCAGAAACACTCTCCTAGCCTTTTTGATTGAGCTATTAACATTTTCGACAATAGTTGCGATAGTGATAGCATGATCACTGATCCCCATCTCTATACTAACGCTGTCTATAAGGTCTGGTCTGTTTGTAACTACAACGACTAAGATATTTCCTCTGCGTGTGGGCGGCTGCTCAAGACAGTTTTCAGAACATGTGTTCAAAAGTACTTCGCATGACTGTCTGGCTGTACCCCTCCCCCCCCTCCCCCACATACACAATGAATCCTTAGACATCCCAGTCTGTATTCAGTAGGTTACAGTAGGTTAAAGTCGCCTCCAACTATTCTTGCATGATCTTGGTATTTACTCGCTGTTAACAGTAGACTTTCTTTCAATGACTCTAGAACTGTCACAACGAAGTCACGCGGCCGGTAAAAAGTCCAACAATTAACTTGATTTCATCTACACCTGTTGTACGTGACCACATAACAACGCTGTCATACTCAGCTTTGACCTCATCATCACCATCAGTGTTCTGCCAAAAGGCAGGTTTTCACATGGTTGTCCTCCAGGCTGTCTGGTCTTCTGCCATCCTCTTCAGGTCTGCATAATTTCCTCGTGTATCATCTTGTATCTCCTTTGTGGTAACGATAGCTACGATGCCATAAAGTAGATGCGCTCTGCTAGGTTGGCACTACGACAGACACCGACGACAGCGCCCTTTAGCCGGCGAGGGAAAGCTCTACGAGCTCGGCTCCAGATTCTGCCCATTTCATCAAGAGCAGATGGCCTGGAAACATCGCTTCAACCTCAGCTTGCTGTTGAAACCATGTACTACTTAAGACGGGTCTAAGGCTTTGCACCTACGTACAAAGTTATGTATGCCTATGTATATATTCACGTTATTATGTATTCAGTTACTATTGTGATATAGTAAAACCATTTCTAAGAGCAGTACCGAGAGATTTTTTCACCTTTTCCTGCTCCTACTCACTTCCTACATTCGGCCTACCCTTCAGTTTACAGGGGCAGAACCACAGGATACAGAATCCTTCTTCCTCTCAGTCTTCTCCCACAAACCAATCCTTCCAAAGCATCTGCTAGCAAGCACTCCCTTCTCAATGAATGTACCAATCAGTTCTTTTTTTTTTTCTCTTACAACCTTCAGCAGACATCTTCTCTCACCAACCCTTTCCAATATTTTTTCATTACTCACTCCATCCAGCTTATTCTCTCCATTTTCCTCCACATCCACATCTCAAATGCTTCTAACCTTTTTTTCATTCTCTCATCTCAGCGTCCATGTTTCTGCCCCATATAGTGCCACACTCCAGACAAAACATTTGCCAACCCTTTTCCTTAGACCTTTATCTAATTTTTTACATAAGAGTCTTCTCTTTCTGTTGAATGCCTCCTTCGCTATGGCAATTCGAGTTTTCACCTCCTGGTGACATATCAAGTCTTCAGTTATTGTGCTTCCAAGATATTTAAATGCACTTACTTGGCTAGTGGTAGATTGTCCTATTTTAATATTGGACAGTCTGCGTCTTGTAATGATGACCATACTCTTTGTTTTTGCTGTGTTTATTTGCATCCCATATTCCACACAAGCTTCATTCAGATCTTCCAGCATGTTATTCACTGTCCGCTCACTTTCTGCCACCAATACCATGTCATCAGCAAATCTTATACATTCTATCTTCCTTCCACCAATTCATATTCCTCTTTTCCCATCTAAGCCTTTCGCAATAATCTCTTCAAGGTATGCGTTAAACAACAGTGGGGAAAGGCAACAACCTTGTCTAACACCTCGTCCAATGCTGCCTCCTTCTGACCTTTCATTTCCAATCCTTATCCTTACTTTCTGGTGTAAATATAGATTCTGTATCAGTCGTATCTCTTCCCAATCTACTCCTTTCCTCTTCAAAATGTTCATCAGCTTGTTCTACTGAACTCTGTCAAAAGCCTTTTCTAAATCTATAAAAACAGCAAAGATTTCTCTACCTTTTTCCATATATCTTTCCCCTATCGTTCTTAACAGGCCAATAGCATCTCTTGTTCCTTTTATTCTTCTAAATCCGAACTACTCCTCTGCAATCCCTCTATCCAGCTTGCCATATAGCCTTCGATTCAACACTCTCAGCAAGACTTTAGCTGCATGAGAAATTAGACTGATGGTCCAATGCTCTTCACATTTTTTAGTGTTTCTCTTTTTCTCTATTGGTATCATAACTGTTGAAAGAAAGTACTCAGGCCACTCCCCTTTGTCATAGCTTTGACTTTAACAGAGATAATATTTTTGTCAACTACGATAAACACTTTTCCTTTTATGGTGTCTAGTCTGTCTTTCCGATATACGTTCCATGAGTCGCTAAATATCTCAGAGCTTTCAAACTCGTGTTTCAGCTATCTCTCCATCCTAAGAATAATTTGAGCGCGAGAACCTTCCTGGAGGGCAATAAATTTTGGAACTTCGTTACGAACACATCGACAATCTAGTGATAAAATGTTGACACTCGTAATGTCTTTACTCCGAACGCAGTCTGACTTTCCTTTCTGCTTATCGACTGTCGAGTGTTCTTCAGTGCACCTCAACATACCGCCTAGCCTAAAAAAAAACACCCATGTGCGCACCACAAATACTCTGCTACCCGAGTAGCTACTTCTTTGTGTAGGGCACCCTTGACCTATCAAGGGGAGTCATACAAATCCCCACCTCATAACACAGGTCTACAGATCTGCAGCTAAGACTATCACTGAGTCGACCAAGCCTTTGTTTGAGACCCTCCACTCGACTCCAAACGAAAGGACTCAGCTCAACTCTGGAAACAATGCTGCAAATTGCGAGCTCTGCTTGCACCCCACAGACAAGGCCAGCAGCCCTCACCACCTCCACCAGCCATCTGTATGAACTGAGGATGACTTCAGAACCTATGTGACAGGCGTCGTTGGAGCCGACGTGAGCCATAACTTGCAAACGACTGCACTCTGCACGCTCAAGCAAGGTCACCTGCATGTTCTGGATGAGGCCCTGCAGTAGACATACTGAGTGCTCATTGGCTTCCCTTCCAGGTCTGAACGCTATCTTCCAAAGGAGGTCTATAATACATCCAACACTGGAGCTCCTGATAACTAGCAAACTCCTACCCACGTGTTCTTGTTCGGACACTGCAGACGGAATGGCCATCTGTTCACTCACAGTGTGAAAGGCAAGGCCAGACGACCAGCCTCCTCATTGGCCGTCCATCGTGAGCGACGCCGACGTGTTCCCACTCTCCACTTACCATGCTGCGAGGGGGGATCCACTGCGTCGGCTACACTAGGAAGTGACTCGGCAGCAGAGAAGATGTGTGGAACAAGCAACACTTGAGGTGCCCCGGGCAACGCGCCAGATTCTCAGCCACTGCTACATTCCGAAGCAGCATTATGAAGGTGACTGACCATAGCCACAAGAACATTCAGCTGTTCGCGGACTACGACTAGCTCCTGCATCTGAACACAGCATGCACACGTCCTACCCATGCTAGAAAGATTAACTGAAGTAAACTTTAAAAGCAGATAGAAACATAGATATTCCATTTGCTACGCTCCTGATGAGTCACCAACGGCCATTGGTGCCTTAATGAGCTATGTATCTGGCTGTTCAGGAGAAATGAAAACTGTGCTAGAGACTGCCTGAATTTACACTTACAGTTAAAAACACGAGAGGTAACATCTTAAATAGAAAAACGCGCTCAAAATTTAAGACATATGCTACTAGGAAAACACATGAAAAACTTAATACATAACTTGCAACGGCGGATATGTGTATCCGGAGACAGCTGGGGCCTGACAGAAGGTGCCAAGATGCAGTGGATGGACAGTTTGGCGCAGTTTCCACTACTGCACTGTGGTCTCGTATCGTGTGATGCACTTAACACAAGTGTGCCATGTCCGTGACCTGCTGTCGACATTCGGGACTTTGTAATAGCACAAGTTGAGTTTCAAGAGTCCCACACTGCGGCATGTACATTGTCTACAACGGTTGATAATACAGATGTGGATATCATGTTCCGAAAAGGCAGGCACCCAACATCCCAACATTCCACATCGAGAGGATTGGCTATTAGAGCATCGCCGATATATATTACTAAGTCGGCGGGCGAAGGGGCTTGTGATGCGTGTATGCCCCAGACGGTCACCATGTACTGCTCTCCAAGCGTCGATTAGAAGTGAAGTTCCCAGCGTGCGGTGAAATGCGGGTACTGATCTGTACACTTGAGAACACAGATACCGAGAAATAAAGGTGCGATATCTTCTGCATAGAACGGGGATTGATCCCTCCGTTTATCCGTGTCCAATGAGGCGTACAGATTTATGATTATGGTTCCTTCAACTGCCAGGGCCACCTGTCGTGCTGTTCGCAGATATGCGACTTCGGAAACTCCAATCTCTTCTCGGAGGAGAATGGTGGCGTCGGTGTGTTCCAAATCTATTGGGGCAGCATACGTCTCATACCCATGAGACGCAGACTAAGCCGCTGTCCTCAGTTCTTGTAGCAGGGCTATGTCGATGTCCATTGTTCATAGTGTGTCACAGAGTAGCTGAAGTTTAAAACGAGAGCCGATGTTTTTGGTATTGTTAGTAGCTATTCAGTATGCCTGGTGGGGGATCCATACTGCCAGGACGCTCGTAGCTGCCGAAGGTTGTCGTGGAGGATTGTGGAAGTCCTTAGCGGTCGCAGGGATCATAGTGGAAAGACGCCCCATTTTAGTGTTTGCCTAGCAGAGAAACAGACCTTACTTCTGCGTCACGCGGAGGCGTCCAAACTCCATTATCCGCTTATGAAAACAATCTGGCAGTATCAACATCAGCGAATTGTCTCAGCCGCTTCGGCGACGTCGGGCGTGCTGTTATCCATGGCTTCCGGGCGTATGGACGACTCACAGTCATGTGGAGAAATGCCTCCGTGGCAGCGAAAAGTGATTCATCGTGTCAGATTTCAAATTGAAATGGCTCCAAGCACTGTGGAACTTAACATCTGAGGTCACCAGTCCCTTAGACTTAGAACTACTTAAACCTAACTAACCTAAGGACATCACACACATCCATGCCCGAGGCAGGATTCTAACCTGCGACCGTAACAGCAGCGTGGTTTCGGACTGAAGCGCCTAGAACCGCTCGGTCACATGGACCGGCGTGTCAGATTAGTGCGTCACCTCTTCGTCCTGCGAAAGCGGGTCAGTGGCCTATTCTGACGTCCTGCAGCATATTTTGTGGCATTTGGGCGGCTTTTGCCTCCGGTAATGTGTATCGGTGTCTGAGGAAAGAATAGACTCGCGTTGTTCCGGTACAAAATACGAGACTGGTATAATGTGGCCGGCCGCGGTGGTCTAACGGTTCTGGCGCTGCAGTCCGGAACCGCGGGACTGCTACGGTCGCAGGTTCGAATCCTGCCTCGGGCATGGGTGTGTGTGATGTCCTTAGGTTAGTTTGGTTTAAGTAGTTCTAAGTTCTAGGGGACTTACGACCTAAGATGTTGAGTCCCATAGTGTTCAGAGCCATTTGCACCATTTTTTTGGTATAATGTGTTCATCAGTCTCCATAAGACTCTCGCTGGTACCTTTTGAACTTCGAACGTCGGTGTGTCCTGTTAGAAACCAGGTTCATCGGCGGCACTGCCGATGTCGAGGCGCTGTGATACTTCCGATTGTGTCGATCCTGCAGAGGATTAAGCAGCGCGTCTTGTGAGGGCTTGACGTGCAGTGCTGCCACGTGTACTGTATGCGGGACTAATGATATCACAGGAATCACGACAAAAACGGTTTTCACTTTTCAAGGAGGTTCGTTCCGATGTGAGTGACTATTCACATTCAGGAAGACCTATGTGCTTAATGAAAAACGTTTAGATTGTTTAATCCAAGCAGATTCACGTCATTATAACTCACAATTGGCAGATCAAACGAATTGCGATCATTTAACCATCGTGTGAGAATTGCAAACAGTCCCTTTTATATTTACCTGTTATGTTCAGTAAACTAAGGAAAAACGCTATGAAACTTACACTGTATTAATATGAACAAATTAATAATAACTTACCATCATAGCCTTGAGATGGAAATTAATATAAAGAAGTAAAATGTACCCTTAAAATGAGTCTGCCCGTACTTTTCGAAATAGTAAGATATTGCGCACTCTTGATCTCGAAACGGTCTGTCTACGTGCAACCCTGTGTCATACTGAAATATTATTTCACATTGCAAGATTTACATACTTTCGTGGTAGTCTTAAAATGATACTTGAGTAAGGCACAGGATGCACTAATTCGTGAAATTTGGGTAGGCATCTGGTGCGAATAATTTTTGTTTATTAAAGTATACTTTTGTTGTCAGGTTTTTCATGATAATTTACTTTGTACAACTACACTGCTTATTTTTCGTCGTTTTTCTTTACTTAGGTGAATGCAAGAGGGAAAATAACCACAAACAAAATATTCTCTTACATTATCAACAAAAGTTTGACTATAATTTGGTATTTTTAGATTCCAGTTTTGTAGAAATCTACTGGCTTGTAGTTAGAGATTCTGTCAAGCCAGGTTTGAAGAGCATTTTCGTCAGAAAAGCAAATTTCTTGTTAGACGTTCGATAAGGAGTGGAAAAGGTAAACACTCGGGAGCGCAAGATCAGGAGAAGAAGTGCGGTTAGGGATAACTCCTCAAAAAACCTCTTGGATAGCTATTTCTATCAGACCAGCAGAGTGCAGTGCCTGAAGCAGTCTTCCTGGTTGTTTTCATTGTACTGCGACTGATAGTCGTCTTAGTTATCGCCAAAGGCCGGCTGCGATTTACACACTCGAGGGAAGTAGCTCGTAGTACACAACACACTGCTGTTACCAACAGATGCATAAAATTATCTTTTTTGGGCGAAATTTAGCCTTTTCTTGAAATATTTTGTGTTGAGACTCGGCTATTAATTTCCTTCTATGAACGATTTCTTGAAGTAAGTCATCTTCCTGCATAGGCCGTTGTTTTATTTTGATATAAACATTCTATTTCATAATTTAGTAATTAGCTAATTTTCCACTTGAGCATTTTCAAGTTACATTACAGTAAAACTTACGTTTACAACGTGATATATTCCACATGTCGATGTTGGAGAGGCACCATTTCTTCTTTATTGTTATTTTATAGTCCTCTTCCCAAATGTGTGGGACGTAGGCTGTCCGCGGCAAACATTCCGCTCTTCAGCCAAAAACCTTAAAGATGTAAACAAAGACGAAACAAAATTAATACAAGGTGAAAATTTTACATATAGTTTTAAAACCTGTAAAAGGATGACTTCTGTTGGTGTTTACATAATCCTAAAGATGTTGTTACTTTTTTGTTTAAATTGAAATGGAAGGACAAAACGATTAAGATAAAAACAAAATAATATATTTAAAACGTCTAACATAATCGGTAACGTAATTTTAAAAAAGAGCACAGCACTTTCACTAAAACGAAAAGAAAGGGTTTTGGAACGGGAATATGTGCTCTATAGGCTTGAAGCGTGTAGGTATAAATACACCGGTTGGTGTTGGGATGAATAGTGGGAAGGCAGAAAGTATCGAGGAGTCTGGTGTGTGGGCAAGGCAGTGATGTCAATAAAAGAAGGAATGGGGAAATACGGAGAGGAAAAAGGACGGAGCAGCCCTGATGTGGAGTGGAACAGATGGGAAAAGAACTGTAGTCCGCAGGACGGATAAATATCGAGGCGGATTTCCTTGCTTGAGAGAGTCTGTTGAAAGCAAAACATGTTTTATCTTTACTGTTATATCATGCCCCTCGCTCGATATGAGCGGACAATAGGCTATCAACAGTACAATCAATTCGCTCTTCAGATAAAGGACATGTACGCACACAAAGGCGGAAAAACAATAAATTAAAAGGTGAGGTATTAGCTAGTGTTTTTTAAAATCCTGTAAAGATGAATTTATAGAATGTTTTATATAAAAGAAACTTGACATTCTTTGTTTTTAATTACAAATTGGAATACGAAGCGGTAAAACAAAAACAAGAAGAATGTCTTTAAGACATCTAAAAGAAGGCGAAAACATTGCTCTCAAAAATGAAGTACTGCAGTGTCACAAGAAGCTGAAGAATCTCTCCTGGGAAAAATCCTCTGTTACTGGAGGGAGAAAAGTTAGGCATTTAGTAGGATAGGAGGATGTCAGCGTAAGGACAGAGCACTGATCGGTTTATCGATGAAGAAGGAGTGAATATTGACAGACAGGGAGGAAGGAGTAGTTATTGGTGTCAGTAAGCCTACAACAAGGCGAAAATAATGCTAACGAAAGATGGGGAGGGAGAGGTAAGGAAGTATGAGCTTTGATGAGATAGGATGGGTGCGGTGGAACTATAGTTGGTATTAAAGGTAAATACGGGAACGGATTTCATGGTCTGAGAAGGGGATACGGTTGAAAGTTCGTTTGAAGAGGACGTGGAGTGTGTAGAGGTGTAGGTTCGGTAGACTGCGTATAGGCGCGGCAGTGAATTACGATTGGAAATTAGAGGCGAGACAATAGAATTACTAGAGTAGAGATTGCGGACGGTGTTGGTTATACGAAAGTGTTCATTATGATGAGATGCGGAAGTTGATGAAATGGTAAAGAATCCATGTGGTGAAGGTAAACGGATGCGGAAAAGCAAGAAAGAGTCCATGAAATTCAAGGATTTAGAGGGAGTGATAGAACTTAAGTGGAGAGGAAATCCATACAATATTTGCGTAAGAGAGGGTGGGTCGAATCAAGATTTTGTTGGTGTGGAGGACAGTGGAGGTAGAGTTCAGCCAGTTAACAGTTTTATTCTAGTTTGGGATTTCCTTTGGATTGTTAGTAGGTGAGGTTTTCATGTTATCTGCTGGTCGAGTGTTAGTCCAAGGTGTTACAGTGTTAAAATACAGCTTACTGGGACGAATCGAGAGGTAGAATTAATTGTGTGGGAAGATGCTGGTGGTTCCTCCTATGATTATTGCCACGGTTTTGGAGGGTGGATCTTGAGGAGTTAAGCTGAATAAGATGAATCTGAATGGATCTTCGGAATTTCTGGAGTGTAGGTAGAGGACGAGGAAAGCAGTATCATCAGCATACCGAAAAGGAGGTGGAGTAATTTAGGTGATTTCAGCATACAGACGATGTAAAGGAGATAAAGGGTAGAAGAGAGGATGGTGCCTTGGGGCACATCTGCAGTGCAGTGGACAGTACATAAATTGGTGATAATACGAGGGTTGGAACTTTAATAGTGGCAACTATTTATTTACGGCTCGTACAAAATGAATACGAGTTTCAAAGTTTTACTGACCTTCAGAGTAGTCACCAGCGTTGTGTATAACCCGTTGCCAGCGATGTGGAAGTCGTAGGATACTCTTAGCAGTGCCAGTTGCTGGCAGTTCGAGCGGCGCTGTCTATTGCCCGACGAATTTGTAGCAGTTCTGAAGCGAATGAGGTGAAGTGTTTCCTTCAGTTTAGAAAGCGAGCTGAACTCACGAGGGTTTAAGTCAGGGGAGTGCAGTAGGTAGTATAGCGCTTAGCAGCCCTATCAGTCAAAGAAATCAGTAACAGCTTGCACCGTACGTGTTTGAGCATTGTCCTGCAAAATGATGCCAGATCCTGCAGAAAGTGTCATCACTTCTGTCTCTATGCTGGTAGTAGGTTGTGTTCCAAAAATGAACATGTTTTTCAGTTGGTGATCCATGTGCGAACAGCCCAATCGAGGTGGTCCCACAGATTCAAGACTGCGTTTAAATCTGTAGCGTATGGTGACGAGGGGAGTAAACGAATCCTGATGTTCTTCGATCGTCATATGTATACTGCGATCCGTGAGATACGTTGCATTGTCCTGCTGGTAGATGCTATTGTGCCAAGGAAAAAAACTGCATGTAGGGGTTGATGGTTCAAAAATGGTTCAAATGGCTCTGAGCACTATGGGACTCAACTGCTGTGGTCATAAGTCCCCTAGAACTTTGAACTACTTAAACCTAACTAACCTAAGGACAGCACACAACACCCAGCCATCACGAGGCAGAGAAAATCCCTGACCCCGCCGGGAATCGAACCCGGGAACCCGGGCGTGGAAAGCGAGAACGCTACCGCACGACCACGAGATGCGGGCAGGGGTTGATATGGTCTCCAAAGATACAAGCATGCGTGAATTGATCAACTGTATCTTCCAGAATGACGAGATCACGCAGAAATGCCACTAAAGTATTCCTCAGGCCATAACACTCCATCCTCCAGACTGGACCGTTCCGATGATTGTTGCAGAGTGTGGGCTTGCAGATGTTTCACACTGTACATGCCAACGGCTATCTGTCCGATGGAGCATAAAATGTGACTGATCTGAAAAAAGCCACCTGTCGCCACTAGTGGAAGAACAGTTGCGGAATTATCGTGCAGATTCCAGTCTTCGACAGTCAGCATGGGTGCATAAACCAGGAGCCTGCTGCAGAGGCCCAAATTCAGCAACGTTCGCTGAACGGTCGTTGAGGAGACCCTGTTGGTAATACTTTGGTACATCTGGGTGGTCGGTTGCGCAACAATTGCACGTCTTTTCGCCCATGTACGTCCATGCAGCCGTCGTTCAGCCTGTCGTCTATGACCCACTGTTCACCACAGATCTGGATAGTGTCATTTTGCCATGCACAGTATACTCTAACCACGATGGCACGCCAACAGTTTACAAATTTAGCCGTTTCGGAAATGATTCCAGCCTTTGCCAAAAGCCAATATCGTACCCATTTGGACGTCAGATAAATCGCTGCGTTTCCGCATTACGACAACGACTGCACTGTTTTCCACGTCCCCCAAACCGCTTTATATACCCTCCACTGCAAGTATTGCCACCTGCCGTCTGTGAGAGGTTATTGAACATTGGCATAGAACATAGGAGGTGGTCACTGGAGTCCTACATGACCTAGTACGTGAACACAAAATCCAAGATGTGGCGAGCAGTGCCTAACTGGATAAGCTGCCTGCACAAGTTATAATGACTGAGCACAGAAGCCACCACAGAAACCTAGGTAACGTTTTAGACCAAAAAAGTTGAACGTTTCTTTATCTGTACATGACTACAACCAGCACAGACTTATCATTCGTGGTCTGTTCATAATCGCACAGCGTGAGGAAACCAGCACAATAAGGAGTAATATTGCAACCATTGTGTGCACATGGAAGAATCGGTAGGATCTAAAAAGTGGTGTCTTGAATAAAAAGTGTTGTTGGCTGTAGACGAAAACAGAATGTCTTCTGGATGCCTATAGTGGATAAACTGCTCTAAATTATTGTGTTTCCGGTAGAGATCGAGTCATTTAAAGGAAAATAGTTGTAAAAAATCCCACATTATCACAGCTCCTTCAGGGGTACTAGTAGTAATAAAAACTGTATAACAGCAAGGTGTAAATAATAGATTTCAGCTATCAGTCGTCCTCTGGAATTTTTATTGGCAGATCTAGATTTCAGCTAGAAACTAGCCATTCTCAATGCTAAGAATACAACAGGTACATAGTTAGATGATGTCATGAAAAAGTTGCAATTACTGGTTTAACTCATATGGTTTATATATTACATATCACTATCATTTTTGGTCAATGCATGTAATGCCTGTTGGCCGGGCTTTGTCCACAGTTCATTGAATACTAATGTTTGTGGAAGGTTGGCTGTGTGGAGAACACATCGGCTGGTTAAATGGCGCCATCTATGTGAACTACATATAAACCTCAATTACTTGACGATAAACCTCAATTACTTGATAAATATGAAATAAGTCGGAGGACAATGTAAGAATTTTACTTATGTTCCATTTTATGTAATTAAATTTGAAGTGGTTTACTTCCATTGAGGTTTATATGTAGTTCACATACATGGCGCCATGTAACCAGCCGATGTGTTCTCCACACAGCTCCCTTTCCGCAAACATTAGTATTCAATGAATTGTGGACAAAGCCCGACCAACAGGCATTACATGCATTGACCAAAAATGATAGTGGTATGTAATATATAAACCATATGAGTTAAGCCATTAATTGCAATTTTTGTATGACATCATCTAACTATATACCTGTTGTATTCTTAGCATTGAGAATGTCTAGTTTCTAGCTGAAATCTAGATCTGCCAATAAAAATTCCAAAGGACGACTGATAGTTGAAATCTATTATTTACAAGTCAAAATAACAAAAAAAAGGCTCTGAGCACTATGGGACTTAATTGCTTTGGTCATCAGTCCCCTATAACTTAGAACTACTTAAACCTAACTAACCTAAGGACATCACTCACATCCATGCCCGAGGCAGGATTCGAACCTGCGACCGTAGTGGTCGCGCGGTTCCAGACTGTAGCGCCTAGAACCGCTCGGCCACTCCAGTCAAAATAACAGTCGCTGCGTGCAACAGCCTCTGAATGGAGGGTAACCCGACAGCAAGGTGTATTGCAATGTGTGCTAAACATAAGAGATCTTACGATGACCTTTCCGGTGAAGCTTTCACAGAACCAGACCAACAATTAATAGATATGATCAGTCAGAACTTTATGACCACTGAGCTAATGTCGATATAAATCCGTCCAGGCGATACCAGCATCACTTGGGGAGGAATGATTGCTAGTATACACATGCACGATGCATGTAGTATCAGTTAGCATGCTGTGTGTGGGTAGAACAGGGAAGGCGCGCGATTTATCTGAGTTTGAGCGAGGCCAGATTGTAATTACTCAGAGACTGAGCACGAGCATTCCGGAAACTGCCCAACTTTTCGAATGTTGGAGGCGTGTTGTGGTGAGTATCTTCAACACGTGGCGAAACCAAGGTGAAACCACGTCCAGACGTTGTGGGATTGGGCGGCCACCCCTCACTACAGTTGTCGTACGTTGTAGGCTGGACGGACCGGTATAACAGGACAGGCAGGAAACTGTGCTGGAACTAACATCAGACTTTAATGCTGGGCAGAGTGCAAGTCTGTCTGAACACGCAGTGCATCGAACATGCCTAACGATAGCCCTCCAGAGCCGACAACCCATTGATGTGGCATTGTTAACACTACGACATCGGCAACTATGACTGAAGTGAGCACGTGACCATCGGCACTGGACGTTGGCGCATTGGCAGAGCGTTTCATACTCTGATGACTTCCGATACGTTCTTCATCATGCCGATGGAAATGCGCGAATCCTTCGTATTCCTTGACACCTGTTATGTGGGAGGGAGACAAGCTGGCAGCGGCTTTATTATGATCTTGTGGACATTCACGTGGGCGTCCATGGGTACATCGGAACTCATGCAAGACACCAAGACGGTCAAGGAGTGTCGTACCCCTTCACGACGATCATGTTTCCCAACGAATGCAGCATTTTTCAGACAAGACAATGCGCCATGTCACAAGGCCAGGAGTGTGATGGAGTGGTTCGAGGAACACTGTGAAGAGTTCCAAGTGATGTGCTGGCCCCACAACTCGTCCGATCTGAACCTGATCGAACACATCTAGGGACCTACCAAGGCGTCGTTGCTTCCATGCCACGACGCGTCGCCACTGTCGTCCGTGACAAAGGTGGATATACCGGCTATTAGACAGGTGGTCATAATGTTTTGGCTGATCAGTGTACAGGTGTATATAGTATGAAGAAAGCAGCATTTCAGATAACACGCCAGATCGTTATGAAGACATGTGAAAGAAAAAGGTGATGCGATTCGAAACAGCGTAATGTCTTCTTTTACTACAGAAATCATTAATAAAACATGTTGCGACAATTGGTGTAGACCGACTCATACAACCACGTGCTTTATTTGACGCTTACAGCACATTAGTCGCTACATAAGCAGGTGAGTAATAGTTTATTTGCAACTAAATTCCTGGAAGTTATGAAGACGGCAGTAAATATTATGAAAGAAAAAGAAACGAGAAAGGCTGACTGGGACATTTCACCGGACGTATTGGATGACTTTGCTTTTGTCTCCGACCAAGGTACCAACATAATAAAAGCTTTGGGAAGTCATGAAAGGTTTCTTTTTGCAGCTAATTGTATTCACACGGTACTTAGCCACACTTTCGATGAACATAGCTTCTTGTTAAATCATGTCCCGAACATCACAGCAACAATAAATACTGCGGTATACATTGTACGGTACATGGAGAAAGGTAGCCACTTCTTATCTTCGAAACAAGGGGTCACTATACGCTGGAACAGCTTGTGCGATGTGCTAGAGCCCTTATACAGTATAACGAAGTAGCCGTTTTATGACGGAAAAGTATTCTGCTTACAGTTTGCAGGGAGCTTGCTATTAATGACAAGCAGAAATAAGTCTTATCTTTTTTATGTGATTCTGCTAAAATATGAAATTATTTTTAGCGGGCTGAATGAAGTTAACTATGTCACGAAAACTGTCTTGGCAACGTTACTTTTATATCGAAAAAAGAGATAGGGGAAAGAAAAAAACATATATAGAAAGCGAGAAAGAGGAAGAAAGAAAAAGGGGGGAGAGGCGTTGGATTTGTGCACTGCGGCTAGGCGAGGGAAGGCGAGAAGTCAGTGAAGATCGATCATTCTTGCTCTTCACATATCCAAAGGTCGGACAACAGACGTAGAGAAAATACCTGACAAAGCAATCCCATGCCGCCGACCACTAGCGACTCGTCCATTAATGTAAATGGACCGTTTACTAATGCTTAACACAGTGAACCACTAAACACTCGCACCATGAAATCGCTGCCATCAGTTCAGGATGCGCTAGGTAGCTGTCGTGTACATTGTTGGCGAGTCACAATTTTCAAGACATTGCGGAATAAATAGTAATATATAGATATAAGGTCCACCTGCTATGCAAAAACTGTTTTTCTGTAGAAAATTCAAACGTGTTTCAGCACCTTTGTGTCATTGTCATGGGCATTATTTATTCAAATTTGTAAGTAGGCTGTTTAGGTTTTTATGTTGGTAACGCCATGTAGCGCTCTATATGAAAATCACTGACTGTGCTGTGTGAAGGCTGTGGTTGGTTTTTCATTGTTGGAGTAATATTCGCCATTGTAGTGTTGGGCAGTTAGCTGTTAACAGCGCGTAGCGTTGCGCAGTAGGATGTGAGTCGCCAGCAGTGGTGGATGTGGGGAAGTGAGATGGCGGATTTTTGAGAGCGGATGATCTGGACGTGTGTCCATCAGAAACCGTACATTTGTAAGAATGGATGTCATGAACTGCTATATATTATGACCTTTGAACACTATTAAGGTAAATACATTGTTTGTTCTCTATCAAAATCTTTCATTTGCTAACTATGCCTATCAGTAGTTAGTGCCTTCAGTAGTTTGAATCTTTTATTTAGCTAGCCGGCCTGTGTGGCCGTGCGGTTCCAGGCGCGTCAGTCTGGAACCGCGTGACCGCTACGGTCGCAGGTTCGAATCCTGCCTCGGCATGGATGTGTGTGATGTCCTTAGGTTATTTAGGTTTAAGTAGTTCTAAGTTCTAGGGGACTGATAACCTCAGGTGTTAAGTCCCATAGTGCTCAGGGCCTTTGAACCTTTTATTTAGCTGGCAGTAGTGGCGCTCGCTGTATTGCAGTAATTAGAGTAACAAAGTTTTTTGTGAGGTAAGTGATTTGTGAAAGGTATAGGTTAATGTTAGTCAGGGCCATTCTTTTGTAGAGCAGGATGGTTCAAATGGCTCTGAGCACTATGCGACTTAACTTCTGAGGTCACCAGTCGCCTAGAACTTAGAACTAATTAAACCTAACTAACCTAAGGAAATCACACACATCCATGCCCGAGGTAGGATTCGAACCTGCGACCGCAGCGGTCACGCGGTTTCAGACTGAAGCGCCTAGAACCGCACACGGCCACACCGGCCGGCTCTCTTTTGTAGGGATTATTGAAAGTCAGATTTCGTTGCGCTAAAAGGTATTGTGTGTCAGTTTAGTGTTGATCAGAATAGGTAAAGAGCGAAATGTCTGAGTACGTTCAGTTCTGCTCATCTGTTTGAAAATCAAATAATGTAAGAGATTTATTAGCACACTAATTCAATAATTTTCCTAAGGGGACGTTTCATATGTCGACCCTTAGCCGAGGATACCTCACTAAAATCTTCTGATTTCTTTTCTTGTACTTTGTGTAGTTAGTGCAGTTATTGTTCATTGCTAGCGCGTTATCATAGAGAGAATTTCCTTTGTTGTTGTAGTTTTTCATTGTTTTACAGTAAAACAGTTGTGACATGCATGTATATTTGCACCAAGTATTTCGCAGCTCCGCTTGCAATTAACTAGATATTATTTTCGGTGCTATGTTAATGTGTTTTCTTATTTTGCTCTTCAAATTGTGCTTTTCTGTGTTATCGTTTGAAATATTGTGACAATAATGGCATGTGAAAAACATAACACTAGGCTCCAAAGTAAACTGAGAAATAGTAGTGACGACGAGCGTAGCTTATCAGCACCACTGTGTAATTAATTAACAGACATTCAAAGTGGTAATTTGGTAATTGTGCATAGGGAAATGGAGCGGGCGGCAAATAATGGCGTAGACAGCGAAACAATTAGTGAACAGGGAAGCATTATCGATCGATCGGTCGGCAACAGCTCGCCTAAGGAATCCGAAATGACAGGACACAATCTCGCAAATACTGTAGATTCAGATTTTGGGTCCTCACCGTTTTCTCAAATGAGTCAAGACACATTTTCTGCTTGTCAAAATGTGAATGTTGCGCGTGCAAATTCACTGCCGAAAAGCACTGAGGAACATGTTTCAGACACCAGTGCATTGTTATTACAATTAATACAGCAAATGGGACAAACAGCAAAATCATCGAAAGTTAGACACAATGGAACAAAATCTTCAAAGGTTAGACACCACGCTTGAACAAACACGTGAAGATTTAACTACTGAGTTACATAAAATCGAATCGAAATGTCAAAAAGCCTGTAATGAAGTAAAAACACAAATTTGTGAGCATTTCCAACCTATTTTTTCGCGGCATGAAAATACATTACAGAATCACGAAGCAGCCATAAAAGAACTGCAAACTATTGTTCATGAAAATCATGGGACCTTGCAAGCTAAGACTGACTCAGTTGCATCCACCGATTCGGTTACGCAACTTGCAAAAACTCAGGAAAACTTAAAGGACACAGTAAATACGATTTCAACACAAATGGACACTCTGAAACTTGGTTCAGAAAAACACACTGAGGAAATAAGTTCACTATCGGAGAAAGTAGCCGAACTTTCGGATCAGTTCACTAACTTATCTACAAATCTGAATGACACAAGACCTCTAGCCTTCACTGTCACAGAAGAGTACGAACAAATTAGGAAATTCAAACAAAATCAGAATCAAATTAATACGCAACACCAAAGAGAAATCCGGCAAGTACAAGATCAGTTGACAAAGGTAATAAAAGAATTACATATTTCAGAGGACCCTCGCACTTCAATACGGGAAGAGGGACATAGAAAGACGGAACAGCCACAAAATATTAACACAGGGCACTTCGGAAATTATGAAAGAAATTGGCAAGATACCCCCAATTTTGAGATGGAACCGCCGGAACGACGTAACAATGACCGACATGCGACTCGCCGACATGATGATTTTGACTATAAGTTGTTTATTACTACACATAAATTAAAAACATTTAAGAATTCCGGCAACGACATTCATCCTCAAGCGTGGATTCATCAATTCTCTCATAGTTTTCCTCCCAACTGGTCATTAGAGCCATTAGAGCACAGATTAGAATTTATGTGTGGCTATTTAGAGAATGAACTAGCTGTAAGAATGCGATCTGTCATTCACGATTGTCACAGTGAAGGAGAATTTTATCATGCCTTCCTCTCAGCTTATTGGTCTCAAGCCACACAAGACCGAGTAAAACATAGCATCATAATGATGAAACATTTCGAACAATGTGAATTTTCCAGTCTTGTGAAATATTTTGAAGACATGTTGCACAAGAATCAGTACCTGTCAAACCCATACAGCCCCTCAGAACTCATCCGCATTTGCTTAATCAAATTGCCTGAACATTTACGACATATTATTTTGGCAGGACGTTGCAAAGACGACATTGAAGTTTTTCAGGGACTGTTACAAGAATTAGAAATTGACACTGACAATCGCGGGGCGCAAAAACAGGAACATAACAATTACAGGTCACGTCCGTCACAATTCCGCGATGAAAAAAATAACTGGACACAACAAGGCTATTCTTATTACGCAAATCGTGAACAAAACAGACACCACCCATATGACAACCGTTGGCAGAGTAATAATTACAGAGAAAGATCGCTTTTCCATAGTAATGAATGTGACTGAGACAACCATAGAAACAGACAATATGGGAACCAAAATAATTATTATCAAGGGAGACAGAATAACTCCAGACACAACGGTCCACCACGCAGTTACGATTACAGGAGAAATTCTCCACCACATGACCTACAAACAAGAAACTATGGAAACTACCGACAAAACGACAGACCTGAATTCCATCAGAACTGGCGAGCTTCAAACAGGGCAGGGCCTTCTCGTCAAGGTGAATTTGTAGAAGTTAGGTCTCCTAATCCCAATAAGGATGCGCGCCAACAAAGAGACAGATAATGACTCGCACCACAGGCAGCCACGTGCGCCGGCTGGGTCAAAGATGAATAACATAGACGCTAACCTTGAGGAAAATGTTAGCATTCCTTACCGAAGTATACCACATGATAATTGCGTTGAAGTTGAAACTCTGTGTACTAGGAAGAGTAAAGGATTGCACCACATTTCACATGTAAAACCGTTTATTGAAAGATAATCTGCTTTTTAACTTAGTCTTTACTATAAAATTTTTCACTTTTCATTACTAGTATGCTTTGTCAGACTTAGAATCTGTTAACATGCAACAATGTTTGAAGTTAAATATCCAGTCAAGAACCAAGAGAACTTATTTAAACAGAAATTACTAATGCATTGTTATTGTGAACAGATGACACAGTGTTGTTATTTCTACATTCTTGATTGTTAGTTGCACGATCACGTAATGGCTATAAGGCTCACATACTTAGAACATATACTGGCACTGCTAATGAGATTTTAATGCAACATTTTGGTTTACTTGAAAAGACATTCCTTATTTGAAGTAGTTTCTGTGAGATTAAAGATGACTTAGTTTTTGGTTTCTTTGACAGCTACACGATTATACCTCAACGCTACTAATGTGTGACACAATTTACATTGTTGCTTTTGTGCTGTATCTGATTTATATCTGCACAGTTTCTCTGAATTCTTCTGGAAAGTAAAACATGGTTCAAATGGCTCTGAGCACTATGGGACTCAACTGCTGTGGTCATAAGTCCCCTAGAACTTAGAACTACTTAAACCTAACTAACCTAAGGACATCACACACATCCATGCTCGAGGCAGGATTCGAACCTGCGACCGTAGCGGTCGCGCGGTTCCAGACTGGAGCGCCGTTAACCACGCGGCCACTCCGGCCGGCAGTAAAACATGTTTTAGTAGTAACTTTTGTGGTATAGCTACAATGAGACAGCTTTTTTTTGTAGCAAAACAGTACGTTACAGTGTAGTACTTTCTTGATCATGGTAATGTACGTAATAACTGCGATATCTATACGCAAAACATTTCACTTTTGTTTATGATGAGGTGAGTGCATTGACTTCAGCAGAACTTTGCTCACAGAGGACGACAACTACGACACTTCCACAGAATTATCTTACAGCAAGATGCACATTTAGCGCTAAAGGACATGTATTTGAGTGATTAATTTTGTACTTAAAACATTTATTTTTAAAAATTTTTGAATTACAATGATACAAAGGTTTTCCGTGACACATTTCATTTGATTGCTGCAATCTGTAACACCTGAGGGTATAATTACATTAATCCTCAGGGGGTACATGCTTACTTTGTGTACCATGTGTTTGGCTTGCACGAGGAGCCCTAGCTAATATGGTATTTACTTATACAACTTTACACATCGGTACCATATTTCTCTAACACAGAATTACACAGCTATCTGATTATTTAACAGAGAAGCAAACATTTTTTTATTACGTCAGTGACACATGTTTATGCAATTACACAGTTGGATAACTTCACACTTATGAAATTGTATTTTGTCTGCACTTTGTGAACTGTTCATATTTTTTCGGAACCATTGTGATACTATGAGAGCTTTGAATGATGTATTTGGTATGGGATCATGATTTTTAAAGTAAGTTTGAGGTAGATGACACTATTGAAATGAGCAGAGAATTTTCTTTAGGTTTTGAAATTATTGCAGAAAGCTACGACGTTTTTGAGATTTGGCTGAGTTTTTATGATATTATTATGATGACATTGTGTATTATGCTTTTGAGGTATGTTTATGATCAATAAGCTGATGCTATGAGGAATTTGATTATGCTCTGAATTTATTATGATGAAATATTGAAGAAGTGTCAACGAATATCTATATGTGTGATAAGGTAAGGAATAATGAGTAGTGGTTAGGGACTCTGACTTGTGAAAAAGGATGTTGGAAACCAAGAATCTTACTTTAAGAGTTATGAAATGAGTGTAAATGCGTGAATGTATCACAATGCCGGCAAAAACTTTTTGGACACTGTTATATTTATAAGATTTTGTTTCTACAGATTTGTAATGCAAATATTTCGACTT
Source organism: Schistocerca cancellata (assembly GCF_023864275.1). NCBI lineage: Eukaryota > Metazoa > Arthropoda > Insecta > Orthoptera > Acrididae > Schistocerca > Schistocerca cancellata. The sequence goes on from NC_064629.1 coordinate 252,101,308, forward strand.
GTGAAATCTTATTTGTGTCAAACTGTTACTGTAGCGGAAACTGATGTAAATATTTCGGTAAGGAAGGTAGGTAGGTCACCTTGACGTAATGCACTGTAAGCAACCAGTTGCGCGACAGTCGCCTGGAAGAAAGCCATTAGTGTGTGCTTTTCAGAGGCACAGGTGGAGAAAAAAAAGAGGCCATTATCCTCGCTATTGACATTCCTTTGTAGAAAGCATCGCAAATACGACACGCTCAACCTTGAAAACATATGATTACACTGTGGAGCTCTTAATTTATGATGCACCTACTGCATGGATAGGATTTTTTTGGTGGAAACAAATGTTGAAATAAGAGGAAAGATCTACAGAATGAAGTTTTGGGTTGGACTGCAGTACCAAATGTCACACTGAAAACAAACCCTGTCCTGTACTTTTGTATCATTCCGCTATATGTTTGTGTACCCTTGTGTATTTGTGTTCTTCCTGTCTTTATGTGTTTATCTGATAAGAGATATGTTGTAGAATTTTTCTAATAATATGTTATTTACTTCGTAAAGATGTTTAGACATTAATAATTCTGTTCTGTTTCAATGCGCATGTGTGAAATTAATGTTTCGAAAACTATTCTCATTATTTTATATATTTACTTATGTCATAATTCCTGTAACACTGATGTATATGTCTCTTTCTATTCTTTTGTAAAGTCTGTATTACTACAAATGTTATCTGTACTATTATGTTCTTTAATGATGTATTTTGTACCTTTGTAATTCTATTCTTATGTTGTAAATTTATAATTGTATAGACACCAGTTCTTCAAATTAACTTACATTTCACTGCACACATTTCTGTTGGTCATAGTAATGCACAATATGTGAGAAGTAGGGACTGTTAGTGTTTGCACATGTGTTAATAATTCAGCAAGGGACTGGATAACAGCATTGCTGGTTCTAAGGACAATTCCAAAAACTTTGTGAGTGCACAAGTGATGGTTTATGGACTTGTTATATTGTCCGCAAGACTCTTCGATGGTGATTGTGCACCTGCACAGTCGCAACAGATGGCTGCTGGCCATCTCTACAAGGACTGCTGTGGGTCTGCACCTCTGGTGGCCCACCAATACCGTAATCTCCACCAGGACTACAGTGGGTCTGCTCTGTGATGACCTACCTACCAATATTCTTCAAAACTTCGACTGACTCTGCTGCGGGTTTGCTCTGTTGTGGCCCATTACCTGTCTGCATGTTAAGTTGGCATTGTCTTTCAGTTGGAAGGACAACACTACTTTTTCAAGACTGCATGGAAATCCACTACTTCTGTGTGCATTTTCTTTTACTCCTCAGTCTTTAAGAAAAAAAAAACCACTGCAATTTTACTGTGATGAATGATCAGGACTGTCTTTATGGACTGTGAGAAAATTTTAGCTTTTGACCAATATTGTATCAATAAGTGTGTTCATTTGATATCTTTGTTATTGTAATTATGAAAAATTTTAATAAATATGTATTGGCCAGTGCCCAAAACAATTTGTAAAATTTTTTGTGGGGAGCATGGGGGCTATGTAAGTAGGCTGTTTAGGTTTTATGTTGGTAACGCCATGTAGCGCTCTATATGAAAATCACTGACTGTGCTGTGTGAAGGCTGTGGTTGGTTTGCATTGTTGGAGTAATAATCGCCATTGTAGTGTTGGGCAGTTGGCTGTTAACAGCGCGTTGCGTTGCGCAGCTGGAGGTGAGCCGCCAGCAGTGGTGGATGTGGGGAAGTGAGATGGCGGATTTTTGAGAGCGGATGATCTGTACGTGTGTCCATCAGAAACCGTACATTTGTAAAAATGGATGTCATGAACTGCTATATATTATGACCTTTGAACACTATTAAGGTAAATATATTGTTTGTTCTCTATCAAAATCTTTCATTTGCTAACTATGCCTATCAGTAGTTAGTGCCTTCAGTAGTTTGAATCTTTTATTTAGCTGGCAGTAGTGGCGCTCGCTGTATTGCAGTAGTTAGAATAACGAAGTTTTTTGTGAGGTAAGTGATTTGTGAAAGGTATAGGTTAATGTTAGTCAGGGCGATTCTTTTGTAGGGATTATTGAAAGTCAGATTGCGTTGCGCTAAAAAATAGTGTGTCAGTGTAGTGTTGATCAGAATAGGTAAAGAGCGAAATGTCTGAGTACGTTCAGTTCTGCTCAGCTGTTTGAAAATCAAATCATGTAAGAGGTTTATCAGCACAGTACTTCAATAATTTTTCTAAGGGGACGTTTCAAGTTCTCAATTTTTACGTTATTGTGTTATGTAGGATCCTCTGTACGTTATTGGATACTAGTAGTTTGTTGTGGTTAGCATTTCTCATCTGCATTCCAATCTGTTGCTGATAGGCGGACACAAAAATTATACACACATTTTGCTGAACTACTCTCCCAAACAGCACTTTTCCAGTTTTGCAGAACGCATTGTTAATGTTGCTGCTGTGTGTCCAGTCCCTGTTGATAGATGACAATATGTGTACCACAGTTACTATTTATTAAAGTCATATTTTTACTCATCCTGATCCAAAAACAAACAATTGTAACGCTTTGAAGACTCGCCTCTCCAGTCTATCTCAAACTGCCAAGACTATTATCACAGATGCATTTCAAACATTTATTTCTCAGGAATCGTAAAAACAAATAAATTAAATTTTTTGTAAAATAAATTCCTAGACATCTGATTGTAGGATTATATTTAAGATTTTTTGTATCTTATCAAATGAAAACAGATAGTGACAGTTCATAAATACAGTGTTTATGTCGTCTAAAGAAACTCATTCACCCAACGTCAACATAATGGACTGCGGCAAGTTGACGTCGTTATCTATTGAGCACTGTTTATTTCAAAGCAGCTACAGCCGGTACTGCAATTGATGGTTTCAAGGAAGGTGAAAATAAAATGGTTCAAATGGCTCTGAGCACTATGGGACTTAACATCTATGGTCATCAGTCCCCTAGAACTTAGAACTACTTAAACCTAACTAACCTAAGGACAGCTCACAACACCCAGTCTTCACGAGGCAGAGAAAATCCCTGACCCCGCCGGGAATCGAACCCGGAAACCCAGGGCCTGAACCATTGTGTCTTGTGTGCATCGTTCTTCTGAGGCTAATATCGTAGATCGTGTTCTTGTTACGGATCACACCGTAACACAAGACACCTGCTCAGGTCGCAGTGCCTAAAGGCCAACCCACGGGAACTTTTGATTAACCTTTCTTATTTTCCTTGATGATTTTGTCTCTGATAAGCATTTTATTTGTATATACGATGGCGTGCTGAAAAGTAATGCCTACAAATTTTTTATTCTGCTCTCAATATCGGTTGAGATATTACATGTCATTCATATTACATCAGTCGACTTTTCTGCTTCGCTGACGCAAGTTGCAACCGACTGCCGCTAGAGGGTTATGAACTGTAGCGTCTAACATGGCGGTGTGTAAAGTAACAATGTCGGTGCATGAGAAACAGTGTACTGTAATTATGTTTCTAACCGCAGAAACTGTGCCTGAAAATTTAAATCTGTAGAAGAATAGAGCCTGTGATGGTGATGATTGGGACAGATGATGAAAACCTAGTTCCCCATTTTGAACTAGAAAAGAGAGCATCAATGGAATGAAACTTTAACTCTGCAGTGGAGTGTGCGCTGATATGAAACTTCCTGGCAGTTTAAAACTGTGTGCCAGACCGAGAGTCGAACTCAGGATCTTTGCCTTTCGCGGAAAAGTTCTGTTCCATTGAGCTGTCCAAGCACGACTCACGAGTCTCAGAGCACTTGCCTGCGAAAGCAAAGGTCCCGAATTTGAGTCTCGGTCCGGTTCAGTTTTAATCTGCCAGGAAGTTTCATATCAGCGCCCACTCCCCTGTAGAGTGAAAATTTTACTCAAGAAACATCCCTTAGACTGTGGCAAAGCCATGTCTCAGCAATATGCTTTCCTCCAGGAATGCCAGTTCTGCAAGTTTCGCAAGAGAGCTTCTGTAAAGTTAGGAAGGCAGGAGATGAGGTACTGGTGGAATTATAGCTGTGAGGACGGATAATGTGTCTTGCTTGGTTAGCTCAAATGGTAGAACACTTGCTCGTGAAAGGCAAAGGTCCTGAGTTCAAATCTCGGTAGGGCACACAGCTTTAATCTGCCAGGAAGTTTCAGCATCAATGGATTTCCACCACAAAGGACCACAATGCCAAAAAAGTTCAAGACCCTGAAATCAGCGGGCGAAGTCATGCTCACAGCGTTCTGGGATGTTCAAGGTGTGCTACATCTGGAATTGATGCCTAACGGCACCACCATGAACTCTGCAAGATACTGTGAGACTTCAGAAAACTGAAAGAACGAATTTGAAGAGTTTGTCCATACATGGAGCACCTGGTCCTTCATGAAGACAATGCCAGACCACACTTCAGCACAGCGACATCTGCAAGAACCCGATGCCTTGGGTTCACTATCATCGATCTTCCTCAATCAGCGGATACAGAAAAACCTCAAGGAGTGGGCGCTAAAGATATCTTGAGCTACACTACGTGATTCAAAGTATCTGGACACCTGGCTGAAAATGATTTACAAGTTCGTGGCGCCCTCTATCGGTAATGCTGGAATTCAGTATGGTGTTGGCCCACCCTTAGCCTTGATGACAGATTCCACTCTCGCAAGCATACGTTCAATCAGGTGCTGGAAGGTTTCTTGGGGAATGGAGACCATTCTTCACGGAATGCAGCACTGAGGAGATGTATCAATGTCGGTCAGTGAGGCCTGGCACGAAGTCGGCGTTTCAAAACATCCCAGAGGTGTTCTATAGGATTCAGGTCAGGACTCTGTGCAGGCCAGTCCATTACAGGGATGTTATTGCCGTGTAACCACTCCGCCACAGGCCGTGCATTATGAACAGGTGCTCCATCGTGTTGAAAGATGCAATCACCATTCCCGAATGGCTCTTCTATAGTGGGAAGCGAGAAAGTGCTTATAAGATCAAAGTAGGCCTGTGCTGTGATAGTGCCACGCAAAACATCAGGGTGCAAGCCCTTTCCATGAAAGACAGGACCACAACATAACACCACCGCCTTTGAATTTTTCTGTTGGCACTACACACACTGGCAGATGACGTTCACAGGTATTCGCCATACCCACACCCAGCCATCGGATCGCCACTTCATATACCGTTATTCGCAATTCCACACAAGTTTTTCCACTGTTGAATCGTCCAATGTTTACGCTTCTTACACCAAGCGAGGCGTCGTTTGGCATTTACCGGCGTTATGTGTGGCTTATGAGCAGCCGCTCGACCATGAAATCCAAGTTTTCTCAACTCCCGCCTAACTGTCATAGTACTTGCAGCGGATCCTGATGCAGTTTGGATTTCCTGTGTGATGGTCTGGATAGATGTCTGCCTATTACACATTACATCTCTCTTCAATTGTCGGCTGTCTGCGTTAGTTAACAGACGAGGTCGGCGTGTACGCTTTGGTGCTGTACATGTGCCTTCGTTTCCACCTCACTATCACATCGTAAACAGTGGACCTAGGGATGTTTAGGAGTGTGGAGATGTCTCGTACAGATGTATGACACAAGTGACACCCAATCACCTGACCACATCCGAAGTCCGTGAGTTCCGCGGAACGCCCCATTCTGCTCTCTCACGATGTATAATGACTATTGATGTCGCTGATAGGGAGTACCTGGCAGTAGGTGGCAGGACAATTCACCTAATATGAAAAAACGTATGTTTTTGGGGGTGTCCGGATGCTTTTGATCACACAGTGTACCTTTACTTTTACCGTAATAAAAAATAATGAAGTTACATCCAAAGTTTAAGAAAGTTTTATTTAAACTGATTATACACATATAGAAGACAATGACATCTTATGATACAAAAAGGTACAACTGTGTTTCTCTTCCTTAAATTATGAATTCTATGCGCCTATTCTTCCTGACAAATTGGTTAATCACATCGTCAATCGGACGATCAATGTCGGGGAGAGTGTTCAACACAGCTAAGCCATTAAGTCGAGCCTCCTTCACTGTCGGCCTCAGCCATGTCTTTATATGCCGTAATGTTGAAAAACTTCGTTCTACTGTAGCAATAGATGCATGTAGACAAGCAAATATTTTGTAGAGTGTGTGCGAAGTTGGATAGTCAGATCTAGGACAAACAGACAACGCTTGCATAACGCAATCACGATCATTAAGGGCGTTTGTGGTCGTTTGCTTGTATTGAAGAAACTCTCCCATAAGTCTCTTTTTAAACACAGAGTGATTCTTCACCAAAGAACGGTAGTTCAGTTAAGCACTGATTCAATTATGTGACAGATCATTACCGTCACGTTTCAGTAGTTGTGAGGGCAGAAGTATGTTGAATTTTAAATGATAAATATCAGCATTAGCTCTCATGCCGTCGTACACCTTGAGCGTCGAATCTAACTTCGCTTTTGCCATCGCGACGTCCAAGCTAGGGTCTTGTAAGATTTTGCTGACTGGGTATGTTATGCTCATAATGTTACTCAGCGTAAACAGAGTGATAATAAACTCGCAATTAGAGAGAGGTCGAAGGAGAATATTGGCTTTGGCAGCCGTTGTTCTATCCCTCCAACACTGTATTTCTTTAAGAACTTTGCAAACTGTTCGAGATCAGCTGCGAATTGAATAACAGCATCATGTCGCTCAACCCATCTCGTTTGACAATGTGACTGCAGCGAGTGTTTACGTGACTCTTCAATGTTGCGAACCGTTTGCTAGACGCTGTAAAGAACGATACTACTTCTTCAATAGTACCAAGGGAGTTTCTCACACTTGTAACATTGCAACTGCGAGAGACAGCGAGGTTGAGCTGATGACTTAGACGCGGTGCTGCCTGCGCGTTGATAGCTTTCTTTTTTATTGTAGCCACAGCTCCTTTCAATTCTGACATATTAACTGAGCAATCATCACAGCCTATACCCACACAGTTCTCCAGTGACAGAGAAACGCTTTCCATTCTCCTTAGAATCGTAGTACTTAATACTTCACCAGTAACGTTACGCTCTTCATCTTGACTCTCTTGAGGTTCATCGTCAATGTTTCCATTACAATCATTGTCTTTATGGATGTCAACGAAACCCAAAAAGCTTTCGTGTAATTTGGCGTCACCATCAACATATCTTGCAACTAAAGTCATTTGGGCGATGTGCGCTATGTGTAGTCTCATAGAAGATTATGCTGTAATAACGAGAATCTCTGATTTCCTCCAGTATTCTCGATAATATCACTGTTTCACAGCATGAAATAAATTCATTACACGTTGTTTTACTTATGTACGTTGCATTCGCTTTAGTGTTCTCAAGGTGATGTTTTAGTTTCAAGTATCCAAATGGCTCTGAGCACTATGGGACTTAACATCTATGGTCATCAGTCCCCTAGAACTTAGAACTACTTAAACCTAACTAACCTAAGGACAGCACACAACACCCAGCCATCACGAGGCAGAGAAAATCCCTGACCCCGCCGGGAATCGAACCCGGGAACCCGGGCGTGGGAAGCGAGAACGCTACCGCACGATCACGAGATGCGGGCACAAGTATCCAGCGTCAATTCTAAATCTTAGAAGAGCTCTGAAGTTTCTCACGTTACTCACTATACTTTCACGATCATTTTCGTTTTCTAATAGACTCCCATATCTCTATGCCACGCAGAGGAATATTTTGCTTTCCACGAAATATGATTTTTTTTTTTGTTATAGGTACAAGACGGTCTCAGTTTTCCCTAATACTTTTCATTCTCTGTCTTGACAATTGACCTCAAGTTTACGGTTGTCTCGTGTCGCCAAAAATAATTATGCATCTGTTGACACTTCAAAGTGGTACTTTAGCTGAGAGTGGGTCTCCAGGTCACCATCTTTACCAGTAAGTTTGGCAAAAACATTGTTAGTGGTTCAGTCACAAGTTTCTAGGCGATAATGGATTTCTTTCCTTCAACCATTTCCTTATTCACAAAAATTGAATAGTTAATTCAGTGAAGTCCCTTTTTAACTTCTGAGAACACCAGGCATGGATACTGTTCAAAGTGATTACCGTGAACTTGTCTGCGTTCAACCCGTCCCCTCCTGTGCTCAGAAGTAGGAAAGATATAACCATTTTCAGGTTTCCTTGGAGCTGTGAGAAGCTTGTGTTTTATATCATCACTAATATCTTCTCACGCTAATGTATCCCAATAATTGCCAATATCCGTGGGATTAAAGGAATCAGTAGACGAACTTTGTTGTGAAAGTTTCGACGAAGTGTTGGGCTCTGCCTGTACATCTGGTGGTGTTTTGAGGCTGAATGGTGACCGTGATCTTCAGATGTTTCTACTTTTCTATTTCTTATTACATAAAGATCCGTTTTATTATACTGTTACGACGTAGATGAATTAGATGCCAACTATTCTCGAATAAACACTTCTCTCGCACTGAAAAATGCAACAGTAGTACACTTAGCACTAAAACACACACGGTCACATTCCACGTACTTCTAATATTGCTAAATACAACACTGACTGAAGTCTGTGGTAATAGCCAATAACCGCAGTTGTTCACTTTTTGACACTTCCAAGTTATCGAGACGATTGTAGCTTTCAAACTGACTACCTGGCAGCTACTATACTTCCCTTACATATATCGCTCGGTTGTTTCAAAAACATTCGCTGCCAGAACGTTTGCTTCCAGACTTTTATGGAGTGTGAACAAATACCTACTGTGAAAGCGACAAGCCGATATGTACCTTACGACGTGTAATACAAGGGCAAGTTTTCAATGATGGCAGCAGTAGCCGGCTGAGCCACAAGCAGCAACAGGGAAATAATCGATATCGTGACTTTTGCGAGTTCCTAGCCAGGAGCGAATTTTATAATATCCTCTGTGTGCTTTAATAGTTTAGTTTCTTGAGTTTCTGCGTATTAATTTAATATCTAATAGACACGGCTCTCGCGTTTTCGTTTGCGTCGGAAAGTAAACCGATTTTGTGACATATTACAAGTTCCTAACCAGGAGTGAATTTTTTACTTTCACCTGCGTGCTTTGGTAGCTGGGTTTTTGAATCTTTGCGTATTACTCTAATTTATTAGACACAGTTTCTGCGTTTTCGTCAGGGTCTACAGTACAGTTGCAAAGCACATGCTGATAGTCCGTTTATCTGCATAATTTAGTTTTCCACTGTTCTTGGTACGGACAGGGACTGCGATTGTTGCGTGCGGATGCGAGCCCAGTTGGTGACACTTTGCTCTCAGCTTCAGGCTGTGATGACTTCAGTTACACAGCTTGAGGCTGCGGTGGATGGGCACCACTGTTGTGGGCCGGCCTTGGGGACCCAACGGACGTCCAGCACGTCCAAGTCCTCCGACAGGTTCTCACCGGTGCCAGCCCAGTTACTGCTCGCACTGAGGTTGACCACTCACCTGTGGTCGAGTGGGAGGTCGTCCTTGGGCGTAGGAAGCGGCGGAAGACTTCTCAGGCGGCCGCACGTAAGGCCTCCCCAGTTTGTCTGACAAACAGGTTCCAGGTGCTGTCTGTAGCTGACATTGTCGCTGAGCCAGATGCTGTCGCCTGTCCTATTTCAGAGGAAACATCTCAGCCTGCAAGATCCGGACAATCACAGATGGTGATATTATTAATAGATGGGAGCTCCAACGTTAGGCGCATTATGGGGCCCCTTAGGGATATGGCTGCGAAGAAGGGAAAGAAAACCAATGTGCACTCAGTGTGCATACCGGGTGGAGTCATTCCAGATGTGGAACGGGTCCTCCCGCATGCCATGAAGAGCACAATGTGCAGCCAACTGCAGGTGGTTACTCACGTCGCTACCAATCATGTACGTCACTTTGGATCAGAAGAGATTCTCTCTGGTTTTGAGCGGCTAGCGGAAGTGGTAGAGGCTGCCAGTCTTGCTTGCAAGATGAAAGCAGAGCTGACCATTTGTAGCATAGTCGACAGGGCCGATTGCGGACCTCTGGTACAGAGCCGAGTGGAGGGTCTGAATCAGAGGCTCGGACGGGTCTGCGACCGTATAGACTGCAGATTCCTCGACTTCCGCCAAAGGTTGGTTGGGTTTCGGATTCCGCTGAATAGGTCAGGTGTCCACTATACGCGGAGACGGCTACACGGGTAGCAGGGGCTATGTGGTGTGGACTGTGCGGTTTTTTAGTGTAGAAGGTCTCGGGAAAACACAAGAAGGGCTTCAGTCACAAAGGGTGCAGGCCGAACACCGGAAGAAGGTAGATACAAGAACAATCGATATAAAAGTTGTAAATTGTCGTAGCTATGTTGGGAAAGTACCAGATCTTCAAGCGCTAATAGAAAGCACTGATGCTCAAATCGTTATAGGCACTGAAAGCTGGCTAAAGCTGGATATAAGCTCAGCCGAATTTTTGCAGAAAACCTAACGGTGTTCCGAAAGGATAGGCTAAACACGGTTGACGGTGGCGTGTTTGTTGCTGTTAGAAGTAGTTTATCTTGTCACGAAATTGAAGTACATAGTTACTGTGAGTTAGTATGGGCAGAGGTCATTATTGGCAACCAGAATAAAATATTAATTGGATCCTTTTACCGGCCTCCCAATTCCGATGACACAGTTGTTGAAAGGTTTAAAGAAAACTTGAGTTTGATTTCAAACACTTACCCGACTCATACGATATTAGCTGGTGGTGACTTTAATTTATCTTCGATATGTTGGCGAAAATACATGTTCAATTCCGGAGGTACGCATTAAACATCATCCGGAATTGTGCTAAGCGCATTCTCTGAAAATTATTCCGAGCATTTATTTAATGAGCCCACACGAATAGTATACGATTGTGAAAACACACTTTACCTCTTAGCAACAAATAATCCTGAGTTAATAACGAGCAACAAAACGGATACAGGGCTATTGTAGCGAGATTGAATATTGTAACCCCCAAATCCTCCAAAAATAAACGAAAAATATACCTATTCAAAAAAGCAGACTCCTTCCTGAGAGACAATCTCCACACCTTCCAAACTAATAAGTGTACACCAGATGGGGCATAAATTCAAAGAAATAATATCGGCAGCAATTGAGAGATTTATGCCAAATAAATTAACAAACGACGGAGCTGATCCTCCTTGGTACACAAAACGGGTCAGAACACTGTTGCAGAAACAACGAAACAAACATGCCAAATTTAAACAGACGCAATATCCCCAAGATCGGCGATCTTTTACAGAAGCTCGAAATTTAGCGCGGACTTCAATGCGAGATGCTTAAAACAGTTTCGACAACGAAACTTTCTCTCGAAACCTGGTAGAAAATCCAAAGAGATTCTGGTCGTATGTGAAGTATGTTAGCGGCAAGAAACAATCAATGTCTTCTCTGAGCGATAGCAATGGAGATGCTATTGAAGACAGTGCTGCCAAAGTAGAGTTACTAAACACAGTCTTCCGAAATGCCTTCACAGAAGACGAAGTAAATATTTCAGAATTCGAATCACGAACAGCTGCCAACATGAGTGACGTAGAAGTAAATATCCTCGGAGTAGTGAAGAAACGTAAATCACTTAATAAAAGCAATACTTCTGGTCCAGACAGTATACCAATTAGGTTCCTTTTAGAGTATGCTGATGCATTAGATCCATATTTAACAATCGTATACAACCGTTCGCTCAACAAAAGATCCGTATCCAAGGACTGGAAAGTTGCATCGGTGACATCACTATTCAAGAAAGGTAGTAGGAGTACCGTAATCCACTAAATTACAGGCTCATATCATTAACGCCTTTATGCAGCAGGATTTTGGAACATATATTGTGTTCGAACACTATGAATTACCTCGAAGAAAACAGACTGACACATAGTCAACATGGATTTAGAAAACATCGTTCTTGTGAAACACAGCTAGCTCTTTATTCGCATGAAGTGGTAAGAGCTATTGACAAGGGATTTCACACCGATTCCGTATCTCTGGATTTCCGGAAGGCTTTTGACACTGTACCACACAAGCGGCTTGCAGTGAAATCACGTGATTATGGAATATCGTCTGTTATGTGACGAGATTTGTGATTTCCTGTCAGAGGGGTCACAGTTCGTAGTAACTGACGGAAAGTCATCGAGTAAAACAGAAGTGATTTCTGGCATTCCCCAACGTAGTGTTATAGGCCCTTTGCTGTTCCTTATCTATACAACGATTTGGGAGACAATCTGAGCAGCCGTTTTAGGTTGTTTGCAGATGACACTGTCGTTTATCGACTAATACAGTTACCAGAAAATCATAACAAATTGAAAAACGATTTAGAAAAGATATCTGAATAGTGCAAAAATTGGCAGTTGACCCTAAATAACGAAAAGTGTGAAGTCATCCACAGGAGTGGTGAAAGAAATCCGTCAACCTTCGGTTACACGATAAAACTGTCAAATCTAAAGCCCGTAAATTCAACTAAATACCTAGGAATTACAATTACGAACAACTCAAGTTGGAAGAAACACACAGAAAATGTTGTGGGAAAGGCTAACCAAAGACTGCGTTTTATTGGCAGGACACTTAGAAATTGTAACATCTACTAAGGAACTTCCTAGCAGATTAAAACTGGGTGCCGGACCGTTTTAATCCGCCAGGAAGTTTCATATCAGCGCACACTCCGCTGCAGAGTGAAAATCTCATTCTGGATCTACTAAGGAGACTGCCTACACTACGCGTGTCCGTCCTCCTTTAGAATACTGCTGAGCGGTGTGCGATCCTTAACAGATAGGACTGACGGAGTACATCGAAAAAGTTCGAAGAAGGGCAGCACGTTTTGTATTATCGCGAAATATGGGAGAGTGTGTCACTGAAATCATACAGGATGTGGGCTAGGCATCATTAAAAGAAAGGCGTTTTTCGTTGCGACGGAATCTTCTCACGAAATTCCAATCATCAACTTTCTCCTCCGAATGTCAAAATATTTCGTTGACACCGACCTACATAGGAAGAAACGATCATCACCATAAAATGAGGGAAATCAGAGCTCGTACGGAAAGATATAGTTGTTCGTTCTTTCCGTGCACTACACTGAATTTGATTAATAGAGAATTGTGAAGGTGGTTCGATGAAGCTTCTGCCAGGCACTTAAATGTAATTTGCAGAGTATCCATGTAGATGAAGATGTAGATGTAGACATCATCCAGCAATTTATGTGTGTGGAACTTTTATTGTCGATTCCGTTCCTTTCTACTGCATTCGATAGAGGGCCTATATTGTAACAAGTCGTTTTTAGGGATCTTCTCGAAAGTCACAATTACTGGAGATATACGCATCAATAGTTTCCCATACTTAAATCGTATTACGAGTTAGGTATGGGAAACTACTGTTACGTTATTAGTAAAAATATTGTTACGAGTGTCATAACTATATTTTTACTGAGAAATTACTATTAATTGCTATTATTAATACTTGACAATCAAATGATCACTCTCACTCTTGACTAATTTCACACTTGCTCTTGCTACAACTAGGACTTTTTACTTATTCATTCTTCAGTCTTAATATATCTGCTTCTGAATGTAAACTTCCTATTCGGCCAGTAGTCCGTACTTATAACGCTATGTATCGAAGGTTCTCTGTACAAGAAAACAGTAGAATATCGGCTAGTTTTCTCGAACAAATGCCAGACAGAATAACGTATCGAGACCACTAGAATGGCCGCGACTTTTCTCGTAGGCATGTGTTAGCTATCTACACTATGTGATAAAAAGTATCCGGACACCCCCAAAAACATACGTTTTTCGTATTACATGCATTGTGCTGCCACCTACTACCAGGTACTCCATATCAGCAACCTCAGTAGTCATTAGACATCATGAGAGAGCAGAATGGAGCGCTCCGCGGATCTCCCGGACTTCGAACGGTGTCTCTTGTGTCATACGTCTGTAATTGAGATTTCCACACTCCTAAACACCCCTAGGTCCACTGTTTCCGATGTGATAGTGAAGTGGAAACGTGAAGGGACACATGCAGCACAAAAGCATACAGGTGGACCTCGTGTTGTTAACTGACACAGACCGTCGACAGTTCAAGAGGGTCGTAATTTGTAATATGTAGACATCTATCTGGACCATCACACAGAAATTTCAAACTGTATCAGGATGCATTGCAAGTACTATGACAGTTAGGCAGGAGGTGAGAAAACTTGGATTTCATGGTCGAGTGGCTGCTCATAAGCCACACATCACGCCGGTAAATGCCAAACGACGCCTTGCTTGGTATAAGAAGCGTAAACATTGGACGATTCAACAGTGGAAAAACTTTTGTGGAGTCCCGAATCACGGTACACAATGTAGCTATCCGATGGCAGGGTGTGGGTATGGCGAATACCCGGTGAATGTCATCTGCCAGCGTGTGTAGTGCCAACAGTAACATTCGGAGGCGGTGGTGTTATGGTGTGGTCGTATTTTTCGCGGAGGGGGCTTGCACCCCTTGTTGTTTTGCGTGGGACTATCACAGCACAGACCCACATTGATGTTTTAAGCACTTTCTTGCTTCACACTGTCGAAGAGCAATTCAGGAATGGCGATTGGATCTTTCAACACGACCGAGCACCTGTTCATAATGCACGGCCTGTGGCGCAGTGGTTACACGACAATAACATCCCTGTAATGGACTGAAATTCAAGGAGAATTTAAGGAGATGGGACCTGGATAAACTGAAAGAACCAGAGGTTGTACAGAGTTTCAGGGAGAGCATAAAGGAACAATTGACAGGAATGGGGGAAAGAAATACAGTAGAAGAAGAATGGGTAGCTTTGAGGAATGAAATAGTGAAGGCAGCAGAGGATCAAGTAGGTTAAAAGACGAGGCCTAGTAGAAATCCTTGGGTAACAGAGGAGATACTGAATTTAATTTATGAAAGGACAAAATACAAAAATGCAGCAAGTGAAGCAAGCAAAAAGGAATACAAAGGTCTCAAAAATGAGATCGACAGGATGTGCAAAATGGCTAGAGGACAAATGTAAGGATGTAGAGGCTTATCTGCCTTCAGGAAAATTAAAGAGACCTTTGGAGAAAAGAGAACCACTTGCATGAATATCAAGAGCTCAGATGGAAACCCAGTTCTAAGCAAAGAAGGGAAAGCAGAAAGGTGGAAGGAGTATATAGAGGGTCTATACAGGGGCGATGTTCTTGAGGACAGTATTATGGAAATGGAAGAGGAGGTAGATGAAGATGAAATGGGAGATATGATACTGCGTGAAGAGTTTGACAGAGCATTGAAAGACCTAAGTCGAAACAAGGCCCCGGGAGTAGACAACATTCCATTAGAACTACTGACAGCCTTGGGAGAGTCAGTCCTGACAAAACTCTACCATCTGGTGAGCAAGATGTATGAAACAGGCGAAATACCCTCAGACTTCAAGAAGAATATAATAATTCCAATCCCAAAGAAAGCAGGTGTTGACAGATGTGAAAATTACCGAACTATCAGTTAAATAAGTCACAGCTGCAAAATACTAAAGCGAATTCTTCACAGACGAATGGAAAAACTGATAGAAGCCGACCTCGGGGAAGATCAATTTGGATTCCATAGAAATGTTGGAACACGTGAGGCGATACTGACCTTACGACTTACCTTAGAAGAAAGATTGAGGAAAGGCAAACCTACGTTTCTATCATTTGTAGACTTAGAGAAAGCTTTTGACAAGGTTGACTGGAATACTCTCTTTCAAATTCTAAAGGTGGCAGGGGTAAAATACAGGGAACGAAAGGATATTTACAATTTGTACAGAAAGCAGATGGCAGTTATAAGAGTCAAGGGGTATGAAAGGGAAGCAGTGGTTGGGAAGGGAGTGAGGCAGGGTTGTAGCCTCTCCCCGTTGCTATTCAATCTGTATATTGAACAAGCAGTAAACTAAACGCAAGAAAAGTTCGGAGTAGGTATTAAAATCCATGGAGAAGAAACAAA
The DNA here is from genome assembly GCF_023864275.1 of Schistocerca cancellata. NCBI lineage: Eukaryota > Metazoa > Arthropoda > Insecta > Orthoptera > Acrididae > Schistocerca > Schistocerca cancellata. The sequence continues at coordinate 252,117,199 of NC_064629.1, forward strand.
AACTTTGAGGTTCGCCGATGACATTGTTATTCTGTCAGAGACAGCAAAGGACTTGGAAGAGCAGTTGAACGGAATGGGTAGGAGGGTATAAGATGAAAGGAGGGTATAAGATGAACATCAAGAAAAGTAAAACGAGGATAACGGAATGTAGTCGAATTAAGTCAGGTGATTCTGCGGGAATTTAATTAGGAAATGAGACACTTAAAGTAGTAAAGGAGTTTTGCTATTTTGGGAGCAAAATAACTGATGATGGTCAAATTGGAGAGGATATAAAATGTAGACTGGCATTGGCAAGGAAAGCGTCTCTGAAGAGAAATTTGTTAACATCGAGTATTGATTTAAGTGTCAGGAAGTCGTTTCTGAAAGTACACTCCTGGAAATTGAAATAAGGACACTGTGAATTCATTGTCCCAGGAAGGGGAAACTTTATTGACACATTCCTGGGGTCAGATACATCACATGATCACATTGACAGAACCACAGGCACATAGACACAGGCAACAGAGCATGCACAATGTCGGCACTAGTACAGTGTATATCCACCTTTCGCAGCAATGCAGGCTGCTATTCTCCCATGGAGACGATCGTAGAGATGCTGGATGTAGTCCTGTGGAACGGCTTGCCATGCCATTTCCACCTGGCGCCTCAGTTGGACCAGCGTTCGTGCTGGACGTGCAGACCGCGTGAGACGACGCTTCATCCAGTCCCAAACATGCTCAATGGGGGACAGCTCCGGAGATCTTGCTGGCCAGGGTAGTTGACTTACACCTTCTAGAGCACGTTGGGTGGCACGGGATACATGCGGACGTGCATTGTCCTGTTGGAACAGCAACTTCCCTTGCCGGTCTAGGAATGGTAGAACGATGGGTTCGATGACGGTTTGGATGTACTGTGCACTATTCAGTGTCCCCTCGACGATCACCAGTGGTGTACGGCCAGTGTAGGAGATCGCTCCCCACACCATGATGCCGGGTGTTGGCCCTGTGTGCCTCGGTTGTATGCAGTCCTGATTGTGGCGCTCACCTGCACGGCGCCAAACACGCATACGACCATCATTGGCACCAAGGCAGAAGCGACTCTCATCGCTGAAGACGACACGTCTCCATTCGTCCCTCCATTCACGCCTGTCGCGACACCACTGGAGGCGGGCTGCACGATGTTGGGGCGTGAGCGGAAGACGGCCTAACGGTGTGCGGGACCGTAGCCCAGCTTCATGGAGGCGGTTGCGAATGGTCCTCGCCGATACCCCAGGAGCAACAGTGTCCCTAATTTGCTGGGAAGTGGTGGTGCGGTCCCCTACGGCACTGCGTAGGATCCTACGGTCTTGGCGTGCATCCGTGCATTGCTGCGGTCCGGTCCCAGGTCGACGGGCACGTGCACCTTCCGCCGACCACTGGCGACAACATTGATGTACTGTGGAGACCTCACGCCCCACGTGTTGAGCAATTCGGCGGTACGTGCACCCGGCCTCCCGCATGCCCACTATACGCCCTCGCTCAAAGTCCGTCAACTGCACATACGGTTCACGGCCACGCTGTCGCGGCATGCTACCAGTGTTAAAGACTGCGATGGAGCTCCGTATGCCACGGCAAACTGGCTGCCACTGACGGCGGCGGTGCACAAATGCTGCGCAGCTAGCGCCATTCGACGGCCAACACCATGGTTCCTGGTGTGTCCGCTGTGCCGTGCGTGTGATCATTGCTTGTACAGCCCTCTCGCAGTGTCCGGAGCAAGTATGGTGGGTCTGACACACCGGTGTCAATGTGTTCGTTTTTCCATTTCCAGGAGTGTATTTGTATGGAGTGTAGCCATGTATGGAAGTGAAAGATGGACGATAAATAGTTTTGACAAGGAGAGAATAGAAGCTTTCGAAATGTGGTGCTACAGAAGAATGCTGAAGATTAGATGGGTAGATCACATAACTAATGAGGAGGTATTGAATAGAATTGGGTAGAAGAGGAGTTTGTGGCACAACTTGACTAGAAGAAGGGATCGGTTGGTAAGACATGTTCTGAGGCATCAAGTGATCACCAATTTAGTACCGGAGGGCAGCGTGGAGGGAAACATCGTAGAGGGAGACCAAGAGCTGAATACACTAAGCAGATTCAGAAGGATGTAGGCTGCAGTAGGTACTGGGAGATGAAGAGGCTTGCACAGGATAGAGTAGCATGGAGAGCTGCATCAAACCAGTCTCAGGACTGAAGACCACAACAACAACAATGGACTGGCCTGCACCGAGTCCTGACGTGAATTCTATAGAACACCTTTGGGATGTTTTGGAATGCCGACTTCGTGCCAGGCCTCACTGACCGACATCGATACATCTCCTCAGTGCTGCACTCCGTGAAGAATGGGCTGCCATTCACCAAGAAACATTCCAGCACCTGATTGAACATATGCCTGAAAGAGTGGAAGCTGTCATCAAGGCCAAGTGTGGGCCAACACCATACTGAATTCCAGCATTACCGATAGAGGGCACCACGAACTTGTAATTCATTTTCAGCCAGGTGTCTGGATACTTTTGATTACATAGTGTATGCTTATTATGTTTATCGTATCCCCCATTAGTTATTGGATCAGTGATGGTTTATTTATAGACTCATTTCCTTTTTTGACATCTGCAAAGTTGCACATGGTCTCTGCATCTCATCACTTGGTATCTCAGGACTGCCTTTAAACTGGGTATCTGTGGAGCGCAGTATCTTTCCAGTCTGAAACCAGTTTGGTATTCACCTGACCTGTTTTCCAGTTGGAGCGGCATCCTATCTGGCAGTTAATGAGATAGAATTTTCTGTCTGATGAGCAGTAAAGATATCGATAAGTAAGCTTCTCATATTAATTTCGTCTCTCATACGTTTTTTTAATGATGTTTATTTTTTTCTCTGACAGTATTTAGCCTAGTTTGATTGAGCAGTTCAACTCTGATGCCATTTTCTCCTGCTGTTCTACTAATTTTCAATTTAATTATGATCTTCAGTTCATATGGTGTGTTTGACTTAAAATTTTTCTTGGTCTCTTGGCCCCTTTGGTATCTCTCAGCTGCTTCAGGACAATTCAGTAGTTGATTAAACTACTTCTCCAGTGTCCTGCAGTTCTCTTTGTTGTACAGTGTGAGTTCTCCAACTTTTTTTCTGAAACACGGATTTTGTGATTGGTATCCAATGGTTCTCATTTTAGATGTTTTGGAGAAGTCTCTTATATCATAGTTTCAGAAATCATCTTCTGTCCTTTTAGCTGGTCCTTTGCGTGTTCTCTTTTGACTCTCCTGATGTAATCTGCTTTTTTGCCTCTATGTACACTGCCAGATTAACTTACGTTTTGTTGCTGGTTCATTTGAATGTGAATGTCCAGTTTCCTTCCCCATCCTTGGCAGAATCAAACTTGATGTTGAATGGACATTAAACCCAATATTTGTTGTATGCAGTTTTCCTTTTCTCAATTGGTTTATCTCATGTGTCATTCCACCATGAAAGTCTCTTCTTTTTTGCTTAGAGAAATTGCAGTAAAAGAGATAATACCAAGTTCCTTGATTAATTATACTAATATCATCTAGAATTGTGTTGACTTGAGTATTTCCAAATGATGCAAGGAAGGCTGTGTTAGTAACATCACTATAGACATTCAGTCAAGAATCACTTATGATACAGGCAAGACACAAAGTGAGGTGGTGCAGTGGTTAGCACACTGGACTTGTATACAGGAGGACAATTGTTAAAATCTACTTCCAACCATCCAGATTTAGGTTTTCCATGATTTCCCTAAGTCACTCCAGGCAAATGTCAGGATGGTTCTTTTGAAAGTGCATGGCCAATTTTCTTCCTCGTCATTGACAGAATCCAACTTGATGTTGACGGGACATTATAAATGTCGTGTGACTAGGGCCTCCTGTTCGGTAGACTGTTCGCTGGGTGCAAATCTTTTGATTTTTGACACCACTTCGGCAACTTGCCTGTTGATGGGGATGAAATGATAATGATTAGGACAACACAACACCCAGTCCCTGAGCAGAGAATATCTCTGACTCAGCCGGGAATTGAACCCAGGCGTTTAGAATGGACATGTCCTGCTGACCACTCAGCCACTGGGGGGTGGACGACGGGACATTAAATCCAACCTTCCTTCCTTCAGTATAGGCCAGACGATATAGTTTCAAGACAATCAAGTACCACATATTATGATAATTGTTTAGGATGTTATGTTTCTTTCTTTTTTTAGGTTTTGAGTTTAAATTGTCTTTTAATCCATGCATATTATAAAAACAGATGTGTGTATGTACACATTTATGAGTATGTATGTATATGTGAGTGTACATATGTTCCACATCTCCTCCTAAATCACTGGGCAGAATTCAGCCAAACTTGCTACAAATATTACTAACTTTCTGGAAAGAATTGCTTTGAGGGTGTGAATGACCTGCCTGTCAGAAGGGGTTGTGTGGGGGTGGAAAAGTATTGTAGGCCCTGACAAGTGAATACCAAGACTTTATTCATCCATTATTTGATAATGAGAGCACACGGTGACTACCAACAAACTTTATAGATAATTTCAAACTGTGTGATGCCTTTCCTCACTGACAACCCCCACAAAATGATGAAGAACAAAATTTTAAGTGCTTACTACATCTTTGCTATTCATACAGTAAAACTGTACCCAACATGACATTTTAATTTATTACTCCTTTACTACTAACTGTATTCATGATATGCTTTTCAGGCACTATCCACATATATCACTAAATCTACCTACAAAATTGTGTAATTGTACAACACATAGTTCGGGAGATATGACATCATAAACATTGAGCAGTGTGAAAGCAAAACAGCAAGGCAAAATTCGCTAGAGATACAGGTGAGCTATGTGTACAAATATGAGTGAAATGTGTTAAATATATGGGAAATATATCTGAAATGTGCATACAATGGCAACACCATAGGTAAATACCTCCTCATAATCCCCAGGATTGATTTCAATAAAAACTTGGTACACATACTACTCACTGTCTGGATAGAAATACTGTAGGGGTAAGAACCAGTAACCTTCTACTTGGGTAGGGGTGGGGTGATAACATGGAGGGTAAAGGGGGAAGGAAGAGATGGACACAGATAGAGGGGAAGGCGGAGATGTACACACAGAGGGGGTGAAGGATGAGGTGAACAGAGAGAGGGGAAGGGTAATATGGACAGAAAAGGAAGAGGAAGAGAGGAACAGAGAGAGGGGAGGGGAGAAAATGGACAGAAAAGTAAGACGAAAAGATGGACAGAGAGAGGGAGCAGGAGGAGATGGACTTATTGAGGGTGAAGCGGAGATGGAAATTGGTTGGTTGCTTGATTTGGGAGAGGGGACCAAACAGCAAGGTCATCAGTCCCATGAGATTAAGGTAAGGAATGGAGTGGAAGTTGGCTTTGCCCTTTCATAGGAACCAGTCTGGCACTTACCTGAAGCAATTTAGGGGAAACCTAAATCAGGGTGGCCAGATACAGGTTTCAACTGTCATCCTCCTGAATGCAAGTCCAGTGTGCTAAACACTGTGCCACCTTGCTCAGTGGAGATAGAGGGAGATGGAGGAGATAGAGGAGGAGGAGCAGATATGCAGAGGGAAAAGAAGCAGATGGGTGGAAAGTGGAGGAGCAGAAGGACAGACAAAAAAAAGAGGAGGAGATGGACATTGATAGGGGGACAAACAGATGATCAGAGAGGGGGGAGGAGAAGATGGAAAGAGAGAGGGGGACGATGCAATGTACAGTCTACAGGGAAAGGAAAGAGGGGAGAGGGAAAGAGTGAGGGGAGAGAAGGAGATGGGCAAAGAAAGGAAAGAGGAGGAGATGGACAGAGAGAGGAGGAAGAGGAAATGGGCAGAGGGAGAGAATACAGGAGGAGATGCACAGAGAGAGAGGAATGGAGGAGATGGACAAAGAGAAAGGGGGAGAGGAGAGGGACTTTGAGGGAGTGAGGAAAAATGGACAGTTAGGCTAAGTAGACTGAGATAGTAGAATTAATAAATAGTTATAAAGCAAAAATATCTACTACAGTGTAAGTTTTGCTTCCATTATGTAATATTTACAACCTGCTTTAAATATTCTAGCCAGTTGATTTGTATATAACAATTAAAATTCAAATAATTTGTCTCAGCCTGATTTTGATTGTGGTGAGATAATGATTGGAGTCTATATTTGCCCCTTTACTGACATGTACATTCATGATTTCCCTTAGGTTCTTGTATGTAATTGCTATATGATCTATTTGGTATTCTCCTAATGATTTGACCAGTGATCTCCACATTTCACTTTTCTTGATTTCTTCCTTGTCATTATCCTCATTTTGTGTTGGTAACATAGCTCAACCAGTCTCTGCTCATTCTTGTTAGTGAAACTGTGGCCTGGGTATTGTTGTATTGTTCCTCTGAATGTCATTTCTCAGCCTAATTGTGAGTTTAAAACATTGAATAAAATTTTAACATATTCTTTAGGAATTTTTCTCATGGTTTCCTCTAGTTCACAGAAGTAGCTACTGAGTACTTGTTTGTCTCTTACTATCTTGGTTTACTGCTGTTTGTAAATTAATTATTATTATTGTTATCATTAAGGTCATCATTATTTACGTCTTTACAGTTTAGCCAGTTTTGCACAACAAGAAAGATACGAAAATAATGTAGCTATATAATATAGGGATATAGAAGTATGAAGAATAGGGTTTTTCTGATTCCTGGGCATAAACATTCACAACGAACTCAGATGATCAGCACACATGCTAGAAATATGTAAAAGAATACATTCAGGGATTTATTGTTTGCAGGATTGTATCTGTTTGTGAAAATGAGGTAACCAAAGCTGTATACCTTGATTATTTTGACTCAGTCATAACATTGTATCATATTCTGGGGTTATTGACATCAGGGAAAGATAGTTTTTGTTCATACAAAAGCAGATAATCTGTATTATGAATCGAGCCCTTCCTAAATGCTACTCTATGGATTTTGTCTGGAACCTCAGAATACTCATCATGAAACAACACAACAGTCTTTCAGTTATGTGCTTCTTTGGGAAATATGACATATTATACAATTTGAATAGTGTATATGATGAGCATGAGATATGAAATAAGTTGGATTTACATGAAGAAGTAAAAATCCTCAGCATGTTACATAATGGAGCCCATTACAGAAACATAAAGATAATAATACCTTACCGGTTAATGTAAAACCTGATAGTGATAATATGGCTAAATTAAAAAAAAAACTAGAAAATTGTGTATTTACTAATTCCTTCAGCTCTATGCTGGAAATTTATGAGAATGTGTAATAATTTGTAGGCTATGAAGCATGAGCAATGACCTGCATGCTGCACTTTAAAAATGTGAGAATACTGTTAACATAATAGTAACTCCTAGCTTTTCTTAAAGTTAGTTATTTACTGTTCCATAAAATTTTGCACCAGTTACAAGTTATTTATTTACTGCTCTGCAAAGTAATGCAGTCCCACTGTGTTTACTGTTATTTGGCACGGGTGGTTGATTGCAATGCGTAAGCAGCTGGAAATAGCCCTGACAACCGCGAAGCACCTAGAAGCTTCTGTGAATGGGCATGTTAGGAGGGCTACCAAAAGTCATCTACCAGAGATACCAAAGGTATGTCAAGTACAACCTTTCCTGTGGATAGTGTCTGTTTTGTAGGAAATGCAGAACCCATCATTAGCCATCCACCTGACTATGAATGGCATGGGAATGGTAGGTGTAAGCATCCTATACAGGGGAGACAGGCACCCATTCACCTAACATCCTGGTGATACAACCATTCACCTAACACCAAAACTGAGCCAGTGCAACTCACTTAAACCTGTTGTGTTCTGTGTCAATGGAAGTAAACACTAATGGATAGGGGTCTGCTAAGCATCAGCAATTCAAATGTATGGTGAATGATGTCACCCCTTAGGGAAATGACAACAAGTAATGTGAAGAAATACCATGTGACCTTGGTGTACATGCTTGGGGGCCTTATTCAGCATGTGGAAGAGACTATTCTGGCAGCCACTGAAGGAAAAGGATGCAACCAGCTGCCAATTGTGGCACATGCTGGAACAATTGATGCTCGTTATATGGGCTCTGATGTCCTACTTGGATCATTCCAGCTACTAGCAGAGCAGATTAACAATATCAAACTTACTCATAGCTCACAATCTACAACATAGTCTCTGCAATAGATCATGGCCATCTTGTTCTGAAATGAGTGTAGTAGTAGTAGTAGCTTTATTCATCCATAGATCTCTTTTTACAAGGCTATAGGACATTTCTAAGTATTTGCAAATTTAGATCAATTTAAAATAAGCTAATTTGTATACACATATATTTACAGACTTCTAGTTAGAGACAATCATTAGATTTACTCCTGGTATACAATACTTTTTTTACAAATAACTTATTAAATAATGTAATGTCACACTGTTTACTCATATCTCACTATCAGTCACTGCACACACTATACAAACCGAGTAAGCATCCCTCCATAATGAGTGAGATGTTGAGCTAAGAAAGAGGAAGAGGTGTTAGTATTGTGCTATGCATAGGTTGAGGGTAAGTATTTCTAGAAAGGAAAAAAGAAGGAAAAAAACATAAAGTGATAGTGTTATGTGGAATGTTGGATATTTTATAATAATAATGATTATTATTTATTTGTATAACATTTTTTTATCAAATCCCTACTCTGTTTTAGCTAAGTAATCCTCCAATGTATAAAATGTATTGCACAACAGGTACTTTCTAGCTGCCTTTTTAAATAAGTGTATTTTTGCAATTTCTTTAATCTCTTTTGGAAATTTATTGAACAGTTTTATTCCTTGGTAGAAAATGCTGTTTTGAGTTTTATGTTTATTTTGTCTTGGTAAATGTAAGTTGAGTCTATTCTTATTGCATAGTCATAGACACAGCTCTTTGTGCAGTAATTACCAATGTTATTTTTGATGGGTACAGCTGACTCATAAATGTATTTACATGGAGCAGATAAAATCCCATGTGTTTTGAACAGATCTTTACAATGAGCTCGACTAGTATTTTTGGTTATTATTCTTATGGCCCTTTTCTGGAGTTTAAAAATTGTGTTCATATTTCCCCCCCCCCCCCCCCCCCAAAAAAAAAGCCATAGCTAAGAACTGAGTGTAAATATGAATAATATGTAACTAAAAGACATTGCTCACTGATGTTACACACTGATGATAGGATTCTAAGGGCATAACATGCTGATGACTTCTGTTTGCAAGTACCTTTGTGTGTTCGCACCACTTCAACTGAGAATCAATATTCAGTTGTAGAAATTTTGCATTTGTTACACAGTCTATAGAGATGCCATCTACATTTTATTTAACATTGTCATTTTTCCTCTTCAAACTGAAATTCATGGCATTAGTTTTCTTTATGTTCAATGTCACTATATTGCTTATTGACGAATCATAAACTTCCTTGAGAGTTTCATTTACTTTCTGAGCAAGGAGTTCTCTTGTTTTCTCAGTGACTATAATATTGCTGTCATCAGCGAATATAACTTTTTCACAATGAGTAACACTACTGGGAAAGTCATTGATGTATATCAGGAACAGTATTGGTCCTAATATGCTATCTTGTGGAACCCCTATATTAGTGTATTTTGAATCTGATAAGTGTGTTACTAAATGTTTAGATCTATCTGAAGTATGTGTAATCTCTACTCTTTGTACCCTATTTGTTAGGTTTGATCAAAACCAGTAATTAGCTACCCCTCTTATTCCTAATGCTTCTAATTTATTTAATAGAATCTTGTGGACAGCTGTCTGAAATGGCTTAGAAAGATCCAAAAATAGGCCTGTGACACACTCATCTTTATCAAGAGCATCAAGTGCAACTCTTGTGAATTCTACTATGGCTGACTCTGTATTTTTGCCACTTCGGAAACCAAACTGTGATTCACTTAAAAGATTATATTTATTCAGGTAATTCATTAATAAGTATTTCATAATTGCTTCTATTATTTTTGAGACTGCTGACAGCAGCGAAATGGGCCAGTAATTTTCTATGTCTTTTGCATTACCTTTCTTAAGCAAAGGTACAACTCTTGCCTGTTTTAACTGCTCTGAGAATGTCCGTAATGTGAAGGATTCATTTATTATATTTCTTGAGGGGCCTTGTATAATCCCTAAGCATTGTTTCAGTACACACATTGATACTTCATCTAAGCCTACTGACTTTTTATTTTTTAGTTTTTGAACAGTTTTATTGACTTCATTCCCTGTGGTTGGAAGTAACATTATTGTATTTAGTGTAACATTATTTACAGGTGTTATATTTGTCTGGGGGATTTTTTGCTGTAACTTCTCTGCAATACTTGAAAAATGCCCATTTACATAATTTGCTAAGCGTTGTGGATAATTTATTACCTTATCCCCCTCCATTAGCAGTATGTTGTTCTCCGTTTGTTTGCCTCTCCCCATTTCCTTTTTTATAACATCCCAGATTCCTTTGCTTTTATTCTCTGCATTATATATTATTGTGTCATTAAATGACTTTTTTGCAGCAATCAGCACCTTCCTATAGATCTTTTCGTATATATGATAGAAATTTAAGAATTCTGGATCATTGCAAATCTTTTTCATGGAACTGAGGTGTTTAAGTGTTTGGTAGGACTTCTTAATACCTGCTGTTATCCATCTGTTTTTGTGAGATGTTGATACAGACATGCATACTTTTGGAAATGTGTTTTCGAAGTTCAATTTAAACAATGTGGAGAATTTAGAGAATTTCATATTCCATTGGTTTCCTTATACACTTCATCCCAGATTTTTTTTTTTTTTTAGTTCTTTTGAAAACTCTTTTATTTTGATTTCTGATTGATGTCGTTTGTAGGCTTGCAGTTTAGGGAATGATTCAATGCCTGATTTTACTGTTGTTATTTGACAGAGACGGTGTGATAGTCCTAGATCTTTTACAGCTACATCACATTTTTCCCTGTCCATATTTGTGGCCACATGGTCAATTACTGATGAAGTCATTGTAGTAAGCCTTGTTACACTATTGACCAATAGGGACATGCCAAAACTTTGAAGGATGTTTATGAAGGTGCTGCTGGATTCATTTATGATGTTAGTGTTGATACTAATGTCCCCACACAGAATTTTGTTGACCTTTGTACTTGAAACTTTATCTAGAACTTCTGTTAACTTATTGAAAAAAGTGTCCACACTACCACTACACACACAAAATGATTAATTTCTTGGTGATATCAAGCCCTGTTAATTCAAAACCTGATATTTAAAAGTGTTTGTCTTCACTTACTGTATTGAGGTCATGTCTTGATTTGAACGGTGTTCCTTTTCTGATATAAATGCATGATCCTCCACCCCTTGAAGTAGTTCTGCAGTAAGAGTTTGCCTTTTAATACAATGATAATACTACATGATGGATTTCTGTGTTTCTACACCAGTGCTTAGTAATACAAACTACTGTGCAGTTCAAAGATTGGAGCTCAACTTCTAATATTTGTATTTTATTTTTTATTGGTGGCATGTTTTAATGGAGGATTGTTAAGTCTGTAAAATGCCACATGCTACTCTTTCCAGTGGTTTGTTTTTCTTTGTGACATCTGGTATATGTGATATTTGAGGTGTTAAAATCTGTCTTGTGAGTGATTATTTCAGTGTTTTTTAAAGTACTGGAGATACTCTTTAGGTAGGGGAACCTGTTGTCTCAATTTATCCTAAAAAAGACCTACTTTTCCTACCTATGACAACAGATATTTGACCATGTGTGGCCTGAGATCCACTCCTATACTTTCATGAATCAGCTGTACCAGTCTTCCCTTCCCAGTCCTGTTTAGGTGTAGGCCATGCCTAATGAAACCCCATGTGTTGATAGTCCTGACAGGCACTAGAGAAACATGAGCAAATTTGGCTGTCCTCAGAGCCATTCCTAACCCCACATTGATTCGCCTCATACCTCCATCACGTTGTGGTCAATCATGATGCTCGAACAGCTCAACAATGTGTACGTTGGTGCCATGAGTCAGGGAAGCTATCTTGTCCAGGTCACCACCTATGTCATATGCCCCATCTCTGTCCAAACTGTTTCTCACCCCACCCACTATCACTACAGGGTCCTCTTTTGTAAAATCTTCACATAAAGACCGTAGGTCCTCCATCACATGACTTAGCCCTGCATTTGGCTTGAAGATACTGGTGGCCTGGTACGCTGCCCCTAAACTTTCCTGTAACTGAGGGCCTACACCTTGCCCATGGCCACTACTTAGAAGCAGCACTTTCTTCTTCCTAAAAGTTTGTACATTATGAGGCTTCTTGGCCTTGGTTGAAGTGTGCTGCACATTTCCTGCTCCTTGTTCTACCTGAGGCTCTTCTCCACTTAACTCTGGCAGTGGTAGATACCTGTTTTTGTCGTGGAATGCTTGAACCAGAGACTGTGAAGGTTCTGTGACAAGCTAGACTATGACTTCTTAGACTTGCAACATAGGATTGAGAACTGTAAGTTCCCTCTAAATAGATCAGATTTGTACTAAACCTCAGAGGCAGCTACCCATATAGCCGACCGTTTGTGGGGTGCACATAATGTTGTTTTCAATTAGATAGCTCTCCATTCAATCCAGATAACAATACCTGTAGAAAACCCAGAACTATCAGACTATGACCAAAGAAAAGTATTTGTTGCAGCAGAACAGAAACTCAAATCCAGACAGATAGAAATTGAAGCTGTATGTGAGATTGTTTGAACAAGACTCAGTGTCAAGGATGGGCATAAAATTATAACAGGATCCTTCTGTCAATCACCAGACTCATCTCCTGATGTAACCAAAAACTTTAAGAGGATGCTCCAGTCATACTGTAACCATCATAGGAGACTATAACCATCCAACAATCAATTGGGGTAGTTACAGTTTTGTTAGTTGTGGGCATGAGAAGACATTCTGTGAGACATTACCAGACACCTTCTCTAAAAACTACCCAGAACAGATAGTTTGGACCACCACTCATGATGGGAATATGTTACATCTAATGGCAATAAACAGACCTGATCTCCTTGAGGATGTCCACATCGAAAATGCTTTCAGTGACCATGATGCAGGTTTAACAACAAGTACAAAGCCCAACTAAAACAAGTAGAAAAATTTGTGTGTTCAGTAAACTAGACAAAGAAGCAGTAGTCTCACACCTCAGTGAGGAGCTTGAAGCTTTTAGCTGAGATCAGGAGCATCTAGGGGAACTATGGCTCAAGTTTTTAAGAATTGTTGACCATGCAGTAGACAGACATGTACCCAGCAGAACAGTTTATGATGGAAGGGACCCTTGTTGGTATAGTCACTGTAAAGACACATCTAAAGAAACAGAAATTACTACATAATAGGATAAAACAAACCAAAGGGCTATAGATATGGAGATGCTAAATGAAATGTATTTGGCTGTAAAAAGATTGATGTTTGTAGCCTTCAGTGACTACTATAGCAGAATATTGTTGAAAGACCTTTCACAAAAGCCACAGAAATTCTGATCATATTTAAAGATTGTTAGTGGTATCAAAATTAGTGTCCGGTCACTCATGTACAAGACAGGAACTGAATCTGAGAGTAGCAACACAAAAGCAGAAATGCTTAACTCTGTTACCAAATGTTTCCTTAAAATTTACTTCTTGTTCCATTGAAGATATGAGTGATGTGCATATTAGTATCAGTAGCACAGAGAAACAACTGGAATCATTAAAAGTGAGCAAAGCCCCAAGGCTCAATGAAATTACTATCAGATTTAAACAAAAAGAAAAAAAAAACATGTCCTGTAGTTGGAAAAAAGCAAAGGTACACCATCTATGAGAAGGACAGAAGAAGTGACCCATAAAAAATATCCTTGACATCCATTTACTGTAGAAAATTATGACATATTCTGAGCTCAAACACAATGATGTATACCGAGCGAGGTGGCGCAGTGGTTAGCACACTGGACTCGCATTCGGGAGGACGACGGTTCAATCCTGTCTCCGGCCATCCTGATTTAGGTTTTCCATGATTTCCCTAAATCGTTTCAGGCAAATGCCAGGATGGTTCCTCTGAAAGGGCACGGCCGATTTCCTTCCCAATCCTTCCCTAACCCGAGCTTGCGCTCCGTCTCTAATGACCTCGTTGTCGACGGGACATTAAACACTAACCACCACCTCCACCACAATGATGTATTCTAACCAAATGAAATGATATGATTTCAGATATCCTTAAAAGTCTCAGACTTCTATGATATGACAGATGAATGGAAATAGGATTTGACCCCATGTCTCCTGCTTGGTAGGCAGATGTGCTAACCAGTATACCACCCATGCTCAGTGGCTTTGTACAACTGCACAGGCCACCCTATGAAGCCTCCCTCCTCAATCAAAATTCCCATTCACATCTCAGCGCACTTGGTATACCCTCAAACTCAAACAGCATTGCAAGCTCTCCAGCTATAATGGATAATGGAATAGCACCTGAGCATTGAATGAAATGGGGGAGCCTGCCTGAAACGAAGACATAGGTGCTTCAGTCAAATGAAACCATCAAATTCCTGAGACCTTTCAAAGTCTCAAACATCTGTAATGTAAATTTGCAGACTGAAGTGCTGGATGAAAATTTGTACCAAGGCTGGGATTTGAACATGGGTCTCCTGCTGACTAGGAAGATGCATTAACCACAGTGCTATCTTGGCACAGTGGCTTTGTACAACTGGACAGGCAACCCTAACCAGCCTCCCTCCTCCATCCAAATTACCATTCATTCTTTAGACAGGTTCGTATTCCCCCTAAAACTCAAACAGCATTTGAGAGGTTCTCCAACTTTTTTCGAGTAGAACCTCAGCATCAAACAAAATGGGGCTCCTGCCTGAAACCTGGGTATGGGTGCTTTAATCAAATGAAATTATATTGTTCCAGAGACCTTATCAAGTCTTAGAAATCTAGGGTGTGCATATGCATACATTATGTACTGTTCCTGTATTTCAATTTTGGGAAAACTCCACAATATATTGTTTAGGAAACAGTTCACTGGAACATCAATGTTAAATGGTATATGTAAGGTGTAAAGATTGTTGACAACATACTTCCAGAAACAGATGACAGTGCAAGTGAAGCTGAAAATGTCCTTAAGTTATGTAATGAATTAGTTAGTGGCAAAGAGAGTGATTTACCATGCCAGTTATTCCCTCTATTATTGAATATCTATAAGTGAAAGAAGGTAAGAAGAAGGCTGTTTCATACCTGAAATTGCAAGCTGCATTGTCTCTTCAATAAAAGACTCATCATAAATTTGACCCAGAGTTTTTGATTCTTTGTCCTATATCATTTAATATTTCTCCACATGCTTATAAGTTTGTGTGATCATTTGGTTTCGTTATTCTGCCACATACAAATTGATTAAGAAATCTTGGCTGCAATATAAATGTGAACCCAAGTAATCCTAATTTCTTAATTTATTTGTAGGATGAAGTTTCATTTTTGCAAACACATGAAATGTTTATGACCTTTATGCTAGATGACATTCAAATCATGCCATATATGGATTTTAAGGGAAGAAATATTACTGGATTGACTTCGGATATTTCTGATATAGCAACCAGTGCACATGTATACTTGATTCAGAATACAATATTGCAGTGCCTATGTTATTCCAAATAATGATGCAATGTTACTTCAGACATGCATGCATGTCCGAAGGAACACTGCATCGTAATTTGGAATAACATAGGAACTGCAATATTGTATTTATCTTACAACACTGGGCAAGTGACTTCCAAGTAAAAAAATCTCCTCCCCTGTATGAGTATAGGTTGTAGATACATGGCTGACAACATATGGAAGTTTGGGTCTGGCCATGAGACTGCTAGGATAGCCAAATGGTAAGGTGACCATTCACAATAACTGAGAAATCCAGGTTTGAGTTCTGGCCTGGCACAAATTTTCATTATCATCAATCCATTATACAGGTGATGGTTGTTCATATTCACAACTGTGAATAAATTTCATGATTCAAGATATTCTTTCTCCTTTCAAAAAGGTTGTGTATGTATTGTGTGTGAAGGAACTGAATGCAGAAAGCTTCTTTAATGTAGTGGGGTAGTTGTAGGTTTAGAAGCAGCCGGCATTCAGATTGTTTAATTTGTTGCAGATAATAATGCGATCAACAGAAAATATGTTACACATTTTTGCAAACCCACCAACAAGCCAGTTTTGTGCACCCATCTACAGATAGTAAAAAAACTCTGTTTATTTTGCATGGCTCTATTCACATTTTTAAGTGCATATGAAACAAATGGATAAATCTGAAGAACCACAGGCAAACATTTTGTTAGCATGATTTTGACAATCCTGATACTGTTAGGTATGCAGCTTTTGCAGCTGTTAGGGAAGTATGTTATAGAAAGCAAAAAGCTACTAAATTACAGTTATGGAATGTCAGTGAAAGCTCTGTGGTCTTTATCTTTAGAGAGGCAAAATTTTAATTTGGCTACTTAAATTTTCAGTGATTATGTTCAGAGTAGTTTGGTTGAGTTGGGTCCAGTTCATAATGTAGATTATTGGGAGGGTACAGCTAAATTTATACATCTGATTAGGATCTTGTGATACATTGTTAATGTCAAAGCACCTCTGAATCAAATTCACCACAAAGAAATACAAAAGCCTCTGCCCAATAAAGTGGGAAACATGCATCATAGTTTCCAGGATAAATTTATTACTTGATTACACAAATGGAGAAGTTTAAGCTCAGAGAATGGTAAACTGTCCCCAGAAACACACACAGCACTTTGGATTACCACTTATTGGTTAATGCAGGTAACTGAATCCTGTAGCAGGGAACCAAATATGTCTTATATACAGCCAGGAAAGTTCCACACTGATTCTCTGGAAGCAAGATTTGGTCTATATAGACAATTATGAGGATGTCAATATCATATCTCACTTTGCCAGTTGTCGGAAACTGAAAAGAAGTTAATACTTATGAGTATCTTAGAACTAAATGTGCACCCACAAAAGAAGCTGAGAACTGTAGAGACATATAGATGTGATGAAAGTTTTGAGAGCAGTATGTGTGATATTTGTGATGCACTTTTTAGCTTAAGTATCAGTAATGAAGATTTCAAAAATGTTGAATCTGATTTCCCAGTTTTAACATGCATTGCTGGTTTCTGTTGCCACTCACTGATGAGGGAACTTCATTGTACTGAGTGCAAATATTTCTTGACACTTTATAGGTCTATGGTAACTAAGAAGCAGTTCAATGTAATTAGAAAGTTGGACAGGGGCAGTTTGAAATCCCCATGTGAATTTCCTGTGACAGTTGTTACATACAGTTATTTTATTCTGCAAAAGTCGTTGGTAATATCTTCCTCCATGAAAATTCTGACTTAGACAGCAGTAGGAACTGAATTGTTTTTGAAAACAGTTATGGCCTATGATGTGATGTGTGAAAACTGTTGTCCTCAAATTCTGTACCAGAAATGTGTAAGAAACATATATGGTCCACTATATATATATTGTAATGAATAATTATTGGAAAAAAAATAATGAAACTTCTGTGTAGTGTCTTCAAAGCTCTATAAAGAGGAAACTTCATACACTGTGCCACAATTTCAAATAAATTTGTATATTACTATCTTCCACATTCCTCCACACATCCTCAATACAAAAGGTTTTTACTGTTTCATGTAGCTCAGTATGTGCTCAGTGATTTGTGTAAAATCAAACTTACATGCTGTGCCTTGGCTCCAGAATAATAAGTAACAAAACTTTTAATTCTTAGGGCACAGACTGACAACATTTTCTATTATTGCTTAATATGCATTGCTAGTTACATTTCATTAGCCTCCAGATGAGGTTGTAATAAATGCTTTTATTCTTTAAATGAATGCTGTAGTACATTTTGCACTCTGTGGTAAATGTAAAATTTAATGCATAGCACAGTCTCTAGTAATTGTCAATAAACAAAACTCAGGCTTTTTTGGCACAGTGTGACAAAATTTTTGTTGATTGCTTGGTGTTCATTGTTAGTTACTTGCCACTAACTTCTGAGTGAACCCATAAAAATGCTTTTACTCTTTAAATAAATAATGCAGTACATACTGTACTAAGTGATGAGTATAAAGTGAAATTTAAGTGTTGCATGGCCTCTTGAAAATACTAAGAATCAAAAATTCTTGTGAAGTTTTTCGCCACAGTCTGACATAAGCTTCGCTTAATAAATATTGCTTACTACATACAATATACTCACACTTCCAGATACACTTAACAGAAACTACAATTTCTCTTGAATTCCAAGGTACTAAGTAAAAACCAACTTAATGTCAGAATTTTTTAAAGTAAATGACACACTTATAGTGCCACTTTTAAATAATTGGTGCATTCTGATTCTCAGAGAAATTTTCTATGTAAGAAAACAGAAAATTTTTCAGTGTTCATTTTTTGTTCTCCTCTCTGGTTGCACGATTATTACCTAAAATCTGCAGGGTATAATCAGTGTCTCTCACATTAACAAACAAAACTGCATCTCCGAAGTAATCAACTACTGATCTGTTTTTTCATAAACAACAATGTTCAGATGGAAGGTGGGTCATTAAGTATAATTTTTTACTGCTAAGGCACTACTAAAGGTGCAGTGAATAGGTGCTCCAGTCACAATTTCTTTGCAATATTTCATGACCAAAAATGAGTGTCAGCATACCTCACAATGTAGCAGTTTACATTGGCTGCTAAGCATGAAGTCATGAAATTGTTGGCAGGCTTTGTATTCTCAGAGGTGTTGACAGGAGACCAAGGTTCAAATCCCAGCCTTGGTACTAATTTTCATTTGTCATTTCAGTTTGCATATATACATTATAGATATTTGAGTCTTGAAAATGTCTCTGGAACCATATAGTTTCATTTGATTAAAGCACCTATGCTTGGGTTTCAGGTAGGCTTCCCCACTTCATACAATGCTGAGATGCTATTCCAAAAATGCTGGAGAGCCCCTGCAATGCTCTTCAAGTTTAGGGGGAATGCCAAGTGGCTTGAGGTGCAAATAATAATTTTGATTGAGGAGGGAGGCATGCTAGGGTAGTATATGCACTTGAGCGAAGCCACTATGCCAAGGTGGCATAGCAGTTAGCACCTCCGTCTAGTCAGTGGGAGATCTGGTTTCAAATCCCAGCTTTGCTACAAATTTTAGTTCATCACTTCAGTATGCATACAAACATAACGTAATATCTTGAACAGAATGCCCTCCTCTATGCATCTCAGCATTGATTACCAAAATGTTGATCATGTGAAACCCAACATACATGTTTTTCACCTGACATACTGAAAGCATTGTATCAAAGTAGTCAGGTAGATGCAGTATTTCTCGATTTTTGAAAAGCATTTGACTCAGTATCACACCTATGCTTATTATCAAAAGTGTAGTTGTATGGGATATCAAGGGAAATTTGTGACTAGATTGAGGATGTTTTGGTAGGGAGGATGATGCATGTTATCTTGGATGGAGAGTCATGAAAAAATTTAGATGCAGCTTTGGGTGTACCCTAAAAAGTGTGTTGGGCCCCTTCCTGTTCATATTGTGTACTTATGACCTTGTGGACAATATTAATAGTAGCCTCAGACTTTTTTATATGCTGCTGTTGTCTGCAATGAAATACAGACTGAAAGAAGGTGCACAGATATCCAGTCAGACCTTAGTAAGGTTTCAAAGTTGTGCAAAGATTGGCAGCTTGCTTTCATTCAGCAAAAATGTAATATTGTTCACTTCACAAAACGAAAAAAAGTGGTGTTCTTTGACTACAATATCTATGAGTCACAGCCTGAATCAGTCAATTCAAAGAAAGATGTGGGTTTAACACTTTGTAGGGGCATGAAATGGAATGATTACATAGTTCAGTCAAGGATGAAGCAGGTATCAGTCTTCAATTTATTTGTAGAATACTAGGGAAATGCAATCAGCCTAGAAAGGAGATTGCTTACAAATCACTTGTGCAACCCATCATAGTATATTACTCAAGTATGTGGGACCCATACCAGATAGGACTAACAGAGGGTATTGAACACTGATAGGGAATCACAGAATGAATGGTCAAAGGTTTATTTGACCCATGGGAGAGTGTCACAGAGATGTTGAAACAAATGAACTTTGTGACGCATGAAGATAGAAGTAAACTATCCCAAGAAAGCCTATTTACAAACTTTCAATAATTGACTTTAAATGATGGTTCTAAGAATATGCTACAACCCCTCGCGTGTCATTTCCATTGGGATCATGAGGACAAGATTAGATTTATTACAGCACAAACGAAGACATTTAAGCAGCCACTCTTCCCCCACTCCATATTTCAATGGAATGAGAAAAAACCTGAGTAACTGGTGCAATGGGATATACCATCTGCTGTGCACTTCACAGTGGTTTGCGGAGTATAAATGTAAAGTCGGATGTAGACAGCTAAAAATCTTTCATATTAGGATGTAATGAACTGCTTTCTGTCACTCTAAAACTTTGTAAATATTATTAACACAGTATCTTAAAACTTTCATTATTATTTAATGAACACTAAATAGCATAAACTGTAATTTTCGTTATATTAGCATAGTATCTGATGATTTTATAACATTATTGATGATATTATTGCTGTAAGAAAATGACTGCAAAACAGCATACAGTATTTAGCAGTGCACAGTGATTATTTGCAGAACTGGTGAGGAAAGGAACATATAAAAAATTCTGACTAGGGAATATACAGGATGATGAGACATATGGATTTGTGTTTGAAACTCTGTCTGCAGAAATGTGAGCCTGGATTATTACCACTACACCATCTTGTTTGAGTCCCCTACAACCATAAGAAGTAATAGCTTTCTTGGTACTAGAGGGAGTTATAGATGGCAAAAACTGTAAGAGAAGACACAATTTGAAATATATCCAATAAATTGCTGACAATGTTGGGAGTAAGAGCTACAATGAGATGAGAAGTCAGAATGGGAGGTGAAGTCACAGTCGTCTGCATCAAATCAGTCACACAACTGATTTAAGAAAAAGAAAGAAAGAAAGAAAGAAAGAGGAAGAAGAAGAAAATCTCCCCTATTGTGTTGTGGTTTGGAGTCCATGTTAACACATTAATTTGTTTTTATTTTATACTGTTATCACTAGATGGAATGACGTATGTTGCCTACAGCTGTGGTCTGTGTAAAGCATTCAACTGAGTAGTTCACAAAATTCTGCTTACAAATGCTGAATGCTATGACTAAACGATAAACTGGGAATGTGGCTCAGGTCATATCTAGATGACAGAAAGCAGAAGGTAGTGTTGAATGATTCTGCAATGGCACCTGTCTGCTCTGACTAGTGCATAGTGGAATGTAGGGAAGCAGAGGGCTCGGTGCTTGCACTACGTGTAAAGGAAACACCCAGGTGGGAGGAGAGGGTGTTTAAACTGAAACCATACGTTATATCACATCACATTATATTACATTAGTAACTGAAGTCTTCAAGCCAGCGAGGGGGGTGGATGGTTCTGCCTGACTGGGTGAATACTCGTACAGCAGTTGAGGGATTCGGGGAGGGGACAGTGGGTTGTGAGGAGCTGGGGTAGCGGACCTGAATGCCTGTTGCAGTATGTAGGACTTTTACAATTGATAGGTCAGTACCAACAGGCAAGGGGGCAGACTGGAGAAGATGAATGTGGGTTAAGTTGTCATTGGGAGCACCCAGGAAGCGTCCGTAACTCTAGTTTCAGTATGGTTTTAACATCAGAGCACAATGCGGCGAGTTCAGTACCCTCTGTTTGCAATTTAGGAAGTTCACTGAGGTCCAGTTGTGAAGATAAAACTGACACATGGGATAGAAAATTGGCGATGATGTTGTCTGCCCCTCTGATGTAACATATGTCATTCATTAACTGATATATGAGGTCCATATACTGAAAACGTCTCGGGGATGAGTCCTTGCCTGGGTTATGGAGAGCGTATACCAGTGGCTAGTGGTTGGTAAAGACCACAAGATGGTGACCTTTGATATCGTCTTGGAAATATTTGGTAGCTCTATAAATAGCAAATAGTTCCCTGTCAAAGGTTGACCATTTACATTGGGAAGTGGACAATTAGTGAGAGAAAAATCCGAGCGGCTGTACAACAGAACCCATGGTTTGCTGAAGTACCACCCCCACTGCTGTATCACTCGCGTCTGTAGCAAACAAGATGGGAGCATCAGGAGCGGTGTGAGTGAGCGTAATGGCCATCTGTAAGGCTGACTTTAGGTTATCAAATGCGTGATGCATATCTGGAGTCCACTTGACTGCCCAAAACCCTTAAGTGTTTTTTCCTGTGATAGCATCCATCAGTGGGGCTTGTATGTTGGTGGCATAGAGGATGTGTTTGTGGTAGCAATTTACCATTCCAAGGCAGTGGCAGATGCCCTGAAAATCTTTGGGCAAAGGCACTGTACTAATGGCCTCGACCTGTTCGGGTAGGGGGCAGATGCTGTTGGCAGAAACCCCGTGGCCCAGAAAAGTGACACTAGTGTGGCGGAATTGTGATTTAGCATTGTTCACTGTGACACTGTTTGCTTGCAATAGTTGTAACACTGTACTTAAATGGAGTTCATGTTCCTCAAGGGAGGAAGAAAAAATTAACAAGTCATCCAGGTACACATATGCAAAGTCCAGTTTTCCAACCAATGAGTCGATGAAACATTGCCACATCTGCGCAGCATTTTTAAGGCCAATCAGCATAAACAAATACGCAAACAACCCAAATGTTGTGATGATAGTGGTTTTTTCAATATCCTCTGGTGCCATTGGCAGTGGGTGGTACACCTTTTGACAGTCGATTACACTGAAAATTTGTGCCCCGTGCAGTTGGGAAGCAAAGTCTTGAACACTTGGGATGGAATAATTATCTAGAATTGTTCTGGTGTTAAGTGCCTGATAGTCACCACAGAGATAGAAAATGTCATCTTTCTTGCGCACTAAGTGAATGGCTGATGACCAACTACTAGAAGAAGGGCGAATAGTCTTACTGTCTAAAAGTTCTTGAATAATAGATTTGGCATGTTTAAGTTTTTCCGGATTTAAATGCCTAGCCTTTGTGCATACTGGTGGACCTCTTGTGGTATTGATTCTATGGACAATACCATTGTTGATTGTGAACACCAATGGGGGTGATGGACCCGCACCCAATGCAGTATGACTAACCTGTAATGCACATGCTTGTGTGTCCCAGGCCAGTGGGTCAGCAGCAGTGGTAGTGATCCACTGGTAGTCCTTGTCATGGAGCTCGGTGGGGTACTTGGTAGTGTCATGGACACAGTTTCTGTCAGGCAGTAGGAACATCACACGGTGTCAGCGGCGGGTGTGAGGGAGTGGTGCGGGGGTTTGGGAGCATGGCCATGTGTCACAGCTGCGTGACCTGCTTATGAGTGTCCATGAGCTTGGCTTACCCAGTTGCTATGTTTAAGCAGAGGGCTTCATTGCTGTCTCAAAATTTGTTTTTGTGTGATCTAAGAGAGAGCACTGCAACAGCGGTTTCAGCTAGCTCACACAATAGAGTGGCACTCTCGGATGAGAGGGAAGAGAGATCTGAACTGGTGGTACTGTCTATCGAGTTAAAGGTTAGTGTACCTTGTTGTAGGTTAGGTGAAAGTGCGTGGGCTAATGTCCTGCAGTTTAAGGCTTAAATTAGTTATTCCATGAGATTGAATCAGGGAATTTTTGGCAGCTCAAAGTGGGGGGCAAGGCTGAAGGTATCACACTAACCTTGGCCCCCGTGTCAACTAGAAATGAAAGGCAAGACACTGCATCTTTCACATACAAGCGTCCTGGCACATGAGGTGAAGAAGTGTTAAGTGATAGGCATCTGTGCGGTGCAACACAGCCCGTAGTGCCTGAAATGGGTTGCATTATTAGTTTGGGAACGCGCATAGAGAACGCCAAAGCAGGAATGGAAATAACACCAAGTGGGACGGTGCATGGTGTCATCTGTCATGCTAGCTGAGGTCAAAGTGGCAGTGGAGGGAGTCTTGTTTGTAGATTGGTCTGATGGCAGTGTTGCAGTAGTGCTGGTAGGAGAGGAGTTACGGCAGTGGCTGCCAGGTGGTGTTGGGTCTGCGCGCATGCATGTAACGAGTCGTGCGCACTCTGTACTGTATGATGGAAACTGCCACGCAGTTGTGCCAACCCCTGAGGCCTGAGGGCCCTCTGGGAGGGGGGGGGGGGGGTATGCAGGGTGGGCAGAATGTTGTAAACCTGGTCTGCGATCTTAAGTTTAGCATCTAGTGGGGCCGAAGTTACATGGAGAAGGTGAATTTAAACTTCTGGAGGAAATTTGAGCAACCATATGGCCCAAAGTGTAGGTAACGTCCGGCTTGTGATGTGTGTCAGTCATGGCGTGGAGATGATGCCAGAGCTGTGACAGGGATCTGGAACCAAGCAACTTGTGACTGATGAGGCAGATAGCTTCCTCTGTTGATGTGGATAGTTGCCCAAGGATGGTGCATCAGGTGAACGCATATTTATCTGTAGTGGGGATTAAAGCCACAATATCGAAGATCAGGTCCAGTTCATCATGGGGGTGACATAGTAAGCAAAGGAGCTTCGAGTTGTCATCAGCGATGCCTTGTAGCTGCAGGACGTGGTTGACCAAGGCAAACCATGTGCGTGGGTGGTACTTGCAAATGGGTGGTAGCTTATGACAATGGATGGGGAAGTCTTGACATAACTGTTTGTCAGAAACTGTCACTCCCTGTCCATAGCTCTGCAGTGTAATTGGCTTGGGTGCAGTAGTGGTGTACCAGCATCTGACACTGTCAGTGGCACGCGACACAGAAGTCACAGTTGGCTGGACCTTGGTCAATAAATCAATGAGTCAGGTGTTCGACAGATAACGCCGACAGGTGTAGAATGGACTAGCCCAGCAGAGTCAACCAATGTGCGAAGAACGATGGAGTACAGTTTCTGGGCCCCTCTGCTACAGGTGCATTAAAACTGATAAAATCACCTAGTGTTTGTGGAACACGTGCGGCATACATGGCAGGAACAGTGTGTGCTGTCGGAAACACTCATAAAGCGGATGCTGGTAGAGAGAGAGAGAGAGAGAGAGAGAGAGAGAGAGGGTGAGTGTGAGTGTGTGTGTGTGTGTGTGTGTGTGTACAACTGCTGACTTATGTACGGTAACAAAAAGTTATTATTCACACCTGATGCCGGCACACATGTCTGTGGGAATGTAGAAGCACTGTCCTGTTGAGTACAGCTAGTCAGTGTGTTTGGGAACTGTGTCAAACTATTGCAAACACAAGGTGGATAATTGGAAAACCATGCAAAAGTGTCTGTTGGAAAACCTAGTTGGCAAGTGTGCAGTGTAGTGGGTGGCAAGCGATCCATTGTGTAGCACTCGACAGTAAGAGAGTTCATTGTAGCTCTCGCAAACAAAATTCAGGGCCACCAGTATGGGTTTAGTGTTGTAGGATTGCTGGATCCAATGATGTACGCTATACCATGTGTAATAAGCAGTATTTTATTAATCAGAAGCACACATATACAGTTATATACATTCTTGATTCTTGTTGCATGTGTGTACTGTTTCACGCGGCCACAGACTGCTCGCAAAGAGCTTGCCAAACAAAGATATTAGATGCAACTTGGTTGATAGTCACCACAGACTCTTTAGTTTCAGTGATATTGGTAAAGGTGATCTTTTATAGCCTATGGAAAAACAAGCCATTTTGGAAGGAAACAGAAACAATGTTGTTGTGCAACCTGTGATAAAAAACAACAACTTAAATAACACCACACCAGAACAGTCAAATAAGTCTAAAACAATGCCACAAAAGTGGGTACCAAAGGAACTGAATACCATGAATGTTGGCAGTAAAGTAGGTTTGACAGTTAATATTCCTTGTATGTGAAATGAAGAAATCTCTCGCGATGACTGCAGCTTATTCAAGGAAGTTTTCTATGAAGAATTTATGGAGTACATTTGTAAAGAGACAGTGAAAATATACACCCTATTTCTTCAACTTGTTCATCCATTAATATGTTCATTCTCATTACATGACATAGTGGATCTCTACTATGGACACAACAGGATGAAACAATTTATAATGGGAAAACCTATTCATTATGGGTAGAAGTAGTGATGTCTTGCAACATCTGAGTGCAGTCCATACACAGGCAAAGAAGAAGGAAAAGCATTGGGCACTTTAATTACAGGAAAATTTTGTGTAGGTTTTCTCCCTCTCATTCTGTTGTCTTTATTAACAACTGTTTCAGCTCACTTCCATGCTTGGAATCAATAAGCAAGAATGAATTACACTGCATTGGCACTGTCTGAAGAGATAGGATTGAAAATTCATCATCAAAAGACTTAAAGAAAAAGGAACCATGTGGTTCATATCATGTTCTCCAAAATGAACCCCGCTAAGGTGGCATGGCAACAACCAAATAACAGTAGCAACAAACCTGAAAATTAATGATTGTTTCACCATGGGGACCCAAAAGAGACAGAGTGAAGCAGAATGAAAGCATGTAACCATTCCTCAATCAAATTAGTACAACTCTAAAACAAAGGGATGGAAGGCGTTGATCTTTTTGACCAACTATGAGGTCTGTATAGAACCAGGATTCTGGGTACTGACCACTTGTTAGAGTCTATCTTGACAGTAGCCTCATCAATATGGAAGTGGTGTATAGAAAGATGAAGATTAATTCTGACGAAGATTGTACTATCTCTAATGATGTCAGCAGAAATGGATAAACCTCAAGGGCCTATGCCCAAATCCATAAGCGGTGTAGCAAATTATATCCACAGAGACAAGTTGGATACTTGATGGACAAAATTCTCACTCAGAGGAGATGTAAAAATTGTGGAGAATGCACAAAATGTCATGTTGTAAAATGTAATGTTGGTCTTCACTCTTTTTCTTTTAACAATGTTAGAAGTACAAATTGTCTAAAATACAGAAAAAATTTGCTTTTATAATCTGATGTAAGCCTTCATCCACATTTTTTCCCCAATACCATCAGTGACCGAATTATAAATGTATAAAATAGTAAAGTATCAGCTTTTTATGAAAAAAATAAGACTTAAGATTGTTTCCTTGGTACATAAAAATTACATTGTGCTATTGAAATGTAAATGTAAATGTCTAGTGTATGTTTTATCATAAGCAAAATAAATCTATGTAAAAATTTAAAAAAATACTATTTTAGTCATTTGTGCATCCTGTTAGCCTTAAAAGAACTACTCTGACTTAATTTCATCATAATCAAGAACAAAAAAAATTTTGCGCATTAATGGGTTAGACTGTTGGTCCACACATAAGGACAGAAGATTAAATTGAAATGTCCCATTGACAATGAGGTCACTAGAGACAATTTAGAAAACCACAGAAAACCTAAATCTGGATGACTAGATGGGGATTTAAACCACTGTCCACAGAAATGTGAGTCCAGAGTACTACCACTACACCACCTTGCTTGATTCCTCCTGCAGCCATCAACCACCTTTCTAAGTAAATTTAAAGTTGTTAGAAGGCAAGGGACATCATCTCCAAGAGGACTATCCCTTGTATAGCACAGCAGTGTTCAATGACAATTTTGGGTTGAGAATGGCTTTCATTTTCTTTATGTTTTCTTTTTCCCCATAAATTACTTGAAGCATGATGATTCCCTCTGAAAATGCAAAACTTCGCGCGCGCGCGTGTGTGTGTGTGTGTGTGTGTGTGTGTGTGTGTGAAAGGGAGAGTTGGGGCTGACATGCCCCTAGGTGGATCCATTGTGTTTCAGTGCAGAAATGTTGCTATACTACTCTGTAGAGATATATCAACGATGATAATATATGTCCTAATGCTGCTGCAATGCACAACAATTTCAGTTTGTCTCAAACTTTGGTAGAAAATCCGAAGAAATTCTGGTCGTATGTAAAGTACACAAGCGGCAAGACACAGTTAATACCTTTGCTGCGCAGTGCCGATGGCACTGTTACCAACGACTGTGCCGCTAAAGCGGAGTTATTGAACGTAGTTTTCCGAAGTTCCTTCACCAGGGGAGATGAATGGAATATTCCAGAATTTGAAACACAAACAGCTGCTAGCATGAGTTTCTTAGAAGTAGATACCTTAGGGGTTGCGAAGCAACTCAAATCGCTTGATACGGGCAAGTCTTCAGGTCCAGATTGTATACTGATTAGGTTCCTTTCAGATTAGGCTGACACAATAGCTCCCTACTTAGCAATCATATACAACCGCTCACTCACCGATAGATCTGTACCTACAGATTCGAAAATTGCGCAGGTCGCACCAGTGTTTGAGAAGGGTAGTAGGAGTAATCCATCAAACTATAGACCTATATCATTGATGTCGGTTTGCAGTAGGGTTTTGGAGCATATACTGTATTCAAACATTATGAATCACCTCGAAGGGAACGATCTATTGATACGTAATCAGCATGGTTTCAGAAAACATCGTTCTTGTGCAACGCAGCTAGCTCTTTATTCACACGACGTAATGACTGCTATAGACAGAGGATCTCAAGTTGATTCTGTATTTCTAGATTTCCGCAAAGCTTTTGACACCATTCCTCACAAGCGACTTCTAATCAAGCTCTCAGTTGTGCGACTGGATTCGTGATTTCCTGTCAGGAAGGTCGCAGTTCGTAGTAATAGACAGCAAATCATCGAGTAAAACTGAAGTGGTATCAGGTGTTCCCTAGGGAAGCGTCCTGGGACCTCTGCTGTTCCTGATCTACACTCCTGGAAATGGAAAAAAGAACACATTGACACCGGTGTGTCAGACCCACCATACTTGCTCCGGACACTGCCAGAGGGCTGTACAAGCAATGATCACACGCACGGCACAGCGGACACACCAGGAACCGCGGTGTTGGCCGTCAAATGGCGCTAGCTGCGCAGCATTTGTGCACCGCCGCCATCAGTGGCAGCCAGTTTGCCGTGGCATACGGAGCTCCATCGCAGTCTTTAACACTGGTAGCATGCCCCGACAGCGTGGACGTGAACCGTATGTGCAGTTGACGGACTTTGAGCGAGGGCGTATAGTGGGCATGCGGGAGGCCGCGTGGACGTACCGCCAAATTGCTCAACACGTGGGGCGTGAGGTCTCCACAGTACATCGATGTTGTTGCCAGTGGTCGGCGGAAGGTGCACGTGCCCGTCGACCTGGCACCGGACCGCAGCAACGCACGGATGCACGCCAAGACCGTAGGATCCTACGCAGTGCCGTAGGGGACCGCACCACCACTTCTCAGCAAATTAGGGACACTGTTGCTCCTGGGGTATCGGCGAGGACCATTCGCAACCGTCTCCATGAAGCTGGGCTACGGTCCCGCACACCGTTAGGCCGTC
This sequence comes from Schistocerca cancellata, assembly GCF_023864275.1. Lineage (NCBI taxonomy): Eukaryota > Metazoa > Arthropoda > Insecta > Orthoptera > Acrididae > Schistocerca > Schistocerca cancellata. The sequence continues at coordinate 252,146,545 of NC_064629.1, forward strand.
TTCCGCTCACGCCCCAACATCGTGCAGCCCGCCTCCAGTGGTGTCGCGACAGGCGTGAATGGAGGGACGAATGGAGACGTGTCGTCTTCAGCGATGAGAGTCGCTTCTCCCTTGGTGCCAATGATGGTCGTATGCGTGTTTGGCGCCGTGCAGGTGAGAGCCACAATCAGGACTGCATACAACCGAGGCACACAGGGCCAACACCCGGCATCATGGTGTGGGGAGCGATCTCCTACACTGGCCATACACCACTGGTGATCGTCGAGGGGACACTGAATAGTGCACAGTACATCCAAACCGTCATCGAACCCATCGTTCTACCATTCCTAGACCGGCAAGGGAAGTTGCTGTTCCAACAGGACAATGCACGTCCGCATGTATCCCGTGCCACACAACGTGCTTTAGAAGGTGTAAGTCAACTACCCTGGCCAGCAAGATCTCCAGATCTGTCCCCCATTGAGCACGTTTGGGACTGGATGAAGCGTCGTCTCACGCGGTCTGCACCTCCAGCACGAACGCTGGTCCAACTGAGGCGCCAGGTGGAAATGGCATGGCAAGCCGTTCCACAGGACTACATCCAGCATCTCTATGATCGTCTCCATGGGAGAATAGCAGCCTGCATTTCTGCGAAAGGTGGATTTACACTGTACTAGTGCCGACATTGTGCATGCTCTGTTGCCTGTGTCTATGTGCCTGTGGTTCTGTCAGTGTGATCATGTGATGTATCTGACCCCAGGAATGTGTCAATAAAGTTTCCCCTTCCTGGGACAATGAATTCACGGTGTTCTTATTTCAATTTCCAGGAGTGTATATAAATGACCTGGGTGACAATCTGAGCAGCTCTCTTATGCTGTTCGCAGATGATGCTATAATTTACCGTCTAGTAAGGTCATCCGAAGACCAGTATCAGTTGCAAAGCAATTTAGAAAAGATTGCTGTATGGTGTGGCAGATGGCAGTTGACGCTAAATAACGAAAAGCGTGAGGTGATCCACATGAGTTCCAAAAGAAATCTGTTGGAATTCGATTACTCGATAAATAGTACAATTCTCAAGGCTGTCAATTCAACTAAGTACCTGGGTGTTAAAATTACGAACAGCTTCAGTTTGAAAGACCACATAGATAATACTGCAAGGAAGGTGAGCTAAAGGTTGCGTTTCATTGGCAGGACACATAGAAGATGCGACAAGTCTACTAAAAAGACAGCTTACACTACACTCGTTCGTCCTCTGTTAGAATATTGCTGCACGGTGTTGGATCCTTACCAGGTGGGATTGGCGGAGGACATCGAAAGGGTGCAAAAAAGGGCAGCACGTTTTGTATTATCACTTAATAGGGGAGAGAGTGTGGCAGATATGATACGCGAGTTGGGATGGAAGTAATTAAAGGAAACATATTTTTCGTCGCGGCGAGAGCTATTTACGAAATTTCAGTCACCAACTTTCTCTTCCGAATGCAAAAATATTTTGTTGAGCCCAACCTACATAGGTAGGAATGATCATCAAAATAAAATAAGAGAAATCAGAGCTCGAACAGAAAGGTTTAGGTGTTCATTTTTCCCGTGCGCTGTTCGGGAGTGGAATGGTAGAGAGATAGTATGATTGTGGTTCGATGAACCCTCTGCCAAACACTTAAATGTGAATTGCAGAGTAATCATGTAGGTGTAGATGTAGATGTAAATGAAGATGAAACCAATGATTGACCACACAGAACTCAGGTCATATATCAATATCTTCAAGGGCAAACAACTTAGTCCACAGGGTATCTGTTTTCATTCTCACACCTAAATGTAAATGTAGATGATTGGAATGCAGAACAAGGATGTACATAATGTACCAATGACTTTGATTCGTTGGCAGAGCACACAGAAGATGCAACCAGTCTACAAAAGGCACTGCCTGCACTTTGATTGTCTGTTCTGTTCTGAAGTACTGCTGTGTAGTGTGACAGAGGACATAAAAAAAGTCCGAATAATGGGAGCTCACTTTGTTGTATCATGAGATAAGGGAGAACATCTCATAGATATGATACATGAACTAGGGTGGCAATAATTAAAACAAAGGCATTTTTTATTATTGCAAAACCTTCTCATGTAATTTTAATCACCAACTTTCTCCTCGAAATGCAAAAATATTTTGTTGGTGCCCACCTACATACGGAGAAATAATCATTGCAATAAAATAAGGAAACAAGGAGCCCACACAGGAAGATTTAAGAATTTGTTTTGCTCATGCATTGTTCGAAAGCAGGATGGCAGAGAAATAGCTTAAAGATGTTGCAATGCTTAACAGTGAATTGCGGAGTAGTCATGTAGATGCAGATGTAAAAATACAATTCTCTGTGACAAGTAGAAAGGCCACCAGGATGCATTAGTGTTCATGTTCAGTGTTGTCACCAGGCTCGTTAGCATATATAAGGAGCAAGTACAATGTAAAATGTTGAGTGATCACTGTGAAGGACGGACATCGAGATGCCACATTCTCAAGTGAGGCAGTATTACCAGTACCTGTCAGAGTCTGGAAAGGAGCCTCATTGTGGGTGTCCATTTGGCTTATTGTTCAAATTGAGCAATACATGCATATTTGTGTGCAATTCAAATACGTAAGTGGCCCATGATGAACTATGTGGGAATGAGAAGACTGGCATACTCTTTGCCAAGCTTATGGTCAAACATGGCTGACCACCACGGGGGTGGACGACTACATTGTGGACCAAGCACTTTGTAACTAGTTCCTCTCTGCATCTGCCATCCAAGAACAAGTAACTGACTTGTTGTAACAATTTGTGTCAACTCACACCATTGGTCAGAGACTAGCAGCAACAACACTAGAGAATTACCACCCCCTGCATAAGCTGTCATTAATTCTACAGCACGAAAATCTGTGTCTGGGATGGTGCAATAACTGGGAAGTATGGACTGCTGATGAATGGCATCACATTGTGTTTGACAATGAATTGCAGTTCTGCCCTGCTGCAGAAGGTCCTAATTGGCAAATATGGCAGTGACCTTTGGAGAGGTCCCATTCTTCCAATGTTTAGGAAAGGTGCAGTGGTATTACTCCTGGCATCATGGTATGGGGGGCCTTAGAGTATGACTTCAGGTTATGGCTGCTAGTGATTGAGGGAATGCTGATTGCACAATGGTACATCATGGACATCCTGTCCCCTCATGTATTACCGCTCATGTGACAGTAAAATGGTGCCTTTTTATTGGACAATGCTTGTCCACACATGGCACATGTATTTATGAACTGTCTTCATGATGTTGAGGTTCTCCCACGGCCAGCAAGATCCCCAGAAGTGTCCCCAATAAAATATGAGTGGTACCAGTTCAGAAGTTAACTGCAGGATATCAAGGACCATTGACAACAGTTGTGGGATGGTTTGCCTCAGGAGAGAGTACAATGGCCTTATGGCATACTTCCCAACTGTATCAGTACACACCACCAGGCCAGAGAGGGTCCAATATCATACTGATAAGTAGACTGAAGATGCCAGTTTCTTTGTAAATTTGTTTTGATATTGCACTCACTGAAATAAACTGACATACCCTTTCAGGCCATTAAGTTACATTTATTCCCTGGTCACTTTGTGAGTGCTTAACTTTTTTTTGACAGACAGTGTGTTTGGGATGCTCTTGATGGTCATGTTGCAACTCAGTCATCTTTCACTGTTTCCTGTTGTAGTGAAAGCAGATTTTTAAGAAGCTTATTCAGCTCTATTCTACCCTTCACACAAGGGATAACAAACATTTGTTTAATATAAAATTATCTTTCTGTAACAACAGACTAAGTTGCCCATCACTCCAAAAAACCAAACAATTCCTTATTGAAATTAAAAAAGTCCAAATACGTTTAGACTATTTTGAACATTTGCAGCAATTATAGTACAAAGGAAGTAAGCCTTATGGTTGTGAAACCACACACTCATTAAATAGAATCACTGTATGGAAATGTTATAGAAGTCCATGAAGGGCACATAACAAGTCAACATCTCTAGTCATACAGACAATTGGAAAGCACATAAGTACTATCCAAATGCAAGTCCTGTCCAGTCCAAGTAAACATCAATGGCCATTGTAGTTTATTTCACAGGGGCAGAGTTAATTAATGCAGATAGCAAAGGAAAAACTGAGGGCAAGCCTGCAGCCTAGTGGCCTTATACTGGCCTACTGTGGAATTTTACTTTACCAGCCTGTGATAGCACACCATCCAGCTTCCATGCATTTTGTATCATACTCATTAGAGACTGATCTACATCGTGTATTAATGCTACACATAGTCACATTTTCCACTATTTTGACTTTTGATATGCCCAAACAAACCACTGATTAACATGCCAAAGATATTTTACATTTGAACATGAATTCATTGTCGGAAGTAGTTTTATGGCTTACCTAAATTATATCATGTATGCTGCACTATAGCTTATTTTCAACAATTTCATGCATTAATTCTTGCACTTCATTTATCTTCCTTGGTATATCAAGACTGTAGTAGAACACATAAACTGCTAATAATATTAAATGCTCTTCATTGTTGGAATCAGCATATGTTACTTTAGACTGAGTTTAAAGAATGTCTGAATTTCATTGCACCCACTTATTAAAATTACATGAGTTTTTGGCTGAGTACTTCTTGGCCATTGTCAAGTGGAATGACTGTGAGTGTGTGGGGCCAAAAAAGAATTCCACTCAATCCAACTACCAGAGCAGTTCAGAGTCTAATGCGCTGATGCAACTATAACTGTTCAAATTAAATGTTTAAGTGAATGCTCGCCATAATTTGATGATAATGTTCATCAAACGCCACGCTAAATAATGTTAGAATGTCTGTCCCGCGGCGGCACGTGAAAATACCACGTACGCAAACTGAAGATAGATCTTTAAAGTCATCCCAGAATTAACACTTCACTCGAAAATGATTTCATGGTTACGCGTATCCCGAGTAACTTATTATGGCATCCGAGGCTGTTTATAGCAATGATACCGACGCGACGCGACTCCCAGCACAGGTGGTGCGCTAATCAGTGTCTGGAGAGAACTGGGCCTTTTTCTCTTATGCAGCATTTATATATATAAAGCCGCAGTGCGGACGGCTAAGGGAATGCCTGATCAAATCCACTCTCCAGACTAGCCGCTGGGCTAGTAATGCACCACTTTAAGTTATCGAATAAAACATTGCTTCCTTTGCTGATGGCCGATGAAGCTCTCAATTTAAATGTGCAATCAGCACAAAGGTAAGTAATCATAATAAAAGTCTAATGTGGCTAAGTCAAATATTTTGGGCGAGAGAATTAATTTAATTACACTACACGCAGTAGACGAGCTCTGAACTTGCCCTTTGGAGATACGTTATCACTATAGTTTTTTAGTTATTCAGTTGAAACTTCTCACATCTTTATGATTATAGCGGATCTCCCTTCTACTTAAATTTAAACATCCTAGCTTTATTTACTCGCCTACTTAATCTATCTTGCTTCCTTAATTTCTAAGACAAAAACCAGAAAATCATGAATTTCAACTAAAATTTTAATTTGTGAGATCCAGAATACTGTTTCTACTAAATTATTATGCAAAAGGAATCTAAATATAAATTTTTAAGTTTCTAGCTCTTTTCTGTTGCGCCAATGATTTTTACAGAAAAAGTCCAAATTTCGAAAATGGTTAAAGTTATTGAACTGATATTCAACACATATTGATTTAGTATTACTCCTGACATGCTAGAAACGTTTCAGGTTATTTACTTGATTTTTAAAGTATTGTGCAACATTTATGACGTCAGAGCTAGTTACAGCGGACTAGGCTGGCACACAGTGGAAAGACTGATGTGAATTCTATACGGCGTGAGTAGGCTGCTTCCCTACAAGTGGGCTGCTGATATGCCTTTCATATTCACTAGCTGTCAGATGTGACATCATTGCTGCCTGTGGCATCACCATATATGAGCAAATGTTGACTCAGCATTCAACATGCTCATTTCAAGAGGGTGATTACTGGAACCTATGTCATGCTGAGCTACAGGTCACCTTCTCTATATGGTATTATTGGTGATTTTTATTTCAATGGCTTCTTCAATTACACAATCACAGAAGTTGTTTGTGAGAGTTATGATAGATCTTTCATCAAATTTTCTCCAGAGTCTGTTTTCTAAAGTATGCTCAGTTAAAGCAGATTTCTCAGGTTGGTGTAGGTGATAAAACATCTTGTGTTCCTTTCTGCATTGTTCCACAGTGTGTACTGTTTGTTCGACATACAGCAGACCACACTCGCAAGGTATCTTATAAACCCCAGGTGTTCTGAGACCTGCTGCATCTTTCACTGGTCTCTGTATTTGACAGATTTTCAGCGGAGACCTGAAGATGAATTTGATCTGGTGTTGTTTCACCAGGCAGCTTATCTTGCCCAACACAGAGACACAGAAAGACAAGAAAGCAAGTTTCTCTCTACCTATTCCTGGTTGGTGGTGTTATTGTGAAGCTTGCATGAAATCACATTATTTATTTGATGGACGCTATTGTCGTTGTTGCTGAAGAACTTACGTAAGTGGCTCAAGGTTTGGGGCAGATTATCATTGACTGATAACATTCTTACACAATTCACCAGTGTTTGTAAAACAGTGTACTTCTGCGCCGGGTAATGATGACTGATGGCATGCAAGTACAGATTGGTGTGGTTGGGTTTTCTGCAGACACTGTGGTCAAGGCATCCATTTCATTTATGGCAGATGATAGCATTGAGGAATGGCAATGCTTCATCTGTTTCTACCTCCATCATAAAAGGATGTTACCGTTAATGCTGTGGAGATGTTCCAAGAACTCGTCAAGTTCCTCACACCTGTGGGGACTAATGTAATACCTGTCATCAATGTACTGAAAGAAACAACTAGGTTTCAGTGGTGCTGTGTCTAAGGTAATATCTTCAAAATCCTCCATGAAGAAGTTTCAGGAGCTGGAGCTAATGGAGAACTCATTGTAACACCACCTATCTGATCGTAGTACCAGGTTTTGTACAGCTAATAAGAAGACATGAGAGTGTGCCTAAATAGCTTGACCACTTCACTGACAAAGAACTGGGATACTAGATCCAAACAATCTTTGACAGCCAAATTCATAAACAGCACCATCACATCAAAATTGACCATAATGTCACCCTCGCTATGTTGAAGATGGTTAATTTGGCTTGCAAAATCTGCTGAATTTTTAATATGATGCTCGCAGTGTCCCACATGTGGAGTGAGGAGACTGGCCAAGAATTTCACCAACTCGAATGTTGGCAAACCAATGGAGGATATGATGAGGTGGAATGACATTCCATCCTTGTGGATCTTTGGTAGAGCAGAAGCAGTAGGTAGTTCAAGTGCATGTGGGAGAAGACTCTGCACCACAGTGTCTTCCATTAAAAAGTGCTTGAGAAGTTCAGATATATTTCTTATTATACTTGATGTTGGATCATGTTGGTGTTTTGATAAGTATCTTCATCCAGTAGCATGCAGATATTCATATCATAGTGTGCATGTTGCATAATTATGGGTGAATTCCCCTTGTCAGTGGGAAGGACCATAATGCTCTCATCATTGCGTAGTGCTCACAGGCTCTCGTGCTCAGCGATGGTCATATGGGGTACTGGTAACTTTGGTTTCGTGAAACTATAACTCGCTTCAAGCCATATTTCATCTGCTATTTCATTTGGGAGTTAGTGGACTGCCTGTTCAGTGCCACTTATTATATCACAGATGAGAATGTTAAGTGGTGGAGGTGGAAAAATGAGTCCTTTCTTAAGTGCCGACATTCCATCCATGTCTGTATCTCTCACTGTCAAGTTAATGATGAAGCATTCTGAGAATCAGTGGTCTGCACAGTCTTGATGCAGAAGGTGTCTGTTTCTGCCTCTCTATAGTTCATTTCTGTGATAATGTTTGTTGGGAAACCATTGCTGGGTCAACACATTCCCAGTCCAAGGCTGTGAGTGTCCTTGATTGTTGCAGATGCAAGGGCATAAGAGTGCCTCGCTTCAAATCCAGCTATGCCTGGTGTTGCACATCCTTTCTTGCAGTAGTGTGAAGCTGGCGCAATGAAATATCCTCCTGGAGATGGTGGTGTTGATATGATGGGATCTCACAGCAAATTGTGGAAAAAACTTCTCATCACAGTAGTGCAGTAGGAAAGTCAGCAAACTCAATACATCCAGTTTACCATGGAGGTAGAAAAATATGATGCATTGTCCTTCCTGGAAGTTCTTATCCATTGCAAATGAAATGGATGCCTTGGCCACAGCGTCTATAGAAAACCCACCCACACTGATCTGTCCTTGCACATCATCAACCATCATCACCTGGCACAGAAGCATACTGTTTTACAAGCATTGATGCATCATGCAAGAATGATATGAGATGCTGGTAACCTACCCCTTTAGCTGAGCCATCTATGGAAAGTCTTCAGGAATAATGGCTATAACATCCATCAAATAAATGAAGTGATTTCATGGAAGACTCACAACAAGACCACTGACAAAGAGCAGGAAAAGAATCTTGCTTTACTGTGGGACAATGCAGGAAGGAGCATGAGAGGTTTTATTGCCTACATTACCTCAAGAAATCTGCTTTAGCTGAGCATCCTTTAGAAAACGGACACGAGATAAAATTTGATGAAACATCCGTCATGGCTCTCACAGACAGCTTCTCAGACTGTGTAATTAAAGAAGCCATTGAAATAAAAATCACAAACAACACCCTAAATAGAGATGGTGGTCTGCAGTTCAGCACGGCATGAGATCCAGCGATCATGCAGTTAAAGTAGGTGCATTGAACACCGAGTCAATATAGGCTCCTATATAATGATGCCACAGGCACCAGTGATGCCACAGCAGGTAGCTAGTGAGTGTAAGGCAAGTACCAGCAGCCTACTGGCAGTCATACCACTTGACAATAGCAAAGGAGTACTTGGTCGAAGATCATGTAATTTTAATAACTTAATGCGGTTGGAAACTGGAGAAATTTTTCTTCAGTTTACTCTCTCCTCTTGCTCTCTCTCACTCTCTGCAGTCTCCTGTCTACATTACTACATGCTCACTGCCCTCTACCCCCTTCCCCCCTCCTCCCACTCCCAACACAAATGCCTCAAAGTAACAGGCCAGAAATTAGAGCAGTTCTAATAAGTTGTCTCCACACTTCACATAAACTTCAGCAGATATATTTACTAATCCTGCTTATGGAATGAGCCTCATATCCTGCTCTGCTTTGTCTTTATTTATTCTCACACAAAACTGTAAATGAATATTCTGTGTTATGGACAGATCATTACTTAACCATAACATTCTATGTATTTGATGGTATAAAGCTTTATGGTATGAAATGGCTTCTTCTGTTAGAAATGGAGTCTTACCATGATAATAGAAGGCAGAGGGTGGTATTGAATACTAATATTTGGTGATATAAATGTAGACATTCGGTTTAAGAATAGAAAGGTTGATCACCTGCTAAATACATTAAGCTCCCTTAACTTCAGTTGCGTAAATGACAAACCCACAAGACAGGAAGCGTGACTAGATAACATAATTTGTAATTTTCTTCTAAACAAAACAGGATTCAACACAATCAAGCTAGGCATTTCAGATCATGAGGGACTATGTCTCAGACAAACTCTTAACAGCAAAGCAACTGAAACTTCTGCAGACTGTAGAAAAATTATAAGACAAATTAATGAAGCAAAGCAAAACAAGTGGATAAGTAAATTGAATTTAATAAAATGGGATAAAATAATAACCACTGCAGGTGGAAATGAATCTACCAACAAATTTCTATCACTGTTAATTGAATATTTTGAGGCAAATTGTACTAATCGCTGCAAGGAAATATTAAAGCAAAATCGTTAAACCAAACCACAAAATATAAAAAGCTGGTACACCCCACATCTAAGTAGAATAAGAATCATAATGCTACTCTATCATCATAGGTCCAAGCACAATAATGCTGACAAGGAAATGTACATGAAATTGTAAAGATTTACAGGTCTGAAATCAAGGCAGCTAAGTGCAGAGCAAATGGTACATATATACTGAACTCAGTAATTAAATGCAAAGCTGCATGGGAAATTATTAAAACAGAAACTAAATGTGATGATAAAGTATATCAGACACCAATTCCACCCAATATTTTAAATGCACATTTTGTCAGTCCTCAATTAGATAACAGCATAATGGAAAATGTGAGTAAGGCAGAGACACTGCTGCCAGAAATGAAGAGTAAGCAGACAGACAGCTTTAACTGGACTTGTGTAACTGAGAAGATGGTCAATGAATCAATAACTAAGCTTAGTAATTCTAGAGAAGAGGATTACTATGGTCTTTCAAATTATGTTTTTAAATATATCAGAAATCAAATTGTAATGGCACTGACTAAGATAATCAACAAAATTTTAAATGAAGGTAATTATCCAGAATGTTTAAAAATATCTGTAGCTAAACCTGTACATAAGAAAGGAGATATATCATCACCAGATAACTATCGACCAGTATCACTTATACCCATAATATAAAAAATAATAGAATACTGCATGCATAAACAGATGAGTGAACATTTTGAAAATAATGGTATACTCACCTCCTCACAATATGGTTTCAGATCCAGCCATTCTGCAGAGAAAGCAGTTGGGAGTATGGTAGCAAAAATATACAATTGTTTTGAAAATAAAGAAATTATCTGTGCAACACTGTTGGACCTCAGGAAAGCTTTTGATATGGTGTCCCACAATATTCTCATAAAAAAACTCTACCACTACAGAGTGAGAGGGAATGCAGTCATACTCAAACAATAGAAAACTGTTAGTTAGGTAAATAATCAAAGGTCAGACTGTCTCCCAGTTGTAAAGGATCTGTTTCTGGACCTTTCCTTTTCATTATTTATATAAATGATTTACCTGCAGTTGTATCATATGATGCAGTGCTATATGCTGATGACACAACACTCATCACATTTGATATCAGTCTTGATAATGTGCAACCTAGCATTGCAGCAGCAATGGAGTGGTGCAGTACTTGGTTTGAGGCAAATGTACTGCAGAAGAATGATGGTACAATTGAAGCTATTGTATTCAGTCTTAATTCTCCCAGTCATGATAATAAAACAGCAAAATTATTAGGATTTCATATAGATCAAAAGCTCAGCTGGGATACCCACACAGGGAACATATGTGGCAAACTGGCACATACCATGTATCTGCTGTACAAGCTGATGAGTTGTGTCAGTAAAGAACTTCTGTTATATGCATATTTTGCAATCTTCCATTCACACCTGAGTTATGGAATACTATTATGGGTCAATTCCGTAGGATTGAAATTAGTGTTTAAATGGCAAAAGAAGGCCATGAGGTGCATAACAGAACTTAACCCATATGAATCATGTTGAGATTATTTTAAGAAACTAAATATAATGATAATGCCTGGCCTGTATATTTATAACTGCCTTGTCTTTGTTAAAGAGAATATGAGTAAATTTGACTTAAGGAGAACAGTTCATGACCATAACATAAGAAGTGGACATACAATTAATATGCCATACACTAGGCTTGCAAAGACACATAACAGCTACAAATATCTAGGTCCTATCTACTTCAACCAATTACCTGAAAATGCTTGAACAGTGCCAGAAAATAAATTAAAAACCAGTCTGTCAATGTGGATCAAAAGTAAAGTAAGTTACTCTGCTCAGGAGTTCCTTGAGTATGTGACAAACGACCATTTTCCTTATCAGAATGAACTATAAATTAACTGCAAACTATACATATGCCACACTGTGTAACTATTTTATTACTGTTTCATGTTATTATTGTTCATTATCTGTTTGATTATTTATTTGTCATTCACTGAACTATGAAGTTCATTTATCTTGTAATTGATCTATTAGGAAACTTCTTGTCATTATTGACATTTGCACGAATATGTATTCTATCCATCTCGGATCATTATATTGTAGTTAATAACATCCGTCATGTCGAAGTTTATATTATTAATATTGTTATTATTATTATTATGTTAACACTGATGACACCAATTGCATGTAAATATGACCAACTGTGGACTAAAACATTTGTATTTGTTTGACAAATAGCATGAGATGGATAAAATTAAACTCTTAATGGGAAATGAAAAATACGTATCCCTTTTCCTAACTTTAACAGATGTCTTCCAGAGGCTTTGAAAGAATGTTACAAAACTATAATGTCTGCTAATTACAAAACTTGCTAATCAGTGTTCTTAACAAATTTATACCAAGCACAGCCCAGATAATAGCCTGCACATTTTCCACAGCAAATACTTTAATATTTATTTTAATGGAGATTTGTAATTTCAGAAAAATAAAAATAATCTAGTAATAAATCAAACACTCATTTCAGCACATTATGCAATTATAAGTATCTTCTGTGATGACTTGAATCCAAGAATATTAGCTTATTTTATATACTTCTACTACCCCCTATTTTAAGGGGCAATGCAGCTCAAGCAAATACAGTATTGGTTCAGAAAAACTGGGCAATAATAATGTAAACTGCATAACTAAAATTCTTGCGGTTACCTCATAAAAGATCCTGGAATTACATTTACTTCAGAGCACATTTATTCCTTAAAAGTGTATATTACAAATAACAATTATGAGTTTAAGATGAACTGTAATAATAATAATAATAATAATAAAGATTTTATTGTCTTTAGGCCATTACAGCAATTGACAACGTCAAATGAAGTTACAATTTATAATACAGTGTGATAAGGTATTGGCTACTGAAATATTTTAGCTTATATTACAATAAATGTACAGTGGGTCATCTGTTGGATTACTGCATTTTACAGTTGAAGAATTCATTGATATCATAGAACGGGTGGGCAATAAACCATTCATGCAGTCTTTCTTTGAATGTATGTTCAGGAAGATCCTGTATGGTATGTGGCAGCTTATTAAATAGCTTGTGTCCTGTGACTTCATAGCTATTTATTGATTTTGATAGTCTGTGGTAAGGTGTGTATATGTGTTTGATGCTTCTTGTGTTGTAACAATGTACATTTTCTCTACGTTTCACATCTTGTAGGTTCTTCTTCGTAAAGATTAAGACATTGTATATATAGAGGTTTATTACAGTCATAATTTTTTGTTTAGTAAATAAGGGTTTGCAGTGAGCCTTATGTGAGGAATTTGTAATTATCCTAATGGCTTTCTTCTGCAATAATAGGATGTCATGTATATGACTGCAGTTACCCCACAAGATAATGCCATAGGATATTATACTCTGGAAAAATGCAAAATAAGATGATCTGATGTATGTTTCAGGTACACAATTTCTGAGTTGTCTTAATAAATAAATTACTCTAGATAGTTTACTACTAATATAGTTTACATGTTGGCCCCAGGTTAACTTTTCGTCTAAATAAACTCCCAGGAATTTAACAGAACTAGGGTCATCAGATAGTGGCTTTTCTCTTAGAGTGAAGATTATCTGCTGAGTTTTATTTTCATTTAGCAGGAAACCATTTGCTCTGAACCAATATGCTGCATGAGTGAGTGTATTTTCAGCACAGGTTTTAAGATCATTAAGATTGTTACTGCTATGGAGAAAAGTCGTATCATCTGCATACAATACAGTGGTGGATCTAATAAACGAGGGGAGGTCATTGATCATTATCAGAAACAGGAAGGGCCCCAGTACAGATCCCTGAGGCACACCTACTTTAACATTTTCTATGTTTGACATTTCCTTACCAACACAAACTACCTGTTTACGGTTGTTGAGATAAGCTTTTAATAGTCTGAGACTGTTTTCTTTGATGCCGTAGAATTCTAGTTTCTCTAGTAGTGGCATGTGCTCAACACAGTCGAAGGCCTTGCTTAGGTCACAGAATGTCCAACTCTACATCCAGATAATGAGAACTGTGAGAAACCCAGTAGTACCAGTGTAAGATCAAAAGGAATGCCTCCTATAAGTTAGACTATTAAAATCCTAATGGTAAATTGCTAAAGGACTCACAACAAAGCACCAGAATTTGGAGTGCTCATGAAAGGCAGTGAAGCTCACATAATACTAAGTATAGGAAGCTGGTTGATACCCGAAATTGATAACAGTGAGATTTTTGGGGAAAGTTTAAGTGTATATCTAAAGGATAGGCAAATGGGAAATGGAAGTGGTGTATTTGTTACAGTAAACAAGAAACTCAGAAACAGAAGCTGCATGTGAGATTGATTGGGCAAGACTCAGAATCAGGGGTAGGCATAAAATGATAACTGGATCCTTCTATCACCCACCAGACACATTTATTTATTTTATTTTATTTTTTTTAATTTATTGTAATTTTTTTTTGCATGGAGACACCAACTGGTGTCTTTTGCAAACGTCATAGCATTTTTTTACAAGTTTAGTACTATATATATATATATATATATATATATATATATATATATATATATATATATATATATATGAATATAATAGAGGGAAACATTCCACGTGGGAAAAATATATTTAAAAAGAAAGATGATGAGACTTACCACACAAAAGCGCTGGCCCTCTCCCTTAAAACCCATATCCTTTTGTCTTTCCTTCTCCTTCCCTCTTTCCTGACGAGGCAACCGTTGGTTGCGAAAGCTAGATTTTTGTGTGTATGTTTGTGTTTGTTTGTGTGTCTATCGACCTGCCAGCGCTTTTGTGTGGTAAGTCTCATCATCTTTCTTTTTATATTATATATATATATATATATATATATATATATATATATATATATATATATATATATATATATATATATATATGTGTATATATAAAGAAAGAAAGATGATGAGACTTACCAAACAAAAGCGCTGGCAGGTCGATAGACACACAAACATACACACAAAATTCTAGCTTTCGCAACCAACGGTTGCCTCATCAGGAAAGAGGGAAGGAGAGGGAAAGACAAAAGGATTTGGGTTTTAAGGGAGAGGGTAAGGAGTCATTCCAATCCTGGAAGCGGAAAGACTTACCTTTGGGGGAAAAAAGTACAGGTATACACTCGCACACACACACATATCCATCCGCATATACACAGACACAAGCAGACATTAGACACAAGTATGTGTATATGCGGATGGATATGTGTGTGTGTGCGAGTGTATACCTGTCCTTTTTCCCCCAAAGGTAAGTCTTTCCACTCCCGGGATTGGAATGACTCCTTACCCTCTCCCTTAAAACCCAAATCCTTTTGTCTTTCCCTCTCCTTCCCTCTTTCCTGACGAGGCAACTGTTGGTTGCGAAAGCTAGAATTGTGTGTGTATGTTTGTGTTTGTTTGTGTGTCTATCGACCTGCCAGCGCTTTTGTTTGGTAAGTCTCATCATCTTTCTTTTTAGATATATTTTTCCCACGTGGAATGATTCCCTCTATTATATTCATATATATATATATATATATATATATATATATATATATATATATATATATATATATATATACAATAATTTATTTTAGTTTAATATTAACTTAAAGAGTATAAACACTTGTCAATCAAGAAATGTTTCAGTTTCACTTCTCCTGATGTAACCAAAAACATTAGAGAAAACCTCAATTCACTTGTACATAAGTTCCCCAATCATACTGTAATCATTGATGGAGACTTTAATCACCCAACAATTAATTGGAGAAATTACTGTTTTGTTGGTGGTGGGCATGATATGACATACTGTGAATCTTTGCTAAATGCCTTCTCTGAAAGCTACCTAGAAAAGATGGTTAGGAACCTCACTTATGATGGAAATCTATTAGATCTAATGGCAACAAATGGACCTGTTGTCTTTGAGGATGTCCACATCAAAACTGGTATCAGTTGTGGCAACAATGGCTGCCAAAGTACAAAGGACAACTAAAACAAGCAGAAATATATGTGTATGTTCAGTAAACTAGCTAAAAAATCTGTAGTGTCGAGTCTTGGTGAGCAACTTGAAACTTTTGTCACAGGTAAGGAGCATATTAAGGAATTCTGGCTTATGTTTAAAAGAATAGTTGATCACATACTGGTAGATAAGTACCCAGTAGAACAGTTCATAAAGGGAGGAACCTCCATGGTACTCAGTGCCTGTAAAAAAAACTTCTAAAGAAACAGATTACTGCATAACAGGTGAATTCTGGTTGTATGTAAAGGCTGCTAGTGGCACTAAAGTCAGTGTCCAGTCCCTAGCAAATAAGACAGTAACTGACATTGAGGGCAGAAAGCAAAATCTGAAATGCTTAATTACATTTTCAAATGTTTCTCTACAAATGAAAACCCAGTAGGATTATCCCAGTTTAATCCTCATACCACTGAAAAGATGGATGAAATAAGTATTAGCATCAGTGGTGTTGAGAAACAGCTGAAATGGTTAAAACTGAACAAAGTTACAGATCCCAATGGAAACCTGTTAGATTCTATACTGAATTTGCTGGTGAGTTAGTCCCTCTTCTAATTATGATCTATCATAGATCCCTCAAACAAAAAACCATGCCCAGTTCCTGGAAAGTCACATGTCGCATCTGTCTACAAGAAGGGTTGTAGAAGTGATGCACAAAACTACTGTACAATATCCTTGACATTGATTTGTTGTAGAATCTTAGAATATATTCTGAGGTCAAACATAATGATGTATTTTGAACAGAATAGCCACCTCATTGTCAACTAGCACGCATTTCAAAAACATCAATCATGTGAAACCCAACTTGCGCTTTGCTCACATGACATACTGAAAGCTTTGAATCAAAGCAACCAGGAAGAGGTAGTGTTTCTTGATTTCTGAAAAGCATTTGACTCAGTACTACACCTATGCTGTGCCAGGTAGCCACATGGTCTGAGTGGTTTTGCAACAATTCACGTGACTCCCCCTGTCAGAGGTTCGAGTCCTCCCTTGGTCATGGGTGCGTGTGTTGTCCTTAGTGTATGTTAGTTTAAGTCAGATTAAATAGTGTGTAAGCCCAAGGATCAGTGACCTCAGCAGTTTGGTTCCATAGGAACTTACCACCACCACACCTAGTACGATCATATGGGGTATCAAGTGAAATTTGTGACCTATTTTGAGGACTTTATGGTAGGGAGGAGGGTCATCATCAGATATAGAAGTAACGATGGGTGTGCCCCAAGAAAGTGTGTTGGGACCCTTGCTGTTCATTTTGCACATTAATGACCTTGCAGACAATATTAATAGTAAAATCAGGCTTTTGCAGATGATGCAGTTATGTACAATGAAGTACTATCTGACAGAAGTTACATGAATTGTTGTTGTTGTGATCTTCAGTCCTGAGACTAGTTTGATGCAGCTCTCCATGCTACTCTATCCTGTGCAAGCTTCTTCATCTCCCAGTACCTACTGCAACCTACATCCTTCTGAATCTGCTTAGTGTATTCATCTCTTGGTCTCCCCCTACGATTTTTACCCTCCACGCTGCCCTCCAATACTAAATTGGTGATCCCTTGATGCCTCAGAACATGTCCTACCAACCGATCCCTTCTTCTGGTCAAGTTGTGCCACAAACTTCTCTTCTCCCTAATCCTATTCAATACTTCCTCATTAGTTATGTGATCTACCCATCTAATCTTCAGCATTCTTCTGTAGCACCACATTTCGAAAGCTTCTATTCTCTTCTTGTCCAAACTATTTACCGTCCATGTTTCACTGCCATACATGGCTACACTCCATACAAATACTTTCAGAAATGACTTCCTGACACTTAAATCTATACTCGATGTTAAGAAATTTCACTTCTTCAGAAACGCTTTCCTTGCCATTGCCAGTCTACATTTTATATCCTCTCTACTTCGACCATCATCAGTTGTTTTGCTCCCCAAATAGCAAAACTCCTTTACTACTTTAAGTGTCTCATTTCCTAATCTAATTCCCTCAGCATCACCCGACTTAATTTGACTACATTCCATTATCCTCGTTTTGCTTTTGTTGATGTTCATCTTATATCCTCCTTTCAAGACACTGTCCATTCCGTTCAACTGCTCTTCCAGGTCCTTCACTGTCTCTGACAGAATTACAATGTCGTCGGCAAACCTCAAGGTTTATATTTCTTCTCCATGGATTTTAATACCTACTCCGAATTTTTCTTTTGTTTCCTGTACTGCTTGCTCAATATACAGATTGAATAACATTGGGGAGAGGCTACAACCCTGTCTTACTCCCTTCCCAACCACTACTTCCCTTTCATGTCCGTCGACTCTTATAACTGCCATCTGGTTTCTGTACAAATTGTAAATAGCCTTTCGCTCCCTGTATTTTACCCCTGCCACCTTTAGAATTTGAAAGATAGTATTCCAGTCAACATTGTCAAAAGCTTTCTCTAAGTCTACAAATGATAGAAACGTAGGTTTGCCTTTCCTTAATCTTTCTTCTAAGATAAGTCGTAAGGTCAGTATTGCCTCACGTGTTCCAGTATTTCTACGGAATCCAAACTGATCTTCACTGAGGTCAGCTTCTACTGGTTTTTCCATTCGTCTGTAGAGAATTCGTGTTAGTATTTTGCAGCTGTGGCTTATTAAACTGATTGTTCGGTAATTTTCACATCTGTCAACACCTGCTTTCTTTGGGATTGGAATTATTATATTCTTCTTGAAGTCTGAGGGTATTTCGCCTGTTTCATACATCTTGCTCACCAGATGGTAGAGTTTTGTCAGGACTGGCTCTCCCAAGGCCGTCATTAGTTCCAATGGAATGTTGTCTACTCCGGGGGCTTTGTTTCGACTCAGGTCTTTCAGTGCTCTGTCAAACTCTTCACGCAGTATCGTATCTCCCATTTCATCTTCATCTACATCCTCTTCCATTTCCATAATATTGTCCTCAAGTACATCACCCTTGTATAGACCCTCTATATACTCCTTCCACCTTTCTGCTTTCCCTTCTTTGCTTAGAACTGGGTTTCCATCTGAGCTCTTGATGTTCATACAAGTGGTTCTCTTATCTCCAAAGGTCTCTTTAATTTTCCTGTAGGCAGTATCTATCTTACCCCTAGTGAGATAAGCCTCTACATCCTTACATTTGTCCTCTAGCCATCCCTGCTTAGCCATTTTGCACTTCCTGTCGATCTCATTTTTGAGACGTTTGTATTCCTTTTTGCCTGCTTCATTAACTGCATTTTTATATTTTCTCCTTTCATCAATTAAATTCAATATTTCTTCTGTTACCCAAGGATTTCTAAGAGCCCTGGTCTTTTTACCTACTTGTTCCTCTGCTGCCTTCACTACTTCATCCCTCAAAGCTACCCATTCTTCTTCTACTGTATTTCTTTCCCCCATTCCTGTCAATTGTTCCCTTATGCTCTCCCTAAAACTCTGTACAACCTCTGGTTCTTTCAGTTTATCCAGGTCCCATCTCCTTAAATTCCCACCTTTTTGCAGTTTCTTCAGTTTTAATCTACAGGTCATAACCAACAGATTGTGGTCAGAATCCACATCTGCCCCTGGAAATGTCTTACAATTTAAAACCTGGTTCCTAAATCTCTGTCTTACCATTATATAATCTATCTGATACCTTTTAGTATCTCCAGGGTTCTTCCATGTATACAACCTTCTATCATGATTCTTAAACCAAGTGTTAGCTATAATTAAGTTGTGCTCTGTGCAAAATTCTACCAGGCGGCTTCCTCTTTCATTTCTTAGCCCCAATCCATATTCACCTACTACGTTTCCTTCTCTCCCTTTTCCTACTACCAAATTCCAGTCACCCATGACTATTAAATTTTCGTCTCCCTTCACTATCTGAATAATTTCTTTTATATCATCATACATTTCTTCAATTTCTTCGTCATCTGCAGAGCTAGTTGGCATATAAACTTGTACTACTGTAGTAGGCGTGGGCTTTGTGTCTATCTTGGCCACAATAATGCGCTCACTATGCTGTTTGTAGTACCTTACCCGCATTCCTATTTTCCTATTTATTATTAAACCTACTCCTGCATTACCCCTATTTGATTTTGTGTTTATAACCCTGTAGTCACCTGACCAGAAGTCTTGTTCCTCCTGCCACCAAACTTCACTAATTCCCACTATATCTAACTTTAACCTATCCATTTCCCTTTTTAAATTTTCTAACCTACCTGCCCGCGCTGACATTCCACGCTCCGATCCGTAGGATGCCAGTTTTCTTTCTCCTGATAACGACATCCTCTTGAGTAGTCCCCGCCCGGAGATCCGAATGGGGGACTATTTTACCTCTGGATTATTTTACCCAAGAGGACGCCATCATCATTTAATCATACAGTAAAGCTGCATGTCCTCGGGAAAAATTGCGGCCGTAGTTTCCCCTTGCTTTCAGCCGTTCGCAGTACCACCACAGCAATGCCGGTTTGGTTATTGTTACAAGGCCAGATCAGTCAATCATCCAGACTGTTGCCCTTGCAGCTACTGAAAAGGCTGCTGCCCCTCTTCAGGAACCACACATTTGTCTGGCCTCTCAACAGATACCCCTCCGTTGTGGTTGTACCTACGGTATGGTTATCTGTATCGCTGAGGCACGCAAGCCTCCCCACCAATGGCAAGGTCCATGGTTCATGGGGGGTTACATGAATTAGAAAATGAATAAACATGGTATCCTATGACTATAATGTTAGTGAGTCACTGTTGGAATTGGTCAGTTCATACAACTACCTGGGTGTAACAATTTGTCGGGATATGAAATGGAATGATCACATAGGTTCAGTTGTGATAAAGCACATGATAGATTTCAGTTTATTGGAAGTGCAATCAGTTTCCAAACTGATTGCTTACAAATCATTCATGTGACCCATCCTCTCTAGTGTGTGGGACGTGTACCAGATAGGACTAACAGGGATTTTTGTATTGTATTGTATTGTATTTTTATTGATCCAGGCAATCATAGTATTGTACAGCTGTACATATGATATTGGACAGGTCAAGAGAGCTATTTACAAGTAATTTTTACAAATTGATTTTTACATTATTTTGTAGCATATACAAAGCAGGGCAGCCTAAATGATCACAGGTTTGTTTAATCCGTGGGAGAGTGTCACAGAGATACTGGAGGAATTGAACTGGCCGGCTCTTGAAGACAGACATAAACAATCCTGAGAAAGTCTGTTAACAAAGTTTCAAGAACTGGTTTTAAATTATTACTCTAGAGATCTACTACAGCCCTCTATGTATCCCTCACATAGGTATTGTGAGTGGAAGATCAGAGTAATTACTGCACACACAGAGGCATTCAAACAACCATTCTTCCCATGCTCCATGAATGGAATAGGGAGAAACCCTAATAACTGGTACAATGGAACATACCCTGTGTCATGCACCTCACAGAGGTTTGCAGAGTACAGATGTAGATGTAGACATAGATGTAAATACATTACACAAAAATGAGTCTGAAGTCCCATATGGCTTTTTGTTTTGGGCTGAGGGTACTGTTTTATGGTGCAAAGGTTTTGAACTATCTACCATCAGTCATAAAGTAAGAAGCTCATGATACCCTACAAATCCAAAACAAAATTAAAATGTGTAACATTATCTCACTTTTTCCCAGAGTTACCTGATTTCCTGGAGTCTAGGGATGAACATTAACACTAATTTCATGACAAATAGCCACATTTGTATCAAACATGCCTCTGTTCTCACCACTTATATGTAACTGTTATTCTTGGATAAGTGTCATGGTGGTGAAGTAAGGCATTAAACCAGTAGCAGAAGACAAACAGCAGCTATATGCTATAACTGAGAAGGAAGTAAGTTGTTTTGAAAGAGTAGTTTTTCTGCTTTTTGTGAGCTTTTATAAATTTAACTCATATACCTACAAGTAGTATACAGCAGAGTAGTAATATTTTTTCGTGGTTAGAGTCTGTGGACCATATGATTCTGCTTGGTAGTGAAGGAACACTTACCTCTTCTCCATTCTTCTGGAAAGTAAACTTTCCATACATTAAAAAATTTCAAAAATTGCTAGAAATTGTTAAATCCTCTAGCTTTAGTTATTAAAGTTTAGCTTAAGGATGGTGAAGAAAAAAGAAATGTAGGAAGACTGAGAAGGATGTAAGGGATGGGGGAAAGTGAGGAGGGAAAATGGAGGGAGGACAAAGAGAAAAAGCTGAAGATGCAAAGAGAGGAACTGAGGGGAGAGAGAAAGGCAAGAGGTTGAAAAGGAGGTGGTGCAGAGAATGGAAAATCTGGATTTTGGGTAGAATGTCCCTCACCTCAGGACACAACAAGAGGGAGTCAGTGATGTGGTGGATGATGTGGTTGAACTTTCCAAAGCTGGGGTGTTTCTGGGTGATCAGAAGAGAGCAACTCAGTGGCTGATTAACAGGTTCACTGGTGTCTGAGGAGCAGATGACAGGAGAGAGACTTGTTTATGGATGAGCTGGATAGGATATTGTTTGTCAGTGAAGTCTCTTGTAAGTTTACTTCACAGATGGTGAAGTTGTAAGGAAGAGACTTGTTGACATGGAACAAGTTTCTTCATCAATAAGTCTCTTTCTTACAGTCTTGCCGTCCATGGATGAAACATATGCAGTGGAAAGCAAATCTTGCATGCTGTATGCTCCTTTGGCAACTGTAAACCTGTTATCTAGCAACCAACCGGCTCTCCTCTTATCACCCAGTATCACCTCGACCTTGAAAAGCTTAACCACATCCTCCACCAGGGCTCCCACTACCTCTTGTCTTACCCTGTGATGAGGGTAATTCTTTCAAAAATCCTACCCATATCCCCCAAAGTATTGTACCACTCCCCATCCACAGAATATCCTTGTCCATACCTATTCTAATCCTACTCTCAATCCTGCACCTCATGGGTCATTCCCCTGTGGGCAGTCCAGGTGCAAGATCCACCCCATACAATAAATTTCCTTTACTTCATGCGTATGGTCGCAAATTTTTTGTCATCAGACTACCAGTTTTGGTCTATAACGACCATCTTCAGATCTGCAGCAAAATATGGGAAAAACCCAAATATGTTAGCAGACAGTCTACAACTTAAAACAGTAAAATATACCATAGTGAACAGTATTACTGATGTACATGTGCATTTGTGTCCTTAAATATGATGAGGCATACCTGTTTTATAAAATATGTGCTAATATATTGGAGCCATAGCAGCATCATCAAATGTTAAACACAAAATCAAATGCAAGCATCATTAAATATATATAAACAACATCATATTCAAGACTCATCTTGTCAGCAGCACTACTGTTCAAAACAAACTGCTATACAGTAGCCACAAAATGTTTGTGTTGGAAGTTCACCAGATGTTGCTACTGAAAGCATACACATATCCTTCAATGACTAATTGTAAAATGTAAAATAAAGGGGGATACAATCAGTAAAGTTGTAGGCAAGCAGCCTATTTACGCCATATAGAATTCATATGCTTTCCATTGTGTGTCAGCATAGTCAGCTGTAACTAGCTACGACATTACTAATGTTGTGCAATACCTTAAAAGTAAAGTAAATAATCTGAAAAGTTAATAGCATGTCAGGAATAATGCTAAGATAATAATATGTTAAGCTTCAGTTTAGTAACTTTAACAGTTTCGAAATTTGGACGTTTTACGTAAAAATCATCGGCGCAACAGGAAGGAGCTAGAAACTTCAAAATTTATGTTTGAATCCTTTTTCATTGTAATTTAATGGAAACAGTATGCTGGATCTCGCAAAGTAATATTTTGGTTGAAATTCATGATTTTCTGTTTTTGTGTCCTAAAAGTTCAGAAGCAAGATAGATTATGTAAGTGATTAGTAAAGCTATGATGTTTAGATTTAGATAGAATGGAGATACACTATGATAACAAAAATGTGAGAAGTTTCCAAAAGGTAGCTATAAAACTATAGCTGTAGAGTCTCTCCAAAGGGCTAGTTCAGAGCTCATCTATTGCGTGCAGTACAACTAAAATATTTAACCTAGCCACATTAAAATTTTATTATAGATGTGTGCTAATTGCACAGCTAAATTGCGAGCTTCATTGGCCTTCAGTGAATGAAGCAGTTAATTATTTAGTAAATTGAAGTGGTGTTTTGTTAGCCCAGAGGCTAGTCAGTAAGGCAAATGTTGTCGGCTGCACCTTCAGCAGTCCGCACCATGACTATATAAATAAGAGCATGCGAGCTAGAGTAAGGCCCCAGTTCTCTTCTAGATTAGTATCAGCGCTCACTCTGTGTTGGAACCCGCGTTGCACTTGTGCAGTTGCCAGGAACAGCCTCGGATGCCATATTATGTAACTCACTATACACTTAACAATGAGTTTGCTCTGGGGTAAAGAGTTAATTATGGAATGACTCCAGTGATTTAGTGTCAGTTTGTGTATGTTGTATTTTCACATGTTGCCACAGGACAGACTTTCCACCATTACTAGCGTGGTGTCTGATGAGTATTAACATCAAATTTTGGCTAACATTCACTTTGAACATTTACATCGATAACGATTATTCAACAGTTTCATTATCTAGGGATAATAGGTTCCACGCAATAGACTCTCAACAGCTCTGATAGTACAATAGCTTTCAGAGTGCACAGAATAATATAAAAATTATAAAACACATAGCCAAAGAAGCACAATGAAGGAAAACAGACTGCCACTCATAATCAGCACCCTTCATTGGCACTAATGCCAGAATGCTGCATAGGCGAGAAATGGTTAAAGGTATGTGACAGCCAGAGAGCCCCTCTTAGTCATGTTATATATCAGCTATCCTGCAATTACTGTACAGCATTCTGTCCAGGAAAGTCTGTTTGCTCACATGAATGGTCACCATCAAACTGTGGCAAACTGTTAACTTGACCACCAAATTTCTGAACATGCTGCGCACCAAAGAAATGATTTCAATGGCTGCTTCACTATACAGGGCAGTTGGATACTGAAACACAAGTTTCTTTTAATTACACAGATGGGAATTGCCTCTCCAACATATCCTGCACTCTCAAAATTCCCCTGGCTAAATAACTGCTAACCTATCCACACTACCCCATCTTATCTTTCCCCTTTCTCTGCTGTCCACAACATTCCTTCTCTGTCCAGATTATGCACTATCTTCTCCCACCAACCTTCCCACCCCTATTTGGGAATTCTCTCTCTCTCTCTCTCTCTCTCTCTCTCTCTCTCTCTCTCTCTCTCTCACCTTCCCTCCCCCCTCCTCCCCCTCCCCCCTACCTTTTCTCTCCCCTTTCCAGCGCCTCCCCGTTCCCTCTCTCCTTCCTTTCTCTGTCTTCTTCTTCTTCACCTTTCTCTCTCTTCTTCTTCTTCACCTTTCTCTCTTTTTTCCCCTCATTTCCCCCCTCCATTTCCCCCTCTCACTCTTTCTACATCCCGTTTTGCTATATACTTTGGACTCTTTTCATCTTGTTGTCATTTCTCCAAAGGTCTGCTTCTAACCTGGTAGCACCTCCTTGCATCCTTCCCCACCCCATTCCCACCTCTATCAGCACAGGCAACTGATTTCAATAATCAAGTATCAATAATCAGTCTTTTAGTGGCCACATGAGTGTGTGTTTGGGTGTCTGTGTGGTTTTGTGTGTGAATGAGTGTACTCTTGTTAGAAAAAGGGCTGCTGCTAAAAAGCTAGTGTAAATGCTGTTTCCTGTTATGTGTTTCTGTGCTCCATGCATCAGCCAGCTATAGGTTGGTGATTGCCTTTCCTTTGTTTTACGCAAGTGGAACTGTATCATTTATGTTGATGAAGTAGCCCTTTTAGTATGCCTAATTGCCAAGGGACATGCAAACCTTTGTAGAACAATTCATAATTAGTCCCTAAACTCTTTTCTTTCATTTGTTTGTGCACAGCCTTATTAGTATACAGTAAATGATCCATCCCACATGGGGGTGGGGAAGTATCTGGCCAGTTTGTAGGAGGCCAGTCCCATACCCCAACATGACTTAATCCTAATTGTAGCAAACCTTCCATTTGTGTATAAACCAACCCTGTAGAAACTTCTAAGACTACTTTCCATTTTCAGTGGCAGAGTCACTGAAATAGATCCTTAAGTATATTGGGCTTCTGGATATGTTTGTTCATATATTCTGGAGTTGTAGACCAAATGCAACATTCAGGGTGAAAAGACCCCATTTTCTGTGCCAAATGTGAAGAATGTTTTCCACATTCATTTGAGGAAGTGTTAACCTTCAGTAGTTTACAAATAAGATGGAGAGATTGTGTTCTGTAAATTCATTTACACATATTTCAGTAGAACTGTATCTGGGAACAGTTATTGGTATGTATCGTACTAAAAGAATCATAAATTCATATGAAAGTAACTCTTGCACCAACAAAATATTTTATATCACTCTGTAGATGTATGACTCCTTAATGTAAAAAGGTCACATAAGATAGAAAATATCACATGTTAAGGAAATGCATATTGTAGTAGGGTAATAAACCACATGTAATAAGGCAACATTAATATTAACACTTTTGCACTAATTGTGATGACGAATACTTGGAAAGTCATCAAGTGAAATTGAAGTGATGTTTGGTGTTCCCCAAGGAAGCGTAATAGGCCCTCTGCTGTTCCTAAGATCTATAAATGATTTAGGAGATGATATGAGCAGCCCTCTTAGACCATTTGCAGAAGATGCTACCTTTACCATCTATTAAAGTTATCAGAAGATCAAAACCAATTGCAAAATGCTTTAGATGAGATATCTGTATGATGCAAAAAGTGACAACTGACTCTAAATAATGAAAAACATGAGGTCAGTCACATGAGTATTAAAAGGAATGCATTAAATTTTGGTTACATGATAAATCACACAAATCTGAAGACTGTCAATTCAACTAAATACATATGTATAACAACTATGAACAACTTCAATTGGAATGATCACACAGATCATGTTGTGGGGATGGCAAACCAAAGATTGCATTTTTTGGCAGAACACTTAGAAGAAGAGTCCACAAAAGAGATCACCTTCACTATGTTTGTCCATCCTCTGCTGGAGTATTGCAGTGTGATATGGTAAACCACGCAGATAGGATTAATGGAGGACACCAGCAAGTTTGAAAAAGGGCAGCTCATTTTGTATTACTGTGAAATAAGGGAGAGAATGTCACAGTCTTGAACATGAGTTGGGGTGGCAACAATATAACAAATGCATTCTTAATTGTGGCGAGACCTTTTTGCAAAATTTTAGTCGCCAGAGTCCTCCTCCTAATATGAAAATGTTTTGTTGATGCCCATATATGGAAGGTTAAGGGTGAATTGCAGAGTAGCAATGCAAATGTAGCATAAAGGATAAAGTAGTTACAGTATTCTTTTTTTTTTGGAGAGCTAATTAGTTGGAAATCAGTTAAAGACAATTGCCTATTTGAACACTATATGTAAGTGGTTATAAATTAGCTGCATGTTAAGTTACACTGCCTGGCACAAAATGTAAATCAGCCAGAATGTGTACAGGAAACTAAATGAAACTGCATGGATCTAGAGGGTATGTGATGTTATTTTGGTGATGCAAAGTCAAATGAAATTTAGAAAGAACTTGGCACTCTGATTCGGTGTATCAAAACAATGTTGCACTCCCTCTGGCCTGGATGCTTGAACTGATGTGGTCAGTAAGAGTGTCATAAATCCAATGTCTTCTCTTTAGCTAAGCTCACCCACAACTGCTGTAACTGGTCCTTGATATCCTAAATACTGGCATTGGGATAGAGCTGACATCTGAGCTGGTTTCACATATGTTCTAGAAGTGACGGATGTGAGGATCTTGATGGCCATGGTAGTAATTAAGTATCACACAGGTAGTTCATAGAGACATGTCCCGTGTGTGGGTGAGCATTGTCCTGCTGAAAAATGGCACCACAATACTGTTTCACTTGAGGTAACAAGGAGGATGCAGAATGTCTGCCATGTACTGTTGTGCATTCAGAGTTCCCTGAATCATCAGCATCCAAAACCCAGTCATACAAAGTGGCTCAGCACACCATGATGCCTGGAGTAGCACTACTATGCTTTCCAAAACATTAGAAGCATGGGATCTCTCCTCAGGTTGCAGACATACTCACTGACAATAGTCTTCTAGGATAGTGCAGAACCGAGATTCAGTGCTGAATGCAATGCAACACAATTTGTCACTAGTCCATGCTCCCCATTTATGGCACCACTTTAATTGCAACTTTTTGTGTGATAGTGTTAAAAACTTGATGCACAGTATGGTGATCTTCTCTAGAGGTGGATAGACATGGTCGACTGGCACATTAATGAGTATGCCTGCCTTCATGTTCTCATACCATCCAACACTAGGCCACTGCTACATCTGCTTGCCCCAAAGTTCAGGATATTGCATGATTTGACTGGCTGGTCTACATCTAAAACTACATCGATACTCTGCAATCGACCTTAAGGCATGTAGGGGAGGGTAACCTGTGCCACTACTAGTTATTTCATTTCCTGTTCTACTCACAAACAGAATGAGGGAAGGACTATTTATATGCCTCCATATGAGTCCTAATTTCTCATATCTCATATTGATTATCATTATGCACAATGTATGTTGAAGACAGTCAGCTTCAAATGCCAGTTCTCTAAATTATCTCAATAATGTTTCTCAAAAAGGAGGTCATCTTCCCTCCAGAGAGTCTCATTTGAGTTCCCAAGGCATATCTGTAATGCTTGCATGTTGTTCAGACCTACCAGTAATAAATTTTGTAGCTCACTTCTGAATTGCTTCAATATCTTCCTTTAATGTTACCTGGTATTGATCCCAAACACTCAAGCAGTACTCAAGAATAGGTCACACTAGCTTCCTATATGTGGTCTCTTTTAGAGGTGAACCACACTTTCCTAGAACTCTCCCAATAAACCAAAGTCAATCATTCACCTTTCCTACTACAATGCTCACATGCTTATTTTGTTTCGTATCACTTTGCAACATTACACCCAGATATTTAAATGACATGATTGTGTCAAGCAGGACTCTACTAATGCTGTATCCAAGCATTACTGTTTTTTCCCTACTCATCTGTATTACCCTACATTTCTATATATTAAGGGCTAGCTGCCATTCTTCACATCAACTAGAAATTTTGTCTAAGTTATCTTGTATCCTCCCGCTGTCACTCAACAATGAAACCTTACTGTACACCACAGATCATAAACAAACAACTGCAGTTTGCTGCCCATCCTTTCCACCAAATCATTCATGCATATAGAGAATAAGTCGTCCTATCACACTTCCTTGGGGCACTCCTGATAATATCCTTGTCTCTGATGAAAATTTCCTTTGAGGATTTAAGAAGTCTTCGAGGCACCCACATATCTGTGAACGTATTCCATATGCTCATACCTTCTTCATTAGCCTGCAATGGGGCACCATGTCAAATACTTTCCAAAAATCTAGAAACATGGAGTCTGCCTGTTGCCCATCATCCCTAACTTACAGTATAACATGTGAGGAAAGGACAAGCAGAGTTTCATATTAGTGATGCTTTCTAAAACCCTGCTGATTTGTGGACATAAGCTTCTTGGTCTCAAGAAAATTTATTATAATAAAACTGAGAACGTGTTCAAGGATTCTGCAGCACACCAATGTTAGGGATATTGGTGTGTAATTTTGTGGGTCAGTTCTTTTGCCTTTCTTATATACAGGAGTCACCTTTGCTTTTTTCCAGTCACTTGGAACTTTGCACTGGGTCAGAGATTTGCAATAATTGCAAGCTAAGTAAGGGGTCAGTGCCGTAGAGTACTCTTTGTAAAACTGAGTTGGGATTATACTCGGACCTTATTTGTTTTCAACTCTTTCAGTTGTTTCTCTATGTCACGGATGCTTATTACTGTGTCATCCTTAAGGGAGTCTGTTCAATGGTCAAATGACAGTATGTTTGATTCTCTTGTGTGAACAATTTCTTTAAGGTGAAATTTAAAACTTCAGCTTCTGTTTTGCTATCTTCACAGACTGGTCAAGAAGTGACTGGATGGAAGCCTTAGACCCACTTAGCAATTCTACATAGGACCAGAATTCCTCAGGTTCTGCCTCTTCTTTATTTCTCCTCCTCTACTTCTCTCTTTTACTGCTTCCTTCCCCCCTCCCCTCAAAGATCCTGACTGCACCTAGCAGCCCTATCCTGTCCCCACCTTGTCTATGCATGCTCCCACAAGCAGCATTACATGCTCCCCCCCCCCTCTATCCTGGTATCCCTCCCCCTCCTTGCCCCAGCCTCCTCCTTGCTGCCTCTACCATCAGGCACAGTTGCTCACAGTCTGGTCGTGGTGGCCAGAGACAGTGGAAATCGGCATGTAAGTTACACTTGCATGAATGTGAGGGGGTTTTCTATGTTACAAGAGGGCCTTTGAGCTGAAAGCTCACATGTATAGTAGTCTTTTGTTGTGCCTGTCTGTGACAAAACATCTCTTCTATATGGTGAGTTGCAATCTACCCTTTTCATAACATTACTGAACCTGAATATAATAAGAAATGCTGTGAAAACAGACAGGGTTTACATCTTTTGTCAAAAATTGACAGATTAGACAATGTAAGCTGATGAATATGGAATACTGTTAAAAGAGACACACTGAAACAAGCCATAAACAGTATTTTTCTTAAGGAGAATAGGCATATTATGTGTATCACATACGTTTAATAAAAAACAATTTTTAAGGAAAATAAGAAAGTTAGTTCCAGAATATCTGTAGAGGACAAAAAACAGTTCAGCAAAGCAGCAGTACAAAGGAAATTTAATGAAATGGAAGTTTCTCCCCCACACAAATCCAAATTAAAGAATTCATTCAGAAATGAAAGTTCCTATGGAGTTATTTCAACATTTACTGAACACACAATATTATTTTTAAATGATAAAATGTCAGCAGTGAGAGTCTTCTACATTTACATTTACACCACTGGGAAGGGCTTGACAGAGGGGTTACCCCATTGTACCAGTTATCAGAGCTTTTTCCTGTTCAAATCATGTATGGAGGTCAGGAAAAATGATTGTTTTAACACTTCTGTGTGCACACTTAAATAGTCTAATTGTGTCTTCACAATCAATATGTGAGCAATATCTATGGGGTGTAGTATATTCCTAGATTTTTCATTTAAAATTGGTCCTAGAAACTTTGTCTACGTTGACTTTCATGAGACAGTTTGTGTTGTATCCGTGGACCCAACCAAATAGCACACGTGCCCTGCCGTTGCATCACTTGCCACAGTTTCCCGTCGCGACCGCCGGCAACACGTGGCGTTGCCGCTGATCAAAGATGTCATGCCATTGCTGAGCTGGGGCCTACAGCGCACTCTGGCTACACGATATAACAGGAGCACTAGCCCCAAGTCAGGGAGTCTTGCAGACAGCTTGTTCCAGTCGTCAGTGCCATCATTCGTTGTCTGGTTAGCTAGCTCACTGTGTGATTCAGTATTGTATAACGACTTAGGCCATTAATCAGGAATATTCTTTGGACACTAATTGGAACTGTATCTACGGCACACTCTTCACTGTCAATAAAGCTAAGTAAATGTTATATACTAGCTGGCACTTATTTGTCACTAATCATTTCCTGCCACCAGATTTTAGTCACAACCTGGTCACGTCCTAATCCATATCCAAATTACGGTTGCACCGCCTGGACAATCACAAAAGTTTGTGTCTATTTTCAAGCATGTACCAGTTCAGCTCTTTGAGCATCTTTATAATACACCCCCTTGCAGACAAAAAACCAGAGAGCATTTATGCAGCCCTTTTTTATATATGTTCAATATCCCCTGTTTGTTCTGTTTGGTTTGGGTCGGGTCCCATTCTCTTCAGCAATATTCTAGCAAGGGTCACACATGTGTTATACATGCAGTCTACTATGCAGACAGATAGCATTTCCATAGTATTCTATCAACAAATTGCAAGCTGCTCCCAGCTTTACATATGACTGAGACTATGTGACCATTCCATTTCATGTCCTAACAGATTGTAACATATAGGTGCTTGGATGAGTTGACCACTTCCAGCCATGATGCATTGATATTGCAGTCATTGGATATTATGTTTTACAAAATGCATAATTTTACAATTTCTGAACATTTACCATGAGTTGCCATTATTGAAATATTATCAAGATCTGCCTGAATATTTATACAGCTTTTTTAAGACAGTACTTCACTATAGATAACTGCATCATCTGTGTGAAGCCTGAGATTACTATTAATATTGCCTGCAAGGTCATTAACATACAACATTAATAGTTAGGATCCAAACACATGTTGCTGAGGCATACTGAACTTACTTTCTTTTGACGACTCACCATTCAAGATAAATGCTGTATTGTCCCCACCAAGAACCCTCAGCCCAGTTACAAAAAGTGCTTGATAATGAAGTAATATGTGTATGTGGAGTACTGACTGAATTGTCTTTCAGGAGTCAAGAAACACTCCATCTATGTGATTTGGTCTGATTTTTAATTTGGTCCTGTAGATTACATGCTGTATATACTAGTAATATATGGCAAGTCAAGAGAAAGAATATGGTATTACATGAGAATTTTAAAAATCATCAGGGCCATACCAAGGGCATGGGAAGATTGGCCTCAGCCAAGGGTGCAGGCACAGATGGGGTGCAAAATCTGACCTGTTAAAAGAACATGGTTTAAAAATTAACTGGGAGGAGTACACGAATTGTCCTACCTTCTCATGTTTGTATTTTTTGCCTACAAGAAGAATCCTGTCTCTCAGTCAGTGACTGTAAATGCATCCTTTTGTTAAAGTGCCATTTCTAAATTTATTTTGTCCAAGCAAATGAAGAAACAGCTACTACATAACAGACATCCATCTGTAACATGGTTTATGTGGCAACATTGTGCTTGGTTCACACAGCTGCAGCCTATACAGCTTGGTCTTGTTCAACAGTGGAGCTCTAGTTGCAACTTGGCTATAGTATTGTAAGATCTCAAATGTTAATGAGCCAATGGTAAAGCAAATATGCTATTTGACTGAAGGCATCTGATTTTTGCTGACTGTGGACTATAGCAAGACTTCAAGGACTTAATCAGTGAGCTTTTTGCACTTAAAACAACGAAATGCAAAGTAAAATTATAATGAAAACATATTTTTCAACTCTTAATTAAGTCCTTTTTATTCTGTTTCTAATTAGCAATGTACATATGTACTGTTGGTAATTTTTAAAGATGTGATAATGTTTGTTTTTTATTATTATTATTTGCATGTGTACCCCGCTGGGTCACAAAGTGCTATTAGATTCCTTTTCCCAATCTTCCATATGGCTCTCATTCTCGACATAGGCTACTTTTGTTTCTTCAGTTGACTTGGTTCCCCCTTTTTTTACGTTCATTAATTTTTCAATTTATGCCATAATTTTTGGTGTAACCCTTGTTATTGGGAGTCTTTGAACATGTCGATGAAAAATGAATCTTTTTCCTGTGTCTGCTGCCAGATCCAAAAATTTCTCTATTGCTTTAGAGGATTTAAATCTCTGTCAATCCTCCATTTTGTCTAGGTCAAGAATTTTTCTTATAATTCTTTGTTCTTCTCTCATGATGTTTTACAGAGTGCTTTTTCTGTTGAAAATGAAAAATTTCTCTTGCATGCAGTGCTTCAAGATTGATAATCTTGTTGTAACATCTCATTTTTGTGTGTGTGGATATGCACTTTTGGTTGTATATGTCATGCATTATGCTGCACACTCTCTTGAGTTTTTGTAGTTTACCTCTTAGTGCTTCCTTTACTACACTTGATTGTTCTATGATGGTCACTGATGTACATGAAGTGCTTTGACCCTTTCTATTTGCCATACTTTGTATTTAACTTCTGAATAAAAAATGTAATGCTGGTGAACTCAGTTTTTTTGCAAAAGTGATTTTTAGACCCACTTTTTCATTGCATCCTTTCAGAACTTTTATCTTATTTCTGTAATTTCATTTTCCACTAGCATCACTAAATCACCTGTGAAAACTAAGAAAGCAATATTAATGTCTCCTTTGTTCATCCAAGCAGATTCGGTTTCCTGAGATTTTGATTTTTAAATTGTTCTTCCAATGCGCTAAGGACTTTATCTAAGATGAGACTGAAGATGAGTGGTTACAGTTCAACTCCTTGGTAACACCTATTTTAATTTCAAAGGTTTCTGGTCTTTCCGACTACAATTATATTTTGGCCATTGTGTCCATGAATGCTCACTGTCTTTGGGTCTTGTCCTTCCAGGGTATCAACCCTACTGTATGAATCATGTCACATCTTCTTGAAGCTGACCAAAGTACAAATGCAGGAGCTGTTTTAAATTGTTCATAATTGTTTATAGGCTCAAGATCTGTTTTATGCATGAGAGCCCTACTAGAAAGACCATGTGGTATTCACCAACAGAATGTTCATGCTGTGGTTTTGGTCTTTGAAGCAAACATTCTGAGGATACCTTTCATGTGACTTCAAGGAGACGAAACCCTCGGTAGTTATTTACATCTTTCCTATCATCTTTCTTGTGGAGTGGGTGGATGAGTGCATGCTTCCAATATTCTGACAGTTTTTCTAGTGCCACATATCCTTGAGTATTTGTTCAAGTTCCTCAAGCGTGTTTACTCCTACCTGCTTCAGTAACTCTGTGATGGCACCATTTTCCACAGATATTCTGTTGTTTTTGTGTCTAAGTATAGATTTCATCTTTGGTGGTTGGTTGATATTCTGGGCATGTGTGTACAGGAGTCTCCCTGGGAATCTTGAAGGTGGTTCTGGACAGTTGTGTAGTTGGAAGAAGTATCAAAATTGCTCTGTGCAGTCATTGTGATTTGTCAGATCATGTTTACCATCCTGGTTTCGGAAACATGGACTCTGTCATGTGTATCCATGGACCTTCACACTGATCACCCTGTAAAAGTTAGGTGTGTTGTGTTCTTTAAGGTTATTTTCAGTAATTTAATATTGTTCTTTCACATGTGTCCTCTTTGTCTGTCTGATTAATGTTTTCACCTGAGTTCTGACCTCAAAAGTGTTGTTGTGTCTCAGATGATTTTTTACCATTACATTTTTGGAATGGTTTCTTTCATTCTTTCAAAGTGTCTTCACATGCTTAGTCTCACTAAGGTTGTTTCATATTCTTCTTCTGCAGGTTAGCTTTTTAACTTTCTACATAGTCTTGGTTTGGCACTGTTACCAAGTGACTGCTTTTTGTTTCTCTCCTTCCTCTTTTATACTAGTTTCTTGGATCCTCTTTGTGTTAATTTTCTGGAGGTGTGTTTGCTTGCAGTGTATTCTGCTTGGGTACATTTAACTTTGATGAGGACAAGATAGTGATCCAAGTTGGCATTTGACTCTGTGTCGATTTGAACAGCATGCACTACTTGTTGTGAATGGTATGTGATATCAATGTGATGGATATGATACTCATCAAGCAATGATATGGGTTACCAGCAGTTATTTTGCTTTCAGAAATGTTTCCTCAGGGAGGTCAACACGAATTTCAAATTATTTAGTTGGCACAATGCAATGAATGTGGTCCCGCTCCTGTTACTGAATTTAAGTGCTGGGATATTGGCAACAAGTTTTTGGTGCACTTATCGTATTCTCCACCAAGCTGTGTGATAAAATTATCTACTAGGATTCTTGTATCAGCTCTTTATTGTACATCACAATAAGAACCAATGCACTGTAACTCCTTAAACAATACAATACCATTTTACCTTAGTGCAGTGTCTGAATTTTGTGTAGTTCTACACATGCATATCTGAAACAACATTGCATAGAACCACACAGACACTGTAAAATACAAATGCTGTACTGATGCATTCCATGCCGCAGTGAAGCAAACCTGACAAGGAAACTAAATAAGTCTTTTTCCTGTGTGGGAATCATAAATTCTACAGTCACTATGGGATGTAGACACTGGGACATGTATTTTAGCATTAGTCCTGAAAGAGTGGTCAGATAGCCAAAGTGGTTAAGTGACAAGTAAGAAATCTGTGTTTGAGTCTTGGTCCACTATAGGTTTTCATATGTTCTTTGTAAACTGTATAGCTGTTGTGTAAGAGTAGTCATAGTTTGTAAATATATGTCATAATACCATTCTACTTTTAATAGTTTTTTTTAGATAGCTTATACTTCTTGTGATTTATTTAGTACAATAATGCAGTTAATTTTATTGTGCGCAATAGTTTTGTCAATATAGTTCAATTAAACTGTATTCTTCAATTATGAACATAGCTAATATAGCCATATCTATGTAGGGAAATGCAGAAATGGAGTTTTACAGGGCAGGGGACACAGATTTGGCAGTTATGTCAAGAGTGCAGAATCAACTCAGCACATCTCTGGTTGTCATATGTATATTATTTTACCTACTTCCTAAGAACAGTTGGTTGTGTATAATATTAATTCCTACAGTTTACTGGCACTGGTTTAATTGGCCTAAGTTTAAATGAATACTTAAAACTAGAGAACAAATCAATGCACACATTTTTATCTTAATGACACAAATAAATAGACAGATTTTCATTTTATCATATTAAGTTAAATTTAAATACAGCAGTTCTATGTTTATGACCTTCTTTTTTGAGATATCAGTATTCTCCCTGGTTTGATGCAGCCCACACAGAGTTCTTCTCCTGTGCCAACCTTTTCATTTCAGAGTAGCACTCACAACCCACATCCTCAATTGTTTGTTGTATGTATTCCAATTTCCACCTTCCTCTGCAGTTTTCATGCTCCACAGGTCCCTCTAATACCATGGAAATTATTTCCTCATGTCTTAACACATATTGTATCAACATTACACGAGTAAAAGTTTCATTCTTTCCTTTAGGAGAGTGTATCTACCTAAGTGGTTATCTCTGTTCTTGTACTAAGGGATACCTTATATTTCTAATAATTCATTCATTTCATAGAAAGTTTGAACTATGGGGAATATCATTAACTTCCCTTTGCATATTTTGTACATTATAAATTTCCTTTTTTATACTTCCAGGATGTTTATTGTAAACTTTTATATCTTTTATTTTATACTTAAGAAGCAGAATGCTAAGATACAAGAAATT
Organism: Schistocerca cancellata; assembly: GCF_023864275.1. Classification (NCBI taxonomy): domain Eukaryota; kingdom Metazoa; phylum Arthropoda; class Insecta; order Orthoptera; family Acrididae; genus Schistocerca; species Schistocerca cancellata. Next base: position 252,183,474 of record NC_064629.1, read on the forward strand.
TTGAATAATATGAGGAAGGATGCTACATCATATGCATGAGAGAAACACAGTTGCCTTTCCACTAGTTTTCAATCATGAGTGCATTGCTGTTTTACCTCTAAATTAATATCTACCCTTTATTTGAACCATGAAGCAGAATTAGTCCATTTTCCAGACTTCAAGCCAATCTAAGAAGCATCAACATGGAAAAAATTATATTTTTGCTAAAGTTATTAAATGCATCTGCACAAAAACACCAAAACCCATATTAATGATATCTCTTCTGTACACAAATCAAATGGATTGCAAATGTACATCATGAGATGAATAAACCACAATTCCACGATCTAAAGGGGAAAAACTGAACAGGAGAGAAAAGTTATTCATGGCAGATCATTCCACTAGGATTCAGTTTCAAGAGCAGGCATAAACCTATAATTCGATCCTTCTAACTGCCATCAGATTCACCCCCAGTGTAACTGGAAACATTGGAGAAAACCTCAGTTCACTAGAATGTATGTTCCCTAACCATACTTTTATCACTGGAGGAGATTTTAATCATCCAAAATTCTATTGAGATAGTTACTGTTTTTTGGCAGTCACAATAACACATCCTGCAAAAATTACTAGAAAGCATTTTTGAAAACTACCCCAAGCTGACAATTTGGAAACTCAGTCATGATAGAATATGTGTGACCGAGGAACTACATATCAACACAATTAGGGCAAAAGAATGTGCTATGTGTTGCAGTGCCGTCTCATTCTGCGTGGTTTAGTATCTCACTGCAGAATGTACTTACTTGAGATGAATATAATGTGAGTGTTTGCACACAATGTGACTGGACATGAAGGAGCAATACATGTTGTAATCTTACTCTCCTGGACTTCATCATTAACTTTCTCTTGATCTCTTGATTATTTTCAAAAGCTTCAAGAGGCATAAGATATACAAAAGACAAACTTTTATTTATGTTCATTATCTCTTGCTATTGATTCCACGTCTTGAATCTAAGGGTACATTCTTGTGGCTGAAATTTTGATTTAACATTGTGGTTTCCTGATGACTAAATAACTGATGAAGATTTGCCTGTACATTTCTTGAACTTTATTCTTTGTCACATTTTTCAATGCCACACCATTTTTACAATTTACAATTAATATTCCAAATTAAATTGTTAGTGTCAATCATATAAATATGTCTGTCTATCATAGGCATACCCACCTCTCCCTACATTCTGAAGTACCCACAATATTCCAAAGCATTTACAAAACAAAAGAGTTTACAAACTTTCTTGACAAAAGAAGAATCTTCAAGTTATATCATTATTTTATAAATGAGTCTAGAAATAAATTTAATAATTCACCTGATATTGTGCAATTTATAATAAGAATTTTAAATATGCCAGAATTTCTAATTTCAAATATTTCTAAAAGAAGAGTAATTTTAACAGTTAGTACTTATCAACTGTAACGAATTAATTTCTTTTTATAAATTTTAGCCTGGAATTAAATACATTGTATCCAAAATCAAATGAAAATTGTTTCACTGAAACAGCTGACAATGTTCTCCTGTACCAGATTCAGGATTAATCCTGGTATCGGCTACCTGTATATATAAAAGGTAGTGTTAGAAGAGGGTGTTCCATTACAATATTCCCCTCACAAAATTTGGAAACAGGATGTTACACTATTTTGTGACAGACTACAAGGTTTGCCAAACAGTGTACAAAATGATTACCAGGAGAGCAAATGGATTTATAGAAGTATATGATACATATTCCGGGCAGGAAGGAGCGCCTGGTCCCCGGCACGAATCCGGCCAGCTGATTTACGTCAAGGTCCGGTGAACCGGCCACTCTGTGGATGGTTTTTAGATGGTTTTCCATCTGTCTCGGCGAATGCGGGCTGGTTCCCGTTAGTCTGCCTCAGTTACACTATGTCGACAATTGCTGCGCAAGCAAGTTCTCCACGTACGCGTACACCACCATTACTCTACCATGCATACACAGGGGTTACACTCGTCTGGTGTGAGACGTTCCCCGGTGGGGGGGGGGGGGGGGGGGTCCACCAGTGGCTGAATGGCACAATAACCCTGGGTTCGGTGTGGGACGGTGGAGGAGTGAAGTGGACTGCGGTAGTCATTGTGGGGTTGTGGACCGCTGCGGCTGCAGCGGAGATGGAGCCTCTCTGTCATTTCTAGGTCCCCGGTTAATATACAATACAATACATACAATATGTTACATAACATATTTGAGAAAGCATAAGAGAAATATCCACTATACAAATCATAATCTATACATATATCAGGATATGGCATTTAGATTTTCAGATCTGTGGAACGTACTATCATAAGACAAATAATACAATATCAAAACTACAGCATTACACCACTAAGCTATGGAAATAAATACAGAGACAATGTAAATTACTTGAATTACAATTTGTAAGTTAACATCCATACAATCAGGCCTTCAAAACTTTCAAAAGAGGAGAGAAAAAATTTCAGAGCCTAAGTGTGCAACGAGTGAGCTGACTCGAAAAACTCACAACGATGGGTACAGACCAGAAGAATATACTCAACCATGGATAGGAATATAGTACATAATTAATCAGCCACATAAACCAGAGTCTTTGAGGATATGTTGAGTCATGAAAGAACAAAATAATGGAAAAGTATTAGGGCCTAAGTTTCCAATATGGGGATCCATCCATGAATCCAAACCACACCAAGTACGTACTTTTACACATGATAAAAAATACATAGTGCTTTAAAGTTACATAATGCATTGGAAAGTCAGTCCCTCTACTAAAAAAACATTTATGCTGAATAACACTGTCTTTAGCAGTCCTGGCTAACAATTCACAAATTTCAGTCACAACACAGATCCAGTTGACAAATGCTCGAGTATGTTACCCAGCACCCACAATGTCTTGCAAGTTGACTGGTCCAGCAGTGTACAGGCACACAGCAGTTGGGAAGTGGATCTGCCCACATCTTTCAGTTTCTTCCTTAGAGTTCTCATTACATGCTCCAACGGATTGGCAACTTCCTGTCTAGCAAACACATGAAATCCTGAAATATTGTTTTGTGTACTAAGTATGCTGTTCAATACCATCTTCACATCACACAAGATATGCTCTCCTTAGTAACTTTTCAAAGTCAGTTATATGTGACTTATGTCAGGTGAAACTAAAAGGTGTTCACATATGAAACATTAATAAATGGAGTTAAATGCAATAAAAATGGACTAATAAGGTATTACACACTGATATACTAAGATAGCATTCCTAATTTATTGTAGTGCAAATTATGAACATCGTTCCATTTAAAAATTGCAAAAAGATCTGCTAATTTAGTCTCATGGCATATACAGGGTGTTTCAAAAATGACCGGTATATTTGAAACGGCAATAAAAACTAAACGAGCAGCGATAGAAATACACCATTTGTTGCAATATGCTTGGGACAACAGTACATTTTCAGGCGGACAAACTTTCGAAATTACAGTAGTTACAATTTTCAACAACATATGGCGCTGCGGTCTGGGAAACTCTATAGTACGATATTTTCCACATATCCACCATGCGTAGCAATAATATGGCGTAGTCTCTGAATGAAATTACCCGAAACCTTTGACAACGTGTCTGGCGGAATGGCTTCACATGCAGATGAGATGTACTGCTTCAGCTGTTCAATTGTTTCTGGATTCTGGCGGTACACCTAGTCTTTTACGTGTCCCCACAGAAAGAAGTCACAGGGGTTCATGTCTGGCGAATAGGGAGGCCAATCCACGCCGCCTCCTGTATGTTTCGGATAGCCCAAAGCAATCACACGATCATCAAAATATTCATTCAGGAAATTAAAGACGTCGGCCGTGCGATGTTGCCGGGTACCATCTTGCATAAACCACGAGGTGTTAGCAGTGTTGTCTAAGGCAGTTTGTACCACCACAAATTCACGAAGAATGTCCAGATAGCGTGATGCAGTAATTGTTTCGGATCTGAAAAATGGGCCAATGATTCCTTTGGAAGAAATGGCGGCCCAGACCAGTACTTTTTGAGGATGCAGGGATGATGGGACTGCAACATGGGGCTTTTCGGTTCCCCATATCTGCCAGTTCTGTTTAGTGACGAAGCCGTCCAGGTAAAAATAAGCTTCGTCAGTAAACCAAATGCTGCCCACATGCATATCGCCGTCATCAATCCTGTGCACTATATCGTTAGCGAATGTCTCTCGTGCAGCAATGGTAGCGGCGCTGAGGGGTTGCCGCGTTTGAATTTTGTATGGATAGAGGTGTAAACTCTGGCGCATGAGACGATACGTGGACGTTGGCGTCATTTGGACCGCAGCTGCAACACGGCGAACGGAAACCCGAGGCCGCTGTTGGATCACCTGCTGCACTAGCTGCGCGTTGCACTCTGTGGTTGCCGTACGCGGTCGCCCTACCTTTCCAGCACGTTCATCCGTCACGTTCCCAGTCCGTTGAAATTTTTCAAACAGATCCTTTATTGTATCGCTTTTCGGTCCTTTGGTTACATTAAACCTCTGTTGAAAACTTCGTCTTGTTGCAACAACACTGTGTTCTAGGCGGTGGAATTCCAACACCAGAAAAATCCTCTGTTCTAAGGAATAAACCATGTTGTCCACAGCACACTTGCACGTTGTGAACAGCACACTCTTACAGCATAAAGAAGACGTACAGAATGGCGCACCCACAGACTGCGTTGTCTTCTATATCTTTCACATCACTTGCAGCGCCATCTGTTGTTGAAAATTGTAACTACTGTAATTTCAAAAGTTTGTCCGCCTGAAAATGTACTGTTGTCCCAAGCATATTGCAACAAACAATGTATTTCTATCACTGCTCATTTAGTTTTTATTGCCGTTTCAAATATACCGGTCATTTTTGAAACACCCTGTATGTATTAAATTCTAAAGCAAAAGTCTGCTACAGAACACACCTATATAGTGTATCATAGATTTTAACTCAGTTAATAGGTAAGACAGAACTTCAAAAATCACATCAACCTACACACTAAATTCCAGACAACCAAAACCTAATTATATAATTTTATGAATCTACAAATGGATTTAAACTCAGTCACTGGGTTAGATAGAACTCTAGAAATCAGATAATCTTATGTACTAAATTTATGATAATGGGAAAAGAACAAAGAAACAAAAATTAGATACTTATGGATCATGTTTACGTGCTTTCAATTCAGTGATATTGCATAATCCAGACAACTTCTTAGATTTTGGATACACAAGTCTGTATGCATTAGGATGTGGATTTTCAAGAATTTCAAGTGGTCCAATATAAATATCGAAAAAATTCTTTATCTCAGATGTCAATACTTTAGAGTTCTCTTTTGCTTTCACCAACACAAGGTCTCCTTCTTCAAACTTAGAAAATCTACCTGTATCATCACGTCTTTGCTTTCTCCCAATGTTTTTTCATCTCCCAAACACATTCTTCCCTCTCTTGTGATGACAGAATTTTACATGGCGGAAACTCAACATCTTCAGAAATAAAGTTAGCTGGTCATTGATTTATTATGATTTCAGATGGTGGAAAACCTGCTGAAGAATGTTGTAAGCTGTTCATAATATCCTTAAAATTACTGACATAATCTATCTGACTGGTATGATTCTTACTACAATATGTTCTAAACAGTCTTCCAATCTCTCTCATATATCTTTGACAGGGTTACTTGAAGGATGGTACACAGAGGTTAGAATATGCCTTATTTTTGTGTGATCAACAAAATCTTTCCAAGCTTGTGACTTAGAGTGAGAACTATTATCACATAAAACTGTTTTAGGAATACCCATCTGATGAAAATATGTGTTTTCAAACTTAGAGATGGTTTGCTTACTGGTAGCTTTCTTAAGAAGAAGCAGCTTTATGAACTTCAAAAATACATGAACCAGCACAAAAAGTAACAAAATCCATTTCTAGACTTAGGTAAGGTCCATAAACATCCACAGGCATGAGATCAAGGTTACTATTAGTCAGTACGTTTTACATTTGGCCTCTACTTTTTTGGTTACTTACCTTCACTCTTTGGCATCTGTCAGTGCTGGCAATTTTCTTCTTGACTCTCCTACCTATGTTATAAAAACAGATGTTTTCCTGAATCTCTTGTGTGTATTTGGTTGATTCACAATGACCAAAACTCTCATGTGTATAAGTAATTAAAGTATCAATACACTGTTCTGGCCAACATATTTCCCAATCCTCTGAGTCAGTCTTATGCCTCCTGAATAAAATACCCTTGTGTACTTAATAACACTGCTCTGTCTCTTCTCCTCCTTTCCTACCCCACATGCTCTTAACCAATTTCCAATTTGGTTCATGATTTTGGTAACTACGGATGTCTTTGTAAATTTTCAAAATCTCTTTTTCCTCTTTCACACCTCTGAAGTACATAATTTTAAACTCTTTTTCTCCTTCTTCCTAAAGGTAGCCTAGACAAAGTATTAGCAACAACATTGTCTGTGCCCATAATGTAGCTGATTTCATAATTGAACTGCTGTAGAAACAAGGCCCAATGTGTAATTCTGTTATGGTACAGATTACTCACCTGAAGATACCATAATGCTTTGTGATCAGTATTGGTGATGATTTTGCAACCTAGTAAATAGTTTTTAAATATGTTGAATGGCCAATGTACAGCTGAAAGTTCTTTCTTAGTTACAATGTATGTCTTTTTCCTGTTTCTGCAATATTCTATTAGCAAATGCAAGAGATCGATGTTCAATAACACTATCAACTTCAACCTCCTGAAATAAATGAGCACCCAATCCTACATCACTACCATCTGTGATAATACCTCCTGAAATAAATGAGCACCCAACCCAACAGCACTACCATCTGTCATAATACAAAAAGGAAGAGACAAATCTGGTCTGAACAATATCCGACTTTGACACAACTGTCATTTGATCTCATCGAAAGCATTCTGACACTCCTGATCCAATCCCAAATGGCATTCTCCTTCAAAAGTTGAATACAAGCATGAGCATTCAGAGCTTGGCTGCTACAAAATTTTCTGTAAAATCCAGTTAACCCAAAAATGGTGTAAGCTGTTTTCTATTGCAAGGATGAGGAGAAGTAACAATAGCATAAAGTTTCTCTTTATCAGGGGCAATTCCTTTTTCGGATATGACATGGTCTAAAAATTTAACTTCTTCTATACCAAATTTACACTTACCTTTTTTCAGAGTCATGTCTCCTGATTCTAATTTTGAAAACACATATCTTAACAGATCCAAATGTTGTTCCCAAGTCTTTTTGGTGACCAGAATGTCGTCAACGTACACAATTAATTTTCCTAAGAGAGAATCCAGAGATCTTATAAATTCAGCTACAGATACATTTAGCCCAAATGGCACCACACAATATCGAAAACATTTACCCCCACACAAAGATACTGTATATTTTCTAGAATTAATTTAAAGTGGGATCTGGTGAAATCTAGATGTCAAGACCAAACTAATCATGTATTTTACATAATCAAATTTGTGTAACAGCTTTTCCATGTTCTCAGGATGGCCATTCTCTCTGATAAGAAATTTATTAAGATGTCTAGAGTCCAAAATGATTCTCCCTCCACAATTTCTCTTACTTACCACAATTTCTCTTACTTACCACAACTAAAGGATTATTGTAAGCACTCCCACTTCTCTCAATTACAACCCATGTTTCCATTTTCTGAATTTCATTCTCTACATCTTTCCATTTTGAAAATGGTGTAGTATATGACATGAGAAAGAAAGGTTTATTATCTCTAAGGTAAAGTATGCACTGATAGCCTATCACTTTTCCTAGTTTTTCACTAAACACATTTCCAAACTCCAATAACAAATTCCTAAGTTATTCCTTTTGTAGGTGATTAGGAGTTGTAGCTTCCCTTACTTTAGAATCTACTACACTTTCAGAATCCTGATCCTCAGTCTCATCAAAATCTATATCATCATCAAACCCCTGGTTCTCATCTTGGTTCACAATGTTTTGCAAATAGTTACAGCTTATCCCACAGTTTAAAATATAGGAATTAGTTTTCACTTAAGTATTACTTTTAAGTTCCAAAATAAACAATACTTTGGCATTTCATTCAAAACAAGCCTCAACTTTCACTATCCAATCCACAATGAGAATTACATTTTCTTCCAGTCTAGGGATCACTAAGCATCCATGTTCAAAGGTTTTACCTCATACTAAATGAAAAAAATGTGCCTGAGACTTTACCAGTTTGCTTTGCTTACCTGTAGCTCCTATTATCTTTACACCTGCAATGGACATTTCCACAAAATTCTTATTATGTTTCATCTTGTCTCTATATTGTACAGATGTACCACAAATCAGGCTACCTATATCAATCAAACAGTTCCCTTCCCACTGATCAATCTTAATGTAAGGACATCCAAAATCTGAATCATCATCTCCGTCATTAGACACTTCATGTAAAAGATCACTTTCTGTGTCATCAAATGCTACATCTGCACTGTTTTTGCAGGGTTTTATCAACTTTACTGGTATCATAGCATTACTTTGGTTACACACGTTGTCAGATAAAGACTGACCACACTGAACAGGTTCCGCAGCACAGGTTACATCACTTATTACAGAAGGAATACAAAATATATTACTGTAAAAATTACATTTCCTACTCAGATCTTCTTTCACTTCATTCCACCAATCTGGATACAAATTTTGACTAACCACAGCTAACTTATTCCAGAATGCACATTTATCTAAGTTATAATCAATTTGGTCCAAAACAAATCCCAAAAAGCTTTCACCTTTATTCCCTAGTCTTACAGATAACTCACCTTTACTGCTTGGATCATTACTCTGCAGAACATTAATGAAAAACTACTTTGACTGGACTGGTATTCCATGACTCTCACTGACATCACCACAAACATCACTTACCTTATCTGTATTCACAAATAACTCTGAAACTTCAATATTCTTAAATTCCATGAAAACCTGATATGCATCATCATCATCATCATCATCATCATTATATTCTTCCAAAATTACTTCACCAATAACATCATTAACAACACAAGTCTCATCACTATCAAAGTCACATACTCCACCTACATTCATTTGCAATGAGCTACCAGTCTCAGACTTACCAACCTCAGTCATTTCACAGCTCTCATTCACATCTGCATCAAAAATACCATCTAATGCAGATCCAATACAGTCATAATCTGTTTTACATACATCAATAACACTGTTTTCTGGCCAAGAGAAGAAATCATTGGTACACACTACATCATAATTCTCATTATTCTCACATTCTGATTTGTGATTAGTATCTACAGCATTATAATTAAACATAGCATCCCAAAACTTTTGATCAAAGCATTAGTGAGAAATCTGATATTCCTTCTGTTCAACTTCAGATACCTGTGCCACATTATTAATGCTGTTGATGTTGTCTAATTACGAGTGTAAATTGGGGGTCCTGTAGTTGCTATGTTTCCTCGCCCCAAAACTGTGGACCTTCATTGAGGCAGACTGCTGTTTCCCGAATAGTTGCCTCTATGATTGTTTCTCCTATTAAATTGGCCAGGTTATCCCCATTGTTCCTATTCTGCTGATGTTCAAAGTTTCTGTTTCTATTACGATTTTGACCTGACAGAAGTTACCACTATCTCTGTTTCTGTTGTTATTACCATTGTAATCTGTACCATTTCAGTTCTTATGGTATATGCTTCTTTCTACTGCCCTATCCAGCTTGTCACCATATTGTAAAAATTGTTCATGGTAATCATCAGGTCCGCGTACTAAATCCCACTGCAACCTTCCTGGTAATCTCGGTTTTAGTGCATCAATCAATGTCATTTCGTCAAATGGCCCCTCAGGTTGTGCTAATTTCTTCAGCTGATTCTTACAAAACTCTTTCAGGGTACTGTCACTATTCTTATAATTTGAACAATTCAAAAATTCACTTTTAATTATCCCTTGTTCAGCTTCGGACCAAAATTTATTTAAAAAACTTTTTTCAAAACTTTGCAATGTTTCCCACTGACTTAAATTTAGATTTACCCAAGAAAGAGCTTCACCTTCAAGACATCTTTTAACAAATTTTATCTTTTTACTGTCACTCATGCCTGACACAAAACTATCCCTACAGTGGTGTAGAAAACCCACTGGATGATAGAAAACTTTTGATTGGAATATTGGACCACTCAGTACCATTGTTTGAATAAAGATATTTGTGAATACAGTTTTCCTGAATTACTGGTATTATTTGATCTAAGATATTTACATTAGTTAGCATACTGTTTGCAACATTTAATATTTTTTGATCTGAACTACTAAGGATATGTTCCATTTTTTCCTCTACAGCCTTCTGTTGAACTCTGACGTCATTAACATTCTTCTCCTGATTTGCGGATTGTGCAACTAACTCATTTTCCAAAACAATAAATTTATTTTCTAGTACATCAACTTTTTCATTCACACTTTTTAATCCATCAGACAACCCACTTTTCAGATCTGAAAACTGATTACTAAGTTGGTCAATTTGGTACTGTAACCTGTCAATTTTATCATTGTTTTCGGTCCATATCTCCATTAACTGTTCAGTAACTGCACTCAGATTCACCAAAATCAACTGCATAATGTCAGTTTTAACTTTTTCTTTGCTAACTATGCAAACTACATTTTCACTTGGTTCAAACATGTCTAGGCTACCTCCTACAGCTTTCACTTCATCACCACTACCCTTGTCTCTATTCATTTTCCTAGCAACCACTCAAGTCAAAAAAGAAAAAAAAATCACAAATAGTTTGTACCTATCTTTTTTCTTATTAATGTCCCTTGTCATAGATGTAAGTTGTAAAGTCCTCTTTCAATTGATCCAGTCCGTCATTGTTGATATTATCTTGTCACTGTTGACACGACTTTGTTGGGCAGTTCTCAGGTCTTCTTTCATCAAGTGATTGTAATTTCATTCATATATAAACTGTAAATGAGACAAATCCAAAATCCATTCTTCTTCTGCAACAGACAAAACTTCGTTATCAGTCAAAAGATCTCAGACGAGCTCCCACTATTAATCTTACCCTCCCACACATCACCATTAATTTTCTCTCACTCTCTTCATTATTATCAAAAGCTTCAAGATGCGTAAGATGTACAAAAACAAAAACTTTTACTTATCTTCATTATCTCTTGCTGTTGGCTCGAAGTCTTGTGTCTAGGGGTACATTCTTGTGGCTGAAATTTTGATTTAATGTTGTGGGTGCCTGATGACTAAATAACTGATGAAGATTTGGCTGTATATTTCTTGACTTTTATTCTTTGTCACATTTTTCAATATCACACCATTTTTCACAATTTCCAATTAATATTCCAAATTACATTGTTAGCGTCAATCATATAAATATGTCTGTCTCCATCATAGGCATGTCCACCCCTCCCTACATAATGCGGTACTCACAATTTTCCAAAGAGTTTCCAAAACAAAAGAGTTTACACACTTTCTTGACAAAAGAAGTATCTTCAAGTTATATCATTGTTTTATAAATGAATCCAGAAATAAATGTAATAATTCACATTAGAATGTGCAATTAATAAAATGAATTTTAAATATGCCAGAATTTATTATTTCAAATAATTCTAAAAGAAGAATAATTTTAACCATTATTACATATCAATTGTAACAAATTAATTTCTTTTTGTACATTTTAGTCTGGAATATAATACATCATATATAAAATCAAATGAAAATTCTTTCGATGAAACAGCCGAGAATATTCACCTATACAAGATTCAGGATTAATCCTGGCATTGGCTACTTTTATAAAGAAAACAAAAAAGGGTAGTGCTACAGGAGGGTGTCCATTACAATGTACAAAATGGTAAAAAATATTTTATGCCTGCAAGAGTTGCTTTCATAAGAATTAAATGATTTTTTACAATGATAAAAGCCAATAACTGTTTTGTGATACAAAGTTTTACTGAAATATATGTAAATGAACTTATGGAAGACTGTCTCTTCACCTGTGTTCTGTGAACAAGAACACCCCAAATAGGAGAAACAGTCACAGATGCCTGAAATCAGAAAACCAAGCACTGAGAACTCATGTAAATGTAACAAGAAAAAAACTATAAATAGAAACTCCATGTATTATTATAGGGAGACAGTCATGGAAGAAATAATGCAGAAATATGTAACAAATGTAGTGTCTCTTTTACTGCTTTTGGTGTAACAAAACCAGGAGCTAATTTTTCGTCAGTGATACAGAATGGTGGCTTCCATAATGAATTCTCAAAAGATGATTTTATTATAATTATGAGAGGCAGTAATAACATATACAGAAATGAAGGATTTTATGCTACAAGGTTCTTAAAAGCATGCTTATATGAGCTGAAAGTATCCAATACTATTGTCAGGAGTATACCACCTTGATATGAACTGCCAGAGAACTTATGTGAACAAGGAGATTGAAAAAAAAATTAATGGACAGTTTAAGAAGATCAGTATAGCTTTCAAATATGTAGTGTTTGTAGGACTACCATCCTCAAGAGAAACTATTCACAAAACATGGACAGAACTACAATATCATTGAAAAGTCCTACAGTAGCTATCTGTCAACAATAGAAAACAATGGAAATCAGCACTGAAGAGACAATAATAATTTCACAGAGCCCACAAAAGATACCTCTACAGAAGAAAATCTAAATAACAACCAGAATGTGACCTGGAAACCATCAGCAGTAACAACAGGGGACCCACTAAGGACAACAACAGCAGCAGATATGACCTCAGAAGGACCATCAAAGACATTTACAATCAGTCAATTGTAATTACAAAAGTAGTGTCTAACAAATCTCATCAATGTATAATGCAACCTATCAAAAAAAGTCCCTTGTACAAATTTTATTTTCATAATGGACAAGGGCTAAAAAATAAACCTCATGAATTGCAAATTTTAATCACAAGTGTAAGAGATATATAAGATGCACAGATATTGTGTATTAATGAACATTTCATGAGTTATTTCAAAACAGAAAGTGCTGTGTTACCACAATTTAGACTTGTGAGTCAGTCTTCAAGAAAAACATTTGGAGATGGAGGGAGCTTCAAGAGACAAGAGCTTCACAACTACAACACATGAAATAAGGCCGACATTGATATTCCAGGCTGTCACCTAAGTAAGAGACTGAACAGTTTCCCAGCAGCCCTGAGGCAGATGTTCAGCCTCCTACCACTGGATGTTCAAACATTGCCACTGAGAATGTTTGGAACTAGACTGATGCATGTGCTCAATCAACAGCCACTATATTCTGTAAATGAATTTTTTTCAGCAAGTAGAATTGTAGATTGAACCACATGATACCATCACACGTGAAGCCACAAGCTGAAAACATTTAAGAGCTGCAAATTATTGTTTATAACATCAGTGTTGTGTAATGATTCTTGTCTGATACCTTAGTTTTAGTTGTGATTTTAATATACAGGGTGTACCACCTAAACCTTTTGCTGCCAATATCTCTGGAACCACAATAGATATTGACAGATGGTTTTCATGGGTATGAATGCATGGCAGGAGCTCGTGAAAGTAAATACTATGTGACATTCTAAACTGTGTACAAATATGGGCTTCAACACAAACTTATTTTTTTAAAAACAGACAACCTATATTATTCCATACACAATCAACAACATGAGAAATGACAATAATAATGGCATTAATTGCATTGCAACATGTCAATTACATCCCAAGAAATTGTAACACAAAGCTGAAGCATGAAATGAATGAAATGCACTGCTATTGCACTTCCCGCGATGAAAGCGGGGCTTGCATGTTGCTTGTGTTCATGATGTGATTGATGTACTATGATGTGACAAATGCTGTACTTACATATTGCTGTGGACAATGTTAGTGCATGGCCTGGGAAACATATGGATGTGTAGTCACTCACAATGAAATCAAGAACATGATTTACTCATAAGTGCTTTATTGAACTTTTCGACAGTACTACAATGGAAATAACGGTAACAAAATATTGATAGCCACCAGCCAGAGTAAACAAAATTAGTGACTGTCAAAGGAATGCACAGAGGGATACATGCTATGTGTACATAGATTTAAATCAATTGTACAATGCAAAATGCCACACACAGGAAATGTCACTGAACATCTTTAATGACTATGACACAGTTGAACTGTTGCAGATGGTGCAGTGCATATATAAACATACAGCAGTACCAACAAAATGAACATACATCTTCTCCATAATATAAAAAATACACGCTGATGTACAATCACATGTCTCACAGCCAAAATGCTTCAAGGTATGTTCAAAGAGATTGCCATATGCTTGGCAACACCGCTGTGCACACTCATCATGGATCCAGACGCAGCTGTCAGTGTTTGTAGTGTTATTGCATTGTATGTAGCACTAATATGGGCTTTCATGTTGGCCACTGTTTTGGGACCTGCTGATACACCACATCTTTCACATGTCCCCAGAGAAAAGAAGCCAGTGGGGGTGACATCTAGTGAACATGCTGGAAATCCCTGAATGGAACTGTCCTGTCCAATCCATCGAGCGGGAATTGTTAGTTTAGTGCCGGTTCAAAAAGATTTCGAGCTTGCAGGCGGTCATCGTAAACTTCATTGCACGATATTTCGGCTCGACAACTGCCAGTCATCTTCAGTTGAGTCGAAAGAGGACTGACAAAGACTTTTTTTTTTGTCCTTTATTGAATTTCAATTCCCCCCGAAGGGGGGCGGGCTGGCAGCAGCTTAGTATGCCGCTCTTCAGCCTACAGACTTTGTTAAAAAGATGAAGAGAATAAATAATAAAAACAGGCGAGAAAATCGGAGACTTAAAGAGTAACATGGCGAAAAAAATCGTGGAACTTAAAACAAAGAGCAGAGGGATGATGATGCTAATAAAATACAAACGAAGCAGACAGGTAGAACAATAGACAGACAATTAAAAAACACGGCGACAGTCTGGTTTCTGTTCGCAAAAGACATAAAATTCACACCTAGCGACAGCATGGTTTCTGTTCGCAACACGAGAAAGACGAACAACACTGAACAGTCACTGGAACACTGCACTAAAAAGTTGGCAAATGTGAAATACCACAGCCGAGAGCAGGTGGCGGGGGGGGGGGGGGCGGGGGGGAGGGAGCTGGACAGATGATGAGAAAATAAAAAAGGGGGAAGGAGAGTAAAAGCGAAGGGGGGGGGGGAGCCGGGAAAGGAGCTGGTGGAGGATGAGGACCCATAAGAGGGGTGGGGGGCGCTGGGCAGACGCGACAGGGAGTGGGGTAGGCAGAGGAGGGGAATACAAAAGGACTCAGGGGGGGGGGAGAAGGGAGGTAGGGAGAGGTTTAGTGGGGAGAAAACAGGACAGAAGGGGGGAAGAGGGAGCCCAGGGAAAGGACAGAGGAAAGGAGGGGCTGTGGGGATCAGAGTTGATAGGAGGGATAAATGGAGGGAGAGAGGGCATCATCCGGGAGGGGGAGTTGATGGAAGCCACCTTGGGAAAGGAGATGTAGGGTGTAGAGATGGAGGGTAGGGGGGACACAACGGTGAAGACGTGGCAGGGGGCGGGGAACGAAGACGTTCTCCGCTCCAGCTTATATAGTGCGCTGATAGTACTGCCGCGCATGCGTTGCAGTCGCTGAGACAGAAGGGCCACACTGCCCAGTGACAGCGCCCTCGCTGGTGGAACTGCAGTACTCACCTGCCGTCGGTATTGTCGCTGGCCGCAGCCATCGAAGTCTTCTGTTGTCTTCGCCTCGAGCAAATTTCGGAAATGACGGGATTCCATGCGTTATTAAATTGGTAACTACTGTCACGGTTCATTAGATTTCCCGCAATACGTATTTCAACGGATTCTTTGATAATGGAGTCCCAAAAAGTTGTTGCTGTGGCCAAATTCAAAGTTTCGTTTACTCCATTGAATGTCCGTTAGAAATACAATGTTCCGCAACAGCAGCATTACTGGATTGCAGTAGGCGAGTGCAACGTTGATGTTCTCTACAACGCTCTTCCAGTGTACGCGTTGTCTGTCCTATATAGGCCATAACACATTGACACTGTATTTTGTAAATTCCTGCCTTCCTCAGGAACAAATCATCCTTCACCGATCCCAGTAAATCCGAAAGCTTAGAGGACGGACGAAAAATCACTTTCACATGAAAATTATTAAGAATCCTTGCTATCTTGAAGGAGATATTTCCGACAAAGGGAAGAAAAGCTAGGGACTTGGGTGGTGCGTTCTCTTTTTATCCGCTTCCCGGTTCCTGGCTCTAGTTGAGAAGGCCCTGTTAATTTGCCGGATCGAATTCCAATTGTCTCTGAACACCGTCCTCAAATGTGCCAGTCCCTTAGGCAAATTCTCTGCATCCGACACCGTGTGTGTCCTGTGCACAAGGGTTTCAAGTACACTCATGGTCTGGGATGGGTGATGGCTACTTGAAGAATTCAAATACAAATCAGTGGTGAGTGGGCTTACGGTAGACAGAATGTCCCACAGTGCCGTCACTCTTCCGTTTAATCAAAACATCCAGGAATGGAAGGCAGCCATCTTTCTCTAGTTCCATGGTAAATCGAATATTCTCATGGATGGAGTTAGGATGATGAAAAAACAACATTGACTTTTCTTCTCCAAGGGGCCACACTATGAAAGTGTCATCGACGTATCTTCAAAAAACAGTTGGTTTACAAACCGCTGGTGCAAGTGCTATCTCCTCAAAATCCTCCATAAATAGGTTAGCCACCAGAGGAGACAGAGGGCTGTCCCCATGGCGACACCATCAGACTGTTCAAAATATTCCTGGTTAAACATAAAATAAGTCGAGGAAAGAGCATGTCGGAACAAAGCAGGAATGTCCGATTCAAACTGTTGACCAATTAGAATCAAGGAATCCGCAAGAGGTACTTTTGTGAAAAGGGAAACTACATCAAAACTCACGAGAAGATCCGAACTACTTAAGTGGAGAGCCGCCAGTCTGTTGATAAACTCAGCAGAGTTCCGTATGTGATGTGAACATTTGCCAACAAATGGTCTCAGCAAAGGAACTAGATGTTTGGCTAAATCATATGTGGGTGCGTCAATATTACTCACTATAGGCCGTAAAGGCAGACCTTCTTTATGCACTTTAGGAAGACCAGACAGTCTCGGTGGTATGCTGCCATGTGGTCTTAACCGCTTGATGGTCTCTGGAGCTAGCGAGGAAGAGTTCAAAAGTGCACACGTCTTCTGTTGCACACGTGCTGTTGGGTCTTGAGCAATTCTCCGATACATAGTATCTCTAAGTAGACTACACATCTTCTCCAAATACAACCCACGAGGCAACAAAACACTAGAATTACCTTTATCAGCCTTAAGCACCACTATTTCCGGATCTTCTCGAAGGTTCCGTAGTGCAGTCCTTTCTTCAGCGGTTATATTACTACGTTGGGGAGGAGCTTTCAGAAGAACCTGACCAGTTTCCCTCCTTATTTCTTCAGCAGCGTCCATAGGAAGACGATGTACAGCTTGCTCAACACCACTTATGAAACTTATAAGAGGTACTGCACTTGGTGTAGGTGCAAAATTAGGATCTTTGCCCAAAACTGACAGCCGGCCGGAGTGGCCGAGTGGTTCTAGGCGCAACAGTCTGGAACCGCAAGAGCGGTACTGTCGCAGGTTCGAATCCTGCCTCGGTCATGGATGTGTGTGATGTCCTTATGTCAGTTAGGTTTAAGTAGCACTATGTTCTAGGGGACTGATGACCTCAAAAGTTAAGTCCCATAGTGCTCAGAGCCATTTGAACCATTTTTGAACCAAAACTGACAGCGTCGCATCGTCTAAAATCTTCTCCATGAAATTAACCACGGAACGTCGTGCAGTTATTTCCCGTGGCGTCGGCTGTTGCGGCACCAAGCGATCAAATTGCGACATTTGCCGGGAGCTAACAGCCTTATATACCCAGTCGAACTTGGCTGAAGTCACACCATCCACCCAGTCCCATAATACAGGAGAAAGAAGTACTGCAATTTTCAAGTATAGATGGAACAGTTCTTCTGAGATGGCATCCAAACTACGTCTCGTATAACAAATTCTCTCCTTCACAGTAGCACGGCTCGCCGTCTCCATTATTTTCCGTGCAGTGGTCGTCTTAATAAAATGTGTCACTCTGGCAAATTTGGGTATTATGCCATGGTCCCGACATCTTATTAAAAAACTTAAATAACTTAAAAGCTTTGCTCTCTTACCACATAGTATGTCGACCCTCTTACACTTGAGGCCATCTCCTCCACGTAAAGGCGTTTGATGTAAAAATTGAATTTTCCTGGCGAATCAGCTGTTCAAAAAGATCTCGGGCTTGCAGCCGGTCGTCGTAAACCTCTTTGCACAATATTTCGGCGGGACAACTGCCAGCCGTCTTCATGTGAGCCGAAAGAGGACTGACGAAGACTTTTTTTTTCTTTATTGTGATTTTAAACACCTTATACAAAGGCGGGCTGTCAGCAGCACAATACGCCGCTCTTCAGCCTTGAGTTTGACAACAAGTAGTACATAAAGGTGGCACAGAGAAGACAGTCAAAACGGTGGGCAAAAAATGTAGACACTAAAAATCGAAAAAACATGGAGCCGTTCACGCTGGACGAGAAACATCACTAACTCTAGGCGACACGGTGCACATAACATGGATGATGGCGAGGGCATGTGAACGGTGGTGGCGTGACGGCGAACAACACTACACACAAACGAAGGCACACACACGAAACACTGACGGCGATGATCTCTGGCGCACGAAGGTTCACTGAGCGTGTACGAGTCTGGGGACCTGCCAAGAGAGGAGGAGGAGGAGGAGGAGGAAGGGGAAGGGGAATGGGAGAGGGGAGAGCAGAGATGCCATGGGCAGTGGAGAGAGGGGAAGGGAGGAAGGGGGAGGGGAAGCCCAGGGGAAGAGGGGTGGAGGGAGGGGGGAAAGGAAAGAGAAGGGAAGGGAAGGGAAGGGAAGGAGGGAGGGAGGGTGCCTAAAGGAAAGGACACAGGAAGTGGGGGGGAGGATCAAAGTTGATAGGAGGGGTAGATGGAGGGGAGGAGGACATCATCAGGGAGGGGGAGCCGGCGGAAGCCACCTTGGGAGAGGGTAAGGAGGGTGGAGAGATGGAGACCGGGTGGGATGTGGGAATACAGGTGCAGCAGAGGGCGGGGGGTGGGAGTGGATCGGGGATACTAGCGAGTGAGGAGGATCGAGTTTATGAGAGGTGTACAGGATCCGTATCCTTTCAAGGAAAAGGAGGAGGTGGGGGAAGGGGATGAGATCGTACAGTATCCGCGTGGGGGAGGGGAGACGGATGCGATAGGCGAGGCGGAGAGCATGGCATTAAAGGATTTGGAGGGATTTGTAAAAGGTAGGGGGGGCGGAGATCCAAGCCAGATGGGCATAACAAAGGATAGGGCGGATGAGGGATTTATAGGTGTGGAGGATGGTGGAGGGGTCCAGACCCCAAGTACGGCCGGAGAGGAGCTTGAGGAGACTGAGTCGGGAGCGTGCCTTGGCTTGGATTGTCCGGAGGTGGGGAGTCCAGGAGAGGCGACGGTCGAGGGTGACGCCAAGGTACTTAAGGGTGGGAGTGAGGGCGATAGGACGGCCATAGATGGTGAGATAGAAATCAAGGAGGCGGAAGGAAGGGGTGGTTTTGCCTACAATGATCGCCTGGGTTTTTGAGGGATTGACCTTGAGCAACCACTCGTTGCACCAAGCGGTGAACCAGTCAAGATGGGATTGGAGAAGGTGTTGGGAGCGCTGCAGGGTGGGGGAAAGGGGAAGGAAGGCAGTGTCATCGGCAAACTGGAGAAGGTGGACGGGGGGTGACGGCGGCGGCATGTCCTCCGTGTACAAAAGGTACAGAAGGGGAGAGAGGGCGAAGCCTTGGGGCACACCAGCAGAGGGGAAAAAGGTGTAGGAATCTGTGTTATGGATGGTGACATAGGAAGGACGGCGGGAGAGAAAGGAGCCGATCAGACGGTCGTAGTTAATGGGAAGGGCGAAGGTTTGGAGCTTGAAGACGAGACTGGAATGCCATACACGGTCATAAGCACGTTCGAGGTCCAGGGAGAGGAAGATTGTGGAGCGACGGGAATTAAGCTGGTCGGAAAGGAGATGAGTGAGGTGAAGGAGAAGGTCGTCGGAAGAGAAGGACGGCCGAAAGCCACACTGGATAACGGGAAGGAGGCGGTGCTGGCGGAGATGCTGGTGGATGCGTCGGGTGAGGATAGATTCCAGGACCTTGCTGAAGACTGAGGTAAGGCTGATGGGACGGTAGGAGGAGACGGCGGACGGCGGTTTGCCAGGTTTAAGGAACATGAGGATATGGGAGGTTTTCCACAGGTGAGAGTAGTAACCGGTGGACAGGACTACATTGTAGAGCCTGGCCAGGGTGGAGAGGAAAGAGACAGGAGCTTCACGAAGGTGACGGTAGGTGACACGATCGTGACCAGGAGCAGTGTTGTGTTTTGTGCGGAGTGTAGCAATGAGATCCTGTGTAGTGATAGGGGCATTGAGGTCCGTGTGTGCAATGTTGTCCAAGTACTGGAAACCAGGAGCGAGGGGAGGGACAGAGGTGTCAGTTTGATCGCGGATATCCGGGAAGAGGGAGTAATTGAACTGGGGATCATCGGGGATGGAAAACACATCGGACAGGTAGGAGGCAAAGTGATTGGCCTTACTAAGGGCGTCAGGGAAGGGGTGATCATCATGGAGAAGAGGATAGTAGGGGGAGGGTTTAGTTCCGGTAAGGCGACGGAAGGCTGACCAGAACTTGGACGAGTTGATAGGTAGGGTAGCAGTTACACGGGTGCATGTCTGTCGCCAGTCCCGGCGTTTCTTAGCCGCGAGCAAATTACGAATGTGTCGCTGGAGTTGCCGGTGGCGTCGTAGTGTGTCCGGGTCACACGTGTGGAGGAAGGCACGGTAGAGACGGCGGGATTCACGTAGGAGGAGGACGGCCTGTGGGGGTAAGGTAGGACGGTCGGGGTGGATGGCGACAGTAGGGACGTGGGCCTCCACGGCCTCAGACAAGGTCTGCTGGAGAAAGGAGGCGGCATGGGTGACATCATTGGGGTGGTGGTAGGTGAAAGGGTGGCTATCGACCTGGGTGGAGAGGGTATCCCAGTAGGCATTCCAGTTGGCACGGGAATAGTCATGGAAGTACTTAGGGGGAGGGTCATTACGAGGGTCGGGGAGGGGGCGACCACCGTCTGAAACGGTGAGGAGGACAGGGAGATAGTCGCTACCAATAGGCTCCAGGACATCCACCGTTATGCGGCCAAGGAGGTTGGGGGAGGAGAGGATAACATCGGGAGTGGAGTTGGATTCGGGACGGGTGTGCTGGGAGATGGGGATGAGGTCGCCTTGAAGGGAGGAGAGGAACCGTTGCCACCGCCGTAACTGGGCAGCGGAACGACTATGGATGTTGAGGTCGGCGGCGATCACGTAGGAGGAGAAGGTACGGTTGATGTGGGAGAGGAAGACGAAGGGAATAGGGGCGTTGGGGCGGACATAGATGGTGGCGCAGGTAACGGTAAGGCCGGGGAAGAAGAGACTAAGGATCAGGTGTTCGGTGGGGTCGGGAAGGAAAGGTTGGAGCCGAACGGGGATCTGGCGGTGGTGCCCAATGGCAACTCCGCCACTCGCAATCGGGAGGGGATTATCGGAGCGGTGGAGGAGGTAGGGCGAACTGTGGACGGTGTGGTGGGGTTGCAGGAAGGTTTCATTGAGGAGGAAGGCATCGACGCGGTGGGTGGCAAGGGTGTGCAGGAAGAGGTTCTTGTTGGCGGGAAGGGAGCGGATGTTGTTGAAAAGGATACGGTGGACGAAGAAGTTCTCCGCTCCAGCTTATATAGTGCGCTGATAGTCCTGCCGCGCATGCGTTGCAGTCGCGGAGACAGAAGGGCCATACCGCCCAGCGGCAGCACCCTCGCTGGTGGAACTGCGGTACTCAGCTGCCGTCGGTATTGTCGCTGGCAGCAGCTATTGAAGTCTTGCAGAGAATTTGCCTAAGGAATTGGCACATTTGAGGACGGTGTTCACAGGCAATGGGTACTCAACCCGGCAAATTAACAGGGCCTTCTCAACTAGAGCCAGGAACTGGGAAGTGGATAAGGAGGAGAACGCGCCAGCCAAGTCCCTAGCTTTCCTTCCCTTTGTCGGAAATATCTTCTTCATGATAGCAAGGATTCTTAATAATTTTCATGTGAAAGTGGTTTTTCGTCCGCCTTCTAAGATTTCGGATTTGCTGGGATCGGTGAAGGATGATTTGTTACTGCGGAAGGCAGGAATTTACAAAATACCGTGTCAATGTGTTATGGCCTATACAGGACAGACAATGCGTACAGTGGAAGAGCGTTGTACAGAACGTTAACGTTGCACTCGCCTACTGCAATCCAGTAATGCTGCTGTTGCGGAACATTGTATTTCTAACGGATATTGAATGGTGTACGACGAAACTTCGATTTTGGCCACAGCAACAACTTTTTGGGACTCTATTATCAAAGAATCCGTTGAAGCACGCATTGCGGGAAATCTAATGAACCGTGACAGTGGTTACCATTTAAATAACGCATGGAATCCCGTCATCTGCGAAATTTGTTCGAGACGAAGATGCCAGAACACTTCGATAGCTGTGGCCAGCGACAATACCGACGGCAGCTGAGTACTGCAGTTCCACCAGCGAGGGCGCTGCCGCTGGGTGGTGTGGCCCTTCTGTCTCCGCGACTGCAACGCATGCGCGGCAGTACTATCAGCGCACTATATAAGCTGGAGCGGAGAATGTCTTCTTCAGTCGAAAATCTGCTCTACAAGTTATTATCACTCGGCTTTCCAGTGTCCCCTGTACGGCTAATAGCCATATACCTGCCCTCTACCCGGATGACACGGAGCTCTTCTCTCGTTCTTGGAGTGCCGCAGGTCTTAAACAGCGGCTCCAGGGTGCAACAGATTCCCTAACCGAATGGGCTAGGACCTGGCGTCTGGCATTTAATCCCTCCAAAACCAAAGCCCTTATCATCTGCCGGCGCCATATTCCCATTCGGCTCCCGCAGGTGTCGGACCTCTGTACCCCAGTCCCTTGGACTCGTACTGCGAAGTACTTGGGCGTTATCCTGGACCAACGCCTCACCTGGCGCCCCCACATCGATGGCGTGCGTCGAAAGGCGATAGGCTGGCCATGCCTGCTCTACCCCCTCATCAATCCCACTTCTTCACTCCCAACACACCTTGCTGTCAGATTGTACACTTCCTTTGTTCGTTCCATTCTTGAATACGCGGCGGTGGTGTGGGGCAATGCTGCCCCCACCCACCTCCGCCGGTTCCAAACCGTCAAAAATCGGGCTCCCCGGAGTGCTCTAGATCTCCCTTTTGAACTACCTTCCGAAGAACTCCACATCCTGGTCGAGGTTCCACTCCTTCACTCCCACATCCTTTCCGCCGCCGCTTCCTTCTACCAGCAAACCCGCCACTCTCCCAATCCTTTAATCCTTTCCCTGGGCACCCGTGTCCACTGTCTGACTACCACCCACTGGCCTGACCTTCTCTTCCTTCCCCCATGACTCCCCCCCCATTCACCAGCCACTTTCATTTCATGTCACTTTACCCTTCTCATATCATCGCTCCATCACCACATCATGACATTCAGCCACCCCTCACCGCCCCTCACGCCACCCCCAACACCCCTCACGCCCCCCAATGTCGGCCTAACCCTTACAGGCCCTTCCCTTTTCACTTCTCTATCTGTCACTCTCCGACTTCTTTCTCTTCCCCCCCCCTCCCCCCCACTTCACCACCACATGACTGTCTGCCACCGCCGTCACCGACGCCGCCATCAAGATGAGACCAAGACAAAGGCCTTTCGTTTTCATTCAACTCTTACTGTCCCTCCTTCTTTCCTTTAATCTGCCATTTACCTATAAGCCACCGGCTAGCCAATGGGCCTCACTCTCTCACTGATCCTTCTACTGTCCTTTCATCTGTCATTTTTAAATACTACGCCGGCCAGTCAATAGGGCCGTTCGTTTTCCTGCTTCTTCTACTATCCCTCTAACTATTCTTTCATTATAAAAAACCAGCACAAAGCCAAGTCCCACTCAGCACCATCATGTAATTTCTCCCACACCCCATCAAGACAGAAGGAGAAGCGCCCTAGAGGCGCCAGCACTTCACCAACTGCAGAGGTTAAAGCGTCAGTTATGTTCGTCTGCGTCTGCGTCATCGTCAGTAACCGTCCGGCTCACCTGAAGATGGCTGGCAGTTGTCAGCCGAAATATCGTGCAATGAAGTTCACGTCGACTGGCTGCAAGCCCGAAATCTTTTTGAACAGTTGAATCGCCTGGAAAATTTCAAATTTTCCATGAAACGCCTTTACGGGGAGGAGATGGCCTCAAATGTAAGAGGTTTCGACAAACTACGTGGTAAGAGAGCAAAGCTTTTAAGTTCTTTAAGTCTTTTAATGAGATGTCGGGACCATGGCATAATACCCAAATTTGCCAGAGTGACACGTTTTATTAAGTCGACCACTGCACGGAAAATAATGAAGAAGGCGAGCCGTGCTATTGTGAAGGAGAGAATTTGTTATACGAGACGAAGGTTGGATGCGATCTCAGAAGAATTGTTCCATCTACACTTGAAAACTGCAGCGCTTCATTCTCCTATATTATGGGACTGGGTGGATGGTGTGACTTCAGCCACGTTCGACTGGGTATATAAGGCTGCTACCTCCCGGAAGATGTCGAAATTTGATCGCTTGGTGCCACAACAGTCAACGCCACGGGAAATAACTGCACGACGTTCCGTGGTTAATTTCACGGAGAAGATTTTAAACGATGCGACGCTGTCAGTTTTGGGCAAAGGTCTTAATTTTACATCTACAGCAAGTGCAGTACCTCTTATAAGTTTCGAAAGTGGTGTTGAACAAGCAGTACATCGTCTTCCTATGGACGCTGCTGAAGAAATAAGGAGGGAAACTGGCCAGGTTATTCTGAAAGCTCCTCTCCAACGTAGTAATATAACCGCTGAAGAAAGGGCTGCACTACGGAACCTTCGAGAAGATCCGAAAATAGTGGTGCTTAAGGCTGATAAAGGTAATTCTAGCGTTTTGTTGCCTCGTGGGTTGTATTTGGAGAAGATGTGTAGTCTACTTAGAGATACTATATATCGGAGAATTGCTCAAGACCCAACAGAACGTGTGCAACAGAAGACGTGTGCACTTTTGAACTCTTCCTCGCTAGCTCCAGAGACCATCAAGCGGTTAAGACCACACCGCAGCATACCACCGAGACTGTCTGGTCTTCCTAAAGTGCATAAAGAAGGTCTGCCTTTACGGCCTATAGTGAGTAATATTGACTCACCCACATATGATTTAGCCAAACATCTAGTTCCTTTGCTGAGACCATTTGTTGGCAAATGTTCACATCATATACGGAACTCTGCTGAGTTTATCAACAGACTGGCGGCTCTCCACTTAAGTAGTTCGGATATTCTCGTGAGTTTTGATGTAGTTTCCCTTTTCACAAAAGTACCTCTTGCGGATTCCTTGATTCTAATTGGTCAACAGTTTGAATCGGACATTACTGCTTTGTTTCGACATGCTCTTTCCTCGATTTATTTTATGTTTAACCAGGAATATTTTGAACAGTCTGACGGTGTCGCCATGGGGACAGCCCTCTGTCTCCTCTGGTGGCTAACCTTTTTATTTAGGATTTTGAAGAGAGAGCACTTGCACCAGCGGTTTGTAAACCAATTCTTTTTTGAAGATAAGTCGATGACACTTTCATTGTATGGCCCCTCGGAGAGGAAAAGTTAATGTTGTGTTTTCATCATCTTAACTCCATCCATGAGAATATTCGATTTACCATGGAACTAGAGAAAGATGGCTGCCTTCCATTCCTGGATGTTTTGGTTAAACAGAAGAGTGACGGCACTGTGGGACATTCTGTCTACCGTAAGCCCACTCACCACTGATTTGTATTTGAATTCTTCAAGTTGCCATCACCCATCCCAGACCATGAGTGTACTTGAAACCCTTGTGCACAGGACACACACGGTGTCGGATGCAGAGAATTTGCCTAAGGAACTGGCACATTTGAGGACGGTGTTTACAGACAATTGGTACTCGACCCTGCTAGTTAACAGGGCCTTCTCAACTAGTGTCAGGAACCGGGAAGTGGATAAAGAGGAGAACGCGCCAGTCAAGTCCCTAGCTTTTCCTCCCTTTGTCGGAAATATCTCCTTCAAGATAGCAAGGTTTCTTAATAATTTTCATGGGAAAGTGATTTTTCATCTGCCTTCTAAGATTTTGGATTTGCTGGGACCGGTGAAGGATGATTTGTTCCTGCGGAAGACAGGAATTTACAAAATACCGTGTCAATGTGGTATGGCCTAATAGGACAGACAACGCGTACAGTGGAAGAGCGTTGTACAGAACGTTAACGTTGCACTCGCCTACTGCAATCCAGTAATGCTGCTGTTGCGGAACATTGTATTTCTAACGGACATTCAATGGAGTAAGACGAAACTTCGATTTTGGCTACAGCAACAACTTTTTGGGACTCCATTATCAAAGAATCCGTTGAAATACGCATTGCGGGAAATCTAACGAACCGTGACAGTGGTTACCAATTGAATAACGAATGGAACCCCGTCATCTTCGAAGTTTGCTCGAGACGAAGACGCCAGAAGACTTCGATGGCTGCGGCCAGCGACAATACCGACGGCCGTTCCACCAGCGAGGGCGCTGCCGCTGGGCAGTGTGGCCCTTCTGTCCCAGCGACTGCAACGCATGCGCGGCAGTACTATCAGCGCACTATATAAGCTGGAGCGGAGAACGTCTTCGTAAGTCCTCGTTCGGCTCACCTGAAGATGACTAGCAGCTGTCGAGCCGAAATATCGTGCAATGAAGTTTACGACGACCGTCTGCAAGCTTGAAATCTTTTTCGATAGTTTATTCGCCGGGAAAATTTCAAATTTTACATGTTAGTGCCATGGCATTATGCACAGGGCATCCATCACGTTGATTCCACATTATTTGATGCAAATCAAGGGATACATCATCGATCACTCCAGATAAGGTACACCTTGGGAACCACTCGTACTGTCCCCTGTTAAGAGTGCCATCTATGAAATATGGGCCAATGATGTGGTGTCCTACAGTACTACACCATACATTGACACTCTACTGATGTTAGTGTTCAACCTGCTGAATCCAGTGCAGGTTTTCTGGTGACCAGTAGTGCATATTATGTATGTTGATGTTCCCATGGTTTGCAAACATGGCCTCATCAGTAAATAGTACCCTATGCGTAAAGTCATGGCCTTGCCACAGAACAATGACAATATTGCAGGTGATTTTGAAGGTCGTTGTCTTGGGTACCTTGATGCTGGCTGTGTAATGTGGGTGGTATCTACGCCCATCAGAATATCCATCAAGCTTGTTCGAAGGATTCCCATCTGTCTCCCCATTTCGTGAGTATTTGCAGGAGAGTGTATTACAGTGGCTACCAGAAGAGTTATCTCTACTGCTTTATGTGTTACACCTCTATTCCAGATGCACATTCGTGGAGACAACTGCCCTGTCACACAAAGCCTTCTGACAATATTTATGAAGACTGGGCTGGTCAGATGAGGTCTGTTAGGGTACCGCTGGGCATACACCTGTGCCGCATGTGTACATTTTCATACACGTTCTCAATACAGAAATATAAGGTCAACAATTTCCTCATTTTTGAATACCATGTTGAATGCCTAGAATGGATGGACAGGTAAATTAAGAATACCTACTCACTTTCCTATAAACCAAAATACTCTACATGAACCTGACGCTATGAAATAATGGGACGCCACTGCTCTCTCATAACAAGTTCTTACACAATTCTTTCAGTTTATTATAACCCAACCTAACCAACAGTCTTTAACCTCAGGGATTACCCACCGAAATAAGGAGGTGTCTCTTAACAAAACAAACACATGTCACAAAAAGATTCTGTAATAGAGTCGTAATTTCCCGTTTGTATGTCAGTCGGTCTATGCAAACTCTCCGTCATAACCTTTGGTCTGTATGTATGCTTGCTCCCTGCGAGCCTCCCACATCTCAAGGATCCCAACCTCCACACTGCTCACTGCCCCTCACTGCTGTGATCAAGATTAATTAGGACCAGAGCTTCAGTACTGAATTCCATATCCATAGAGCCCACCACTTTCAGTACAACTAACATTTCACGTGACTAGGATTGTATTTTAAGGATTGCATGAAATATTGATTACAGAGTCACCCCTGACACGTTAATTTACCATTATACCGGATGGTTACAATGAAAATTTCCCTATTTAACACGTTATAACACTGAAACTAATTACGATAAGAGCACCAAACTTGGTAGCATTAATTCAAGGACATGGGAAGAAAAATGGTTAAAATGGGTCTAAGCACTATTGGACTTAACATCTGAGGTCATCAGTCCCATAGACGTAGAACTACTTAAACTTAACACACACATCCATGCCCAAGGCAGGATTCCAACCTGCGACCGCAGTAGCAGCGCCGTTCCGGAATGAAGCGCCTATAAGCGCTCGGCCACACGGCCGGCTCGACGTGGGAAGACAAATAATGCAGAATCGGTTCACTTGAAACACTTTTAATGTGCTGCTACTGTATGTCATACCATCACATACCGATAACATTAAAAGAGGCTCAATATGGCGCCCATCAGTGTCCAGAAGAGTCTGGTAGCTCAGGATTGCATTTTGCACAGCATAACGAAGTATGTCTGTAGCTATGCTGGCTACCTCTTTTGCTATGCTGCGCTTCAGATCAGCATATATGTGAATCTTCACCTGGTGAAGCCTGTCATTCATGTAGCCCCGCAACCAGAAATCACAGGGAGTGAGATTAGGTGATCGTGCCAGCTAAGCATTCGGAAACGATCGGCTGATAATTCGTTCGTTTCGAAATGTGTTTTGGAGAAGCAGGTGAACTTCATGAGCGATGTGCAGTGGGGCCCCATCTTGCATGAAAACTATTGAGTTCAATGCGTCTGTGTCCTGTAGGGTGGGTATGACATACTGGCGAAGCATATTGCAGTAACGCTGCCAGTCACACCGAACGTCTTTGGTCCTTGAGCGCCATACTGTTCGAGAAAGAACAGTGAAGCTACGCCATACGGTGACACATTCACCATTCAGAGGAACTTCAAGCGCAGTGAATGGAGGTGAAGGTCACCACATTTGGCAATTCTGTGTGTTCACCTCACCCATCAGAGGAAAATGAGGTTTGTCTCTCCATAGGATGGTCCAGGGCCACCCCTCGTCACCTTCAATCCTTGAGAGAAAGTGGAGAGTGAAGGCAACACATCGTTGTGCGTCCTGTGGTGCAAGCTGCTGTACGATATAAATCTTGTACCGGTACAATTTGAGAATGGTTCGAAGCATCTTCTGTACAGTGGACCACGGGATGTTCAACTGTTGTGACAGCACGCCCACTGCCTGACGATCGGGAATTGCGCACAGCGTTGTCTACCATAGCAACAGCGATTTTATGAACCACCTGTGGTGCAACTGGTCGTCGTCCTCTTTCCGGAGCGACGCCTACTTCTCCAGTTGATTCGAACCTCTTCATCATGCTCCGCACAGCAGGTGGAGGAAGAGGACCCTTCCGTAATCCTTTCAACCGGCGATATCCTCGAAGCAGCAGCAGCATTACTGTGGCTTTGTTAATAGAGCCTCACCAATGATGCCCTGCTTCTTTTGTCCTACCTCATGTCGACGCATCAAAAAGTGCACTGCGACTGGTCAGACGTGTGAGACTATAAATCACAATTACTGATCACGGCACCTAGTGGCCATAGTTGGAACTGGACGGTGGTGCTTTGACGCATGAAAATGACATACCCCCTACTCTGGACATTAATGCTACTAAGTTTGGTACTCGTACGGTAATTGGTTTCCGTGTTGTAAAGTGTTAAATAGGGAAAGTTTAATTATAACTTCAAATGGTTCAAATGGCTCTGAGCACTATGGGACTTAACATCTATGGTCATCAGTCCCCTAGAACTTAGAACTACTTAAACCTAACTAACCTAAGGACAGCACACAACACCCAGTCAATACGAGGCAGAGAAAATCCCTGACCCCGCCGGGAATCGAACCCGGGAACCCGCGCGTGGGAAGCGAGAACGCTACCGCACGACCACGAGCTGCGGACCTTAATTATAACTACCCGGTATACAGCACGTAGAGTTTTCCGAACCACAACCTCAAATATACCATTCCCAAAAAAGCCTTGTAAGTGAAGACTATCTGACGAAAGAATGAAAAAGCCTGTCCAACAGATCCCATTGCAAATCCAATCACTTCCCCAAACAGTTCTCCAGCTTGCAGTCTGAACCCCGATGTAGTACCTGAAACTTATCCCATCCAACCTACTCCAGTACGTGTAAGGCGAAACTCCTTCCTACAAAATGTTAAACGACGGTAATCATCCATCTTTTCGACGCTTCACTGCATCCAAAAATATCCCTACCTCTTCTTCCAGCACTGAAGACATGATCTACTTTCTCAGGTCTGTTTTTCACAATATACTCCTCTTTGAGTGACCTCCTATCTCACAATAATTAACGCCGGGCGACCTTTACGTATTTCAACTGAACGCCTCTGCGACAATCGTTTAACTACTCACATGTAAGTTTCTCTCGGCTAGATAATCTTGTCTAATCGCTCTCCCACCCTAGCATGCACGAAGTCTCCCAATCTTACTGTAGCCAGTCTCCACCATAAACATAATCAGCCCCTGTTCAATTAATCAAACCATCGCAAATGCTCCTTTCACAATTTCCATCTTCTTCCACATCCTGTAACACCAGCTTCCCTCCTACATATTTTCATCTTCCGCGTTCATCCGTATGATCTCATCATGCAATTCGATTAACCTGTTTACTTAGAGCTGGCACTAAAACTTTCATCTTGTAGCCAGTCCGCAGAAACACCACTAACATTATCATCCACCCGAGACGCAAACATTCATCATCAAATGAAAATCGCATGTTAGAGAAACGATCACGTCTGTAGCCAGGCAGCAAGATTTTTCCACTATTCACCATTCATATTATAGCTGTCTATGGCAAAGCCACCACACTCTTACCGGGATTTTGTTAGTTCGCACATCATTTCCGTCATGGCTACGTTGGTATTACAATTTATTTCTCACCGAGCCAGTACCTGCTTGTCTCCTTCATATTGTATCCAGCATATTGCCGTTTCTGTTACTCAGTAATTTTCCTGTTTTCATCGACTGCTGTACTGTATACGCTGTTATTCAGTTTGCATTCGTAGATACCAAGATAATGCATAGTCTATCTTAGATGTTTGTTTAACTGAAGAAAACAGCCGCTGGACATGAACCTGACGACGATTAGAAAACTCGTCGAAACGTTGCGATAACACGACAGCACAACTCGGCTGATAACCCGAGAAAATTTCATCAATGAAATTCACCGAGAAACCCCGCCTTCAATGAAAGAGATATTGTGTTTCATTTGCAAACTGTCTCCATTTGTTGTTTTGAGGTTCTATCACACACAAACAGGCTATTTGCTTTTTATGATGAACCACTTTGTTTACATCCCTATATCTGAAAAAAATTCGGCAGAGAATGACCAACCACTGAAAAAACAAATACTTTCCAGTCATCCCCACGTAAATGGTACCTTACAAAATAAACTAAGAAACAACTGAAATACATTATTCATTTTCAGAATATTTATTGGAATCGGACGTCTTCTTTTAGACGTCGAAACGATTTAAAAAAGACTCGACTTTAACATCCGGTATTCGATGGTGAAGTTAGAGAGAAACTGTCTATCCGAATCGCCATGAACACATACTGATGGTTTGGAAATGTTCCGTGAGCTCCTATAATAAAGAAGTGGTAGACAGGTTTTGAAGGCAAATAACCTCCATAAGAGTGGATTATGCCAAATCAGCTGGATTAGCTGGAAGGGGATGTTGCTTACGTCGCTTAGGCAAGGCCATCTTGTAAGTCTTTCAGTTTCAAGGGACTCTATAGAGTCTGAAGGTTACACCTTCTCACTAGACTGTTTGAAAGTCGAAGTATCTCACTGATAGAGATATTTTTCAAAAAAGAAACAGATAGAACAGATTTGTAATTAAAAATCAACATAGACCAAACTGCCTCCCAGAACTTCACTAAAGGTTCAAACCTAGTTCAGCTACACCCAGTGATCTTCGCATGATGTCCGTGGAGAACTATTGTAGGCGGATTTCTCTTAAAAGCTTTGCTTCAATTGTCCGCCTTTTGTCTGTTAATGTAGAAAAATGTCGGTGTTCCTAGAGAGACGAAGTAGTAACAACTTGTTCGAAGTTCAACTGAACGAACTGATAACACAAGTCAAGTGGATTAATTATCTAACGAGTAATAAGATAACGCAAAATGTTTTTCTTATTTACTTAACATTTTCGTTTTTTTCTGTTTTCGTGCTTTACTCAGACAGAATTTCACCAAAGTAACCAGTAGCTATTAAAGGAACATATTATTACGAGAAATAGCAAAGTTTTTCATTCACGCAGATACGTGACACTACTTATCAGCATATTCACCAAATCTATATAAACGACGGTCGGAACGTTCAGATTGGTAAAGTTTGACAGAAGTTAGAAATATGGCGCGTATTTCAATGCGAGATGCTTTTTATAATTTGCACAGCGAAATTCTGTCTGGAAATCTGGCAGAAAACCCAAAGACATTCTGGTCACACATAAAGCACACCAGTGGCAAGACGCAATCAATACCTTCACTGCGCGATAACAACGGTGATGATGATGATGTTTGGTTTGTGGGGCGCTCAACTGCGTGGTTATCAGCGCCCGTACAATTACCCAGTCTTTGCTCAGTCCAATTTCGCCACTTTCCTGGATGATGATGAAATGATGAGGACAACACAAACACCCAGTCATCTCGAGACAGGTGAAAATCCCTGACCCCGCCGGGAATCGAACCCGGGACCCCGTGCTCGGGAAGCGAGAACGCTACCGCGAGACCACGAGCGGCCGATAACAACGGTGAAGTCACTGATGACAGTGCCACTAAAGCAGAGTTATTAAACACGGTTTTCCGAAATTCCTTCACTAAAGAAGACGAAGTAAATATTCCTGAATTCCGATCAAGAACAATTGCCAAGATGAGAAACATAGAAGTAGATATCCTCGGAGTAACGAAGCAGTTTAAATCACTTAATAAAGGCAACGCCTCCGGTCCTGATTGTATACCAGTCAGGTTCCTCTCAAAGTATGCTGATAAAATAGCACCATATTTAGCAATTATATACAACCACTCACTCACAGAAAGATCCGTACCTAAAGACTGGAAAATTGCTCAAGTCACACCAATACCCAAAAAGGAAAGTAGGAGTAATCAGCTGAATTACAGGTCTATATCACTAACGTACATTTGCAGTAGGGTTTTGGAACATATACTGCATTCGCACATTATGAAGTACCTCGAAGAAAACGATTTATTGACACATAGTCAGCACGGTTTCAGAAAATATCGTTCTTGTGAAACACAACTAGCTCTTTATACTCATGAAGTAATGAGTGCTATCGACAGGGGATGTCACCTCACAAGCGTCTTCTAACCAAACTGCGTGCCTACGGAGTATCGCCTCAGTTGTGTGACTGGATTCGTGATTTCCTGTCGGAAAGGTCACAGTTCGTAGTAATAGGCGGAAAGTCATCGAGTAAAACAGAAGTAATATCCGGCGTTCCCCAAGGAAGTGCTATAGGCCCTCTATTGGTCCTAATCTATATTAACGACATAGGAGATAATCTGAGTAGCCGTCTTAGATTGTTTGCAGATGATGCTGTCATTTACCGTCTTGTAAAGTCATCAGATGATCTAAACGACTTGCAGAATGATTTAGATAAGATATCTGTGTGGTGCGAAAAGTGGCAGTTGACCATGAATAAGGAAATGTGTGAAGTTATTCACATGAGTACTAAAAGAAATCAGCTAAATTTCGATTATTCGATAAGTCACGCAAATCTGAAGACTGTGATTTCAACTAAATACTTAGGGATTAAATTACAAATAACCTAAATTGGAACGATCACATAGATAATATTGTAGGTAGAGCAAACGAAAGACTACGATTCATTGGCAGAACACTTAGAAAGTGCTACAGGTCTACTAAAGAGGCTGCTTACACCACGCTTGTCCGCCATATTATGGAGTATTACTGTGCGGTGTGGGATCCGCATTAGGTGGGGCTGACGGATGAAATCGAAAAAGTACGAAGAAGGGCAGCTCGTTTTGCATCATCGCGAAATAGGGGAGATAGTGTCACAGACATGATACTTGAATTGGAGTGGCAATCATTAACACAAAGGCGTTTTTCGTTGCGATGGGATCTTCTCATGAAATTTCAATCACCAGTTTTCTCCTCCGATTGCGAAAACATTCTGTTGGCACCCATCTACACAGGGAGAAATGATCATCACGATAAAATAAGAGAAATCAGGGCTCGCACAGAAAAATTTAAGTGCTCGTTTTTCCCGCGTGGCTTTCGAGAGTGGAACGGTAGAGAGACAGATTGAAGGTGGTTCATTGAACCCTCAGCCAGGCACTTAATTGTGAATAGCAGAGTAATCACGTAGATGTAGATGTTCAGTTCCTCGACAATAGAAATCAGCTCCTTGGTCACGGAGACCTTCGAGAAAAGCTGTGTAAACGTCCTCATCTTCTGAAAATCTGCGATTTCTGCGAATTAGTTTTTCGATTGCATGGACTTTGTCGTCTGTGGTCGTTGTCGTTAGCCTTCCTTACTGATCAGCGTCATTCACGTCTGTGCGTCCTTGGTCGAATTGTTGGCTCTAATTTACTGCGGTTGGGCGCGACGTGGCATTTGGTCCATTGAAAGAATTTCACAGTGAACCTGTGTGGGTTTAAGACGTTTTGCCAACAAGAATCATACTGTCTCCAGCTTTCAGGTACATTTCCAAGTGCTGCACCATTCCACTCTCACGCTGTGATGCGTTTATTATCTGTTTGCAGCAGGACTTTGAAGGAAATACAGAAGATGTACTCTTTCCTGACAATGCACACCACTTTTGTTGCGCTATAGTCTTGTCGTACGACGACATGTTTGACATACTGTCTGGATTCCCCTCGTGACACATTTAACGCCGCAAGACTTACAACTAAGACCTCGTCCCCAGATAGTTATCTCCAATCTGTTACGATTAAGTTTTAAGTGTTAGATTCCTCGAAAAGTAAGTTCAACTCATAAATATTCAATCTATCTTGAATGTAGAGTGGTTGTGTGCAAGACGCAAATGGAGAAAATTTGTTCCTTAGTCGTATGGCTGAACTGGAGAAGGAAATGGAGAAAGATTTAATGTTATGCAAACGTACAACCAAGGCGCTGAACATTTCCGATCTGCCCAATAGTCACCAAGTCACGAAGGGGCTATAACTGGTTTTCAGTGTAAAGCTTCACAATTTTTGTTCGTTGAACGATGTTGAATTTTTCCATGCTCAGTGTAATATCCTTCCTCTGTCAGAATCTCGAACAAAAGAAAGATGAAAAGACAGAATAAAAAGATTATTCACAGTTATAGCCCTTTTGTGACTTTGGGTCCAACCTGTAGTAATGTAAAAATGATAGCTATTTGACATGTGACGACAGATATTGACGACACCGTTGACTTAGGAACTGTAGACGCCTGCGGTATACGACCTCTGCAGCGTATAATTAATATAGTCCTTTCGAAACTTTCACATGTCAAATGAAATGTTCGAACCCGGATAAGTTCTTGCCTGACTTCATTTTATTACTTGAATTATAAATTTCTCAATTGTAGATATTTCTGGATGTTTGTGACCGTAGAAAAAATGTTTTCCTGTCAGTATATTTTTATTATTTATATGGACATATTTCGTACTGTCAATCTTGTAGGCCTACCACCAAAATTAGTAGTAACAATTACTAACTTAAAACGATCTGAAAACAAGTTTATATTAGAGAAAATATTTTCAGTCTTCAGTTCTTAAACACGCAAAATTTCTGCCATGATTTGTAATTTTCTAATTTTATTATCGGTAATGAAAACTAGGTTCGTAACACACACATACACGCACACACACACACACACACACACACACACACACAAACACAAACACAAACACACACATATATATATATATATATATATATATATATATATATATATATATATATATATATATATATACTCCTGGAAATTGAAATAAGAGCACCGTGAATTCATTGTCCCAGGAAGGGGAAACTTTATTGACACATTCCTGGGGTCAGATACATCACATGATCACACTGACAGAACCACAGGCACATAGACACAGGCAACAGAGCATGCACAATGTCGGCACTAGTACAGTGTATATCCACCTTTCGCAGCAATGCAGGCTGCTATTCTCCCATGGAGACGATCGTAGAGATGCTGGATGTAGTCCTGTGGAACGGCTTGCCATGTCATTTCCACCTGGCGCCTCAGTTGGACCAGCGTTCGTGCTGGACGTGCAGACCGCGTGAGACGACGCTTCATCCAGTCCCAAACATGCTCAATGGGGGACAGATCCGGAGATCTTGCTGGCCAGGGTAGTTGACTTACACCTTCTAGAGCACGTTGGGTGGCACGGGATACATGCGGACGTGACTTGTCCTGTTGGAATAGCAAGTTCCCTTGCCGGTCTAGAAATGGTAGAACGATGGGTTCGATGACGGTTTGGATGTACCGTGCACTATTCAGTGTCCCCTCGACGATCACCAGTGGTGTACGGCCAGTGTAGGAGATCGCTCCCCACACCATGATGCCGGGTGTTGGCCCTGTGTGCCTCGGTCGTATGCAGTCCTGATTGTGGCGCTCACCTGCACGGCGCCAAACACGCATACGACCATCATTGGCACCAAGGCAGAAGCGACTCTCATCGCTGAAGACGACACGTCTCCATTCGTCCCTCCATTCACGCCTGTCGCGACACCACTGGAGGCGGGCTGCACGATGTTGGGGCCTGAGCGGAAGACGGCCTAACGGTGTGCGGGACCGTAGCCCAGCTTCATGGAGACGGTTGCGAATGGTCCTCGCCGATACCCCAGGAGCAACAGTGCCCTAATTTGCTGGGAAGTGGCGGTGCGGTCGCCTACGGCACTGCGTTGGATCCTACGGTCTTGGCGTGCATCCGTGCGTCGCTGCGGTCCGGTCCCAGGTCGACGGGCACGTGCACCTTCCGCCGACCACTGGCGACAACATCGATGTACTGTGGAGACCTCACGCCCCACGTGTTGAGCAATTCGGCGGTACGTCCACCCAGCCTCCCGCATGCCAACTATACGCCCTCGCTCAAAGTCCGTCAACTGCACATACGGTTCACGTCCACGCTGTCGCGGCATGCTACCAGTGTTAAAGACTGCGATGGAGCTCCGTATGCCACGGCAAACTGGCTGACACTGACGGCGGCGGTGCACAAATGCTGCGCAGCTAGCGCCATTCGACGGCCAACACCGCGGTTCCTGGTGTGTCCGCTGTGCCGTGCGTCTGATCATTGCTTGTACAGCTCTCTCGCAGTGTCCGGAGCAAGTATGGTGGGTCTGACACACCGGTGTCAATGTGTTCTTTTTTCCATTTCCAGGAGTGTATATATATATTACTGGCCATTAAAGTTGCTACACCACGAAGATGTGCTACAGACGTGAAATTTGACCCACAGGAAGTAGATGCTGTGATATGCAAATGATTAGCTTTTCAGAGAATTCACACAAGGCTGGCGCCGGTGGCGACACCTACAACGTGCTGACATGAGGAAAGTTTCCAACCTATTTCTCATACACAAACAGCAGTTGACCGGCGTTGCCTGGTGAAACGTTGTTGTGGTGCCTCGTGTAAGGAGGAGAAATGCGTACCATCACGTTTCCGACTTTGATAAAGGTCGGATTGTAGCCTATCGCGATTGCGGTTTATCGTATCGCGACATTGCTGTTCGCGTTGGTCGAGATCCAATGACTGTTAGCAGAATATGGAATCGGTGGGTTCAGGAGGGTAATACGGAACGCCGTCCTGGATCCCAACGGCCTCGTGTCACTAGCTATCGAGATGACAAGCATCTTATCCACATGGCTGTAACGGATCGTGCAGCCACGTCTCGATCCATGAGTCAACAGATGGGGACGTTTGCAAGACAACAACAATCTGCACGAACAGTTCGACGACGTTTGCAGCAGCACGGACTATCAGCTCGGAGACCATGGCTGCGGTTACCCTTGTCACTGCATCACAGACAGGAGCGCCTGCGATGGAGTACTCAACGACGAACCTGGGTGCACTAATGGCAAAACGTAATTTTTTTTTCTGTTTACGGCATAATGATGGTCGCATCAGTGTTTGGCGACATCGCGGTGAACGCACATTGGAAGCGTGCATTCGTCATCGCCATACTGGCGTATCACCCGGCCACTGGTTACACGTCTCGGTCACCTCTTGTTCGCATTGACGGCAGTATGAACAGTGGACGTTACATTTCAGATGTGTTACGACCAGTGGCTCTACCCTTCATTCGATCCCTGCGAAACCCTACATTTCAGCAGGATAATGCACGACCGCATGTTGCAGGTCCTGTACGGGCCTTTCTGGATACGGAAATTTTCGACTGCTGCCCTGGCCAGCACTTTCTCCAGATTTCTCACCAATTGAAAACGTCTGGTCAATGGTGGCCGAGCAACTGGCTCGTCACAATACCCCAGTCACTAGTCTTGATGAACTGTGGTATCGTGTTGTAGCTGCATGGGCAGCTGTACCTGTACACGCCATCCAAGCTCTGTTTGACTCAATGCCCAAGCGTATCAAGGCCGTTATTACGGCCAGAGGTGGTTGTTCTGGGTACTGATTTATCAGGATCTATGCACCCAAATTTGGTGAAAATGTAATCACATGTCAGTTCTAGTATAATATATTTGTCCAATGAATACTCGTTTGTCATCTGCATTTCTTCTTGGTGTAGCAATTTTAATGGGCAATATATATATATATATATATATATATATATATATATATATATATATATATATATTGGTGCCTAGCTCGTCAGAGTTGGGTCAGATAGCTTCACAGCGGGGATAGCATTATCAGCAGACTTTCAATGAATAGTATATTCAGCCACATACCGTGTATTCTGCGGGCTTCCTAGCCGAATATTAAGGAAAAGTATTCGACAGCCGCGTGGCGAGATACTTTTGTCGACGTGTTTGTTTCTTGTTCCTTTGTTGAAATGTACTTATCACCTTCCCACGCCGTGCCGACCATCGTGTTCAATTGTAAGCGCTGCGTGTTTTGTTAAGTTTTGTTTGAAACACATCGTCAATACGTAAGCACAGTTTATCGTACTCTCCACGCGTTATTTTTTTTTAAAGTGTAACTGAGTAAGATTTAACTAATAATAATAGACTATGGCTTCTAAATAAATCGTCTATGTGGACGCACTTCGAGAACGGTGAAAATAGTCCGAAAAGTCTTGTGTGTAAATTGTGCGAAATAAAAATTTCTCGTGATGGCGTTGGAAAGGAGGAGACTACATCAGAAATGATAAATCGTTTGAAAAAGGAACGTAGAAAAAACATCGTAAGATGCAACTTACGCTTCCTAAGGGGCAAGAAATTACTAATCAAGATACAGATGTAAGTACCTTCGTCATCAAAAAGCAGCCGCGCGATCTAGGCGCCTTGTCACGGTCCGCACGGTTCCATCCGTCGGAGGTTCGAGTCCTCCCTCGGGCATGGGTGTGTGTGTTGTCCTCAGCGTTAGTTAGTTTAAGTTAGATTAAGTAGTTTGTAAGCTTAGGGACCGATGATCTCAGCAGTTTGGCCCCATAAGATCTTACCACAAATTTCCAAATTTTGAAAAAAGCAACTGTGTCTTGAAGAATTTGCTGAAATACGTAAACCATGGCATATTAATGATCCCAAGGCTAAAAAATGCCCTCTTAATTGCCAAAATGATAGTACTGACAATGAGCTAGTAAATATAGTAGAAAGGGCCCGCTTTAGAAGACTGATTAATAGCGCTCTGTCACGGTATGAAATGCCAAGCCGCTCTTACTTTTCCAGACAAAATAATTCCAGAAATATATCATAAGGTGGTTGTGACATTTAAAAGATTTGTTTCACTACTGATTTTATTTCCGTGACATGCGACATGTGGACGTGTTTGAATAATCAAAACAGTTTCTTAAGTTTTACCGGGCGTTTTATTGATAATGAATTCAATGTCAGGCATGTAGTTTTGAGCACCAAGCATTTTCAGGAACAACACAAAGCAGAAAACATAGCGATTAGTTTACAGAAAATTGCAAGTTTATGGGACATCCAGCTGTCAAAAAGTCACGTCGTTATTCACGATAACGAACGATAGTAAAAGCTGTTAGTAATGCAGAGTTTGCCTTGTTTGTATTGTTTCAAAAATGGTTCAAATGGCTCTGAGCACTACGGGACTTAACATCTGAGGTCATCAGTCCCCTAGAACTTAGAACTACTTAAACCTAACTAACCTAAGGACAACACACACATCCATGCCCGAGGCAAGATTCGACCCTGCGACCGTAGCGGTCGCACGTTTCCAGACTGTAGCGCCTAGGACCGCTCGTCCACTCTGGTCGGCTGTATTGTTTCATTCACACTCTTCAATTAATTGTTAACGATTGTATGAAGACTCACATATGACTTAAATGATAGCAACAGCTAAGAGGATCGTAACTCATTTAAATCATTCTGGCACTATACAGAAAAAACTGCATTCTCTCCAAAAAGATTTGGATCTCATACCGCATAATAGTCGAATATTCGTTGCAAGTCTGATTATCAGAAACTGGTTCATAATGCTCTCAGACAGACTGTGAGTTTTGAATGATGTGCGCAAGCATTATACCGTGTGTACTTCAAGAGGTGTTTATGTAAATGTTAATCAAATGTGATGTTTCAAACAAACATAATGAAACTACGATAGAAGACAACAACTATAATGTTTCAGTGTTAGTAATTACCAACAACCGTGGACAAAACTTTTTTAGCTTAGGACGAAACAAAGGATGAAGTTCTGTCACTGAGACCGCCACTGCAAGATAAGTAAACCTTTTCGTAAAGTGTGACACTTATTTCCCTTATAAACTATTCTATACATTTTCGTAACTAAAAAAATTAGTGCTCTCTAAACTACATCAATGGAAGTACCCGCCACCCGAGGTGGCCGAGCGACTCTAGGCGCTACAGTCTGGCACCGCGTGACCGCTACGGTCGCAGGTTCGAATCCTGCCTCAGACATGGATGTGTGTGATGTCTTTAGGTTAGTTAGGTTAAGTAGTTCTAAGTTCTAGGGGACTGATGACCTCAGAAGTTAAAGTCCCATTGAACCATTTTTTGGAAGTACCCGATAATAAGGGAGATGCGTCATAAGTGGCAGTGATGAGTTGGGACAGTGAGTTGTTGTCAGGATGATGACCAATGGTTGCTCAAGGAAGCATCATTATTAGTTATGCATTGGACTATCAAACAGAGTACCCGATAATAAGGGAAATGCGTCATAAGTGGCAGTGATGAGTTGGGACAGTGAGTTGTTGTCAGGATGATGACAAATGGTTGCTCAAGGAAGCATCATTATTAGTTATGCATTGGACTATCAAACAGAGTACAGCTCTCGTAGCGATGCTCTGTGTTCGTAAAATATCACCAATAATATGTAAAGAGAGCGAAACAAAGACAGATAAAAATGTTCAGTTTTTATTATCAGTTGTTGGTGGCACCATGGGCTAACGGGGAAGCTGCGATGCGTTGAACTGTTCAGTATCCTGGAGATGAGTTCGGTCGCTGGACGCGAGGAAATTTTCGATGGTAGCGAGTGGAGACAGTCAATCCGAAGACGTGCGAAGGCCCCAGCGTGTGTTTGCAACTTGTCTTGGTGTGTAGAAGCATGCTTGTAGCTCATCCAGATGCTAAGTGAAGCCTGGTTTGTTAAAGCTAGTGAACCTTGGTTGGCGATTTCGCAAATCAGTGTGAGCAGTTACACATTAACATTGTAGAACCTCGTGGCTATGACAAGAAAACCCCGTCAAAAAGTAAAAAAGTCTATGTTACATTAAAATATCTAAATTGCTCAGAAACAGGG
Organism: Schistocerca cancellata; assembly: GCF_023864275.1. Taxonomy (NCBI): domain Eukaryota; kingdom Metazoa; phylum Arthropoda; class Insecta; order Orthoptera; family Acrididae; genus Schistocerca; species Schistocerca cancellata. The sequence continues at coordinate 252,225,689 of NC_064629.1, forward strand.
CACATCTCATTAATGGATTGTTCAACACTATTCATTCTTGGCGGTAGCTCAAAGCGTTATGGTTAAAAAAGACGGCAACCTCCCTTCCTTCCAGATCAATCCTAAATTTCTGGAAATCAAATACTACAACTCATTTTCTGATATCCTATTTACACTGATGGTCCAAACTGGCACATCTGCCCAGTATCGTGTAGAGCCCCACGAGCACGCAGAAGTGCCGCAACACGATGTGGCATGGACTCAACTAAGGTCTGAAGTAGTGTTGGAGGAAATTGATACTATGAATTTTGCAGATGAATTTTGTAGATAAATCCCTAAGAGTACGAGGGAGTGGAGATCTCTTCTGAACAGCGTGTTGCAAGGCATTCCAGATATGCTCCATAATGTTCATGCCTGTGGAGTCTGGTGGTCAGCGGAAGTGTTTAAACTCAGAAGAGTGTTCCTGGAGCCACTCTGTAGCAATTCTGAACGCGTGGGGTGTCGCATTGTCCTGATGGAAGTGCCCAAGTCGTCGGAATGCACAATGGACATGAATGGATGCAGGTGACCAGACAGGATGCTTACGTACGTATTACCTGTCAGAGTCGTATCTAGACGTATCAGGGCTACCATATCACTCCGCTACACCATTACAGAGCATCGACCAGCTTGGACAGTCCCCTTCTGAGACGCAGGGTCCATGGATTCATGAGGTTGTCTCCATACCCATACACGTTCATCCACTCGATATAATTTGAAACGAGACTCGCCCGACCAGGCAACATGTTTCCAGTCATCAACACTGCAATGTCAGTGCTCAAAGGACCAGGCGAGGAGTGAAACTTTGTGTCGTACAGTGTACAGTCATCAAGTGTAAACGAGTGGGCCTTCGGCTCTGAAAGCCCATATCGATGATGTTTCATTGAAGGTTCAAATGGTTCAGATGTCTCTGAGCACTATGGGACTTAACACCTGTGGTCATCAGTCCCCTAGAACTTAGAACTACTTAAACCTAACTAACCTATGGACATCACACACATCCATGCCCGAGGCAGGATTCGAACCTGCGACCGTAGCGACTGAAGCGCCTAGAACCGCACGGCCACACCAGCCGGCTTTGAAAGGTTCGGATGCTGACACTTCTTAATGGCGCATCATTGAAACCCTCAGCAATTCTATTCAGTTGTAGGTGGTCCCTTTCGTGAAGGATCTTTTTCCAAATGCAGCAATGATGCAAATCTGATGTTTTACCAGACTCCTGATATTCATGGTGAAATGGTTGTATGGGAAAATCCCCACTTCATCGCTACCTTGGAAATTCTGTGCCCCATCGTTCATGTGCTGACTATAACACCATGGTCAAACTAACTGAAATATTGATAATCTGCCATTGTAGTAGCAGTAACCAGTATTGGGGCAAGGAGAGTCCCATGGCAAAGTACCATTATTCAAGATGGCGGAGATGACGTCATCGAAGATGGCGGACGTGACGTCATCCGATGACGCCATCCAAGATGGCGGATTTTAGTGGGAAGTTTGAATTTTGGTGGGAAAGAAAGGGCAGTCGGGCTACCTCCACTAACCTGTCATCTGACTGCCACATCGTCCTAGGGATTGGCACGAAGTTTAAATTTTGGATGGAAGATAGGTCACTTGGGGTGCCTCTACTAACCTAAGAAACTGGAGGGAAAGAAAGGGCACTTGAGCTACCTCCACTAACCTAAGTCATCCGACCGCCACCTCCTCCTAGGGATTGGTGGGAAGTTCAAATTCCATCAGGATAATGCAATACATGACGGTTATCGCTACCAATCTAAGAAAATGATGGCAAAATAAATAAATTGGGCTACCTCCACTAACCTAAGCCACCCGACCACCACCTCGTCCTAGAAAATGGCGGGGAAGGGCTGAAGAAGACACCAAGCAGGATGCATTTTTACCGTTTTGTGGTTCGACAACAGGGAAGATTAGTCGGCTCCTGAAGAGGCATAAAATAGACACAATCTTCAGGCCTCCGACAGAGATCCGGCAACTAATGAAATCTGTGAAAGACGGTGTAGGCCTTAGAACACCAGGAATTTACAAGATACCGTGTGGATGTGGGCAGTTCTATGTCGGCCATACTGTTCGCACTATTGAACAGCGCCGCATAGAACATGAAAGGTTTTACCGTCTGCGCTATCCGGAAAAGTCAGCTGTAGCAGAACATGGTCCGGAAAACGGACACCGCATTGCATTCGATGAGACGTCTATTATTAAACGGACAAATGGCTTCTAGAATAACGTGATAAACGAGGCCATAGAAATTAGAATTCCTGACAATACCTTCAATAGAGACGGTGGACTGCAGCTGAGTACAGCGTGGGATCCGGTGTTGAGGGAGTTGAAGCGGGCCCGGCAGTCGCACGGCGAAAACATTACCATATTTGGTGCGGGACCGAGCACCAGTGACGTCACGAGCGATGTTACGAGCGACAGCGCGGCTATATAAGCACAGCAATGACAACCACATGACAGTCATCCACTTGACAATGGCAGAGGAGATCTCTGCCGAAAGCTCGTGGGCAGTAAGCCACTTGACGCAGCTTGAAACCCGAGAATGTTTTATTAACATGATTTCAGAAGTCCTGAAACCAAAAAACTGCTCTGCATGGTGATTACCCCATGTCTGAGATCCCCATTCTAACTGCCTCTTTACAAATCTAATTTTAACCGTCTCGTACATGCCAGCAAAAACATTATCTTTACATGCAGCCAAGAAGTCCACTATGCCGGCCGTGGTGGCCGAGCGGTTCTAGGCACTACAGTCTGGAACCGCCCGACCGCTACGGTCGCAGGTTCGAATCCTGCCTCGGGCATGGATGTGTGTGATGTCCTTAGGTTAGTTATGTTTAAAAGTTCTAAGTCTAGGGGACTGATGACCTCAGATGTTAAGTCCCATAGTGCTTAGAGCCATTTGAACCATTTGAACTACTACATTATCTCCTTTAGTAGATTTATCGGTTTCCCTCTCTTGCTAACTTCCCCTTCCAGCTTTTTACCTATACTTTTAAAACATTGAGCAATGCTTTCATTCATTGATTTAAACTCTGTATTTGTTTGTACTTCTTAATTTATACACTCTTTTCTTGTGCCTCAGGTCGTCTTCGAAGGTGATCTTCCACAATCACCACTTTCGCTACCAATCCCTTTTCAACCTCATAAACTCTGAAATTAATTCCCTCAACCATTTTAACGGCATGTTCGACTTTATTTGTAACCTCAGTGAACTAGATGTCTAGAATGAAATTTTCACTCTACAGCGGACTGTGCGCTGATATGAAACTTCCTGGCAGATTAAAACTGTGTGCCGGACCGAGACTCGAACTCGTGACTAGTACTGGCAGAAGTAAAGCTGTGAGGACGGAGTGTGAGTCGTGCTTGGGTAGCTCAGTTGGTTGCCGGCACGGTAGCTGAGCGTGTTCGGTCAGTGGGTTAGATGCCATCTGCAATTAAAAAAACTGAGTTAATCGACCAACAACGAACTTAAACGGGTGTCTTACGACGTCCGCCACGAGCAGATACAACGAACGAAAGCGAACAAAATGAGATTTAAAAAAAAAAAAAGTTGGTAGAGCACTTGCCCGCGAAAGGCAAATGTCTCGAGTTCTAGTCTCGGTCCGGCACACAGTTTTAATCTTCCAGGAAGTTTCAACTTAATGTCTAGCTGATCGGATTTTCCACTCGCTGCACTTATTATCAAGACTTGATCCTATTTCCTTTAATTTTGAATCTGTATTCCCAACTATTACCGTCTTTATATTCCCCATTTTTGAATCTATATCTCCAATGATCTCAGGTTTTATACTACCCATGTGCAAATCTATCTTTCCACATTTCTTACTCAATGTTACAAAAAATAAATTCAGATCACTTCCTGGTACCCAACCTATTTCTTCCCTTCTTCCTAATATGATGTCGCTACTAATATCACTGCCTGCATCCTATAATCCACAATCATTTTGCTAATTATTAATTTCATCGGTAATGATTGACTGAGAAAACAGATTTACAATGCAGCCGCTGTCAGTACTGAACTTGAGTTTCCCCGCCGACGTATGCAGTCTCTACTGCTCTGCGTTTGGTACGATGCCGATGCAATGTCGCCAGCAACGTAGACCGCCGTCTACCTCGTGTGACGCTGTGTGAAGCCGCCGCCTCTGTTGCTCCACCGCCTCTGTTGCTCGGCGCCGATGAGATATCGCACGCTTGTGACACCATGTGAAGAGGCCGCCTCTGCAGATCAGTGCCAATGGCATGATGCCCGCCTGTGACGCAGCATGAAGACACCGCCTCTGCTGCCTAGCGGTTTTGCCCACGTTGACTGCTGTACTGGCGACGCACCGTGTAGCTGTCATCTACCGCTGCTTTTACTAACACGCGCTGTTAAGCCTAATGTCTGCACTAAGTGCGCCATTATTGCTGCTGCTTTTACCACTGCCGCAGTATAAAGAAATTAGCGAACACCCACGCAAATTTCTCACTATTTTAGCTTGGGTACTAGGACAACCAGTTTCGAAATAATTCACAACAGAATGGAAATGCAGTCCAATCTCGGACAAGCCAACCTAACTGCGACGTTTTTTCACGAGATTCTTCCTCCTAAGCCTCACGTCATGTATGCCTTTTGATACAAACAACTACGACGCAGACTGTGGGCAATGCACGGCCATTAACTTTGAGCGTGGATCGCTATCATCAATAGGGGCTGGCTGTATACACCGTCGCTGTTCAGCCTAATAACACAACAAATAGTGTTACTGCCGAAACCTTAAATTAACATTGAGACATTAGGAAAAAATTTAATAAAAGATGTTGGATCTGTTGGTTGGAACCCCGAAGGAAGATAACATTGCTCAAAATAGATTGATACTGACTTATATAAGTTCCTTTAATTTTTTTTTTAATTGTGCAACATAACCCAAGGGTGGCCACATGCAAATAACTGAATGAGTGACTGTTGAGTTTCTATCACCAGTGCAAAATTTGGAAATGCTTGCCGATACAACACTTACACCCAACATCATGCGCTAAATAGTAACGGTAAAGTAAGTCCTGGTGCACGAAAAAAAACATTTCGGCATATACACAGCCCATAACTTTATTGACTCCCATAACTTTATTGACTACAAGACGAATGTAGGGCCCACCTCACCAAAACTCCACATCCCGTGCTCCGCTCTGCACGCGTGTTTAAAGGTTCGGTCACACGAACACTCCTCGACTCAGTGCAGATAATTACATCCTGACCACCATTCGGTCAAAAACTGGTTCAAATGGCTCTGAGCACTATGGGACTTAACATTTGTGGTCATCAGTCCCCTAGAACTGAGAACAAATTAAACCTAACTAACCTAAGGAAATCACACACATCCGTGCCTGAGGCAGGATTCGAACCTGCGACCGTAGCGGTCGCGCGGTTCCAGGCTGAAGCGCCTAGAACCGCTCGGCCACACAGGCCGACCCACCATTCGTAATTTTCGCAATACTTCCATATAGATGCTTACGGTAAAACACATAAAAAATCTTTGCAGTCTTTTGCAATCTCTTAATAAACGCACGTATTATTTCACCAATTTTAAACAACTCTCAGCCATGTAAATAGCCACATCCGGCACTTGAGTCAAAACACTAACATGACCTATTTTATAAAGCACAGCTATAATTAAATACATATCGAAAGTTATTGGACTTTGAAAGACGGAAACTCATACTGGTGAATCATTTGTATCTCTATGGAGGATTCCTTGGCTATGGCATTATTTACATAATAAATTAAATTGTTTATAGCATTTCATTTATTTGTTTAACTACAACAAAATCTGATCATTATATTGCAGGCATTATTCTCTTTCATCTGGCGTGTCACAAGTTTGACTTTCATTATGGGTTCAGTTGTTACATTTTGTTATAGGCCTATACAATAATGGTAATAACTTTTTAACTATTGGAGCTCCGGACATGGATTTGTGTTGAATGAGCTCGACCCATTGCCGCCGTTCCAAAACTGTCATAGATTTTTCTGTAGCATACTTGAAACGAATTTTAAGTATTTTACTTTAAAATTATGTTAGTGACGACATCCCAAGTCACAAGCCCCTCCATCTCAGCTCGTCCCGCGACCATCTCGCCGGAAAACATCCATCTTTCTGCCTGGGAAAACCGCTATATCCGCTGGGCCTCGTCGCTTGCCATCCGCCTTTACTTGCTCTCAGCTCGCCTCTCACCTCCCATCTGACAGCTGGTGGCCTCAACAAACATTCACGCCAGTCCATAGTCGACCTGTCAGATTCAGGCCGTCCTGCGGCAGTCGAACCAGCCGCTTGTAACGTTCGAGTTACATACATTTGCAGTTTTACGCTTCATTGTTTCTACTCATCGCACATATCATGCATTTTTTGCGATATGACAGCATTTATTGATTATGTAAGGAAGGACGTTGTGATTCTCAAGCTTAAATATTTTCCATTTGTTTTAACAAAGCTGTTTATAATTCTTCTGCTCAGTCTTCGTATATCTGATTTTAACATATTTCGTTTACGTATATATTTCAGGCCAAATCTTTGTAGGATACTACCTTCCGATTCTTATTTTGACATTGGCTTACCAATGATTCTAGCCTATTTCACTTCTGAAGATGACAGTTTAAGCTCTTGAAACCAGTAATGTGAACCAGATAAATGTTTCTTATGCAGCTGAAGACTGACTTTTTATCTTTGTTGAAATATCGTGCAGCACAAGAACTACAGCTATGAACAAAAATGTAAGTTCACTCCTTAGGTAAAGAAAGCTGTTGCCACCTACAGGAACTTTAAGTTTAAAATCTTTAAAGCTAGCCAGATTATTTTCTTTAATAAGCAGTGTCTTCTAGGAAATCTGATTCCTAAGTAGGTTCCTGCTTATGCGAAAATTCAGAAAAATAGTGCTCCTGCCACCATTGCGAGGAAATGTGTTTCCTACCTAATTAACAATGAAATAAATATGCTTTACGGCAGGAAAGACTTTTTGAACTCTAATGTTTATACAATAGTGCAGATCCTGTGTTGCTAAGAAGAACGATATGATGTTCCTTTGGACATGCATGCATGTCCGAAGGAATAGGCACTGCGGCGACTACATCCGTCATGAAATACATGATACCTATTCCCAGTTGCGAATACGAACGGTCATCAACTGCATAAGGGAATACCAACAATGAAAATCTGTGCCGGACTGGGATTCAAAACCAGATTTCACACTTTACGCGAGCAGTCAGCTTAACCGCTTTGGCTATCAGTGGGCGACTCACGCCAAAACCTAAACTTCAATATGTTGTCGTCCCTATGTCGCAATCCGTACTCGTACACACATTATGTAATTCCTGTACAGCTAGGGACATTTTAATTGAAAGTCGCTGCCTGATATAGGCCGATAGAAACTGTATTTCAGGACCTGTGTTGTTAATAAGAACGATGGTGTCCTTCAGACCCAAAGGAACATCGCATAATCCTTGTTAATAACACCGGCACTGCTATATAGTATTATCCGCTGATAGCAGGCAACGACTTTCAATTAAAATGTCCTCCAGTGTATGGGAATTGCATAAGGTGTGTACGAGTACAGGTTGTGACGCAGGAACGATGACATATGGAAGTTTTGGCCACGTCGTGAATTGTGCACGGGTAGCCAAAGTAGTTAAGGCGACCGCTGGTGTAAAGTGGAAATCCAGGTTCGAATCCTGGTCTGGAAAAGATTTTCCTGGTCGACATTCCGTTATGCAGCTGATGGTTTTTCGTATTCGCAACTGCAAATACATTTCATGTATCCAACGCTTATGTTTTGTATTAATTTCACGCCACGCAATTTCACATAATTAGAAATTCAGTTTATGACTGGCTAAATGTAGAGCGAGATCTGATCATTCACTAATACGATAAAAAGCTTTCAACTCTTGAATATGCTAAAAAAAATTCAATGTCAGAAACAGAAACCAAGTAGCATATTACATTTTCCTTTTTATTAGAGGGTGATTGATAAAACTAACATTATTTGTCGAAGCTCAACTTAGGGTTTTAAACAATGGTCTTAAGCGTAACTTTGAAACCCCCTAAATCAGTCTACACATGTTAAATTTGCTGGCGTGAAACTTGAGAGATGCGAACAAGCTAAAATAAGGTGCAAAGTTAATGCGATTATTACTAAGAAATTAATACCACTAGTGGTGAAAGGAAAAGTCACCGAGGAAAGTCACAAAAGGAAATGTCACACAAGGAAAGATAATTCTCTTGCCTACATCAGTAAGAAGCTCAGGGAAGAAAATGCACTCATCATCACCTGACACGTTCCACATCATTACGAAGTGTCGTATTCATGGTCTATGGAACAAGTACTAATCTAATCTAATCAAAACAGACAAAGGCAACTCATCTGTCACCTTACAAAAAGTGACTAAGTAAACAAAACGTTAAGAGTCCTTTTCTGAAAATAATATTCACGCCATCAATAGGAACCCAACTATTAATTTCATTAAATAAGCCTTTGACTCTTGTAATTTCCCCTTCTCTCCTAAAGACCGTGATAGATTGTAAACCATGAATCCTAAGACACCAACTTGGCGATCGCGAGCTAAGGTACATAAAAAAACTGGCCAATTCATCTTATTGTTAATGGAATTGCTTGCCCAAGGTATTTCTTGTCCAAGAAACTACTATTTCTTGTGAAGAAATATTACACATATGGCACAACCCTTTCGATGAAAAACAGGAAAGAACTAGTGAACTCTTGAAAATATGGTACCTTCCCTTTGTGGCCATCTCTTTGCATCCCTTGATATCACAAATCTCTACACCAATATATCGATAGATGAAATGAACCTCGTTATTAGAGAAAAATCCCACAAAATAAAGGAAATTGAATTAAGACGAAATTATGGAAATGATAACGCTTTTGAGTATTATCCTCAAAAATAATTATTTCAGCTTCAATGATCATATATTTCAAAAAGATGAAGGCTTTGCTATGGGGAACTACCTTGCCAGTTTACTAGCCGTCGTTTTTATTAATCATTTTAAGCTTAGCTTTTTAAACCATTTTGGCAAGTAACATTTCTTTTTACAGATGGTATGTAGACAATGCCATCGTGTTACACAAAGGTGATGTGAATGATTTCATATCCAACAAATTTGTTTGTGTGGCCATCCTTAGCAGGAAACTTGTTTAGCAAATAAAACTGCCTTTTCCTGCTGCTAAAAGAAAGACAACTGATGAAGAAAGGATTAAAATACAATGTAAATTCAGAAATAGATGAAGATTACTTAGAAAATCTAATTATAGAAGCAGAAAGTGTTTTAATAAGGGAAGATAGGAAAGAAAACAGCAGTGTCATCATTGGAATAACTAGAGAACTAGTAAAAAAGGAAATATAGGATATAATAACCAGTATAAAAACACAACAACACAAAAAGACAAAAACACAGAATCTGCAACACTCAGACAACTTAGGAGAAAACTTCGAAATGAAAATGTTATTATTTCAAAAGCAGACAAGGGGAACACAGTACTACTGATAGACAAATTGAAAAATAACATAAGAATTTATCTCACAAAATAACATTACAAAATTAAAATCAGAGCCAACAAACAGATTCCAGACAAAAGTAAAAAAAAGAAACTCTGAAAAATATTGGCATCGTACTGAATAACACAGGGAAAAGAAAGTTGACTCAGATCAATACCACTGTACCTGTCCTCCGAAGGCAATCAAAGATCCACAAACCGAATCTTCCTTTGAGGCCAATACTGGATTTCGGAAAGACCCCCACTTGCAAGCTGGCCAGATACATGTTAAAATGGCTCTGAAGATTTCAAATTACAACAAGACAGAACCATTAAAGACACCACACAGCTAATACAACAAATAAAAGATAAAAATTCCAGACACAGAAACTTTCCTCTCATTTAATATAGAAAGCATGTATTCCAACATACCAGTACCAGAAACAATAGAAATCAACCTGGAAACTTATAGTCAATTCCCAGATGAACAGATTAAGGAAATATGCACATTAATAAAGCTCAAAACAGAAATAAATTACTTCCAATTCAATAATGAATTTTTTCACAAGAAGATTGATTACCAATGGGGTCCCCAGTTTCAGGAGCCTTAGCAAATATTTTTGTAAATCACATTGAACAGATCATTTTCACAAAAATAGTAGCAAAAGAATAGAACATATTATATTGCTTCAGGTATATGGTTGACATCCTTCGCTTAATAGATGAACCGCAAATAAAAGTTGAAAAACTGCATACTGACGTCAACAAGATACATAAAAATATAGAATTCACAATTGAAAGAGAACAGAAAGATTAAATTAACTTTCTAGGTATAACAATCAAGAAACAAAACAATAAGCATTATGTTTGAAATTTACCCTAAACCCACAGCAACGGACATTATCGTTCCCCAATCTTCGAACCACCCACACTCACAAAAGCAAGCAGTACTTCGACACATGCTCTATAGACTCAACACAGTACCACTCACCAAAGAAGGCTACCAAAAAGAAATACAGATAGCACAAAATAATGGTTACAGTAATAACATAGTTACAAAGCAAACAAAAAATAAAAGTAAAATAAAAGCAGAAAGCACCAAACCACAGACAACAACACAACAGAACCAAACACAAAGATGCAGTCCCATAACAACTACACAGGATAATCAGAAAAAGATGAAAGAAAACACAAGGTGTTACACAATGACATACAAACACAAACTCACCCATAAAATCACCAACATTTTCAAACGACAGAGAATAAACATAGTATACACAACAGACAGTTCTATACAAAAATACACGCCAAAACTAACAAAAAAGAGAGAAATATACCAGAAAGCAGGTATATATCAAATACAGTGTAACACTTGTGAAGGCAGATACATAGGACAAACAGGTAGAACATTTGATGTCAACAACGGGCTTCGCGCGAGCCTTGTGCAAAAACTTCATAAGTCTACAGCTAGAAAACACATCCATTCTTCATTTAGAGTTCCCTTCCTAGAGGCAAGTTGCATAGGATTGCAACGTTGTTTATAAAACATGACATCAGTGTCGTATTTGTCGCTAATAATGTCACTATGTCCCTTTTGATACACTACTGGCCATTAAAATTGCTACATCAAGAAGGGATGCAGATGATAAACGGGTATTCATTGGACAAATAAATTATACTAGAACTGACATGTGATTACATTTTCACGCAATTTGGGTGCATAGATCCCCAGAAATCAGTACCCAGAACAACACCCTCTGGCCGTGATAACGGCCTTGATACGCCTGGGGCCGCTCGGGATTAGCCGAGCGGTCTGACGCGCTGCAGTCATGGACTGTGCGGCTGGTCCCGGCGGAGGTTCGAGACCTCCCTCGGGCATGGTTGTGTGTGTTTGTCCTTAGGATAATTTAGGTTAAGTAGTGTGTAAGCTTAGGGATTGATGACCTTAGGAGTTAAGTCCCATAAGATTTCACACACATTTGAACTTTTTTTTTTATTCACCTGGGCATTGAGTCAAACAGAGCTTGGATGGCGTGTACAGGTACAGCTGCCCATGCAGCTTCAATACCATACCACAGTTCATCCAGAGTAGTAACTGGCGTATTGTGATGAGCCAGATGCTCGGCCACCATTGACCAGACGTTTTCAGTTGGTGAGAGATCTGGAGAATGTTCTAGCCAGGGCAGCAGTCGAACATTTTCTGCATCCAGAAAGGCCCGTACAGGACCTGCAACATGCGGTCGTGCATTATCCTGCTGAAATGCATGGTTTCACAGGGATCGAATGAAGGGTAGATCCACGGGACATAACACATGTGAAATGTTACATCCACTGTTCAAAGTGCCGTCAATGCGAACAAGACGTGACCAAGACGTGTAACGAATGGCACCCCATACCATCACGCCGGGTGATATGCCAGTATGGCGATGACGAATACACGCTTCCAATGTGCGTTCACCGCGATGTCGCCAAACACGGATGCGACCATCATGATGCTGTAAACAGAACCTGGATACATCCGAAAAAATGACGTTTCGCCACTCGTGCACCCAGGCTCGTCGTTGGGTACACCATCGCAGGCGCTCCTGTCTGCGATGCAGCGTCAAGGGTAACCGCAGCCATGGTCTCCGAGCTGATAGTCCATGCTGCTGCAAACGTCGTCGAACTGTTCGTGCAGATGGTTGTTGTCTTGCAAACGTCCCCATCTGTTGACTCAGAGATCGAGACGTGGTTGCACGATCCGTTACAGCCATGCGGATAAGATGCCTGTCATCTCGACTGCTAGTGATACGTGGCCGTTGGGATCCAGCACGGTATTACGTATTACCCTCCTGAACCCATCGATTCCATATTCTGCTAACAGTCATTGGATCTCGACCAACTCGAGCAACAATGTCGCGATACGATAAACAGCTATCGCGATAGGCTACAATCCGACCTTTATCAAAGTCGGAAGCGTGATAGTACGCATTTCTCCTCCTCACACGAGGCATCACAGCAACGTTTCACCAGAAAACGCCGGCCAACTGCTGTTTGTGTATGAAAAATCGGTTGGAAACTTTCCTCATGTGAGCACGTTGTAGGTGTCGCCAACGGCGCCAACCTTGTGTGAATGCTCTGAAAAGCTCGTCATTTGCATATCACAGGATGTTCTTCCTGTCGGTTAAATTTCGCGTCTGTAGCACGTCATCTTCATGGTGTAGCAATTTTAATGACCAGTAGTATATATAACGAGAGGCCCACTGACAAATATCTCAGATACGGGATGTATAAAATTCAGTGCTATAGGTGTCCGAAATTTTATATAGGACAAACATGGAGGGCTTGTAATACCCGTTTTCACCAGCACTAACTCAACAAATAGGTGATAATTCCTATAACTCAGTCTCTGCCGAACACCGTAAAACTGAACTGAAATAAACATACATTCCCCCCGCCATCTTTACTCGATATGGAAATTCCGCATATGATCGACCAAGGATGCAAAATGAATCTTTTAGCGGAAGTTCAAATTTATAAATATTCCCGCTATAGCTCTACGGATTTGCTGAATCACCAACTACCACTGAAAAATAGATTGTTTTGATAATGTACCTGATTACTAGAGACAGGATTGTATGCATCATAAAAAGTTTAAAATATGCATGCAAATATGGATGAAAAATGCTTAAAAAAGCATGAAAAGTGTCGAAATATGCAAGATCAAATATTAAAAAAAACATGGCAGATACTGCGTGCATTGTATCTCAAAGTCGAACCTATGCATATCAGTTACGAGAAAGAGTGCCGGCCACGCGAAAAATCGATACAGTTAGAACACTGATATCATTTTCTGGATACTTTCTGGCAGAGGTTAGGAAGGGGTTGGCTTTCTGCGATCATTTTCCAAAAATTTGCAAACTGGGTACGCATATCGTGTTTCAAGAATTGTTCCTTCTCTGCTATTGTTGTCGGTAACAAGCGGATGCGATGCGAGTAAGTCGCAGTGAAACAATAGATACATACAGGACCAACTTCGAGATATATTGCACTCAGAGGGTCACACTTAAAAGCTCCGTAATATTTTATTTCAAAAATAACATACAATCATGAATTTTCTTGAATAGCATTGACATTTAATTAATACTATTGGACCAAAGCATCATTTACAATTTATTTTAGATTCTTCTACTTTTGTAAACATAAACGGCCAAGTACTGTTCCAAATGTTCGGTAGTAAATTTATGTCTTCGATCACTCAAAACATTTTTATAAGCAGAAAATGACCGTTCTACATCAACTAAGGTAACTTGGCAGTACTTGAATTTGGGTGCTATATTGGCACTTGCTGTTTCTGGTAAAAATTCACCCGTCCTGTTAATAAAACTATCAATTTGGCACTAGGGTTCAAAGCCTGGGTTATTTTTTAAAATGTTTTCAAACTTCTCTTTAAATTTTCTTGGGAATACCTTCGGCAATGAGGCAATGAAGAGTTCGCTAGAATAATTAACTGGATGGATTCATTCAACGCCAAACCTTGAGTTTCAAGCTTTCTAATACTTGCAGGTATATGGGAAAAAGAGTGCTAATCACAGCAATGTTTTTTTTTTAATACCAGAATCATTAAAAGCTTCCTTGCCCTGACAAACTGCCACTGCCTCTGCACTATCGAAGTCGTTTACTACCCCTCTAGACCTCGAAATGTTCATTGTAAAACACCAACAACGAGTTACTACTCGTTCGGGAGGTAAGGGAACATTTGGTAGTTTTTCTTTGTAGGTCTTGATGCAATTAGGAATCTTTAGAAACATATTCTTTTTGGATGAAATCAGTTTATTTACATTCACAAATATGGACTTCAGCAAGGAGATGTACTGCATGAGCAAAGCACGTCACATGAATCAAATTGGGTAAAATACTCGGAGGGTTTTTCCTGCTTTGATCATACAGGAAGCAGCATTTGAAATAAACGGAAACACCCTCTCATCTGCAGAAGATTCTGGAAATGTTTTTCTAATACCCTCATTCACAAATATGTCGATTGTAGAATGAAAGCTTTGAGTATAGGTTTTTTAAGTTTGTGAAGAGGAATATTGCTCGCAATGAGTGCTTCCCATAGATCCATGTTAAACAGACTTTTTTGGTTACCTTTGGACATATCCCTGCTACTGTAACTTGCTGTTGTCAGAAGTTGTTGTCCATTCTGCATTCTTCCGCTATGAGGACTTGTCTTGACATGCTGATCTATTTGAAACTTTTGTTTTGCACTAAACGTTTTTCTCGCAAACTCGACAATATAAAATAATTCCGTCATATTATGTAAATGTTCCAGGATGGTCAGCTATCCACGAAACGACGTTTCTTTTTTCGGTTGGCATGGCGTAGAACACGCTACACACTACATGTCGTAAACACGTTCAACTGTGTACAAGTAAATAGAAAGCTAAACTGAAACAATGGACGTGCGACTAAAAGCTTGCGTAGTTTAATTTGATTGTTGCCGACACGTGCGATATGACAGTGGAGGGGATTAACCGGGAGCGCTGACGCAGGAGCATTGACTCTGTCTGCCTGCTCCTGTTCCTCTTCTGTAATGATTTCGCCAGGCAGTGGCCTCTCGATTAGCGATTGCACGCAGATCTGGGTTGCGGTCAGTCTGCGAGGCATCAAAACTAGATCGAGCTATTTTTAAAATATTGTAAACATATAGCTGAAATATGCATCTTCACTAGTTTTTAATTAATATACGCAATGACCGGTGAAAAGGAGCCATATATGCAACATGCAAATGCATATAATCCGGTCTCTACTGATTACGCATTCGAAGCTGATTTGCTGACAGATTTTAAAGTAATTTCATTTTATGATTTCTGTCCGATATGATCCAATGTATTTCAATGTAATATAGATTTTCACTTTTTAATGTTGTTTTCTTGGCATAGCAACGAGCTACTACAATATTTAATGTGTAACTGTCACACGCTGACTTCCGGAAACGTCAACCAAGTTTCACTAGCTTTTACATACGAGTCTTCACTTAACATATGGATGAGTTAGAGGCCCGGTTTTACTCACCAAGTCGACTTATACACATGCGTTGATGCCTCTCGCACGCCTTCGGGATGGCTGTCTCCACTTCCTGCCTTCGAAGTCCGATTGAAGGTCATTTAATGATTCTTGCTAGCTCGCGTTCAGGGCCCGGCCTCGTCTCCAGGATACAGAACAGTTCAACGTATCAGCGCCTCTCCGTTGGTCCATGGCCCTGCCATCAACTGATAACAGAAACTGAACATTTTTACCTGCCTTTGTTTAGCTTCCTTTACATAGTAATGATATTTTGATATGTTTGTTTACTTAACACTTGATCCGTGGTTTATTATCTGTTTAAATGCTTATGTGAATCATTTTATGTGATGTAATGAGGTTTAATGCATATTTGTGCTCCCACTGCTCCAGACTTATTTAAGTATCGACGGACACTATCGTTCCCATTTTGTATCTAGGTGGATTAATGCCCTTCAGGTCACCAGTATGTTGGTTGACTTTCGTCCTATGTACTATTTACGATTTGCGTTTTGACGGTTTGTTGTTTTCTACTCGTCGCACACAACATGTATTTTTTGCACTGTTATTGTGTTTACTGATTCCATAATGAAGATACGTTGTGGCTCAAAAGATTAACTATTTTACATTTCTTTTCACAGATCTGTTTTTACTTCTTCTGTTTAATTCTTGTATATTTGTTTTTAACATAGTTGTTTTACATATTTTTTTTTGCTAACTCTTTGTAGGACACTAGCGTCCGATTCTTATTTTGATATTGGCTTACATATGATTTGAGCCTATTTCACTTCTGAAGATGACAGTTTAAACTTTTAAAACTGCTAAAGAGAAACACATAAAGATTTTTTCGTGCAGCTGACGACTGACGTTTTTTGTTGTTACTGGATACGCATCTTATTCAAACATTCGTAGACAGCTATAATCGTCTAGAGTTTTCACGGTTTCTGTTATGTTGTACTAAATCACAGTATTAACGCTTTGGTAATAATGAAGACTACATTTTTTTTAATTTGATGTAGAAATGCTTTTCTAAATTTTTGGATTGCATGTAGACAGGAGAGAGGTTTCCTGCATGCAGCAACAGTTTTTGTTTTCAGTTAAGATGCTCATACAAGATTATGCCAAGATCTTTTACTGTTTTTTGGAACTGGTAATAGGATACTATTAAGAAGTATTGAAGAAAGGTTTTCATGGAAATGCCAGCTGGTCAACTTTCCGTGTATAGCGACGATGACCTGTACCTTATTAACCTTCGGTCCCTCGCGCGGAGTACAAATGTACTCCACTGTCGTTCTAAACGTTATTTTCTTATTGTTGGCAAGAGTGGCGGGGCTAAAGTTCTCAGAGTCTGGCGTTCTTCTTCTAACCTGTACATACAATAAGTGGCGTGCGCCGTCCTGCTCGGATCTTCTCACAGGAAAGTCTTGAGTGTTCCCTGTCGTGTTTGGCGCACACGTGTACTCCACGCGAGTATCGAAGTACCAGCACATATTTTACATGATAAGTAAAATTTTTAATTTCCATTATATTTGATAGATGTTTGGATTGCTACTGTTGTATTAATTTATCGTTATTATTTAGGTATAATAGCAGATCGCACTTCTGATGAAAGGATTTGGATGCAATGGCTAGAGGAAGAACTGCAGACTGATGAGCCTTCCGATTGTGCTTTTGATCTGTGCGATGGATATACAAGCGAGGATGATGATCGACCAGACGAGCTAAATGGAAAAATGTCGTGGAAGAAACGGAAGAAGACAATGTGGACATGGAAGAGAGCTTCAACAAGGCAAGTGAAGAGAAATGGGAGGAAGATAATGTCGACAAGGAGAGAATTTCAACAAGGCAAGTGAAGAATCTGATTTTTATTTTGGAAAAGAAAAAACAACATGGAATAAATTACCGCCTCGTACTAATGTTAAAACAAAGTCCAGCAATATCATTCTTCGTGTTCCTGATCCAAAAGGAGAGGCAAAGAATGCAAAATCTGTAATCGATTGCATTAACTTGATTATTGATGACAGAATAATAGAGTTGATCGTGAAAAGTACAAATATTTATATAGAAACAATCAGGCAGAAATTTTCTAGAGAACGAGATGCAAAATTTACAGATCAATGTGAAATGCGTGCCATTCTTGGTATACTTTTGTACACTGGTATGCTAAATTCTTCCAAGTTGAGTACTTCCAAAATATGGGACAATTAGAAAGGCAGTGGTACTGAAAGAGTCTCCTTGACTATGTCGAGGAATAGATTTCATTTCTTGCTTAGTTGCCTCAAATTTGATGACGTAAGCACCAAAAATGAGAGAAAAAAGCTCGACAAATTGGAACCAATACGAAACCTTGAGGATTTAGTGTCAGAAAACTTTCAGAAGTACTACCTGGGGAGTACCTCACAATTGATAAGCAGCTGGTTGGTTTTCGTGGAAGATGTCCATTCAGACAGTTTATACCTAGTAAACCTGCTCGTTATGGCCTCAAGGCGTTTGAATTAGTGGATTGTAGAATAATGTATACTGTGAATATGGAAATTTACTGTGGAAAACAGCCGGCGAGGCCTTTTGATGTAAGCATTGCAGGAAAGGAGGTCGTCATGAGAATGACAAAACCAGTTTTAGGCACAGGACGTAACATCACGGGCGATAATTGGTTTACTAGCTATCCTCTGCTTCAAGAACTGCTTGGGAAAAAGACAGCTTATGTTGCAACAATCAGACACAACAAAAAAGAAATACTTCACGAATTTTTACCCAGCAGATGTCGAGAAATAAACACTTCTGTTTTCGGCTTTAGGCATGATGCAACACTTGTAACCTAATGCGAAAGGAAAAAGAAAGCAATAATTTTAATTTCAAGTATGGACAATGATGCAGCGATTGACAAGTCCATCCGTTAAAAAAACAAATCAGAGGTCGTTACATTCTACAATCGCACAAAAGTTGGAGCAGACGTACTCGATCAATTTTGTTCAAATTATGCTACAGCAAGAACTACTAAAAGATGGCCAACAGCAATTTTTTTTACAATATTCTAAATATCGCCGCTATCAATGCTTTATGCCAGCCAATAAAAGCTATGCCAAAGTGAAACGAGCTGATTTCCTCGACGAAATTAGTAGGCAAATGGTGAAACAGTGGATTCATGAACGCATGAAACAGTACTTGTTACCCAGACAACTAAAAATTCGAGGACTGATGTTGTTAGGAGAAGACTCAGAAGCAAAACTGGAAATAGCTAAACTAAAAAAAGAGGGCAAAGGACGTTATAAAATATGTGGCAGATCAAAAAATAAATCAACACGAAGAGTGTGTGCAAAATACACTACTGGCCATTAAAATTGCTACACCAAGAAAAAATGCAGATGATAAACGGGTATTCACTGGACAAATATATTATACTAGAACTGACATGTGATTACATTTTCACGCAGTTTGGGTGCATAGATCCTGAGAAACCAGTACCCAGAACAACCACCTCTGGCCGTAATAACGGCCTTGATACGCCTGGGCATTGAGTCAAACAGAGCTTGGATGGCGTGTACAGGTACAACTGCCCATGCAGCTTCAACACAATATACAGTTCATCGAGTCTCGGTCCGGCACACAGTTTTAATCTCCCAGGAAGTTTCATATCAGCGCACACTCCGCTGCAGAGTGAAAATCTCATTCTGGAAACATCCCCTAGGCTGTGGCTAAGCCATGTCTCCGCAATATCCTTTCTTTCAGGAGTGCTAGTTCTGCAAGGTTTGCAGGAGAGCTTCTGCAAAGTTTGGAAGGTAGGAGACGAGGTACTGGCAGAAGTAAAGCTGTGAGGACGGGGCGTGAGTCGTGCTTGGGTAGCTCAGTTGGTAGAGCACTTGTCCGCGAAAGGCAAAGGTCCAGAGTTCAAGTCTCGGTCAGGTACACAGTTTTAATCTGCCAGGAAGTTTCAATGTTCATATTTGCTGGAATGAAATTGTGCTCATTTCTCCGAGGCTAAATCTACGTCAGTATTTCGAGAGACATCCGGTATATGACGGAGGATGCTTCCGATATCATTATCATTTTCCCTTCAGTATTCCATTCGCAATATACCATTACACTGAAATGAGTCAAATTTTTTAATTCTTTGTTTTCTGTGTTGACTGTTTTTCAGCTTGAGTTTATTGATATGCGTTTCACAATTTACTTTTTATACTCATTTGTTCCAACTGTTTGTTAGAAAATTCTAATTTCTTTCGTAACTTCATCCTCTGGTATCGGAAAGGTTAACAGCCCCCATAACACAGAATGGAAAAAAAATCTTCTTTTTACCTATTCGGATGGCTTGAAAATTGATGGATGATTGTATCGATGTATGTTGACTTTCTTAAAACGGCAAAGTCATGCTTCCTATTAAGTAGAGAAATGGTCAAGTTTAAATATAACAGGGTCCTGTTTTCTTCCAGCAGGAAGTAAATTTGCATATCGCCCATGTCAGTAGCTACCTGCCTAATGCATGCCTCCTTCCTCTGATAAAAGAGACTGCACCATTCACATAAATTTTATAGTATAAAATTCTATTTTTAATTAATTTACTTTCGTTAAATAATTGTCTCGAGACAGTTAAAAAAATTCGGCGATGGTGTCATCCAGTTTGTTTAGCGCTGAAAGGTCTTCCCTTGCTGATACATCTTGTTATTATAAGTAAAGTGGTTAAAGACAGCCAATACATCCAGGAAGTCAATTGATTCTGCAGTATCACCCTTAAAGGCTCTGTTATACTTAAACACATTAGTTATAGTTAATAGCACGTTGGTACACAGGTTCATAGCGTCTAAGTAAGCAACGATAGTATCTCGTGGGACATTGACATCTTTATTCTCTTTCACGAGTTCATCACAGTTTCTTATACAGACTGAATAAGGACATGTGTGTAAGTTTATCATTTTTCTTATTAAGTTCTCTGTTGATGAGGTACATTAGGCAAGTAATATTATTCTCTGTGGACTGAAAACTTCTATTATGTTTACCTACTTTGCTTTGGGAGCATAACTTCACAAGGGAGGGACTCATTACTGTAAGATATACTTTATCTCTAAAGAAAGACTGATTGATTAATCATGGCTACATAATAACTGTTTGTTATTAATATCAAATAATGTCACCTTGACAATGTCACAAGGTACCTACAACTGAGCAATTCTCTCTTTAATCTGTTTGTTACCCTTATATGTTTAAGACTTGGACTACACCGTCCAGCAATGAAGAACATAAGCAAGAAGATTAGCATTGGTTTCAGGTCGAGAACAGATAACGCAGGGTAAGTATTGTCAGTTTAAAATGTACTTTCTAGACGCTTTCCTTAAATGACCAAAAAAAACTTAATCTGGATAGTCAGAACGGACTTTGAAAATACTCCTCTGAAAATACACTCCTGGAAATTGAAATAAGAACACCGTGAATTCATTCTCCCAGGAAGGGGAAACTTTATTGACACATTCCTGGGGTCAGATACATCACATGATCACACTGAGAGAACCACAGGCACATAGACACAGGCAACAGAGCATGCACAATGTCGGCACTAGTACAGTGTATATCCACCTTTCGCAGCAATGCAGGCTGCTATTCTCCCATGGAGACGATCGTAGAGATGCTGGATGTAGTCCTGTGGAACGGCTTGCCATGCCATTTCCACCTGGCGCCTCAGTTGGACCAGCGTTCGTGCTGGACGTGCAGACCGCGTGAGACGACGCTTCATCCAGTACCAAACATGCTCAATGGGGGACAGATCCGGAGATCTTGCTGGCCAGGGTAGTTGACTTACACCTTCTAGGGCACGTTGGGTGGCACGGGATACATGCGGACGTGCATTGTCCTGTTGGAACAGCAAGTTCCCTTGCCGGTCTAGGAATGGTAGAACGATGGGTTCGATGACGGTTTGGATGTACCGTGCACTATTCAGTGTCCCCTCGACGATCACCAGTGGTGTACGGCCAGTGTAGGAGATCGCTCCCCACACCATGATGCCGGGTGTTGGCCCTGTGTGCCTCGGTCTTATGCAGTCCTGATTGTGGCGCTCACCTGCACGGCGCCTAACACGCATACGACCATCATTGGCACCAAGGCAGAAGCGACTCTCATCGCTGAAGACGACACGTCTCCATTCGTCCCTCCATTCACGCCTGACGCGACACCACTGGAGGCGGGCTGCACGATGTTGGGGCGTGAGCGGAAGACGGCCTAACGGTGTGCGGGACCGTAGCCCAGCTTCATGGAGACGGTTGCGAATGGTCCTCGCCGATACCCCAGGAGCAACAGTGTCCCTAATTTGCTGGGAAGTGGCGGTGCGGTCCCCTACGGCACTGCGTGGGATCCTACGGTCTTGGCGTGCATCCGTGCGTCGCTGCGGTCCGGTCCCAGGTCGACAGGCACGTGCACCTTCCGCCGACCACTGGCGACAACATCGATGTACTGTGGAGACCTCACGCCCCACGTGTTGAGCAATTCGGCAGTACGTCCACCCGGCCTCCCGCATGCCCACTATACGCCCTCGCTCAAAGTACGTCAACTGCACATACGGTTCACGTCCACGGTGTCGCGGCATGCTACCAGTGTTAAAGACTGCGATGGAGCTCCGTATGCCACGGCAAACTGGCTGCCACTGACGGCGGCAGCTAGCGCCATTCGACGGCCAACACCGCGGTTCCTGGTGTGTCCGCTGTGCCGTGCGTGTGATCATTGCTTGTACAGCCCTCTCGCAGTGTCCGGAGCAAGTATGGTGGGTCTGACACACCGGTGTCAATGTGTTCTTTTTTCCATTTCCAGGAGTGTATTAAACATTTCTTGAAAATATAAGGAACGTTTGTCATTTCAGAAAGACAAGAAAATTACTAGTTATCTAAGAAGCACAGGCAGTTATTGATCAATAAGACAGTAAAATAAGTCGTCACTTAAAGCACTAACCATAATACGGCCAAATCTCAGTTATTACTTGAATACAGTAAATCATTTATAATTTAGAAATAAAAAAGACAGATACCCTTCAAGTGAATATGGCATCTCCGTTACGGAACCGTACAGTATGACCTTTCTACACTGGGCTGTATCATAGCACTAAATTACTTTCAGCTCTTAGTCATCCACCATTTTAATGATTTATTTCATGTAATTAGTGCTGCAGTAATTCATGTATCAGTAGTTTCGTTATGATGGGCGATGGTGAGTAAATAAGTTATTGAACCTTGCTCCCTTCATGTGTCTGCCTGCTCGGGTGAACATAGTCCTCCCAAGCTGTCCCAATAGACGATGCGGTGGCGTGCGCGGCATTGCTGCCGAGCAGTGCGTACAGAGAGACATGGGCAGGAGCGTGCGTCTACAGGTATGTACTGCTCTACTGAAGCAAATACATTATGCAACAAATTTTTATATTTACCATGTTTTATATTCACTGATGTAAAAAAAGCCGTTTCATTCCCTACTTCACCCTGTTATGGGAAGATTTCTTTTTAACTTTTTAGTAACAGATGTAACGAACAGTGTCACTTTCGCATTTATAATATTAGTATGGATAGTATTTTAGATCACGATATCTTTTCTTTTCCGTGATCCGATTTTGATGAAATAAAGCCTATACGTTGACTCAAGCTACTCTTAAGTCATTTGTGAAAATTGCTTGCAAATTCGTCTTGTAGTTTTCGAGATTTACCTGTTCAAATAAGCAGGCAGACAGACACAACCGTTTTAAAGTTGTTTTATTAGTATCAATACAGAAGGTTGCCATCACAAACTGAATTTCCCGCTTATTTATAGCGTTGTTTTCACCATAATCACTTGCAACATTTGAATGTTCACATTCTGTTTCAAGTGGTACGTACGTTATCATGAGAAGACTTGACGGTGGTTGCTTTGTCGACCAGCTGTGGTAATCTGAGGCTGTCTAAATTCTTCTTTTTTCGAATGATCTCAGAATTATGATATAATTTGAACATTATTAGTGACAAAGCTGTGTTCTTTCGTTTGTCTCTTCATGATGAGTATGCTGCGGACACTTCCTGTTTCCAAGATAACAACAGCCGCGTTCACACGCAAAAGTTACAGGTATAACGAACACTGGCAACTCGATTAGTCCATTATGTTACCGACCTTAACCCTGTAGGAAAGTCTGGAACTACTTGTAACAGAGGCTGAAATGGAGTGATCAGTATCCCTGTAATTTGGTAGCTCAACGGTATTTGATTATGAATGAGTGGATTCAGCTGTATGTCACACCAGCAGAAACTCGTGGACACTCTGGCTCATCAGACTGACGTCATTAGTAAGACAGTGTGTTAAGGTGTTAGGCTGATGTCTCCTGGGGATGACTAAATTTGTGTCCAGGGTGTGCGTACAATTTTGAAAGATACGTCAGGAATGTGCAAGGAAATGTATTGAATCGCTGTAAATAAGTATAAACAGCATGACAAAACTTTTAAAATTCGTGACTGACGTAACAATAACAAATAGTGGCAAGCAGCGGCTAGTGTGGCATCCTGCTTCGCTACCTACTTGTTCACTGCCAACAAATACATTGTCCCGAAAACGGGTATTAGAGAGTCCCACAGCAGTAGAACAGAGCATTTTATTGACTTCCAGAAATAAAAGTTAGCTCTCACTGTTGTGTTGTTGTGGTTTTCGGCTCGAAGACTGGTTTGGCGCAGCTCTCCATACTAGGTTATCCCGTGCAGGTCTCTTCATCTCTGTATATCTGCTTTAACCTACATTCGTTTGAACCTAGTTACTGTTATCAAGCTTTGGGCTACTTCTAAAATTCTTACATCCTAGAACTTACATCTATAACCTAACTGAAGATTCCTTGATGCCTCAGAATGTGTCCTATCAACCAGTCCCTTCCGTTAGACATGTTGGGCCATGCATTTCTTGTTTCTCAATTATTAGTGTCTCATTTGCAAATACAATTCTCTCAGGATCGCTTGATTTAACTCGAATACATACCATTACCCTTGCTTTAATTTTTGGAAATTTGTAGTAATGTCTTATGGGACCAAACTGCTGAGTTCAACGATCCCTAAGCTTACACGCTAACTTTAAGTAACTTACGCTAAGGACGATGCACACACCCATGACCGAGGGAGCCCTCGAATCTCCGACGGGGAAACCTCGCGAACCCCGACAAGACGCCTTAGACCACGCGGCTACACCGCGCGGCGTTTTACTCTTTGCTCATGTTTATACTGTAATGTCTTTCTAGGACGCTATCCACTCAAATCAAGTGATCTTGCATGTCCTTTCTCCTCTCTGACAAAATTACAAAGTCGTTGGCAAGCTTCAGAATTTTCATTTTCTGTCCCTCAACTTACTTTCTCTTTCCAGACTTGGTCTTGATTCTTTCATAGCTTGCTCAATGTGTAGGTAGAATAACATCAGCGGTAGCCTACAACCCTGTGTAACTGTCTTCTCAGCAGTTTCAAGGGGTGCATAAAAATATGAAAACACCAAAAACATAACACATTAGCACGCCTGATAAGGTGTAGGAAAACCGTTGGCACTCAAAACAGCTTCCAGTCGTTTCGGAATGGATACGTACAGGTCCCGTATGGTTTTCTAGGCTAATCTTATACCATTTTTTCTGGGAAACAGTGGTAGGTTCAGGTAACGATGATGTTGGTGGATAGAGATCCCACGCCCTACTCTCCTAAGTAGACCACAAAGGCATAATAACACTGAGATCTGATGTCTGTGGTGGCCAAGGGAGATGCGACGTGCTCATAAAACCTGTCCTTTACGATGACAGCTGTGTGAACAGGGGCCCTGTCGTCTTGGAACACATCACCATTGGTGAAAAAACATAGTACCGTAGGATGAACCTGATGAGCCAAATGGTCACATAATACTAGGCAGTAATGCGACTTTGCAGAGTAAAGATAAGATCAACGGAATACCACGATATGGGTGTCTAAATCGTCACCGAACCCCTGTCATGTTTCAATCTTGAGATGTAAAGCCAGAAGATGGAAACAGGGTGAAAAGTGACTCATCCGACCAAATGAGAGTCTTCCAGTTTTCCATAGTGTTGGTTTTATGGCTTCGGCATCACGTTTTCCTGTCCTCATTTGCATCACAAATGAGTGCTTTAGGAATTGAAATTCGTCCTGAAATTCCCTGCTTCTAGAACTTGCTTCGTGTCGTTTTGGTGCTGACAGGGTTCGCGGGTGCGACATTCAGTTTAGCAGTCACTTTTGTGTCTGTCGTCCTCATTACTTTACGTTACAATATTCTTCAGCGACTGTCCTTTGCAATTACTCAACACCCACTTTCGTCTGCCTTATGACGTAAGAGTATGAAGTTTCTGCGTTTTCCCTGTATGCGCTATAAATTTTCGATGCGGGACCTCTCGTTCGATACGATGCCTCTTGAAACACCAAACACTTCGGCTATCTTAGTTGCGTAAGCACCCACTATACGAGCACCTACAATTTGTCCACGTTCTAATGCACTGAGCTGCAACGTAATGCACTCACAACTACACAGAACACTGTTCTGACCACGACTGACACTTGAAACGTGCTAGACATTGCAGCGCAACCTGCAGTCTTGGCTAGCATTTCCATTCATGTGCAAGTGTGCATTCCTCGCGTTGTGTGTATATTTTTGTCCAACCCCTGTTGGCCCTTTCATGTCCTTCGACTCTAGTAACCGCAGACTGGTTTTTGGTAATATCATGAAGAACCTTTCGCTTCTGGTATTTTATTCCTGCTTCTGCTAGGATTTCAAAGAGTATGTCCAATCAAAATCATCAAAATTGTCCTCTAAAACTACAATTGCCAAGTGTACTGCTACATCAAATGGTAAAGGAGATACTGTGGCAATGGTCACTAGATATACTAACTACATCTTCAGCTACTGCGTACAGTGTATCCATGACACACTTAGGACACACACACACACACACACACACACACACACACATACACACACACAAAATGGCTCTGAGCACTATAGGACTTAACATCTGAGGTCATCAGTACCCTACAACTTAGAACTACTTAAACCTAACTAACCTAAGGACATCGCACAAATCCATGCCCGAGACAGGATTCGAACCTGCGACCGTAGCAGTCGCACGGTTCCGGACTGAAGCGCCTAGAGCCGTTCGGCCACAGCGGCCGGCTGACACACACACACACACACACACACACACACACACACACACACACACACACACACACATATGCAAAACATCCGTGCGCCTGACACAACAGATAAAATGATTAGCACTTCCTATGCGGATCTCGCTCGAAATGATTAAAGTGTATGTTTTTCCCACGTGTTGTTCGGGAGTGGAACAGTGGAGAAATAGCATGAAGGTGGTTCGATGAACCCTTTACCAGGCACTTAATTGCGAATTATAGAGTAGTCACGTAGATGTAGATGCAGCTATGTGAAGTTAATATTTCCTCTGCCATGCCTACTAAACTCGAAATCCCTACACTGGCAATGATTAGTGGATGGAATCAAATCGAAGCCCCGTAGTGGACATCAAAAACGTAGTAAATGAAGTTAGCATGCGAAGTTAATGAAATGGTATCCCACCACAATGGGTGGCAAAAATATTAGAAATGGAGTACGCATCTAGAATGTCATGGCCCAAACGAGGCGCAAAATGTAAATACATGGCTATTAAAAAAGCAGGAACAGATTTGAAACATTTATTGCTTCTCTAAGCACGTCCGACGTTACCTGACACCATTTCAGGACGTTGGACTGGAAGAGGAGCTGCTACTTCATCGCCGGTGGCCTCTTACGTCTCAGACCTCACACATTGTGACATTTATCTGTGGGCTTACGTAAAAGACCGCATTTTTATCCCCACTATGCTTGACACTCTCGAAAGTCTGCGACATCGTATTTTTGAAGCTGTGAATTCGATAACGAGATACAATATGCTTCGTGTATGGCAGGAAATGAGCCACCGTTTTCATATTTGTCGTGTAACACACGGTGCTCACACTGAATGCATAAAAAATTGAACGTTTCTTTTTCCAGAAACGTTGGAATTGTGTTCCTATCTTTTGTAGTTTGGAAGCAATAAATGTTTGAATTCCGTTCCTTCTTTTTGAATAGCCCTGTATCTTCTATAAAAACACGGGAGAACTGCCGGATATCAGTATATCCGGCAGTTCTCCCGTGTTTTTATGGAACAATCAGCAAGCCGGGAAAGCTTTAAACATCACAGCCCTGTATCTAATGGTATATCAATGGAACTGAATAACAGAGCACCTCATTGGGAGCCAAAAATTTAGCTAACACATCTACTAAAACAGGAAAAGTGTGTAAAAATAATTATATGTATTACTTTCATAAATACAAATATGTCAAGGACGATTTCACTGGGCGAAGACACGACTCAGAAACTGGGAACGTAGGAGAAGGTTAACCATTTTATCGTAAACCATGATGGAACCTATTGTGAATTCGGGGAAAAGCCTCGATAGCAAATAGTGGTTTAATTGCAAACCCATTATAAGAGCGTCTTGTCGTAAAGTATTACAATAGGTCTGTCTTTCTTTAATTTACCTTTCAAAATAAGGCGTAGGGTCAGTTCCCTCAGGTGTTCTGAAGTTTCTCCGGGACCCACCATGATCTTAGCCGAGATCGCTCTCTACTAGATTTTCTATTTTTATGAAAATAATTCGTGTCAATATTCCGCAACCAATACTTACTAAACTGAGAGTTTATTAATATTCACACCTGTCAAAAGACACGTTCCTTGGAATTGGGTTTATTACATTCCACTTGAAATCTGAAGGTATTGAGCTTGTCTTATGAGTCTTGCTCACCAGGCGAAAGTATTAGATAACAGCTGACTCTCCCAAGAATATCAATAATTTTAAAGGAATTTCGTCCACTTCAGGGGCCTTGTTTCGTCTTAAGTCTTCTGTGGTCTGTCAGATATTTCGAATAACTCCAAAACTGTCATCCCATCTTCATTTAATTTCCTTAAAAGGTTACATACTAGACAAATATCTTCAGAAAAATCTTCCTAAAACTTTTATTCGATGTTAACAAATTTATCTTCCTCAGAAACGCTTTTATTGCCATTGCCAGATTACATTTTATATCCTCTCGACTTGGGCCATCATAGATTATTTTACGGCCCACATAATAGAACTCATTTACTACTTTTAGTGACTTATTTCCTCATCTAATTCCCTCAGCATCATTTGATTTAATTCGACTACATTCCGTTACCCTTGCTTTGCTTTTGTTAATGTTCATCTTACATCCTTCTTTCAAGACAAAGCCCATTCCGTTCAACTGATCTTGCAAGTCCTTAGCTGTCTCTGATAAAATTACAATGTCGTCTCAAACCTCAAAGTTGGTATTTCCTCTCCTTGAATTTTAATAATTGCTTTCCCACATTTTATATTGGTTTCCTTTACTGCTTAGTCTGTTGTATAATCCTTCTATATATTCATTTCAACTTCCTTCTTTTACTTAGCACTGGTTACCATGCTAGCTCTTGATATCCATACAACTGCTTCTCCATTTTCTAAAGATCTCTTTAATTTTCCTATAGGCGTCATATAGGAGTCTCGCAGTTCTCCTAGCTTCTGCATCCTGATTTTTCTTATCTAGTCATTCCTGCTTTGCATTTTTGCACTTCCTGTGAGTCTCAATTTTTAGTCGTGTGCATTCACTTTTGTCTGCTTCATTTGCTGCATTTTTATATTTTATACTTTCATTAATTAAAGTAAACAGCTCTTGTGCTGTCCAAGACCTTGGCTTTTTGCTTATTAAATTCTCTGCTGCCCTCACGGTTTCATCCCTCAAAGCTAAGCTAATCATTCGTTTTCTGTTGAGTTACTATCCCCTGTTCTAGTCAACCATAACCTTATGTTCCCTATGAAACTCCCAATATTCTCGGGTTCTCTCACCATATCCAGGTTCCCGCTCGTCAGTTTCCCATGTTTCTGCAATTTCTCCTGTTTTAATCTGCTGCTCATAGCCAACAAATTATGGCCAGAGTCCACACCTGCCCCTTGGAAATAATTTGCAGTTGGTTTCATCATCTCTGTCTTACGATTATAAAATATTTCCGAAACCTGGGGAAGGTTTTCGGGACTTTCTCTAAGTGATCTCGTCATTCTGGAAGTCGCAATGCATTAACACAATTAATACGCATCTATCTTTGGGGACTATGTCCACACCTAGATGCAGCTTATTTTTCCTCATCATGATGACACCTACCAGCAAGACCATGTTACGTGTCACACAGCTCGACTGTAAGTGCGTGATTCGAAGAGCACCAGGATGAGATTACCGTACTTCCACGGCCACCAAACTCCACGGATTTAAACCCGATTGAGAATCTGTGCGACCATCTCAATCGGGCTGTTTGCAGCATGGATCCTCAGTCGAGACACTTAGCGTGGCTGTTCACGGTACTGGAGTCAGCAAGGCTCCACACTCCTGTCGGTTCCTTCCAGAATCCTGCATGTCTTTCAGCAATCCGCACTGCAAAAGGTGGTGATACAGGCTTTTCACGAGTTGTCACGTAATGTGACTGGACAGTGTATATAAAAAAGTAGCACACCAGAAAATTGTAGTGAAATGCAGGGAGATCCGAAGAGAGCGGTGCTTGCTGGAGACACTGGCACTTGTCATTCGATGTAAATAAATGTGATGTAGTCTGTACAATTACACAGAAAGACCCACTAGTGTTCGCTATCATTACTGGTGATAACCCAGTGCTACCAGTAACAACCTAGAAGTATGAGTCCTGAGAGACCTACAGAGAAACCACCATGTAAAACTAATGCCCGCCAAAGTGGATGTCAGACTGAGTTTTATTCGATGAATTCTAAGGAAAACTATTATTCAATGAAAAATTTGGTTTAAAAAACACAGGTTCACTTATTTCTGTTGAGAGACCCTTACTAGGTAAAATTAATAGAGGAGGTACAAAAGTCCCAAAGAACAGTGGTGTGTTTCGTCACGGATTAATTTAGTAAGGATGGGAGTGCTATGGAGACGTTTATCAACCTCCAGTTAGGACAAGTTAACCTCTCACCTATTTTTCGCATACGGAAAATCATGAAAGATTTTATTACAACCTGACACACTTTGAGCGAGACTCTACTCTAGAAAGTAATGGCCTGAGCAGATGTTGATGGGGTCTGGTAGGGCACTAAAAGCATGAGGTATTTTTATGAATCTTAGCTCGTAGAAACGGCTTGTTTGGAGTTGAAAGTAATTGGCAGCCAGTCCACCTCTTAGTAAATCTTGCCAGGCAGGCTCACAGCTGTACAGGGCAGAAAAGGGCAGCCCCTCTTCGAGACAGTGCTCCAGCAGAACAATGTCACGATACCTGCCATGGAGCCAGAAGAAGCCTGGGATGGGGTAACGGTCTAAGGGAACACGTCTACACAGTGGAGTTGTAAACCGGGCATGTTTACATGTTCACTGCAAGTAAAAATAGGCCAGTGAAACACTTCCCTCAGCCGCCTCGGTTGTATAAGTAAACTATGGCGTCTGAGAATCGCTTACAGATAGAATTTTTATTACACCTCATAGCTAGGCCTAATAAGCTCCAAGGAACAGGCGATTTAGACGAAGATCTTTAAGACAGTATGACATGAGTTTGTGCTGTCATGTGGGAGGGGAGATTTAGCTCCTCTAGAGTCCTGTGATTGGCTCAAGATGGGACGAAGATGGTGTCGTTTGTGATGTTTGTGGGAAAAGGGGACTTTTTCTGGAATGGTGTGAAGCACTTGGGGTGCAAGACTCCAATCTGGTAAGCTCTTCTGGTCGAAGCTCTGGCATGTGTGGTTGGTACTTGGGACCTGTCCTGAGACTGACTTCACTTGCAAGTAGTTTAGACTTGGGAGCCTGTGGTGATGTTCTTACTCTACCGACAGAGTGACATCAAACGTCTCGGACGACTAGTTTGCTGAGGGCACACGTATTCGTTTTTTTGGTTTACCAGTCTTGACGTTTGGTATCATTGTGCACTCTGTCGTGTAAGTGAGCCAAATTGGTCCTTGGTACAACCAGTGAACTGGTGTGTCACACTGTGATTTCAGGGCTCTGGTAGAGAGTAAATTGCGGTTCGTCTGCCTGATCGCTAGACCGTGACATTTTTTGCATTT
The DNA here is from genome assembly GCF_023864275.1 of Schistocerca cancellata. Taxonomy (NCBI): domain Eukaryota; kingdom Metazoa; phylum Arthropoda; class Insecta; order Orthoptera; family Acrididae; genus Schistocerca; species Schistocerca cancellata. Next base: position 252,257,398 of record NC_064629.1, read on the forward strand.
CTTTCGTGGCCGCGACGGATTCACAGATGCCGCCTCCACGTCTCACCTCCTCCGCCGCACACATCTCGCCAGCTGCAAGTCACGTCGCTGTATGAAGCAAACAGGGTAACGTACTGCCGCTCCGGCATTGTCAGGGCGTACAGATCTCAATCGCCACTTGCTCTCAGTTGCACCCATGTAGAGAAACTTCAGTAGATTTGATCAATCCAAGCCTGCTGAGAGTCACATCAATTCAGCTTGCGTTATCCACATTTTTATTGCCAGAGTACTTGACTTACTAATCACCTTATTAAACTGTCTTCGCCAACCATGATCCACGCAGTGGAGTAGTAAATAACCTGTTAGTTGTTTAGGCCGTTCAGTCTATAACTTGTTTCGTCTTGTTTGAAAAAATAAATGTCGTTAGTACACTAAATTTTTGCCAACATTCTCAATCAATTAGATAGTCCCACCAGAGTTACCTTACAAGTTGATGAAGCTACAAGGTCTGTGTTATGCATCACGGAAAGGATTTCTGTTAAAGTTCCGAGAGAGAATTCTTCCCACTGACCATTTGAAACTGGACTAGAAAATCCCCCCTCCCCTCCGCCCGAAACCCACCGTGGAATACAAGGTTTCCCAACAAAATATTAGTAGCACATATGAAAGAGTACAGTGGTCGTATTGGAGCAATGTGGACGGTTGAGATGATACCTGGTGGTCATGTGACCCTCTACCACTGAAAGACGTCATGGAAGTGAAGTGGTGTGACTGTGCTAGTCGGTTGTACGGAATCAGCGCTGTCTACTTCCGGAAATCACAGGGATCGGACGTATGATGCTCTCGAATCGTATCGATGTAACCAACGCTCAGCTGAAGTTCAACAACAACATGCAAACAGACGCCATGTAAAATGTTGTTAGATTCAGATACTCATACAGACAAGAGCAACTTCGTATCGCTACCGTCGATAGCTAGTCAATAGAAACAACTGGTCTGTCTGAACACAACGTGCGCGGCTTTCAATATTACCTTCTTTCCAACGTGGCTCTCGTGAAGTTAGTAGACGACGAGTGCACGAATGGTCAGCCGCTTCGAAGACACTATTGATATTCCTACTGCCCCCTGAGAGAGTAACAAAGTAAAAGACAATGGAAGTGGTCAGTTTCAAAACTTGCCACATGACAATTTCGGTCGTACTGAGTTATAAATGCCATCCGGCTATCAATATGAAAATCTACCATTTACTGAAAAGTAATATTGCATAAGTCACCCGCTTGCTGTCATACAAGATTATGAATTTGTTGGGTCTGTTTCAAATTGTCCAACGTAAACAGAAAAAAATGTCATTTTTTTTTCCTTTCAAAACCTATAACGTGTATGCACTGATCATAATGGTGCGCACCACGTCTAGCCATTCTCGCCGTGTTGCTTCTAGAACCTTAGAGCAAGCATCAGTCAGTCTTTTGTGAATTGTAGTTGTGAGTACTAGGTGTGTTGACTGTGAAGATGGAGAGCGCGGGAAGTGCTAGACAACGTAGCGCAGGTGAATCCAGGAAAGGACCTCGACAACAATATCCTAGAGAAAAACATGGACCTCTATGCACTCAAATCCATAGGCAATTGGCATTCCTGTTGCAGAGGCAAACGTAGTTCACGCCGAAAAACTGTTGGTGAAGCAATTTGGCGCCCAGTGGACAAATGATACTTGTCTACAGTATCATAAACGTGTGACTGAAAAGAGCAAAGTGATTCAGAATGTGTTAATTCAGAGGGTAGAATAAAGCATTATGTTACTAATTATGAAAGGTGTTCTTGCTCTAAAACGCTACAACACAGTTTTTCACTCTCATTTTCAATTTGAGCCTCGAAACTGACAATTTACAAATAAAGTACACAAAATTCTTGTCAACAATGATTTCAGATCTTCGAATATTCTGATACTTATAGAAATCAATAATGGTAATTAATTTGGCAAGTTTGAACTTTGTGCGTGATGAGACAGAAGTTACACCTTTTCCTGATTGTTCTTGGAATATTAAGAAAGCCACATGGCATATATTGCAACTGCCCCTTGTGGAATACATTGTAATGGGGCTCCGCACTGTAAAATTGCACAACTTACGTTTAGAGCCACCGAATGAGTAACAAAATAGGCACTGACAACTATGGGAAGCATTCAGCAACTATAGCAAGGGAAATGGACCACAAACATTATTTTAAGGCATATAGTGATGCGCAGCAAAACTCTGTTTGTATACGAGGGTCAAATGGTTTAGACAACCCCTGTTCTAGTGCGTGGCTACTGTTGCAGCCAGACTACTACTCAGCTCCCGCGAGAACTTATGGAATAACTTATGGAATCTTTTTTTTTTTTTTCGCAGTGGCTGACAGTTGATGAAAGCACCCACGACATCTCGCATTGAACACACCATCAATTAAACAGCCACGGATATCTGCGTCCTACTGCCACAACTGTCGCTTCGCCCTCCTAAGTCGATGACCGTTGCCAGTTCTGTTCCAGATACAAGCGCCTAGAAGAAGATGAGTGATGACAGACATATACGTTCCTCCCAAATATTTACATATTTGTGTCTTTACCTTGTGGCAGGCAATTCAGCAACGAACAAGAGGGCAAAATAGAGGCCTTCACAGACGCGACCCCCTACACTACAAAGGGCCCATGCACACTCTAGAGTTTCCAAACAGAACAGCTGACCCCCAAATAGCCGAGCAAAATCGGCCATATTGTGGGCAGCAGGACGTGGATTCCACAGATGGCCAATGCAAAAGGCATACATGCAGAATTAAGGGAAATTCTAAAAAAACGGACGCAGGTGATGAGATCACCTCACAGTGTCCCCCACTCAGTAGAAATTGACATTTGAACTCGCAGTCGCAGAACCATTTCAGGTCAGTCATGCTCGAAATGCAGACTGCAACATGTCGTGAGCTGAAGGTACCTAATGCGAAATTCCCCAGCTACTATTACCAGTGTCCTCTAATATTGTACTGTATTTCGCAGCTGGACAAGTCAACCTTTCCAATATAGCCTGCTCACTGTCGGGAACTTAACTAAGTTGGTTACTCTACTTGGAACATTTACATCTACATGCATGCTCCACAAATCTCCACATGGTCGTGGTGGAGGGTACCTTGTACCACTACCAGTCACTTTCTTTCCTCTTCCGTTTGCAAACAGAGCGTGGAAAAAGTGACTGTCTATATCGCTCCGTATGAGCCCTAATTTCTTTTATCTTATCTTTGAGATCCTTACGCGAAATATACTTTGGCGGCAATAGAATAGTTCTGCAGTCAGCTTCAAATGACACTTCGCTAAATTTTCTCAATAGTGTTCTACGAAAAGAAAGTCCCAGATCAGGTCCGTAATAATTGCGTGTTGATCCAACCCAACGGTAACAAATCTAGCAGCCCGCCTCTGAGTCACTTTGATGTCTTCGATTAATCCAAGCTGGTGTTGATCCCAAACACTCGAGCAATACTCAAGAATGGGACACACTAGCGTTCTATATGCGGTCTCCTTCATAGATCAACCACACTTTCCTAAAATTCTCACAGTCAACCAAAGTCGACCATTCTCCTTCGCTACTGTAATACTTATACGCTCGTTCCATTTGATATCGCTTAGCTACATCCCCACACAAACCTACAAACTAGCTGCCTTAAATCTTAATGGGTAATATTAAATACCGACACATGAAGTTTCCATCCGTATTAGCATCCTTCAGACGTTGCTGTCATCTTCCTTCCACCGAAAGCAAACTAGCAATTGCGACAGGTTACGCGCAGTTATCAACAATGGACACGAAGTAGGCACTGTAATCGTGTTGAAGCAAGTAATACCATTACCCGGCAGGCCCTACTTCCCTGCAGGTCTGTAGGTGATAAGTATTAATATACCCTCAGGGATGAAGTATAGAGTGAGAAGGCTTGACTTGTACTATGGCTATAATGCAGCTATTCTCATCTAGGAATGAATCTGTAATTCTGGATGGATATTTCAGTTGTCTTATCTCTAAAGATGGTTACACCTCAGACTACAATTACTCTAAGGGAGCTCACACAAGAGTAATTGTTAAATTACATTGTGGATGGTGCATGCTGCAATGAAGAGATATGTCCAGATAGCCAAAAGAACAATATAACTTTGTTACACAGTATCTTAAACAAGTGAAATTTAAGCAGCTTCTGAGTTAAGAGGGGTAGGACTTCAAACAGGCCAACTTGGAGCAGGAGAGGCACAAACGGACGTTTTACTTTTCACTGTCTATACTTTTACAAATAAATTCATAAAACTTTGTCAGCATGACAAAGAAGGATTCAGAATTCACACTTATAGCAGTGGAAGTTCAAAAACATAACAAAATATTTTTTTATATGTGAAATTTCATAATTTTTTCACTAACTATTGGCTTGCTATAGGCATACTTTTCTTCATAAGTAAGAGAGAATCTTCGATGAATTTTGCGCAGCATACAAACCATACTTACAGGTGTTTGAAACTCTAGAATTTGTTTAATTTATGATAAAATGACTGGACTGTTACATTTCAAACTTCATGTTTAGAAAAAAACTCAAATTTTATAGTTGATTATCTCAATTTTACCACAGTTTTTTTTTTTTTTGAAATTCTAGTTTTGCATTAAGGAGTTTGTGTTTAATAAGCATACCAAGTTTGAAAGTAATAGGATATTTATTTTGGATGTTACATGTACGTAAGTACAGAAATTTTTGTATTGCTGAAAATGGCCGTTATAGTTTTTGCTTGTATTTGGCATTCTTTTAGAACTGTCCAGCACCATAAGCAGGCTCTTTTTCATTTTCTAACTCAGTTTTAATCCTTTTCACATTCCTATGATGCACTCTTCTTGATTTTATCACGTCCAAAAATGATACATCTCCTTTCACTGCACGCTCTGCAGAACGCATTCAAAGCTTTGATGCAGTTCACTCCGGGCTTAATTCGCATTTCCTGTAAAACATATTTCCTGCTTTGCACACCATCATTAAAACATGAAACTACATCATAAACACCAATACAAAGTATATTTCTTCCCACAAAAAATGGTTTTTGGCACATATTTCCCATACATGTTGTTTAAAACTTTCATTTGGGTTTTGGGTACCGCCCTGAAGACATTCTTTCAATAAGTTTTCATTTGGAAGGACCCTGAATATAAGTTTGATGGCTTGCGTTACAGCAGTTGATAGAGAATTCCTTGATAATATTCTTCACCACCAGCAATTGACTTTCGCTAGCCACACCATGATTCGCTTCCTTTTGGGCACAAGTTGTGGGTAGGGTTACTGTCTGTGGACATTTTGTGGAAGTATAAAAAAAATGCTTCCTTCACATTTTTCAAGTCCCCTGTGTTCCTTCTTATTGACAAGCCGTAATATGTCTGTAGCTTGTCAATTTCTGCATCTGTCAATCATCCTCTCTCTTTTATTCCCTTCCAATCAGGTAATTTTTTTCCTGGCAAATCTTGTTGCAGCAGTCCAAGTCTAGTACCGAGTCTTTTCTGTACATGTCCCACACAGCTCCATATGGAGCACACTTTTGAGCCTCAAGGAAAGCTTTGCTATCACCATCACCAAGAAACTTCACTTATCGCAGGCCACAGGAGACAACATATCTGGTAAACAAGCTGACAACTCCCTGCTCTTCCATACTTCCACTTGAACCTCTATAGTTCATATTACATTCATGATCTGGAATCCCTTTCATACAACTATGACAAAATTTGCTCAACACTTCAACATCTAGAGCTTTGCCGATGTCAATAGATTTTGTTGAAACAACACCCTTCAGTGAAGTTTGCCCTCTTTTATGCCAGGTACCAACAAAAGCTGCCACTATGTCCCAGTCCCCACCATTTTCGATAATAGATTCTTCTGCAGCACTTTTCATTGAGGATTCTGAAACTTCTTTTACAGTCCCAAGCAGTAAGCCATAAGATCACTCAAATTTTGCTGGAGGAGGTGGAGGATTCATTGCTGCACAAAGTTTTCTTGCTGCCCTCTGTCCGCTACCAGTATAGCGCATGTCATATGGTACCCTCAAAGTCACGTCATAACGTTTGTTTACGATTTTAGATGCCATGCAAGACGCACCAACGTTGTCTTCGCTACATATCACAGATAAGTTCGTAGCGAGGCCTCTCCTGGCACTCTCATCTACTACCACAGAAACACACTGCACACCAAAGCAATGCTTGCACGTAACATTGTTCAGTATTAACTGTGACAGTATATTAACATCAGCAATACTAATACACGAATCTTCAGATTCACAGCCTCCATTTTCAGTAGCACCAAAAACAAATTTCCTTCCTGAAGCACTCGGCGGTGGTTTGTTTACCGGCTTTGAGAGGTTGCAGTCTTGAGCCACCGGCGTAACATTTGTTGTAGCTCCCTTTACTGTGTGTCTGCTGCCCTGGTGACGTTGTTTACGGTTGAAGCAATGAATTGCCGGCCGGAGTGGCCGAGCGGTTCTAGGCGCTACAGTCTGGAACTGCGCGACCGCTACGGTCGCAGGTTCGAATCCTGCTTCGGGCATGGATGCGTGTGATGTCATTAGGTTAGTTAGGCTTAAGTAGTTCTAAGTTCTAGGGGACTAATGACCTCAGAAGTTAAGTTCCATAGTGCTCAGAGCCATTTGAACCATTTTTGAAGCAATGAATTCTAGACATCTTGTGAGATAATATTCCACAAGCGAACACAAAACAACACAGCCAGATGAAAATCGTTTCGAAATTCACAACACCACACTGCAAGCCATTGAAAACAGAGAACAAACAAAATCAGCGATCAAAACAATGCATGTCGATAGGAGCAGAGAAAGTATCGATGTCAATAGTTCTTTGTTTCAAGTATGACAATCTCTGGCGCAGACATAAACATTCGAATTCTACAGTGCGAAATGGGTGTGGCGCTGCATATTGGTACACCAAACAACATGCCTTACAATTTCTCAAATATATATATATATATAAAATGCGTCAAACTATTCAGGAAGATGTGCGCTACAAAATAGGCAAACTTTTAAAAAATCAATTTTTTTTTAAATTTCCGACTTCCTACCCCCCTAAATGCAACTAAAGATCGTGCTGATCTGTGGATAAGAATTTAACACCAATGTAACGACAAGTTTTACGCCTCAAAGCTGAGTATACTCCCTCTCCTAGAAGAGCAAACTGATGTAGGAGAAAATTCGTGTAGCCCGTAGATGGTGCCCTAGCAGTGCCTCGGAGAATTGGAAGCGATATGCAGAGACGAGGTCCGAATGACGTGCACTGCGCTCCGGCAAAAGGAATCCTGATTGTCGGCTCTTTGCCCAGGGAATCGTAGCTGTGAGCTTCCAGTGCTGGCTGACTAAAGAGTGGCTGGGCGGAAAAATTCAAGGCCGCCCGACAAAGGGATACCTGGAAATCGTACCAGTGAAACGGGGCGCGCGCTGGAGACTAGTGCCAGCGATACCAGCGCTGTATCCGGGGGATGTGGAATCACCAGAGATAGCAACGGCTGCGGCACGCTTGATGTGCTGCGGAGGAGTTTGTAAAGTGCCTAGGAGGGGAGGCAGTCACTGCATGCTGCTGTGTGATTGGTGTCTAGATAAAAAAGTAACAGTCACAGATACCACCATAACGAATATGTCATCTTAAGATCTTTGGCTGAGATTGAAAACGGATACCGTTACCTATCACTACGTCACAGTGAATTCAGGCAGCCGATTAAATGCACAAAGAGAGAATTTCCGAGGCTCTCCATGTTCTGGAATAGCACCGCAGCTGAGGGATTATTGCAGAACATGGAGAGCCTCGGCAGTTCTGTTGGAGTGTAAGGGGGAATTTAAAGCAGACTCGGGCGGCAGTAAGAATTTGGATCGAGGGAGGAGGCATACCAGGACAATCTGCGCAATTGTGTGAACTGCTGTGCCGATGTCACTTAGTGGCTAACGCATCTGCCTACTAAGCAGGAGAACTGGGTTCGATTCCCACTTTTGGGACAAATTTTCACCTGCCGCTTTACTCTATATACATAAAAAAATAGTGTATTTAGTTACAATATCATGCGTTCGTTTTTCCGTATCATTATGGTGGTACCCTCTTAATGTTAGTTTAAAAACTAACCAAGATTTGACATAAAATCCACACACACACATACACACACACACACACACACACACACACACACACACACACACACCATTTCCACTCAAGCAGTTTTACTTGAAATTAAATATGAACAAATGAGAAAAGTAATCAATTACACAATAACTATACATTATAAATGACAACAGCAATTTTTTTTGTAAAAGCGAACATCACAAGTGAATTCACAAGAACACTAGTAGCTTACAAAGAGATCCAAGAACTAATAAGCTGAGAATCCCGCTTTTGCAACAATTCAAACAAAGGCCTATAATGATACAATTGCAAGTAAATAATATAGCATAACATTGAGAAACAACTGAATTACGTAGTGTTAAAACAAATAAATGACACGGACATAAAAGACAAACTTTGCAAAGAATTCCAGAAAAGTCTTGCTGAAAAAGATATGTGCAATATACAAAACTCTTTCTCTTGCACTGAATTAGAGATGGCACACGACAAAGAGCGCAACAACTTTTCACGTACTTTTGGGAACAAACTTATTGTGGGGACAATGATTCATTCCAGCTCGTCTGTGGGGGCAAAGGTCAAGTTGCTCAGCGAAAAGGCTTGACTAGATCCTTGCCTCTTGATTTGGCAAAGAGAAATTCGTCACTGTTGTTGTCGTTTTCTATCGCATCTCATCCATTAAGGACAGCTGGCGTGGCCATACTCAAGGCTCGTCATTGAGGAGTCAGGTTCTCAGTATTATGTTGCATTGGCATATACATTCATCTTCTTCGTCAACTGGACTGCAGTACTCCACTAAGGGATTCTTGTGTTGGCTGATGTTGCTTTCAGCCCATTCATCAAGAAGCTTTACGGGTTGTTGTATTCTGCATGTACTGGTGAAGAGCGTAATTATACGAGGTATTGATAACGATATGGTGCAGAAAAATAGCTATGGTATGAAGTATTAGAATGGGTCAGCTGGATATGCCGTTCGATCTTGCAGTTCACGGTATGGCACAAAGGATCGGGTTAACACTGATTTCGGATTATGGCTTAGTTTATCTCCATTTCATGTGATGCCAACTCATCTCGTTGTTTGACTTGCGCTGCCATTTGCAGAGTCGTTTTTTAAAACGTCCATACTCTGCCGTCGGCGAATATCGTACCTCCTGCCACGCCGTCAGCGTCTACCTTGGTGGGTGAGTCGCAGTCCTCTCTCTTGTCTGACCGAGAGGAAACTGATCTGTAGGGACGACAGACGGGGTGGCACCCCCGCCGCCTTGCGGCGTTCGCTTACGACTTGTATGGTTTTGTCCCGTGAAAGTGGGTCAGTCAGCCCCTATTTTCACTTTCGTAGCCGCCGGTCATCATACTGTGGCTTCCTTCCTGTCTCTCGAGGATAAGTGAGACCTGCTCACCAGTCTTGTGTCGTCTGCTGGGCCATCTGCACATTACTCCCAAATAAACATCAGATTCTTACAAACACGTTGTGTATACATAAAAAATCAGAAATTAGCGTGATTAAACTTTAACCGAAAGCATTACTCAGGAAATTTTTTATTAACTTGTCTTATATATACAACAGCTCTGTGTCTTTCGATTGTTTTTCTTTGGCTCAATGACCTAAAATCATTCTACTACCTGTAATAATAGGAACAGATTACAAGGTTGACATTTAGTCCTTTGTGGTAACGTATGTATACACTCTGTTTACTATGCTAGAATTTTCAATAATTTAACATCCTTTAACCCTTCATCACCTTCATGCTAGTATTATGGTACACGATTTTATGCCGGTATGTGATTTTAACCTACTACAATTTCTCTCACCTTTAGACAAGAAGCTGGGTGAAATGACTTCTCTCCTTTCATGCTTTTCTATCCACATCCCTTTATCTATTCCATCTAACCACCTGTCGATCGGCTTTTTGCATGATACCTTCTCCTTATTACTTGTCACTTGGTCCTTGTCTCGGTCTGGGTGTCGATTTTGCATTAAACATACTCACAACAAAGAAAACAGAAACGCATCAAACAGGTCCTCATCTCTGAATTATTCAAATGTGACTCTGAACAAACGTTAGACAGAATAATTGTAAATATAAATTTAAAATATAGAGACTATGTAAACCTTTATTTCCGGTGACACGTTTCTCTTCTGTCGTCTGGTATATCATCAACAAGTATTTCCTTCTCATCTTATCCCTCCTTTTCGCTCTTACGTCAATGGCGTCGGATTAATCTATCCAAGAAAATAAATTCATTAAAACATAAGTTATCCTTTGTTTAAATTGGTATATCTACGTTAGCAGCATGACTCTTGAGACTGATGGACATCCAAGTTCTGTCGATCCACGTACAGGCTCTTTTTCTAGCTGTCTTTGACATTCCTCATCTTTCAGCATCCACACGCTCCTAAACAAATATAAAAAAAATTCACAACTTCTTTCCTTCAGGATTCCTTTAATATTCAGCACAAATGTACCTTGGAGCGGCCTACATAACTCTTCTTCCCTTCCCTATCTACATTTGGGTGCAAACAGTTCTCGGCGTCCCCTTCCTAGTCTTCCTACCCTATTAACCTGTGTCCAACCGCAACCTTGCCATGGACCTTAATACCACAAACATCGACACTACCACCCTCCATTCTATGGAAAGCCCTACGAAACATTAACCGCATAGTCGCTCTCAATACTTTGAGTAGCAGAAACCTTTCTCAATTATCACAAAAGACAACCCAGTCTTTTCGCTTTCTATTCCCATATACTTACTTCTCCACTCTTCACATTCATCGTGAAAACTCCATTTCTCTTCCTTAAATAAAAACATGTTACTGATCTCATGCAGTAACAGTTCGCTTCTTTTACCACGCCTCGACACCTTTTACAACTATATCATTTTGTTTGTGACTATTTTAATTGCTCCATAAACAGCAACATCACAACAACTTCACAAAAATCTAAGTTGACAACCACTACTCCTTTGAACTGCTCATCTGTCCTTTGACTCCGAAATAATTTATCCAACCAAATGTTTTCCACATAAGCTAAATGATACTTACAAGAGAAAATGTAAGATCGATTTTTGCTCCATTATGCACGGCCCATTACTTCCAGCTTGCATTTAAATTCTGCATTTGTTTATTCCACACACAAATTCCTTCTTATTCCGTGAAGGGCATGACGTTGCTGTTATGGTGTACGCCAATTGATTTTCCTGTTTTCATCGATTCCAATTCCAGCTCGTTATTATGCGCAATTCTGCAGATTAGTGTGGGTCCTTCACAGACCGAGAAGAATATGTGGCACACCTCTTTTTGTTTGTTCGGGAGACGGTGAGAACATACCAACACCTTCCGTCCTCATTGGAATGGTCTAATCCTCGTTTTCTTGTCTCAACTTTCCTTCCTTTTTATGCCACCCGGAGATGGATTAGCGCTTGTTTGACAACGGTTTCGTGTCATTCCTTTTCTCTTGGCGGGTAGTCCACTACTTATCTCATCCGATCTCATAGCTGTCGGTTCTTGAGTACCGTGACGGGCGGACGTTCGGTGAAACCGTGTGGCATCTCATTCATGACAGCCTGGAAGTCTGGCAAGGAAACGTCCCAGCTCATGTACTGTTTCGAACAATAAATCCTACATAGACTTCCTAAATCACAATTATATATCCTGCAGGATTGGATGCATGTCTGTAGGATGAAATGAAAATGGATCTAATCGTATGCCTTTTTAACGTTTTCACCCATCGCTGCAATCGGAAGCGTGGACCGTTATCCGAAATAACCCTTTCCACAGGACCCAACTGTGTCAAGAAATCCCTCTCGAATGATTTAGAAACCATCACTGCTGTTGCTTTGCGCAATGACGTGAGTGTCGCGTAGTTTGAAATTAATTCTATAGCAACAAAAACCTCGTTTTGACGCGGGGAGGGGCCCTAGAAGGTCAGAGGCCGCGAGATGTTTTAATTTCTCCGGAGTAATCGGAAACATAGGTGCCTGCCTACCTTGTGTCGAGGGTTTGCCCTTTTTACAGTCCTTGCAATTAGCCAACAGCTTTCTGATCCTTCGTTTCATTTTCATAAAATGACTTAATGTCTGTAATCTCAAAAAGCATTTTCTTGGTCCATAGGGAGCTCAGCTCAAATGAATGTATCATAACGTATGGTCGATAAATTCTTCTCGAAGATAGAGCAGGTACAGCGACTAGTATGTGATCCTTCTACAGATAATATCCCTTTTCACAGTAAGTAACACTGCCTGATATTCGCTTGGCCCTTGTCCTTACATCTCTTCTTGATGGCTAGTAGTATTAGGTCTTTATCTTGTCTTTTTGCAATGCTCTTTAGTGACGTGACTATGAACTTTTCCCCAGCTACCTTTTTAAAATAAAACAAACTGATGTGATTTTCTTCAGTATTCTCATTAATGTTTTCCATCAACCCAACTGGAAACCGAGATAATGCGTCTTCCACAACATTCGTCGAACCAGGCACAGGGTGACAATTATTGAACTATATGAAAAAAACGGTAAGTAGTTACAAACTACGGCATGCACACGCTTTATTCAACATGTAAACGTCATTACAGATATTCGGATTTAGGTTATGACATGTTAGATTTGCCTGCGGTCATTGGTGATGATATCGTGCAGACGAATAGCGTAAGTCTGCATAACTCGCTGAAATGTCGGAATATCGATGCTGATGATGACCTGAATGGCTGTTTTCAGCCCAGAAATGGTTTTGGGGTTATTGCTGCACAGCTTGTCTTTAATGTAGCCCCAAAAAAAAAGGAGTCGTATGTGTTCTGATCCGGAGAATATGGGGACCAATCGAGGCCGATGCCAATGACCTCTGGGTTCCCCATAACCAGAATGTGGTCCTCAAACTGCTGCTCCAGGGCATCAAACACCCTCCTGCTTCGATGCGGTCGAGCTCCGTCTTGCATGAACCTCACCGTGTCGAAATACGGGTCACTTTGGATAATGGGGAAGAAATCATCTTCCAAAACGTTCACATACCATTCGATAGTCATCGTGCCATTAAGATATATCGCATCGATTATTCCGTGACTGGACATCATACACCACACATTCGCCTGTTGAGGGTGAAAAGACTTCTCGGTCTCGAAATACGGATTCTCAGTCTTCCAAATGCGCGAATTTTGCTTAGTGACGAACGCATCCAAATGAAAGTGGGCTTCGTCGCTGATGATGATGATGATGTTTGGTTTGTGGGGCGCTCAACTGGCTTCGTCGCTAAACCAAACCATACAGTGCGTACTAATTCCAATCATGCCCCAAGGCAAACCGTGCAGTTTGAAGGTCCTAATGCAAACCGTTCAGAAATTATGATGATTTTATTTCATATAGTTCAATAGTTGTCACCTACTGCGTATGTTATTGAAAAGTCAAACTCCTGAAGATATAAGGTCCATTTGGTAAGACGTTCATGCCTCAGTTTTTTCGTGAGCAGGAGCTGTAATCTTTTATGGTCGGTATAGACTCTTATTTTTTTGCCGAACACAAAATAACGACATTTCTGGAAGGCCAACACTACTGCCAATACCTCTAGTTCTGTTACGAAATTGTTATGCTCAATCTTAGATAGCATCCTATTGCTGAATGCTGTTGTTTTCGTAACCATTCTGCCATACTCTCCATAATCTTGAAACACCTTCATACCAAGCCCTGTCCTTCCCAGTGCTGTGATTATCCAGAAATATTGTGACAGATCTGGATGATCCAGAATCGGTGCATTCCTCGGTGCTGACTTTGAGGTTTGGAATTCTTCGTCTGCCATCTAGTCCAATACCCAAGGCATGCTCTTTCCTGTCAACTCACACAGGCGTGGGTTTGCTAATGTTTCAATCTTCACATTTTTTTAATAAAACTTAATGACACCCTGGTGTTTGGGGAAGGGAGTTTATCAGTTGCTTCAGTCTTCTCTCGACAGGTTCTATTCCTTGTGTTGAGATGATGTGCCCCAAAAACCTTACATGCAGCGGTCCAAAAGATGACTTATCTAGATTGACAGTAAAAAAATGGTTCAAATGGCTCTGAGCACTATGGGACTTAACATCTGAGGTCATCAGTCCCCTAGAACTTAGAACTACTTAAACCTAACTAACCAAAGGACATCACACACATCCATGCCCGAGGCAGGATTCGAACCTGCGACCGCAGCGGTCGCAGACTGAAGCGCCTAGAACCTCTCAGCCGTACTGGCCTGCAGATTGACAGTAACGCCATAACTTTTCAGGGTAGTAAGGAATGTCCTCAATACCCCTTTGTGCTCTCGCCATGAGATTTCAGCTATCAATATATCATCTATGTAGATGGTGATACGTTGCTTTAAGGTATCATTCAGTATGCTATCCAGCAACGGATAGAAGCAGCTAAGAATATATTTAATCCAAATGGTAGACGCTTGAATTGGTAACATCTACCGAAAGCACGAAATGCCATATATTTGCGACAGCATGGGTGAAGCTCTATCTGCCAGGAACTTGTTCGCGCATCTATCGTCGTAAATAATGACATTCCATGAAACGTCTGTAATGAGGTCTCCAGCTTCCCTGGACTGTCTGTCTCTGGCGCAGTTACAGCGTTGGTCGGCCGAGAGTCCAGTACAAAGCGGACTGATTGACCCTTCTTTACCACCATATGCAAGGGGCTGTTGTAAGACGATGTTGCGTGTTCTATTATTCCTTCATTGAGCATGTTGTTCATTTCTTCACAAACCTTCTTTCTATGTACAAGTGGTATTGTATATGGTGTTACGCGAAACATCTGATGGTCACTGACTTCGAAATTGTATGGGAGATTTCTTCTTGGACCTGTCTTGGGTAAGAACATCTCCGCGTTACCCCATAAGATGCCGTATAATTCCTGCTTGTGTTGGCCGGCCGGGGTGGCCGAGCTGCTCTAGGCGCTACAGTCTGGAACCGCGCGACCGTTACGGTCGCAGGTTCGAGTCCTGCTTCGGGCATGGATGTGTGTGATGTCCTTAGATTAGTTAGGTTTAAGTAGTTCTAAGTTCTAGGGGACTGATGACCTTAGAAGCTAAGTCCCATAGTGCTCAGAGCCATTTGAACCTGCTTGTGTTGATCCTCGACGTCATGCCTTGCCTCCACTATTTCCTTAATCTCCTGATGTATACCATGACTCCCCCTGTGTCCCCTCTTGTCGGAATCTCCTCAGCTGGTTCCGATAAAGTCCTCCGTTCAATTCTAACTTCGTTTCTGGTTCCACGAGCACTCCTAGACAACTCGCTGGGACCTGTGCCTTAATAACTTGTTCCTCGAAACGTATTAGCAATTTCTCTCTTTGAAGCGAAATTATGCCACGCTCCGTGTCTAATGTGATCTTATTCTCCCTCACGAAATATATGCCGAATATTAATTCTGTGCTTATGCACAGCGATGAAGCTACACTCCATTCATGTCCTATAATGTAATTCCTATTGTAGTGTGCCTATTTACTCCCGTGTACACGCCTTCCTTTATGCGCGTCTTTTTTAAAGACAGCACTGGCCACCGTGACTCCTCCTCACATCTTCCAAAGTCGACTTCGAATATTGCAGAGATTTCCCTGCCACTATCAAAAATTCCCTTTAGTTCCACCTTCTCTACTGTTATGTTTAACACTGGGTGTAGCTCCTAACCGCACAACGCTTCCTTTTCTTCCAACAGGATCTCCGACATGTCTTCGTACTTGAGTAAGTTTACATTGTACATCACTTCCTTCTTCACTCTATGCTACCTTGATATTTCTGTGGGTTCACCTCTTTGATCGCAGTTTACTTCTTTCCCATCTCTTCTGCTCTGACTTAGGTTTCCCATTACCTTTGTTCCAACCTGTGTTTCCGAATTCCCCTCATCGAACTAAAAATTTTCTTTCCAAAGTCGTAAATATGGTTCTTCATCTTCATGTTGTTCATAGGCTGGAATCGACTCGCAGTCTTCGTCATCCCCCTCTTCCTCATTTTCCTGCTTGTCTAAGGCATGGCTTAACGTATAAATGCTTATTCTCTGATCTCCATCATTATATACAACTCGTTCCTCTTCATTACTACCACCGCCCTCATATTGTGCGCCTCTCCCTTCATTTTCGTCTCTCCTTTGTTGCTTTCCCTCTGATATATTTATAGATTCTACAAAATCATCCTGGTCTTCTCCGAGTTTTTCTCTGGGTGTTCTAAGGACCGTTCGCGATTCGAATTTGTCATTGTTGATCCTAATTTGCTGCATGACCTCTGTCGTGAGCATCTGGTGGCCATATCTCCGTGATTTACGCTTCCTGCTCCATTTCATTAGGTTGTGGTCACGTTGCTATAAGTTGTGGGCAATTTTTCGATTCTAGAATGAAATTTTCACTCTACAGCGGAGTGTGCGCTGATATGAAACTTCCTGGCAGATTAAAACTGTGTGCCGGACCGAGACTCGAGCTCGGGACCTTTGCCTTTCGCGGGCAAGTGCTCTACCGACTGAGCTACCCAAGCACGACTCACGCCCCGTCCTCGCAGCTTTAATTCCGCAAGTACCTCCTCTCCTACCTTCTAAACTTTACAGAAGCTCTCCTGCGAACCTTGCAGAACTAGCACTCCTGAAAGAAAGGATATTGCGGAGACATGGCTTAGCCACAGCCTGGGGGATGTTTCTAGAATGAAATTTTCACTCTACAGCGGAGTGTGCGCTGATATGAAACTTCATGGCAGATTAAAACTGTGTGCCGGACCGAGACTCGAACTCGGGACCTTTGCCTTTCGCGGGCAAGTGCTCTACCGACTGAGCTACCCAAGCATGACTCACGCCCCGTCCTCGCAGTTTTAATTTTTCGATTGGAAATAGTTTCCCGCTCGTCTGTTTGGTAGGAACGTATGGAAGTGGTCACCCATGTCTGGTGGTCTGTTCGTATAGTTTCTCCTGTTATTCTCCCATCGCGGTGGTCCACAAATATTATTAGAACTGTTCCTATTGTTCTCCGCTTCTCTCCTTCTTCCATTCGTCCTATTCTCCTTGAAAGCAAACTCAAACTTCCATAATATGTTTTTGAATACTTCTACGTCTCCGTCACACCTGATGGTTAATACTTGCTGATACCTGATAGGTAATTTCATAATAAAAATCGTGTGAATGTGCTCGCGCTATATGGCGTGTCCAAGTACTATTTCTTTCGTAAAAGACTGTCAAACAACTTCACCGGACTCCTCTGTTCTGATAATTCTAAGTTTTTGTGCATCGCAATTTCTTGCCTGAAGCGCTCTTCAGCTCCCTTCGACCAATATAGAGCAAGGAAAGCATCTTTAAACTCCTGATTTGAACAACACGTTTGTGCGACCTCTCTCATTGGGATTGCCAGAACTCCTTTTAAATGTGCCCACAAGGAGTCTACCTTGTGTTGCAATGACCAAGATGATGATAATGAAAAACGGCACTGATATATCCACACCTCAGGATGAATAGACCTGCCAGTGTCCCTATACGTTTCGAATTTCCGTACGGAAAGGAGGTGCTTAAAATCAAATGTTTCTTCCTCCCGAACATACGTCCTGTCAGCTGGTTGCGTTTCTCCATGTCCTGCAGCATGTCCCCATTATGTTATTGACTCGCTGCTACTACCTTCCCTCGCGACAAACTCGTTCATGTCCGCTGCATGCGCCCTCGTGAGTGGAGTACACTTATTTCGAGGGTTGTCACGTGTCTCCAAACGTGAATGTCGTGTGACGGGCTCACGAAAATCATTCTCGTTACTAATTCTTCTTTCCTGTGCTGTACTTGACTGGACCAATGATTGATTCTCCTCATTTTCCCTGGCTGAAGCTCTATTCGAATTGCCAGGATCGTAGCGTCTCTTCTGCATTTCGCGTGAGATTACGTTCTCTTTGCGCGACTATAACTGGCTTCGTCTAATTTAGTGACAATATCGGCAACAATATTGTCCAGTTTTATTCCGATTTCTACCATTCGTGTTCCTTGTTCTTTCTGCCTCCTGCTTACTTTGTCCAATTCCGTTTCCAGTACTGGAAGTTGTTGTAATTCGTATGTATTCCTTCCTGCGCTTCCTCTACATCTTCTGCCAACCGTTCAGTTGACTGCGCTACTCTTGGGCTTCCGTAGGGTTCTACCTTTACTTCCGTAACCAACCTTTTTACATCTTTCAAATTTTCGCTGAAAATATCCCATTCTTCCTGTATCTCTTTTCTAGTTACCATTATTTCACTTCCTTTCTGCCGGCCGCTGTGACAGAGCGGTTCTAGGCGCTTCAGTCCGGAATCGAGCTGCTGCCGCGGTCGCAGGTTCGAATCCTGCCTAGGGCTTGGATGTGTGTGATGTCCTTAGGTTAGTTAGGTTTAAGTAGTTCTAAGTCTAGGGGACTGATGACCTCAGATGTTAACTCACATAGCGATTAGAGCCATTTTTGAACTTCCTTTCTCGCTGTCTCACTCTACTGTTCCATTTTTTGCGAAAACTACAATGAAGCAAAGTGTGAGTTACCTTGATCATCGCTTCTACTGGCTCTTAACGCTTCTAAAATCAATTGAGAATGCGTCTGCAGCGGCTAAACGGCCGTGTTGCTCCCTTTTACCCGGCAGTCTCTGATCCTTCTAACCGCTTCCTCATGCCGTAAAGGGACCATGAAGTTCTCTTTCTTGTTCTCCCTGTCATATCCGATCGCACTCTGTGACTAGAAGTTCTCCGTCTGTTCAGTCTGAAGCACGGATGGACTCTGACTCGTCCGTTCGCAGGAAACGTTATAAGCTCTTCCCCGTACCTGATAATATCTTGATCGCGCTCCGTCTTCGAAATTTCCATTAACTTAAATAACTCCCTAGCTTCTCTCGTCTGACTCATAGTCCTCATTCAAACATGTATTCAAAACATCTCACGTACAGGTATATAAAATATTATTAAACCCAGCCAAAACAGTTTCGACTCTGTACCAAAGCTGATACATCGGTAGGATGTGGAGCAAAATCGACACAAACCAGAGAAACACGGTTTTACGTCTCAAGAAATGTGATGATAAACCATTCTCATTATAACTGTCAAAAATTTTGCTTCTATCTTTGCTCTATGAGCAGGACGTTATGCAAAATGTTTTAAAAAATCCCTGAAAATTTTGAAACAAGTATTTTTTCCTGACTGCATCACAAAGTCTCCCATTACTGTCGCGATTCTGGTACAGGTACGTCATAAATGTACTACCCCACTGCCTGTGACTTCAGGTAACTAACTTGTATCGGTATGTAAATGCTCAACGGAGACGGTAAACTATAATTTGTTATGCAAGAAGTTTTTATTAACGCAAAATTATGGCCCTACAGACTTCAAAAGGGTGGAGGAATAGTGACACTGTAATTTATTTGTGTGACCAGGTGAGAAATGTATGAACTGAAAGTCAAAATTACCATACGTTCTACATCTACATCTACATCTACATCTACATCCATACTCTGCAAGCAACCTGACGGTGTGTGGCGGAGGGTACTTTGAATACCTCTAACGTTCTCCCTTCTATTCCAGTCTCGTATTGTTCGTGGAAAGAAAGATTGTCGGTATGCCTCGGTGTGGGCTCTAATCTCTCTGATTTTATCCTCATGGTCTATTCGCGAGGTATGCGTAGGAGGGAGCAATATACTGCTTGACTCCTCGGTGAAGGTATGTTCTCGAAACTTCAACAAAAGCCCGTACCGAGCTCATGAGCGTCTCTCCTGCAGAGTTTTCCACTGGAGTTTATCTCCGTAACGCTTTCGCGATTACTAAATGATCCTGTAACGAAGCACGCTGCTCTCCGTTGGATCTTCTCTATCTCTTCTATCAACCCTATCTGGTACGGATCTCACACTGGTGAGCAATATTCAAGCAGTGGGCGAACAAGTGTACTGTAACCTACTTCCTTTGTTTTCGGATTGCATTTCCTTAGGATTCTTCCAATGAATCTCAGTCTGGCATCTGCTTTACCGACGATCAACTTTATATGATCATTCCATTTTAAATCACTCATAATGCTTACGCCCAGATAATTTATGGAATAAACTGCTTCCAGTTGCTGACCTGCTATAGTGTAGCTAAATGATAAAGGATCTTTATTTCTATTTATTCGCAGCACATTACAATTGTCTACATTGAGATTCAATTGCAATTCCCTGCACCATACGTCAATTCGTTGCAGATCCTCCTGCAATTTAGTACAATTTTCCGTTGTTACAACCTCTCGATATACTACAGCATCATCCGAAAAAAGCCTCAGTGAATTTCCGATGTTATCCACGAGGTCATTTATGTATATTGTGAATAGCAACGATCCTACGACACTCCCCTGCGGCACACCTGAAATCACACTTACTTCAGAAGACTTCTCTCCATTGAGAATGACATGCTGCGTTCTGTTATCTTGGAACTCTTCAATTCAATCACACAATTGGTCTGATAGTCCATATGCTCTTACTTTGTTCATTAAACGACTGTGGGGAACTGTATCGAACGCCTTGCGGAAGTCAAGAAACACGGCATCTACCTCGGAACCCGTGTCTATGGCCGTCTGAGTCTTGTGGACGAATAGCGCGAGCTGGGTTTCACACGATCGTCTTTTTCGAAACCCATGCTGATACCTACATAGTAGATTTCTAGTCTCCAGAGAAGTCATTATACTCGAACATAATACGTGTTCCAAAATTCTACAATTGATCGACGTTAGAGACATAAGTCTATAGTTCTGCACATCTGTTCGACGTCCCTTCTTGAAAACGGGGATGACCTGTGCCCTTTTCCAATCCTTTGGAACGCTACGCTCTTCTATTGACCTACTGTACGCCGCTGCAAGAAGGGGGCAAGTTCCTTCGCGTACTCTGTGTAAAATCGAACTGGTATCCCATCAGGTCCAGCGGCCTTTACTCTTTTGAGCGATTTTAATTTTTTTTCTATCCCTCTGTCATCAATTTCAATATCTACCATTTTGTCATCTGTGCTACAATCTAGAGAAGGAACTACAGTGCAGTCTTCCTCTGTGAAACGGCTTTGGAAAAAGACATTTAGTATTTCGGCCTTTAGTCTGTCATCCTCTGTTTCAGTACCATTTTGGTCACAGAGTGTCTGGACATTTTGTTTTGATCCATCTACCGCTTTGACATAAGACCAAAATTTCTTAGGATTTTTTGCCAAGTCAGTACATAGAACTTTACTTTCGAATTCATTGAACATCTCTCGCATAGCCCTCCTCACTCTACATTTCGCTTCGCGTAATTTTTGTTTGTCTGCAAGGCTTTGGCTATGTTTATGTTTGCTGTGATGTTCCCTTTGCTTTCGCAGCAGTTTTCTAACTCGGTTGTTGAACCACGGTGGCTCTTTTCCATCTCTTACGATCTTGCTTGGCACATACTCATCTAATGCATATTGTACGATGGTTTTGAACTTTGTCCAATGTTAATTATAAATCCTCACACAAAACGAATGCAGTAGTTGCATTGAAGAATAACTTGAACGTGTTTCATAACATCCTAGTCACTGACGAATTATCACAAGAACATGAAACATTTACAAGTAACTAATGTTGGTTGAAATTCAAGAGAAGGAACCGATAGACAGGTTTCTACATTATTAACACGCTGATCTTTTTCTGCGATCTGACGACAGTGATTGCCGAAATTAGAGTTGGTAAAATTATGCGTTCCAGAAGGGCATCTTCTTCCTGCTCATTAAAACTGTAACGTTTACTTAATACATTGCGACCTGTGCACATCAAAGTCGATTGCAGATCTTACTTTTTTTTTTAGCATCTTTGTGATCTACATCAGAGCTGCTTAAAAAGCTGCCACTGTGTCGGACGATGTCTGTGAATCTCAAAAAGCTACCTAACGGAAACTTCACATCATGCTCCATTTGGATATGCAGTGTCAATTCTCGTGGAGTGCCCTCCCTCTTCTCAATAATTTTCCAAAACTGCTATGCCAGACCAGGCTGACCAGTGAAATTCCAGCATTTTCAAGCCCAGACACCTACAGCTGAAGAAAGGAATGTGTTTTGGCTCTGTCGTGTGAATGCCTCGAAGCAAGTTGTTTCCCATGACCCTCCTAAGATTCCTATCTGCTTTATATATACTGGGTGATCAAAAAGTCAGTATAAATTTAAAAACTGAATAAATCACGGAATAATGTAGATAGAGAGGTACAAATCGACACACATGATTGGAATGACATGACGTTTTATTAGGACCAAAAAAAAAAAAAAATACAAAAGTTCAAAAAATGTGCGATAGATGGCGCTTCATCTGATCAGAATAACAATAATTAGCATAACAAAGTAAGACAAAGCAAAGATGATGTTCTTTACAGGAAATGCTCAATATGTCCACCATCATTCCTGAACAATAGCTGTAGTCGAGGAATAATGTTGTGAACAGCACTGTAAAACATGTCCGGAGTTATGGTGAGGCATTGGCGTCGGATGTTTTCTTTCAGCATCCCTAGAGATGTCGGTCGATCACGATACACTTGCGACTTCAGGTAACCCCAAAGCCAATAATCGCACGGACTGAGGTCTGGGGACCTGGGAGCCCAAGCATGGCGAATGTGGCGGCTGAGCACACGATCATCATCAAACGACGCGCGCAAGAGATCTTTCACGCGTCTAGCAATACTTTTTTTTTTGTTCTAATAAAACCCCATGTCATTCCAAGCATGTGTGTCAATTTGTACCTCTCTATCTACATTATTCTGTGGTTTATTAAGTTTTCAAATTTATACTGACTTTTTGATCACCCGGTACATGAGGGACCAGCTACAGGCGTTTTTTGACGAGAAAGTTCCACTCTCACAGAATCCTCTCACCTCACCTGAAGTGTTCTGCTGAGAGCACAGAGCCATAAATATCTATAGCTTTCACAGAGTCTGCGTAGTGTCCACCGGTATATTGCTCTCCTATCGGCAGACTGGCGCCGGCTTCTATGCATTCTTCGCCCTAGACTCACTGGGCCGTAATTTCGAAGCTAAAGGTTCGGAATTTATGATTAAAATGTGAAGCAAGAGCTTTTGCATGTGGGAACAGAAAGTACAATGAAAGCTTTTGCTTGCCCCTTGTGCTCTTGCTTCGGTATTAGATGAACAGTAAGAATAAAGAGAAGCTCTGAATTCATTCTGGAAGCAATTGCTTGTAAATCTTGAAGGCTGCTCAGTAGCGGGTTCACGTTTGCAGAGTGCAGGTGTGGCTCAAATAGCAGCACGTTTAAGCAGCGAAAAATGCTACAGACCACGTCGATGTCCACCTGGAGAGTATTATAAAACTCTGTATCGTTCAACGAAGAAAATGTTAAGTGGATTGCACAGCATTTTCTGACAGGGACAGGGGAAAGAAGAGGTGGAGCACTATCGTCGGAACAGAAGATGAAGATTTTCCTTCGGTATGTTGTTGATCCAGGATTCCAGTCTGGAATAGCAGAAGAAATGGGAATTCATCAAACTACAGTGAGTAAACCAGTGGGTAGTGTTTCTAAAAAGATAATGGAAAAAAGCTGATTTGGGATCAAGTTTCCGTCATCAACACATGATATTACTGTGGCTAAAAATGAGTAGCTACAAAATGTAAATTTCCAAGTGCTATTGGTGTAATTGACTGTACACATGTGCGAATTCCAAAATCTGGGCAGTTTGGCGACGAATATATCAACAGATAGGGTTTGCTAGTATAAATGTGCAGGCTACATGCAATGTAAAGGAACAGTTCACTAGTGTTGAGGCTACCTGGCCCGGGTCAGTACATGACAATCGAATACGAAGAAATTCAAGTGTCTGGAAAGGGCTGAGTGAATGTAAGAACACTGTTCTTTTGGGTGATGAAGCGTATGGCCTAGAGCCCTGGTTGATGACCCCCTTTCGTAATTCAGCTGAGGACAGTCACAAGTCATTCAATAACCTTTTAAAAAAAGAAAGAGTTCTGTTAGAGCCTTTCTTTCGTCAGCTGTAGAGGCGGTTTCCTGTTTTTCAGTATATGTGTAGAGTTGCGTTACCAAATGTTCCAACAATAATAGCTTGCTTCTTTATACTGTATAAAGTTACGAAACATCTACAAAATGAAGATTTTGAAGACACGGGACAGGACTTACATGAAGATGGTGATAATGAGGAGGAGGAGCCTTTAACTGAAGCGGATATTCTTCGGAGAGGACGTCAAAGAAGACAAGAAATTGCAGCTCGAATACAAAATGCAGGATTTTGAATTTTTCATTTATGAAAAGATACAAAACTACTGATCGTCTACAACAAGAGGAATAACACAGTCTACAGAATGGTATATACATTAAAACTATTTTCATTGTCCTCCTGTTGCAAATTGTTTACATTATTGATATTTATATTAAGAAAGTTTATTAAGATAGCTTCTTTCTCCATTTGCAGTCGAGTGAGCTTCAATTTCTCCAGCAGCACCAGCCTATGTAATTCTGTGGTACTGAGCATATTCGTTTCGTCTGTTTCTGGCAATGCTCCTTTCTTCAAGGGTGGTGGCCTGGCATATGGTTCAAATGGCTCTGAGCACTATGGGACTTAACTTCTGAGGTCATCAGTCCCCTAGGACTTAGAACTACTTAAACATAACTAACCTAAGGACATCATACACATCCACGCCGTAGCGGTCGCGCGGTTCCAGCCTGTAGCGCCTAGAACCGCTCGGCCACCCCGGCCGGCGCCTGGCATATAGACTTGCTCTAGACGAAGAGGATGGTAGGCCAGCACGAGGTGTAACATCTGTTCCTAGAAACACGTATGTATGCCAGAGATGTATACAATGGTAGAACTTAACTCATGTTTGCATTTTTATGAAGAGTTACTTTATAAAGATAACAGCGGAAACTTTCCTTCGCAAAGGGTTACGAAATGTTGGCGGCCCAAGTTAACTCTAGCCATGGCACTTAATGAAACTGAATAGCAAACATGGCTCTTATATATCATATTACTGCTAGCACCACTAATAATAGTAATAGTAGTAGTAGTACTTACCATACAGTAATAAGAACATTTCGCCACTCTCACGATTTTAACATTTACAGACTGTGTGTAATTTTTTAACCGAATGAAAATAAATAAATATTAACATCACACGAGGTTATAATTTATCTTACCTGGTATCTGGTTCATTGTAAGATTCCCATCTCCTTGTAACAAGCTGTAAAACTTTTTCTCCCAAACATTTAAAACAATTGGTTTATTTCCCGTTCTGTTCTTATCCTTTTTCATTTTTAGTCTCGTTTTCATCTTACTAACTTTTTTAGCAATTGTTTCCTGTCAGTTTTAATGCAGATATTAGTTTCAAATGAATGTATAACATTAGGATTGCTTCTTCTTTCTTTCTTTTTGCTTCTGGAAGTTGTGACTTCTCTAATAACTCAGGATGATTTTCTAAAGCCGAGACTAAAAACTATATCGTACTTTCTGCACATACCGAGCTTTCATCTGAATCGGACGAGGACATCTTCAGTCGATAAGTGACAGTACTCACTGAAAATAAATGAAGCGAAACGCAGTCGCACGGCAAAGGAAACAGTGATGAAGCCTGCTCTTGCTCAACAATGGTTCGCTGACAATGCGTACCAAGCAGGCGGCTAGGAGCTTTTGCTACTTTGTTAGAAGTAAAAGGTAGAGAGGAAAAGCAAAAGGTTGTTCTTACAATCAGAAGCTAATGCTTCTGCTTTTACCTTTTGCTTCCAAGTGAATGCTCTTACTTCTGCGTTTTGCTCCAAGCTTGTGCTTCAGTTTTATTCATATGGCCCAGACTGTTGCCTACTTTCAGAGACCTTTACTGCACCTTACGAGCCCTCATGGCAGAAAAACGCTTTAGGAACGTGGCAGTGGCGGTCATCTTGCGCAGGATTCCAACGACTGCTCTGCGGCCGTCCGGACAGCCACGGCATTACCTGCTGTTCGCATTCTGTCGACTCGCGAGGGGTGGCCTTTTATTCCGTCCGGTACGCACAACAGCCTTCGCTGAATGCTGCCCTTCCTGGCATCGGCGTCACCTTTTTATAACCTGCATTAAGTTAATGGTGCCCTTTAGCCCACATTGATCTGCTGGCCGTCTGTGAAACTGCCGGCCCAGCGGAACGTAATTCTCAAGAAATAAAACGCTACAAGTACTTCATGTGTTGGCAATCACTATCGGATAATCTTTAATAAAAATAAAGGAATACGGTATATATCGATGATGCGAAAGTCGACAAAATCGTCAGTTTCGCCGTCTTACAACGTTAGAGTTTACTGTAGTGTTCAGCCAAGTAATGTGTGATTTACCTTCAGTGCAGAAGGTTTCTCAAATCACAACACTTCTACCACCAACGTTTCTGCTCATTCTTACAAGCTGCTTTGTTTTCAGATCATGCCAATAACACTGAATTCCACATGGCTCATCTAAATTAAACTTCTTCTCACCACTGAAGATCACTTTATCCCATTCTGAAGTCCATGACATGTTTTTCAGCAAACACAAATCTAGCCTCTTTATATTTATTTGTTACAGCAGGTTTCTGCCATCGTTTCTTGAATGCAAGATGTCTGTCATTTGACAAATTTTGTTTTCCATGTCTGGCAGTTATTGGAAACTGTAAATCAGAAATGTGAGGAGAATAACGGTTTGTGACCCTTGCTTTGCGCAAAAGGAAACATTTCGATGCCTCAGATAATTTTCTACTTAGCCCATATTTTCTGTTCTGTCCATAACGTGCTCCCAACGTAATGAAATTATTGATAATTGTGCTTGAACTCTTCCGCTTCTTTACGATTTGACGATTAGAGAGTCCTATTTCGATATGTGCATCGATTATTCCTTTCTCATCTCATGATAACTGTTTTCCACGGAGCATTGCCACAATTGTTGTTTATGTACACCACACACACACTGTCATTAATGGTGTCTGTTTCCTGTCTGCAGAAGAGGCACACACACACACACACACACACACACACACACACACACACACGCACACTAATAACACAAAGAGGCGACTGCCTTCATACTGAGTCGCATTCTCTAACACCTGAATTGTTGATATCTTGTTATATACTGAAAGGTGGCTACACTGAGCCACAGCGCCAAAAATCGCGCCAGAGAGTATTGTTCCGCCGCCTCCACTGGCAGTGATTATTGAGACGCAGCGACAGGCAGTTCTTGCCGAGAAGTTGTGGTGGACACTGCTTGTCGTGAAGTCAGAGTGAGATGTGGTAGTGGAGAGTGTTGTCCCATGTTTTATGCAGTTATTTGATGGGAGAGATAGCAGATGTTATTCCAATGGAGATATTGTAATGATCTGAGTGCTTTTCGTCAATATATATGAAGGTAATAAGTATTATGTTGTTTTATTATTTGAGTGTCCTGAAAAGTGTGTCATTACAGGTTCAGTCAACAAAGCATCTGGTGTGTGTTCTTGTATTAGAGTGTAATTCTGGTTTTCTTGCGCAATTATACTATTTCTAATTTTCTTTTATCACGTCAGTATAATTGGTATTTAAAAATTCTTGTCTTGTTGAAGTAGAACCGTGCCAGATGTGCGTTGAGTCATACTACCACATACAGAACAGCTACACTTGTGCTTTGTTGGATTCGTAGATTTTATAGTTGCTGGGGACTTAATTAGTTAATTGTGTTAACAGAAATTTTCTTACATTCTTTGTTGTCATTCTATGCAGTCAGATAGCGTAACAATTAGTTGTCAGGGCCAGCCGTTTACGAGACTTGCGTAATCGGACATACAGCTACTAAAAATATTTGCATTCATATTTAATTTTAATTTAGCCCCCATGCACGTGGCGACCGCTGCTTCGGATCGTCCCTTGGAATCTTCTGATTGTAAAAATAGTAGACAGTAGTATTGTAGTAGTAATTTGTAGTTTAGTAATTGTAGTCTATTTTGCATGTGTAGATTGGTAATTGTCATTCTTCTATTGTTCGTTAATCGTGTTTGAAGGAAGCATTTCGTGTGATTGATATTGTTGGTGATAAAGTGTCATTGTGTGTAATTTTCATATAGTGACGAGTTTTGTAAATGATTACGCGATCGATGAAAAAGGCAAAAATGATGAATAGTGAGAATGACGAAATTGTTAACATGGCGAACTCGCCAACAGAGGAAAACAGTATGATGGGTAATGAAGTGGAAAACAATGTAATAAGTCGGGAAAATAGTCCGGAACCATTTCAAAATTTTTCTCAATCAGAAAATTCACAGAACCCGAGATTAACGACAGAAGATTCTGGAATAGTATCGAATACAGATAGCTTTATGGCTATGCAGAAGGAAGTTAGTTTTGTGGGAAATGTTAGGGGCGAAAAGAATTTCGAACAACTTAACACGGAGCAGTTGATGAGTGCAATATTAAATTTGGGATCTGAATTAAAAACAGTGGCAACACGGTTAGACTCACAAATAGTAACAATTAAAACTGAGATGGGAACAATGGGATCACAGTTACGATCTGAATTAAAAAAGGATAGGGAAACAATGGAAACACGGTTAGACTCATTGGGATCACAGTTAGGATCTGAATTTAAAACAGAGATTGGAACTTTGGAAACACGGTTAGACTCACGAATAGGGACATGTTTCAAAAACATGAAAGATGAATTAAAGAAAGAAATTCGAGAAGAAGTACAACCGATTTTGAATGCTCACAATAATAGATTAGTTGCAGTAGAGATTAGACAAAGGGAACAGGATAGAGAACAGGAAGAAAGAGATCGCGTGATAGTACAGAAATTTTCAGAGTTAAATTTACAACGTGCAAAAGATAAGGAAGAAATATTTGAGAGAATCGAGGAATCCGTACCAAATGACAGACTAAATAACCTAACACAACAGTATGAACAGTTAACTACTAAATGCGTTAATACTGAAACGCGAGTCGCGACACTTACGGAAGACGTAAATAAACAGAAAGAACAAATTGGTGACTTAGCGGAAAGAGTGGAGGAGATTTCAGATAAATTGACAAATCTTAGTTTAAATGGGGACAGAGATTCAGATGACACAGCTCCATTGCCATTTTCAGAAACCGAAAAGTACCAGAACATAAATAAGCATGTTGAAAATCAGGGAAAATTTAATGAACGCGTTAAAAGGGAAGTTGAGGCATTACGAAAGCAAGTCAAGCAAATTGAAGGCGAAATCGTAGGAAAATATAGCAGAAGAAATTTAGAATCACAGGTAGCAGAGGGCTTTGAAGAAAGTAATTTATTTCATTTACGGGATGCAACAAGAGAGCGCCAGGCGCGCGAACTAGACAATAATCGACATTCGGACTGGAACAGACGCGGTAGGTCTTTGTCGCCACGAGGCGAAAACTTTGACTATAAACACTTTTTGACTGTTCGGAAATTTAAGATCTTCCGCAATTCTAAGAATGACATACATCCATGTTCATGGTTAGATCAATTTATGTACGCACTCCCACCAAATTGGCCACTAAGTCACAAACTGGAATTTATGTGTGGATATTTAGAAAACGAACCGGCGACGCGGATGCGCGCACTCATTAGAGATTGTAATAGCCTAAATGATTTTTATCATGCATTTCTATCGGCATATTGGTCCGAAAACACGCAAGACAGAGTCAAACACAGTCTTATTATGCAGCGTAATTTCAAACAGTCTGAGTTCCGCACGCCAGCAGAATATTTTGAAGACATGATTCGAAAGAATCAGTTCCTTTCCAACCCTTATAGCCCGACTGAATTAATTCGCATTTGTTTAACTAAGCTGCCACAATCCATAAGAAAAATTGCTTTAGCTGGAAGATGTAAAGACGACATCGAGACTTTTAAGACTTTGTTGCAAGAACTTGAGTATGACATCGACGACGGGACTTCTTGTAACTTTTTCAGTAACAGTAATTACAATAGATTTTCAGAGAAAAGGGATAGTGATCGGAACGGGCGTTATATGGGTAATTTTGACAATGACAGACGTAACAGACAGGACAATAGATACCAGCCTTATGACAATAACAGACGTTCTAACAGAAATTACACAGACAATTAATTATAATAACGGTAATTCGTACCGGAATGATCAATCATACGGAAACAGTAATCGGTATTATCAAGACAGAAATTATTCAAACAGTAATAGAAATTCTTACTACAGAAATAATCAGGGTAGTAGATGCAACAATAATTTCAGAAGTGACAGTCGAAATTACACAAGAAGTAGCTATGCAGACAGACAGGAAAACAGAAATTTTAATAACAGACACAACCAAGAATTTGTATCTAACAGACAGGAGGGACCTAATTGGCATCCTCCACGTGACAGAACTTCAGAGAGACAAGTGCAAATCGTAGAAATGGATCCGCGAAATGACGCGAATAATCAAAGACGTGACGCAAACAATCGACAATGACTAGCAGCTTCGGCTTCTGGCAGCAATATAGACGGTTCAGAAAGTAATGACACTACGGCTTTACACTACGTACGCCTGGAAGACATGAGAGACATTTTGTTAGACGAAAAGGAAAATAATGTAGACGCATTTTTACATCCTGTTATTGAAGTATGTGTGGGTAAGAATAAGTTCACTGCAGTTTTAGATTCTGGGAGCCCATTGAACGTCATTAGTGAATCAGTTTTTCGTATATGTGAAAGGACTATTGCCTGTCCTGTGTTACCTATTTCTAAAACTACAATTCGAGGAGCGATTTCTGGAAAAGGTGTAGAAGTTAAACAACAGACCAACCTAAATTTCAATTGTCAAGGATACGAATTTTCTGCTAATTTTATTATTGTTCCATTACTCAGTACACAAATTATATTAGGTATGGAGTTTCTTAACGCACATAAGGCAATTTTGAACTTTAAAGAAGGAAGTGTGAATTTGACTCTTGCCGGAATGCCGAAATGTTTGAAATTTTTCGAGTGTTTAACAAGATCTGAGTCAGATACAAAATGTTTAAGGTTTCTTACTTCTGCTGTTTTCGTTGAGCATTATGACGACAATGTGTTTATTCATGACAATGACAATAGATACAGAGACGCGATGGATGATATAATTAATAGCGAAGAATTAATTAATGAAAAGGTTAAGAAAGCTGAAGTGCCAGATGACGTTGCAAGAGAAGAGCTGCACCACATTTTGACTTCACATGCTACAGTATTTAGTCATCACACAGGAACTATACAAGGCTTACAATATTTATTTAAAGTAAAAGAACACACACCATTTCGCGGGAAAACGTACGCTATTCCTTTGGCTTACAGAGACAAGATTAA
Source organism: Schistocerca cancellata (assembly GCF_023864275.1). Taxonomy (NCBI): domain Eukaryota; kingdom Metazoa; phylum Arthropoda; class Insecta; order Orthoptera; family Acrididae; genus Schistocerca; species Schistocerca cancellata. The sequence goes on from NC_064629.1 coordinate 252,288,751, forward strand.
GAATGAACTTCAGTACATGTTAGATCAGGGCATTATTGAGCCTGCAGTCAGTCCTTATACTAGCCCATTACACGTTGTTCTTAAAAAGGATGGATCAATTCGTTTGGTTCTGGATTCCAGACAGATAAATAATATCATCATTCCTGAAACTGACCGTCCACAAAATTTAGATGAACTTCTTCAACATTTCCATGGAATTAAAGTCTTATCCACGATTGATATGCGCGCAAGTTTTTGGCAAATAGAACTCCACCCTGACTGTAGAAAATATACTGCCTCTTTAGCCTTTGGTAACTGTTACCAGTTTCGGAAATTACCGTTTGGACTTACTGTATCTTCAGCAGCATTCATTCGTAGCTTAAATGAAATTTTACCTGTTTATCTTCGTGACAATATTACTTCATATGTTGACGATATTCTTATTGCTAAACGTTCTTGGAGTGAGCACAACAAAATTTTGGATTCATTATTACGTATCTTTGCAAGAGTTGGCATTACAGTGAACTTAGAAAAATCCGAATTTGGTCGTTCTCAGGTGAAATTTCTCGGTCACATTATTTCTACAGAAGGTATTCTTCCTGATCCAGAAAAATTAGACGCTATTCGTAATTATGCTGTTCCTACCACAAAACGTGATGTTCGTAGTTTTCTTGGTGTCTGTAATTTTCTTAGACGCTTTGTTAGATTGGACGATTTGGCCACACCTCGTTTATGTGAACTATCTGGAAAGAAATCTAATTGGTGTTGGGATGAGGAAGCTCAGTCAGAATTTGAACAACTCCGTGATGCTTTAGTTGCTGCTCCACTTCTTTCACACCCGGATTTATCTAAAGATTTTTGTTTGGCGACGGACTCATCATACAAAGGACTAGGTGCACATTTATTTCAAGAGATAGAAGAAAACGGCGTTGTAGCACAAAAGACTATTGCATTTGGAAGTCGTGTTCTCTCTAAATCAGAAAAGAATTATTCGATTACGGAACTTGAAGCTTTGGCTGTTGTTTGGGCTTTTACAAAATTTCGGACATTCTTGTTTGGCAGACATACTAAGGTTTACACCGATCATCGAGCTCTGGAATTTCTTATGTCAACAAAATTAACTCACGGCAGATTGTCACGATGGGCGTTGTACCTACAGGAATTTGATTTTAGTATTGTTTACATACAGGATTCTTCAAATATTGTTGCTGATGCTTTATCACGTGCACCTATGGGTTTGAAACAAAGTGCTGAAGAGGACTGCAAGGAAAACAATTATTGTTTGATGTATATTCAAGGTGTTGCGTTTGAGAACTTTATTTCGTCTTCGCTCCAGGACATTGCTAAGGAGCAAAATAAGGATCCAATCTGGAAGGACATTAAGAAGAAGTGGAAGAGAAAGGAAAGCGTAGCGATTAGACAGCATTATTTAGTTCGCAATGACATTCTTTTTAAACGAAAATCTGTCGTCAACTCTGTTTGGTTAGTTTGAATTCCTGATGAGTGGGTTAATAAGCTGATTTGGTATACGCATTTCAGTTATGCACACTTTGGTCCCAGAAAATGCTTTCATAAGTTACGAGAAAATTGCTACTTCAATAATATGGAAAAACTTATTCGATTTGTTCTTGCCAAATGCAAATTATGTCAAAAGGCTAAGCCGCCGACAGTTTCTCACAGAGCACCGTTGTTTCCTATCATTCCAGCAAAATTAAAGGACATGGCTGCAGTTGATTTGTTCGGTCCAGTGGTTCGATCTACTAATGGTTTTGCGTACATTTTCGTAGCAGTGGAGTTGACATCAAAATGTGTGTGTTTTACACCGTTACGCAAAGCAACAGCTCGTTCAGTATCTAATGCTTTCATCAAACATTTTCTTAAAGAAGTGGGTCATGTTGATAAGGTTATATCAGATAATGGATCACAGTTTCGTTCTAAAATTTGGCTTCGTACTCTACGGCGTCGTAAAATTAAACCAATTTTCATTTCACTTTTTCACCCTCAATCTAACGCTTCAGAGAGATGGATGAAGGAAATCAATAAATTGTGTCGTCTTTATTGTCATCAGAATCACAGAACTTGGGATCAGTATCTTCATATTTTTCAAAACATTCTGAATGAACTTCCTAACGACTCAACTTCTTTACCACCTATACTGATATTAAAAAACAAAGCACCGACAAATCGCATTTCTGAAATCGTTCCTTTTCCGCCTACACGGAAACTGCGGCATTCTGAAGTTGTCAACCTGGCTCTACAAAATATTGCATCTGCGGCTGCTAGAAGAGAGAAATCAGCTAAGCGTCCTGGTCGTTTAAAAATCTTGTCAGTTGGTCAGAGGGTGTTAATTAAGGCTCATCGTTTGTCTCACAAAGGAAAAGGCTTGTGTCGGAAATTTTTTCTGCTTTATAACGATCCATATAGAATTCGCAAAATTATTCATGATAACACTGTCGAAGTAGAAACTCTTAAATCACGACGCTCTAAGGGAATACATCATATATCTAACGTTAAAATTTTTGTGGAATGATATACTTTTGAAAAATTTTTGTAGAATGACATACTTTTGAGAAACTAACACTTGTATGTAAACACACGGAGAGTACAAGGATACCGCGCTGTGTTTTGGCGGCGGCATATACTCAAAGCAACAGTCAAGTCTGCGCGCCGCACAAGGCAGTCGTTGACCGCAAACAATCACTTCCTACGTCACGCGCCTACAGCTGATCGAGCGCTCAGTGCGAATGCACTGACAGCCGTAAATAAATACGCAGTCTAATTTCTCCGACTAAATTCAGTATAAAGCTATAGTGACTTGATGAATTCTGTTATTAACATTCAGTATTTTTCAGGATACGGTTCTATAAAATATTTAAGAACTTCAGGTAAATTCTGTGCGTGTCCGACGTTAAGACAACTTGCTATCGAGAAAATTTCAGGAAAAATGTCATTTCGAAGAAGAAAGTAATAAACTAAAAAGGTAATTATTAATTGAGTTTATTTTTTAGGAAACATATTTCCACTTAGGTACGTACTTTAGACGTAATTTGCTGCTCGCGATTACGTGATTCATACTTTGTGCTAATTACATGTTCAATGAAATTACTTGTGAAGCGACGTGCTTGCGTACGTTAACTGATTTTGACAATGATTATTAATGAACTGGATTGTTACTTGTGTATATTATGCATCGCTTGGCTGCACTGCTTTTTCACTGATGTCATATTTTTAATTATGTGCCTGCTGTGCCTATTTATTTAAATTATAATTGTCACGTGATTAATTGTGCTGATGTGGTTAGGTATGTAAGTTATACTTTGTGATTTATCTGCTTGCGCCTTCATGTTTACTTATTAAGATACGATGCTAATGACCTGTTTAGTACGTAAGATATATGTTTACTGCTATGCGTATGGATTGCACATTTACACATTTCTGCTTGTTGTCATAACTATACATTAATTTGGTATATAGCAATGCTGATGTACAGTGTACAAACATAGAGTTTAGGTTACACTATGGTACTAGTTACAGATTGTTTGCTTGGCAGAGCCTCGTTGTAAGAATTGTGCTGCATCCACTTGTTGACATTCTGTTCACTACTGGTATATTTACTCGCTATTGCTTGCCTTGCTTACGCTCAGTGCTTTATATTTTTAAGATAAGAAAATGAACTGCTATAATTCGACGAACGACATTAGTACAAGAAACTTCATAGAAGTCACATGAGCTGGAGGTTTTATTGAAGCTGTATAAATTTGTGCTAATAGAAAGGAAGCTAACGACATGACATACCAACACAGTTATTACACTGCATTTTTCGTGAGCAATTGAAATAGGAAGTGACACTTGACACAAGAAATACTCCACATGTTTGCTTCTATTTGCCATAATTCTTGAAGTGGTGTACACACTGTGAAATATTAGGATCATTCACACTCCGTAATCGTACTTAATTACTGAGAGTTATTCGAACTAAGTCTGTTAGAGGTCATGTATGCATTCTTTGTTTATAATTCATAATGAGTAGAAGATTTTGGTCAGATGGATTACACAGAGATTGTGTGTTGACAGTGTGTCTTCGGATTGTATGGGATGATGAGGTTTGCATTAGGATTTTATCTGTACTTATTCGAGGAGACTGACTAGAGGAAAGAGTTGTTATGGAAGTGAAATGATACTGGCAATAAGGTTTATATGTATCGACGTATTGAAGAGGTATTATTGAGGTATTGAGATTATATGAAGTTGATTGGAGTTTTGATGTATAAGAGGTAAAGTAAGTGAGGTGCATTTTTTTTTTTTTTTGTTGGTCTATATGGAACAAGGAGGATGAAGATAGCAGACTAGAACACTAAAATGGAAGGAAGATTGTCTACACACACTTTGTTAAATCACTAAGCAGTATGTACTTTTTTTTGGAGAGAGGAAGTTGCATATCTTGGCACACTGACAGTTGTTCAGCAACCGTACATTTTGATCTGGCTCGGCAAACATTGGTCTTGACATGATGACTATGACGTTGACTTAACTATTATTGACTGTTATACATTGCTGCCACTATTACTTGATACACATGATGAACATGAAATTTTGACAGAAGTGCATGTACACAGTTAACACTGTTCAATTACACAGTAGTACTTAATGTGGATGAAAGATGAGTGAGTGTGTTTTGTGTGTTTTCCTTTCCTAATCCTACCCACCTATCTCCTAAATATTATTTTATTTGTTTGTAGTGGCTTGCACTGACACCCATAAATATTATAGGTTACTGATGTTTGTGTACTTGTAATAGTTAATATGACAATTATCTGACATCATTTGTGTGTTTGTTATGATTTGTATGTTTAGTGTAAGAGCATTGATAATAATTTTGTAAAAGCAATTGTGTGTGCATTCAAACTGTTGTTCACGCCTGCACCTGTTCAAATTGATGTGTGACACTTAGAAATGTTTAATTTCTGCTGATGAACTGTCTGATTAGTGATAGTGAATATTATGGACTGTTACCTGCACTTGTTCAACATAATGGGTGCCACCTGGAAATGTTTAATTACTGCTGATGAACTGTCTAATTAGTGATAGTGAATATTATGGACTGTTACTTGCACTTTTTCTACATGATTGGTGCCACTAGGACATGTTTCATTTCTGCTGATAAACTCTGATCAACAGTGTGATTAGTGATAGTGAATATTATGGACTGATGTCTGCATCTGCTCAACATTGCTGGGTGCCACTGATGACTGCATCTATTGAAATAATGCCACTTGTTGCTGTAGCACCTGTTCAACATTGTTGGGTGCCACTAATTGACTGTTTCTACTGAGATGATGTCACTTGTTGGTGTCTGCACCTGTTCAACATTGCTGGGTGCCACTGATGGACTGCTTCTACTGAAATGATGTTACTTCTTGCTGTCTGTACCTCTTCAACATTGCTGGGTACCACAGATGGAACTGCTTCTACTGAAATGATGTTACTTCTTGCTGTCTGCACCTACTCAACATTGCTGGGTGCCACTGATGGACTGATTCTACTGAGATGATGTCACCTGTTGCTGTTTGCACCTACTCAACATTGCTGGGTGCCATTAATGAACTGCTTCTACTGAGAAATGTGACTTGTTGCTGTGTGTACCTCTTCAACATTGCTGGGTACCACAAATGGAACTGCTTCTACTGAAATGATGTTACCTCTTGCTGTCTGCACCTACTCAACAATGCTGGGTGCCATTGATGAACTGCTTCTACTGAGAAATGTGACTTGTTGCTGTGTGTACCTCTTCAACATTGTTGGGTACCACAAATGGAACTGCTTCTACTGAAATGATGTTACTTCTTGCTGTCTGTACCTCTTCAACATTGCTGGGTGCCACTGATGGACTGCTTCTACTGAAATGATGTCACCTGTTGGAGTCTGCACCTGTTCCACAATGCTGGGTGCCACTGAGGGACTGCTTCTACTGAAATGATGTCACCTGTTGGAGTCTGCACCTATTCCACAATGCTGGGTGCCACTGATGGACTGCTTCTACTGATATGATGTCACCTGTTGGAGTCTGCACCTACTCAACATTGCTGGGTGCTACTGCTGGAACTGTCAACCACTTGTTGTGTAAACATTTTATGTGAATATTTGTATAAACTGATTTTTTGTGTATTACTGTTTGTGAAAAGTTATGAGACTCTTACCTCTACATATTCGTCATTGCTGACGCTATTGATTGAACTGTTTAACCACATAATACTTGTGTAAACTATTATGTAAAGTCACATGTATGAAAGAATTTGTATTGCTTAGTGTATTTTGTATATTAGGCTATTGAAAGGTCAGTGCAAAGCCAAAATTTTATCTAGTTATATGATATTTACGTATTAATATTATCTTTTAATTTTGTCTGTATTTTTTTTGACGAATTTGGTGGTATTTTCACCACCAATGCTGGCAAAAATACCATCAAATTCTAGCCCGTGGAGGAAGGGCATATGAAAGGTGGCTACACTGAGCCACAGCGCCAAAAATCGCGCCAGAGAGTATTGTTCCGCCGCCTCCACTGGCAGTGATTATTGAGACGCAGCGACAGGCAGTTCTTGCCGAGAAGTTGTGGTGGACACTGCTTGTCGTGAAGTCAGAGTGAGATGTGGTAGTGGAGAGTGTTGTCCCATGTTTTATGCAGTTATTTGATGGGAGAGATAGCAGATGTTATTCCAATGGAGATATTGTAATGATCTGAGTGCTTTTCGTCAATATATATGAAGGTAATAAGTATTATGTTGTTTTATTATTTGAGTGTCCTGAAAAGTGTGTCATTACAGGTTCAGTCAACAAAGCATCTGGTGTGTGTTCTTGTATTAGAGTGTAATTCTGGTTTTCTTGCGCAATTATACTATTTCTAATTTTCTTTTATCACGTCAGTATAATTGGTATTTAAAAATTCTTGTCTTGTTGAAGTAGAACCGTGCCAGATGTGCGTTGAGTCATACTACCACATACAGAACAGCTACACTTGTGCTTTGTTGGATTCGTAGATTTTATAGTTGCTGGGGACTTAATTAGTTAATTGTGTTAACAGAAATTTTCTTACATTCTTTGTTGTCATTCTATGCAGTCAGATAGCGTAACAATTAGTTGTCAGGGCCAGCCGTTTACGAGACTTGCGTAATCGGACATACAGCTACTAAAAATATTTGCATTCATATTTAATTTTAATTTAGCCCCCATGCAATACTGTACTACTGACATCAAATGGGATACCATTTCACTGAATTTATCACGATACTGGACCTAATACAATTGCATATACACTGTGCACAACTATTCCAGCCGACAGTGTTAATTTTCCTACAAATATTTATGCCTTTATATTGATTTCGACTACTCTATGGTATACTGCTCGATCATGTGGGTCTGTTTCACGCTTGCACCCCCCACCCCCACCCCCCCACCACCCAATGGAGAGCTTTACAGTCATCAAGACAATGCATCTTCCAGTCGCTCCATAATTGTGTCTGAATAATTTGAGGAACAATCAGTGGACATGAGGAGGCTTGTTTGCTACCCGCCAGCTGGCAATCCGACTTGTATCCTATTAAGCACATTTGGAACTATGGGGAGGGAGCTGTGTTCATCTTGGGCCCAGCTACAGTAAATCTCCAGTAATTGTAAATGGTATTCAGGCTGTACTTCGAACGCCTTGTGACATCTCATGGAGTCCTTGGATGAAAGCGCATGCTACATGCTACCATGTTGGTGTGCGTAATTCAGATGCTCGTGAACGTAGTGCTACTGGTAACTTGCAATTTGAATTTAGCACCAAACCAGCTTACTTGTTGGTATGTGATTCCTTTTGTCACAAGGGGTATAATTTGGGCTCGGCTGCCAGTACTGTTGTTCACAATGTCACATTATCTGGTATTACTCAGTTTCTGCTGTTTGCATGCGCCTGCTAACAAAAGAGTGGTCAAATAACGTGTTTGATACCATAAACTCAACAGTGGCCATGGATGAACGTAGAAAGCTGAAGAACGGTGTCTTTGCAAACATTGCCCACAATGCTCAGAGATAGAATTTGGAGCCTTAGTCTGCAATATAATTTAAATTTGGCATAAAGATTTAATTTCTAAAATAACTTGTTTTTCAGTGGTTGGATATGGGTTATCAGACTTTGCGGAAAAAGATCAATAGTAATTTATCTGCGATATCGTCTTATAAGAAAGTAAAGCACTGTTTCTCTATTGCCTTGATCTACTTTTCGAAGAGCTAGTTAGCATTACTCTCTTTGCTGCTGTAAATTGACTCCTATTGCTATTAGATTTCGAGTTCTTGAAACAGGTAACTCATTCTTATCAGAACGTTCTGGAAGTCAATTCGTGCAAGCCATAATTGTAGAATTTTTTTGTTGTTATAAAAAATCAAAAGCAATATTGAAACACATCTTTCAAAGACAAAAATATGGACATGATATTGCAACTTTCACTTAATATGGACCTCATAAGTCCAACTAATTGTTGTACTGTCAAGTCAATTGAGTGAAAAACACACGAGAAAAAGGTATCTTAAAGCAATTCGTCTCTTCTGTAATCTCGCAGTGGTAGGTCTCATCTGAATAATTGGCTCGACGTTATTCATTGATACAGTTAGTTATTTGTCCTGTAATTGTCAGTTACATAAACAGCATCCGTGATTTATCTATGCATACTACCACTTGAATGCACAGCAAATTTTAATCAGGCACAACTCGTACGTTGCCCATGCACACGAAGCGCTAATCTATATGCAAATGACACTCCTTTCATGTTTATAAAGTAGGTACAAGTTCGATGTGGTGGGTGGAATTGATAAAAGGCATAATGGAAGTAGCATATGACTTATGAAATGTTGAAATCTGTTGTAGCACTGGGACTCCATCTGAAAAATTATTCTGTGATTCCCGTTAGCTATTATAACAATACTGCCTTCGATTATGGTTCCTCAGTACTCGAAATGTTCCCTCTCCGAAGTTGTACTGTACATATATTCAGAGAAAGCTCTTGAGTCACTACTGACAAATCGGAACAATAAGATCACGGTCACGCCCATCTATGTTAATTCGGCACCTCTAGGGTTTGGAAGAATGAAAATATTCCTCGGGTGCTTACAAGACCCCATATAACTTTCATCGCTAATTGTGCAGAGCAGCTTTAATGTTTCTCAAGGCTACACTGAACCCCGCATTTACAATAGTAATGATAACATCTTTTGGTAGGGGGTTAAGAATTTCATATGACATGTTATCGATTGGTAGTATAGAATATAGTTCAGTTACGTCTCTCTCCGCGGGGGGGGGGGGGGGGGGGGTCAGGGATTTTCTTTGCCTCGTGATGACTGGGTGTTGTGTGATGTCCTTAGCTTAGTTAGGTTTAAGTAGTTCTAAGTTCTAGGGGACTGATGACCATAGATGTCAAGTCCCATAGTGCTCAGAGCCATTTGAACCATTTTTTTTTCTCCGGGGGGGGGGGGGGGGGGGGGAGAGCTGACAAATTAAAAATGTATTCTCGGCCCTGATAAGAAGCAACTGAGCTGTAAACTTTTCAGAAACCTTGCTTACGGAAACGGACGGTGGCCTATTTGTCATTTACCTCCCTTCACTAATACACTCCTGGAAATTGAAATAAGAACACCGTGAATTCATTGTCCCAGGAAGGGGAAACTTTAGTGACACATTCCTGGGGTCAGATACATCACATGATCACACTGACAGAACCACAGGCACATATACACAGGCAACAGAGCATGCACAATGTCGGCACTAGTACAGTGTATATCCACCTTTCGCAGCAATGCAGGCTGCTATTCTCCCATGGAGACGATCGTACAGATGCTGGATGTAGTCCTGTGGATCGGCTTGCCACGCCATTTCCACCTGGCGCCTCAGTTGGACCAGCGTTCGTGCTGGACGTGCAGACCGCGTGAGACGACGCTTCATCCAGTCCCAAACATGCTCAATGGGGGACAGATCCGGAGATCTTGCTGGCCAGGGTAGTTGACTTACACCTTCTAGAGCACGTTGGGTGGCACTGGATACATGCGGACGTGCATTGTCCTGTTGGAACAGCAAGTTCCCTTGCCGATCTAGGAATGGTAGAACGATGGGTTCGATGACGGTTTGGATGTACCGTGCACTATTCAGTGTCCCCTCGACGATCACCAGTGGTGTACGGCCAGTGTAGGAGATCGCTCCCCACACCATGATGCCGGGTGTTGGCCCTGTGTGCCTCGGTCGTATGCAGTCCTGATTGTGGCGCTCACCTGCACGGCGCCAAACACGCATACGACCATCATTGGCACCAAGGCAGAAGCGACTCTCATCGCTGAAGACGACACGTCTCCATTCGTCCCTCCATTCACGCCTGTCGCGACACCACTGGAGGCGGGCTGCACGATGTTGGGGCGTGAGCGGAAGACGGCCTAACGGTGTGCGGGACCGTAGCCCAGCTTCATGGAGACGGTTGCGAATGGTCCTCGCCGATACCCCAGGAGCAACAGTGTCCCTAATTTGCTGGGAAGTGGCGGTGCGGTCCCCTACGGCACTGCGTAGGATCCTACGGTCTTGGCGTGCATCCGTGCGTCGCTGCGGTCCGGTCCCAGGTCGACGGGCACGTGCACCTTCCGCCGACCACTGGCGACAACATCGATGTACTGTGGAGACCTCACGCCCCACGTGTTGAGCAATTCGGCGGTACGTCCACCCGGCCTCCCGCGTGCCCACTATACGCCCTCGCTCAAAGTCCGTCAACTGCACATACGGTTCACGTCCACGCTGTCGCGGCATGCTACCAGTGTTAAAGACTGCGATGGAGCTCCGTATGCCACGGCAAACTGGCTGACACTGACGGCGGCGGTGCACAAATGCTGCGCAGCTAGCGCCATTCGACGGCCAACACCGCGGTTCCTGGTGTGTCCGCTGTGCCGTGCGTGTGATCATTGCTTGTACAGCCCTCTCGCAGTGTCCGGAGCAAGTATGGTGGGTCTGACACACCGGTGTCAATGTGTTCTTTTTTCCATTTCCAGGAGTGTATATGTAACAGTCTATGCTTCTAACCTAGGTCAGATAAGGGAATGGTTTCCGAGGCGAGAATGAGTGCCTAGTTACACCGAACATCTTAATCTAAACTTCACCCACTCGTCTTGTTTAGTGATATTGCAGGTGTGCTGTTGATATCCAGTAGGTCTTCGTTTCCTTCAGTATAGCTTAATTAGGTTTTCTAAAAACGCCCACTTGAAACACGGAGAGTTCTGCTCTTGGCCACATTTAAAACACACAGGAATAGCTGTGCGATATTTAAAGTAATAATTCAACAAATATGGGTTACAACGTTGTGGAGAAAGGAATGGTTCGCATAAATTGCTGTATCGATGTTGTCTTTGTCGACTGCATGAGTGCACAAGGCGCGCCGTGCGCCGCACACATTGTTGCGGAACAAGAGCTTTTCGGTAGCCAGACGGCGCTGCCGCCACCCTCGCTCTCTCCATCTTCCTTATAGTTAACGCCACGGACTCCACCAGAGGAAACCATCTTCGCTTCGACACTCTGCATGCAAATGTAGCCCTCCAAGAGGCCTTTTTGACGCTACACACTGAACTCCGCCAAGATCTCGAAGATCCGAAGTGATCTGATAACACCTAGCAAGTGATTGTAAATTGTAACCGCTAGCTAGTGATCCACAGTATTTAACAGTATTGTTACGGACAGTGTAGAAAAATCACAACCAAGGCTGTACAAGATATGTATAAATACATTCATCTGCTAAACAGTTGTAAATAAATTTGTTTATATTTCAATCTTTTAACAAACGTTGACGTGTCCGTACCACATGGTGCCTATTACAGACACGAAAGACATTTATGGCGACGAGAACGGCGTAGCTGTGGATACTTGGACCAAGACCAATAATCAAATTACCGGTAATAAAAATGTTTTCCATCCGTGTCACGTATTGAACTTTACTCTTTCTCCTCCTAATACGCATTGAAGTTTATTTAATTTGTGTATCAAATGATATCCACAGAAGGGCAACCACTCACTCACTGCACTGTTAGTCAGTTTCAGAGCCAAAAAATTCAAATATTAGTGACGGCATTTTTACCAGAATACTAGATGCACAACAAGTCCATCAGCAAATTACGATCGAAGCACAGAATTCCAGCAGTCAGGTGACGCTTCCTCCCTTTCGTACTTTTGATGAAAAGCAAGAGTGGACGGAAAACAAACTGCAACGTATGAGGTAACGGGCGAGTCGTTGCGCCCTGAAAATATTCTAGGTTCGGAGGAAGCAGTGGCCGCACGGGCCGCTCGGCAGGCCGACCACGTGGTGTCAGACGCTGGCCGAAGCAAGAGGGGTCCAGCCGTGGGGCTGGGAATTCCATGGTGACGCTTTGTCAATGAAAGAGACTTGTATGCCGAGAGTGCCAAAGATGGCGGACTTTGTGAAACCATCATGGCAGACATTTCACAGTTCGTATATAAATTAATAGTAGCCAGATGAATCATAATACCTCAAAAAGAAACATGTACGTTACTATTATTTGCACGACGATTCTGATGGTGTAATCAGATTTTCAATATATTTATTAGTTTAAAGTTTAGTATCTGACTGCAAATTGTACAAGTAACACCCAGCAACGAATTTCCAAAATATAAACGCTTCATCCGATTTTGTCGATCGCCGTGTCTGTAGAAAGCTATCAGTGTAAACCTAAATTGGTATGAATTACCGGCATGTAACTTAAATAGTACATGAGTTATTGGAGGTCAAAGTGCGCGATTACTATCGATAGCGTCAGGCCATAAGTACTCCACAGTTACACGAAAAAACGGTAGCAGCATTGATTCATCCATGTCTTTGTTAATATTCGATATATGCTATTGATGAAGAACCTGGTTAATTATTTACTGTGTTTTAGAAAGCACAGAGACATTAGGCTCCTGGCCTAGCTTTTGCTTCTTTTCTTTTGATATATGTTTATTTAACTGTTTATGTATTTAATATTGTGTGTTAGAGCGTGTTTACTGTCCAGCCGTAGGAAAGTTTATTTAATTTCAAGTAGTTAAATGTAAATCCAGTATTTCGTATGTGCTTAAATATGTTTCATTATGATTGTGACTGTGCGTTGGCATGAAGACATGGAGCGAGCGCTCTAGCCAATCACAGCGCTCGTGAATGGGGAGACTGGATGGAAGCGGGTTTCCGGGGAGGACACGAGGGCGATCTGGCAGTGCGGCAGTCCTGGAGAGTACGGGACAGGATACGGAAAGTGCTGGACGGCGCGGCGGACGCACAGTCGCTGGAAAGACTTGGAGTGGAGCAGTTTGCGCGTGATCGCGAGAGATAGAAATATTTCGGAGTGCCGACCTGTGCTCTTGTGTGATTTCCGTGGCTTCTGCAGTAAAGACGTAGTGTGCGTTTAGAAGTGAATATCTCGCGAGCTATGTTGTTGTTCATAACTAATTACGTGCAGTAGGAATCTATTGTTTCCCTGGTATTCAACTTATATTTTATTTAATTGCTGGACCATCGACACCAGCAAGCGTTTTGCAGAAATATACCGCATTCTCAAAAGTACTTCTGCTATCGTACTCATCGTTTAAAGTCGTTAAGATAGTACCTGCAGATTTTATTTAATTGCAACCTTTGATTTATAAATTTCTAGATTAATTCGCAATTGCCCAGTGATAGGAACCTTCGCCCATTCGATTCATGTGTCTATTCATGTTGTATACTGTAGACTCAGCAGTATTTGGCTTGTAATGCAGCAGCTACGTGTCCCAGCCCCTAGAAAACGAAACCAGCCAAAACTTTTAACATTGCAACTCTGAGTCGGAGGGTACGTGGCTGAGGGCCACTCATTTCATTCATTATTGTTTGAAAGGCCGCAAACGGTTCAAATGATTCAAATGGCTCTGAGCACTATGGGACTTAACAGCTGAGGTCATCAGTCCCCTAGAACTTAGAACTACTTAAACCTGACTAACCTCAGGACATCACACACATCCATGGTCGAGGCAGGATTCGAACCTGCGACCGTAGTGGTCGCGCGGTTCCAGACTGAAGCGCCTAGAACCGCTCGGCCACTCCGGCTCGCGCCGCAAACGGTAAGAGCCCTTTGCATCATACAAAATCACAGATGTCTCCCGACGTACTTTCATTTTTCTTGCGTAGGACTGCCAATTTTTACACTCTGTAGGAAATTATTTCTTCAAGTAGAGCACCACACCCTACCCTATGAGGGAGTCGTCACGAAGACAAACGGACTTTTTGGTGCCCAGATTTATAGCTGCTGCTCGTTTCAAATTGTTTCGTAAGTGTCGTCATAGTACTCAATCTTACAAAGAAGGGATCACAGACCTCAAGGGCATGATGGGGAATTGTAAATTTAACTGAACTTCTGGAGCTTCGTTTCAAAATTAACTGCTTTGAAATGCAGTTATTCAGAACCTGAGTGACAACAGAACATGTGCTGAAATTTTAAAGCATCGCAAGTCTGCTCCCACTACAGTACTTGCACTGAATAAATATCAGAAAGTGTATGACTTCTCGGAACTAGACTTTAACGTGCCTGTCGTTGCAACGCTGACTGCTGATTATTCTGAGCGGGCCCTATCCTATGTGGCACATGCTGATAACAGGAGCAGGCAGCAGCAGAACTAGTTCATGAGGCGGCCAGCTGGTTCGTCTATAAATTCACGTGTTCCGAAATCTTGTGTTAAATGTTATGTAACGCATGACCGCAATCATTGATTCTTCCTCCAAGTGGAATGACGACACTGCCACATGCCAGGACACACACAGCAACTGTGCCAGCAAAAGAATCGCTAGGTGAACTCTGTTCCACACAAATCTACCTCCGAGAAAACAGAAATCAAGTACATAAATCGCAAAGCTACACGCTCAGTGCAATCCTCCTCTTCAGACAGACAAACTGCAACACACCGTGTGATTCACAGATCAGGCAAAGGCCGTCTCCTTCAAGTCAAAACTGACAATTACATTCAGAAGAATAACAGCAAACTGTTCATCTCTTTACAGATTTGCAATCAAAATGTTCCATTATAGTTATACGCCGGTGCTTCAGTAACATTAATTAGTCGGTATACATACGAGCAATTGGGACTCCTTAACCTACAGAAATTACGTCTCCACCTTAAAGCCTACAATGTCGGAAATATCTCTGTTCTCGAGTCACGCACCTTGCAATCAAAATATAAAAATACGATAATGTTAGTGTCGTTTACGGTAGTTCAACCACGCTATGGTTCCATTATTTTTGGCATGGACGCATTTGATATGTTTGGATTACATCGTAAAAATAACATGCATGCTATCGATACTCACTTTTCCCAAGCCAGCAGTAATCAATTTTATAAAGGTTATGGACATTTGTTTAATGGCACATAGGGACACACAAAGAATTTTCAAGAACACATTACGCCCAAGGACATTGCAAAATAAAATTTTGCCGCGCGCCTCCAGTACCTCACGCCATTCACTCTAAAGCTGCTTTTGAACTCAACATATTGGAACAAAACAGAGTTTTGAAATCCATTTCTGCAAGTCAGTGGGCATCTTCTCGCGTTATCACAACAAAATTGATTAGACAAATTAGACTTTGTGTCGATTTAAAGCTACAGCTAACGCTCAAACTGTTATTGATTCTTTTCCGCTTCCACTTACAGAGGAGATTATGGATCGCTTAGCAGGTGGACGATTCTTTTCTAAACTTGATGTAGCTGACGCTTATCTTCAACTGCCCTTGAATGAGAAAAGGAAAAAAAAGGTGGTCAAACCGCACGTTGGCTGGTATCAGTACCCCTGCCTTCCCTCTGAAAACGCATCTGCTTCTGCGTTGTTTCAACGCTTTCTTCAACAAGTGGTCACGAAAGCTCCGTTCTGTTCAAATTACACTCCTGGAAATGGAAAAAAGAACACATTGACACCGGTGTGTCAGACCCACCATGCTTGCTCCGGACACTTCGAGAGGGCTGTACAAGCAATGATCACACGCACGGCACAGCGGACACACCAGGAACCGCGGTGTTGGCCGTCGAATGGCGTTAGCTGCGCAGCATTTGTGCACCGCCGCCGTCAGTGTCAGCCAGTTTGCCGTGGCATACGGAGCTCCATCGCAGTCTTTAACACTGGTAGCATGCCGCGACAGCGTGGACGTGAACCGTATGTGCAGTTGACGGACTTTGAGCGAGGGCGTATAGTGGGCATGCGGGAGGCCGGGTGGACGTACCGCCGAATTGCTCAACACGTGGGGCGTGAGGTCTCCACAGTACATCGATGTTGTCGCCAGTGGTCGGCGGAAGGTGCACGTGCCCGTCGACCTGGGACCGGACCGCAGCGACGCACGGATGCACGCCAAGACCGTAGGATCCTACGCAGTGCCGTAGGGGACCGCACCGCCACTTCCCAGCAAATTAGGGACACTGTAGCTCCCGGGGTATCGGCGAGGACCATTCGCAACCGTCTCCATGAAGCTGGTCTACGGTCCCGCACACCGTTAGGCCGTCTTCCGCTCACGCCCCAACATCGTGCAGCCCGCCTCCAGTGGTGTCGCGACAGGCGTGAATGGAGGGACGAATGGAGACGTGTCGTCTTCAGCGATGAGAGTCGCTTCTGCCTTGGTGCCAATGATGGTCGTATGTGTGTTTGGCGCCGTGCAGGTGAGCGCCACAATCAGGACTGCATACGACCGAGGCACACAGGGCCAACACCCGGCATCATGGTGTGGGGAGCGATCTCCTACACTGGCCGTACACCACTGGTGATCGTCGAGGGGACACTGAATAGTGCACAGTACATCCAAACCGTCATCGAACCCATCGTTCTACCATTCCTAGACCGGCAAGGGAACTTGCTGTTCCAACAGGACAATGCACGTCCGCATGTATCCCGTGCCACCCAACGTGCTCTAGAAGGTGTAAGTCAACTACCCTGGCCAGCAAGATCTCCGGATCTGTCCCCCATTGAGCATGTTTGGGACTGGATGAAGCGTCGTCTCACGTGGTCTGCACGTCCAGCACGAACGCTGGTCCAACTGAGGCGCCAGGCGGAAATGGCATGGCAAGCCGTTCGACAGGACTACATCCAGCATCTCTACGATCGTCTCCATGGGAGAATAGCAGCCTGCATTGCTGCGAAAGGTGGATATACACTGTACTAGTGCCGACATTGTGCATGCTCTGTTGCCTGTGTCTATGTGCCTGTGGTTCTGTCAGTGTGACCATGTGATGTATCTGACCCCAGGAATGTGTCAATAAAGTTTCCCCTTACTGGTACAATGAATTCACGGTGTTCTTATTTCAATTTCCAGGAGTGTATTTACATGACATCATTGTGTCCTTACAAATATCAGAACAGCATCTAACAAATTTAGAATCTCTGTTTCAAGTTTTAACTGACGCAGAGCTGAAGTGCAGTTCACAGATAATTTCATTTTTCAACACCGAAATTTAATATTTGGGTTACCTTATTGAAGCCCATGTCGCTCGTCCTTCAACTACGCACTTAGAGGCCATTCTGAGGTTATCTTCTTCTCAAAATTCACGAAAACTAAAGAAAATCTTGGAAAATTAACCTACTGCATGAAATTAATTACGAACGCATTCCAAATTACTGCCCATTTGCATTGTCTACAACGTAAAAATGTACTTTTCCACTGGACAGGTGAATGTGAACAACCATTTCAAAAACTGAAAAATGCATTTCTTAGTCGCCCATATCATTCATTCAATGCACAGAAACCGCTAGTGCTTGCAGTTGATGCATCATCACATGTAATACGGACACTTTTATCTCACAAGCTTGGAAACACTGAAGGCCTCAAAGCATTCGCGTCTAAGAAGTTGAATAACATCCAATTCACTTGTACTCAAATGGAAAAGGAACCATAGTCATCATATATGGCGTCACGAAATTCCATCAATATTTGCATGGCAGAAAATTTCGTGTCGATATTTGCATGGCAGAAAATTTCGTGTCGTTCATGATCTTAAACCACAATTATATGAGGGTGAAATTTATAAAACGAAAAAACAAGAGACAGCAAAAGTTGTCAGTGGACAGAGCGATTTTGTATCCAATGCTTCCCTTACTTTGTTTGACTTTTTTTCCCTTTATTGTTATTTCATACCCCTGCCCCATGTGGGCAGGAGTGGGCTGACAGCGGGACAATTCACCGCTCTTCAGCGAAGAGACTACATAAAACAACACAGGAGAACGGTACATACATTAAATATGGACATAAAAGATGAAGTTTACACATGAGAAGGAGAAGCAATGGGAGTTAAAATATTCAAAAAAGTGGTAGCTTCACGAGGCACGATTACATAGAATCCACATAGAATTAAAATGACACTCGATGAAGACGTATCACATAAACAGTAGCGGCGCGAAGAGCACAATTACAAACGGCGTCCACATGAGAGCCACATGTGACGACGACACTGAACACACACTGCATTTATGTTACATACACGCAAAGCACCAAAATACCACAAAGTATCTGGAATGACTTGCCAAGGGAGGAGACGTCATAGAGAAGGGAGAGAAGAAAGACAGAAGGAGGTTAGCTGGGGGTGGGTGGGCATCGAGCAGCCCAGTAGGGAGTGCAAGGACTGAGAAAGGAGAAGTGAGAAGGACAGAGAGTAGGAGGGAGGAAACAGCAGATGGAGAGGGGAAGGAGCAGGAGGCCAAGAGAGGAAGGAAAGGGAAGAGGAGGGTCAGAGTTAAAAAAGGAAGAATAAATATAGGGCAAAACACATCATCCAGGATGGGGAGACATTAGAAGTTCCTTTGAGAGAGGAGGTAAAAAGTTTGGAGATGGAGAGAGGGCAGGCCACATCGGTAAAGGCGCGGCGGCAGGCAGGGAGTGGAGAGGAAAAGAGACGCCAGGGGGTGAGGGGGAGTGAGGCGACAGTTGGTGTAGGGGATACAGAAGTGTTAAACGAAAAGGAGGAGATGTGGAAAAGGGATAATGTAATAGAGGATCCTCAGGGGGGATTGGAGACAGATACAGAAAGAGAGATGGAGTTCATGGCGTTCAAAGATTTAGAGCGCTTTATAGAATTTAGAATGGGTGGAGATCCAGGAAACACTGGCATAACGATGGATGGGATGGATCAAGGATTTGGAGGTATGAAGGGTGGTGGAAGGATGAAATGCCCATGACCTGCTGGGCAAGAGTTTCTGGAGGTGGAGTCTACTGTGGACTTTGAATTGGATGGTAAGGAGGTGGGGAGTCCAGGTAAGGTTATGGTCAAAGGTGAGGCCAAGGTACTTCAAGGTGGGGGCAAATTGGATTGGGTTGTCATACATGGTGAGGTAGAATTCGTGGAGCTGGAAGGAGGGGGTGGTACATTCTATAATGAAGGAGACACTGATTGCATGAAGTGTTAAACTGGTTTAAATCGGTTTGGAGGGAGCGCTGGGACCGTTGAAGCGTAGGATAGATTTCAAGGAAGGGGGTATCTGATGTGTCCTGCCCACTCGTCTAATATAGGGTGCCTAGGAAGCTGTTTATTGGATAGCTAGAAAGCAATTCAAGCAAATCTTATTAATGGAGTTTATTACAGTAAATTAAATAGACAATACTTAACTTTACACATTTACAAAATGGGCTGAAAGCAAATGGCGAATGCAAATAATCAGTGTCCTTAGATATATGCATTTTCCATGCAAGCAAATAACACAGTTCACAAGTAACTGCTACAGCATTTACATCACGACTGGACTTCTAGTGCGGCAGCAGCAAGATGGAGCGGAGCTTATATTCTCTTTGCATAGGGACCACTCCTGTCGCGGTGTCATCCTAGTCAGCGTACTATTGGCTTACATCATCTCACAGCCGTCCATGCTGTAACGTTCCAGGACGACGTGCTGGCGCTGGATGCTACGCTGGAACATTCCTCCTACCCAAAGCGACAGACTGTTGTCATGTAGGGAGCGTGACAACAGCGGTGGAGGCCAGAGGATGGTCGCTGCGCTGCACCGGAAGCTGTGGCTGCAGGGGACGTCAAGCTCCCTGTTGTACCCCATCATCAGGCCTTCGCTCTGGCGGAAACGTCCCCTGGAAAACGACCAGAAGGGTACACATCTACCTCCAGGGGCCAATAACCAAATAATGTGGAAGGCGTCGGCGGCTGCGGTGTGGGTGGGTCGAGCTCCATCGGTAGGACGAGAGGAGGCAGAGGAGGTGAAGGCTCCGTCTCCATGGGGTCATCCCTCAGAGTTCTGACGACACCCTCTGGCGGGTGCTGTGGAATTCTTTACGTTCAGCAGTGCCTTTGTCCTGTAATGCATTGGTTACAGTTCTGTCCCAGCAAAATTTCAGATAAGAGTTCAGGGAATTCTTTTAGTGTGCTAGCTACACTGCCTTTTCCATGGAATGCAGACACGGACAACACATTATCCTGAATGTTAAAGCCAAACAAATGAAATGAATCAAGACCAAATATGTTCTCACTATCGGGTTATTGTAGCACTGTAAAAGTAACTGTTCGCCTATGTGAGTGATACATGGCAGGGAAAGTACATTTTCCAAGAAAGGGAATGACTTGTCCATTATAAGCCGTCAGTTGCATGCTAGTTTTAGACAGGTGTGGGGAGCCTAAAGTTCATATGTGTGACGATTTAGCAATGTGACAGAGGCACCCATGTCCAATTGAAATTTCACACGTTACCCACAAAGAATCAAATAAGATAAAAGTTTGTTGACTGGCGTATCACTAAAGAAACTGCTCGCTTGCCAGTTTTATGAATGCCTGTTGCAGACTTTGAATATACTGCATTAATGACATGGGCCTTGAGGCTAGATTTTTGTGAGTGGGCCGAATTTTCATGTTTGTTCCGTTGTAAACACATGGATTGTAAATGTCCTTTCTTGCCACAAGCATAACACTGATCTTGTCGGGAGGGGCAGTCTTGGCGTTTGCGCCATGAATAACACTGAGGGCAAGACTTAATTCTGTTCGCCTGTGTAGCTGCCTGTTTAGCGAGCTGCTTAGAGACATGGAGCGTTGTTTACTCGGTGGGACAAGCGCAAGTTTCCACTGCTGAATGGGCCAGTTGCAAACAAGGGAATCAACCCGACAAATTGCTGGCTGCTCAAATATTTGCTCTAACTGCTGAAATTATGGATTGGACTGTTTCAAAATCTGTTCTCTGAGTTTGACATCAGGTACATTTTACACAATCGCATCACGCATCATAAAATATGAACATCAAGCACCACATTCACATTTAAATTTGCATTTCCTCGTCATACTCTCCAAATCTGTTACCCACTCGCTATGGAAGAATTGCTACCTAGCTGTTACCACATTCAAATGTTGGTCATAATAGTTAGTTTTCGAATCTACAAACGGATCATACGAAAGTTTACATGAAGTGGGGTTAGGACACAGCTTAAGGATAAGTCTGAACATTGCACTTCCTACCATGGACAAGGAACAGCGTAGTTTCACAGTACCTGGCACATTGTGAGGAACTAAACGGGCTTCAAGCTGTTGCAACTACTCGAGCCATTCCTCTTCTTGTTCATGTAACTGGCGAAAAGGTGGTATAGCTGCTGTAGGTGTTGCGTATTCTGTCGGGTGCACAGTGTTGGCTGCACCATGTTGAGCTGTGCAGGTATTTGCTGAGTCTGGAACTGAAACCTTTTAATTAGCTGTGTTGCATCTACTACTGGCAGCTGTGGTACCTGAGCAAGGAGTGTGATAGGTGGGGTGGGTATGTTGGAAGAGAGAAAAGCGAGTAACAGACAAGTCAAGCAAGAAAAATAAGTACAAAAGCAAAGAAAATTTCTGCAAATCCCACCTGAAAACACATGACAAGAGACTGGTAAAGAAAGTAAAAACCCCTGCAAGCTAAAGACAAGAGATAGTTAAGGCGCCAGCAAAACACAAAAGAAAATTCAGTCCCCACGAGGCGCAGTTATTTTTTTGTGAATCCTCGTCGTCAAAATGTTGTCCTGCCCACTTATCAATATAGGGCGCCTAGGAAGCTGTTTCTCAGATATATAGACAGCAATTCCATCAAATCTTATTAATGGACTTTATTGCAGTAAATTAAATAGACACTTCTTAACTTTGCTTATTTACAAAGATGGGTTGTAAGCAAATGGCGACATGCAAATAATCAATGTTCTTCGATGTATACATTTTCCATGAAAGCAAATAATACAGTTCCCAAGTCACTGCTATAGCGTTTATATCACGGCTAGTCTTCTAGTGCGGCCGCAGCTAGGCGGAGTGGCGCTTATATTCTCTTCGTATAGGGGTCGCTCCTGTTGTGATGCCGTCCTTGTCAGTCTACTATTGGCTAACATCATCTCACAGCCCTCTCTGCTGTAACGTTCCAGGCTGACGTGCCGGTAATCGATGTTACGCCAGAACAGTATCATCAGGATATTGAAGAAGACGGACGAGTGGGGGTGGTACAGGCATATCGGCAGTGTACAGGAGATATAGGAGAGGAGAAAGTATGGACCACTGCGGCACACCTGCAGTAGGGTAGAAGGTACGGGAATTGGTATTATAAAGGGTGACATAGGAAGGACGGTGGGAGACAAGGGAGGCATTGAGATGGATGAAATTGATAGGAAGGGCGCAGGTCTGGAGTTTGAAAAGAGGCTCGGAATGCCATACACGGTCATAGGCGTTCTGGAGGTCAATGGAAACAAAAAAAGAAGAGCGACGGGAGTTAACTTGGAGGAAGAGAGGATGGGTAAGGTTAAGGAGCTGGTCATCGGCGGAAAATGAGAGCCAAAAGCCACACTGGGTGAGGGAGGAAGTGGTGTTGAGTTAGGTGGTGATGGATAAGGTGGGAGAGCATGGACTCAAAGATCTTACTGAACATGGAGGTGAGGCATATGGGGTGATAGGAGAGATGTTGGAAGAGGAGAGTTTTTTTTTTAATTTGTTTATTTCAATAACGATATTATCAATACTACATTAACTCACCACCTAACACATCAGTGGGTCGTGTTTTTTACAATACAGTTGTTAGCAGCATATAACTGTTACAACAAGCGTTAGCTTCTCTGCTGCTAGTGGAAATATAAGCTACTCTATGAGCAACAACATTTTCACTACTAGGTATACTGTACAAACTACCCTACCAAGCTACACTCCTGCAGCGTTACAGGTGTGGCAGAAGATGTATGAACCAACCTTTATCTGTCCATGTCTACCGAGCTAATCTCAATGGGCGCGCCCTTGGCTCCGGGCTGGCCATAAACTTCAAATCGCTCTAGGTACTACTATTGATATTGCAGAAAAACTAAACTACTATGCGTCATAATCAGTGTCCATTGTCAAGCCCAGCTGGGTGTCGCACGTTCCCCCTATTCCGAGACATGGCGGTTCCCGACCATCACGGCGATCGTCCAGTCCGTGCCCCAGTGGAATGGGATAGATGTGGGGAATGTTATGCTGTCTCCTACCATACTGGTTCTCCCTTCTGTATTCTCGCAGGACCTTTGATGAGACGTCGCTGGCGAGACTATCGATAGTTCTAAAGTTATTTTGGTCTCTGATTAGGTGGTAAGTGTCATTGTTGGGTAATTCTTGTTTGAATTTGGCGGACACATCTTCAACAGGGGACACTAATAGACCACGTGGTCCGGTGTGCCTTCCTCAGCGCCACAGTCACACAAGGTGGTAGCCCACTTCCCCAAGCAGGAAAGATATGTCGGGAATGGTCCATGTCCTGTCTGGAAGTGCAGTAGCCCTTTACTTGGCTCAAAATATTTGAGCTGTAATCGTTCTCCGATATAGGTAGCAGCTGTTTAGTCCTTCGTCCAGTATCTTCGTTGTCCCAGTATTCCTGTCAAAGTTCTTCCCCTCTTCTTTTGATCACAAACTTGTCCCCTACAGGAACCCCCAAAATTTGTTCAGTCGAATTTGTCTTTTTTAACCCAGTACCACGCTGCCTGTTCCCTTATTTTTATGTCCAAGGGACAAAGCTCCATAAGTACGAGCAATGCCGCCCCCCCTCCTCCCCTCCCCCAGGAGATGTTCTGTAAGCCCCAACTGAACGCAAGAGCATGTTACGCTGCACCCTCCTCACGGCCATGTCAGGCATGACGCTCGTGAGCCTGTATGCCCAAACTCCTGACCCATTACCCACTATGGAGGTTCAAATGGGGTTGAAGTAAAACTTAATTAACTCCACTGGTAGGTAGAACATTTTATGCCCAATCGTAATTAAGTTATTTAGTACTTCTAATGACCACTCGGTCACTGTGTCGATATACTCGGCGAAACTCCATTTTTCATCAATGACAACACCCAAGTGTCGGGCCTCTCGTCATTGAATAACTGATGAGCCATCGATTCGAACTGTCGGATTCCTGGCCATTCAATAACAAATAGGTTGAACTGTTTAGTGCTACCCTCAGTTTGGTTTTTTGGCACCATTGTGTCAAGATAGTCATTGCCCTCTCTACCTTGTGTTCTAGATCTTCGCGGATGCGGCCCCCTACCAGCAGGAGGAGGTCGGCTGCGTAGGCTATCGCCTCTGGACTGGTTTCCAAGCTGTCCAAGAGAGGCTTCTTAGTTTATTCCATGTTTATATCCCAAAAGAATGGCCCCAGGACCGAGCCCTGTGGACACTCCTTCGTGCTCCTTTTGCCAACAATCCCGCTAAGGGACAATAGCCAGACCTCCCTTTCCATTCAATAACTCCTAAGACAGCCATATAGCGGCCATGCAGGAGAAGAGCGAAGGCCACCACAGGCTGTCAAAGGCGCCACTGATGTCTACCATGAAGCCAACTATGTACTTTTGTGGGGAGAACCCATAGACCTCAGCTGCCAGGGCAATTTCATCAGATGTAGATCAACCTGATCGAAAGCCGAATTGCCTGTTACTCATCCAACACAGTACCTGATGTGCTATCAGTCTGTCATTGAGCAACCCCTCTACCAATTTATCCAGCAGGTCCAAAAGGCAAATCAGCCTGTAGGGTTTAATTTCTTTTGGGTCTTTATCATGGCTCTTCTTCACGGAGTGGTACACTGAGGAGAGGTATTGATGTTGGTTGGTGAGGCCTGGCACGAAATCTAAGTTCGAAAACATCCCAAAGGTGTTCTATAGGATTCAGGTCAGGACTCTGTGCAGGCCAGTCCATTACAGGGATGTTATTCTCGTGTAACCTCTCCGCCACAGGCCGTGCATTATGACCAGGTGTTTGATCGTGTTGAAAGATTCAACCGCCATCCCCAGATTGCTCTTCAATAGTGGAAAGCAAGAAGGTGCTTAAAACATCAGTGTAGATCTGTGCTCCATGAAAAACACGAGCAAGCCATAACACCATCGCCTCCGAATTTTACTGCTGGCACTACACACTGCCAGATGACGTTCACCAGGCATTCGCCATACCCACACCGTCCCATCGGATCGCCATATTGTGTACCATTATTACTCACTCCACATAGCGTTTTTTCACTGTTCAATCGTCCAATGTTTACGCTCCTTACACCAAGGGAGGCGTTGTTTGGCATTTACCTGCATGATATGTGGTTTATGAGCAGCTGTTCGACCATGAAATCCAAGTTTTCTCCCCTTCCACCTAACTATCATAGTACTTGCAGTGGATCCTGATGCAGTTTGGAATTCCTGTGTGATGGTCTGGATATATGTCTGCCTATCACACATTACGACCCTCTTCAACTGTCGGCGGTCTCTGTCAGTCAACAGATGAGGTTAGACTGTACACTTTAATGCTGTATGTGTCCCTTCATGTTTACACTTTACTATCACATCGGAAACAATGGACCTAAGGATGTTTAGGTGTGTGGAAATCTCGCATACACGCGCATGACACTAATGACACCCAATCACCTGAACATGTTCGAAGTCCGTGAGATCCACGGAGCGACCAAATCTTCTTTCTCATGATGTCTGATGACTACTGAGGTCGCTGATATGAAGTACCTGGCTGTAGGAGGCAGAACAATGTACCTAATATGGAAAACGTGTGTTTTTGTGGGTGTCCGGATACTTTTGATCAAATAGTGTATTATGTCTATCACTATGATATGCCAAAACTGACCTTTTGTATGTAAAGCCACAAACGTCTGCAGATTACAATAATCAGCATATGAAAGAGATATCCTACTCTTCATTATTACTTCATCTTCAGGTGCCTACATTGAATGACCCGGAATTCCTACTTACGCCGATGACACCGCCTCCCTTGCCCTCACTCTTACCCTTCGACTGTACCAATGCCTTCTCCAGAACCACCTTGACCTTATTGCTGCATGGTGTAACCAGTGGCTCCTTAAAACCAATGCTTCCAAGACCCAGGCAATCATTGTAGGTTGTACCACTCACTCCGCCTGGCTCCTTGGATTTTCCCTTACCATTTGCGCTTGACCTGTCTTCTTCTCCCGCACCCTCACTTACCTTGGACACAACATTGACCGTCACCTTACCTGGATCCCTCAGCTTCCCTCTATCCAATCCAAAGCCCACAACCGCCTCCGACTCCTTAAACTCCTCTCTGGTTGAATATGGGGGTTGAACCCATCTGCCATCCTCCACACCTACAAATCCTTAATCCATCCCACCCTCTGTTATGCCAGTCCCGCCTGGATATCTGCCCCCCCCCTCCCCAAATTTTATAAGTCATTCCAGATCGTCGAGTGCCATGCACTCCTCCTCGCCTTCTGTATACGCCTCTATGACCTGATTCCTTTCTCCCATCTGCTCCTTTTCCTCGAACACATCTGAGTCCTCTACACCTCCCGCTGACTTGATCCCCCCCCCCCCATCCCCTGGTTGCTCCTCTCCTCTCCAAACCCAACCCTCGGCCGAGCCTTCACAGTTGTGTTCCCCCTACCCTCTCCCTCTACACCCTTCATCTCCTTTCCCAAGGTGGCTTTCATCAACGCCCCCTTCTGGATGACGCCCTCTATCCCCCCATTTATCCCTTGTACCAAATCTGGTCCTCACCTCCCCCTCCCTCGATCTGTTCTTCTCCCGGGCTCCCTCTCCCCCCTTCCATCCTGTTTTTTTCCCCACCTACCCTCTTTTGACTCCCTTCTCTCTCCTGAGTCCTTTTGCTTTCCCCTCCACTGCCTTCCCCACGTCTATTAGTGTCTGCTCTGTCCCCCCTTTTTTCTATGTCCTCTCCCTCCATCGGGTCCCCTGTCTTTTTATTTTGCTCTCCTCCCCCCCTTTTTCACCCACATTTTCCTGTGTCCCTCCCGCCCCCCTCCCCCTCCCCGGCCCCATCTGCCGCCGTGTCGCCTCTATAGTGCTGTTTTAAGTGAATGTTCAATGTTGTGCATCCCCTATAAGTGTTGCAAACAACCACCGTACTGTCGCTAGTTGTGATTTTTATCTCGTGCAAACAGAAACCAGACTGTCGCCGTGTTTTTGTAAATGTGTCTGTCTACTTACAGTGTGTCTTCATCCGCATCGTCAACGCCGCGTTTTCATATTTTAAATTCCACAACATTCCAACATTTAACGTTTTTTTTACAATGTCACTGTTTTATCACCTGTTTTTAGTGTTTTTTTTATTTCCGCCCCGATAGCTGAGTGGTCAGCGTGGCGAATTGCCGTCCTACTGGCCCGGGTTCGATTCCCGGCTGCGTCGGGGATTTTCTCCGTTCAGGGAGTGGGTGTTGTTTTGCCTTCATCATCATTTCATCCCCATCCGGCGCGCAGGTCACACAGTGTGGCGTCGAATGTAATAAGACCTGCACCAAGGCAGTCGGACCTGCCCCATAAGTGGCCTCCCGGCCAATGACGCCAAACGCTCATTTCATTTCATTGTTTGTTTATATTCTCATTATGTTTTTTAACTTTTCTGTAGGCTGTAGAGCGGCCTATTTCGCTGCTGCCAGCCCGCCCCCTCCCATTGGGGGGTGTGTGTGTTTGGGGAATCGGAATGCAATAAAGGAAAAAAAAAGCATTCCTACATCAGAAATATTGAGAACAAATTAGGTACAAAATCAGTAGAATAGAATTGTAGTGCTTTATATAACCTCAAATACTAATCACTGTGCTTAATTTCCTGAATTCCATCGTTTGGAAATACTGATAATGAAGAAAAAAAATCAAGCAGAGAAAAGAGAAGAAAAATTCTGCCTTTCTCACGTGAGAGGGGTGAATCTGGATCAACCGATTGTCGTGTCATCCTGAGCCAATGGCGTCATTTGGATGTTTAAAATCCTTTTGCACGTCATACTGAAGTGAGTGGGTGCTCGTAACCACTGTTGTCTCGACAACAGCTCTTTTGCAGACCCTTATTCACTGTAACAATTTTGCGTCATTATTGCATATTTTTGGCTCTGGGCACTATGGGACTTAACATCTGAGGTCATCAGCTCCTAGAACTTAGAACTACTTAAACCTAACTAACCTAAGGACATCACACACATCCATCGGTTCCAGACTGAAGCGCCTAGAACCGCTCGGCCACACCGGCCGGCCTATTGCATATTTTTATCCTTGTCAGTTTTCGTTATTTTTTATTATTTTGTGATTGGATGATGCACGATACAAGAAGAGAGATGTGCCCAGGTAATGAAGAACAATAGAACTTTATTACTGTCGCACAGAATACACCGTAACGTTAGGGTCTGAATAACTACTCAACAACTTCTGAAGAATACAACTGAATGATTGTCCTAATCTGATGAGAACTGGACCGTTTTTGACAGTACAGTTTGTGTACAGTGTGTCACAGTAAGGAAATACTGCCGTGGGTAAGATATGTATCTTCTACACTATCAACGTCCTGGTTCCGAGTGGCATACGATGCACTCTGACGGATGGCCCTCTGAACTGACGTTGTCGAACGTCGAGGTCGAGACTGGAACTGGAAATCGGACACTCTCTCACTGACGAGCTGCCGGTGGCCGTCTTATAAAGCCGGCCAGCTGAGGAATACTGGGAAGACTTAAATTGGTAGACCACATTTACAGCAGTTATATCGCTGTTGTTATCTGATAAATTATTCTTCATAAACATTAAGAGATTATGGTAAATTAGAGTGGAATAAGCTAAATTTATACTGTTTTAGAGCTAAGCTGACATACGGCCAGGAGAGCGGCGTGTTGCCCACATACTCCTCCATATCCGCATCCAGTGACGCATGTGGGCTGAGGATGGCAGGGCGGCTGGTCGGTACCGTTGGCCTTCCGTGGCCTGCTCGGGCGGAGTTTCGTTTAGGTTTTAGAGCTAGTGTCTCAGAACTACACAAAGTCAACAGCTTTCTTCAACACCAATGCAAGATATTTGATTTGACCGTGTTTGATTGTTTCCTAAGGGACATCGAACAAATTTTAAAACTTGGAGGTACATTAAAGAAAAATACATGGTTATGTGTTTCATATATGTTTCTGTGTAAATAAAAGTATACAACAAAATAATCTTCTGTAAAGCTTTGAAGGTAGGAGACGAGGTACTGGCAGAAGTAAAGCTGTGAGGACGGGGCGTGAGTCGTGCTTGGGTAGCTCAGTCGGTAGAGTACTTGCCCGCGATAGCCAAAAGCACCGAGTTCGAGTCTCGGTCTGGCACACAGTTTTAATCCGCCAGGAAGTTTCAACAAAATAATACACTCCTGGAAATGGAAAAAAGAACACATTGACACCGGTGTGTCAGACCCACCATACTTGCTCCGGACACTGCGAGAGGGCTGTACAAGCAATGATCACACGCACGGCACAGCGGACACACCAGGAACCGCGGTGTTGGCCGTCGAATGGCGCTAGCTGCGCAGCATTTGTGCACCGCCGCCGTCAGTGTCAGCCAGTTTGCCGTGGCATACGGAGCTCCATCGCAGTCTTTAACACTGGTAGCATGCCGCGACAGCGTGGACGTGAACCGTATGTGCAGTTGACGGACTTTGAGCGAGGGCGTATAGTGGGCATGCGGGAGGCCGGGTGGACGTACCGCCGAATTGCTCAACACGTGGGGCGTGAGGTCTCCACAGTACATCGATGTTGTCGCCAGTGGTCGGCGGAAGGTGCACGTGCCCGTCGACCTGGGACCGGACCGCAGCGACGCACGGATGCACGCCAAGACCGTAGGATCCTACGCAGTGCCGTAGGGGACCGCACCGCCACTTCCCAGCAAATTAGGGACACTGTTGCTCCTGGGGTATCGGCGAGGACCATTCGCAACCGTCTCCACGAAGCTGGGCTACGGTCCCGCACACCGTTAGGCCGTCTTCCGCTCACGCCCCAACATCGTGCAGCCCGCCTCCAGTGGTGTCGCGACAGGCGTGAATGGAGGGACGAATGGAGACGTGTCGTCTTCAGCGATGAGAGTCGCTTCTGCCTTGGTGCCAATGATGGTCGTATGCGTGTTTGGCGCCGTGCAGGTGAGCGCCACAATCAGGACTGCATACGACCGAGGCACACAGGGCCAACACCCGGCATCATGGTGTGGGGGGCGATCTCCTACACTGGCCGTACACCACTGGTGATCGTCGAGGGGACACTGAATAGTGCACGGTACATCCAAACCGTCATCGAACCCATCGTTCTACCATTCCTAGACCGGCAAGGGAACTTGCTGTTCTAACAGGACAATGCACGTCCGCATGTATCCCGTGCCACCCAACGTGCTCTAGAAGGTGTAAGTCAACTACCCTGGCCAGCAAGATCTCCGGATCTGTCCCCCATTGAGCATGTTTGGGACTGGATGAAGCGTCGTCTCACGCGGTCTGCACGTCCAGCACGAACGCTGGTCCAACTGAGGCGCCAGGTGGAAATGGCATGGCAAGCCGTTCCACAGGACTACATCCAGCATCTCTACGATCGTCTCCATGGGAGAATAGCAGCCTGCATTGCTGTGAAAGGTGGATATACACTGTACTAGTGCCGACATTTTGCATGCTCTGTTGCCTGTGTCTATGTGCCTGTGGTTCTGTCAGTGTGATCATGTGATGTATCTGACCCCAGGAATGTGTCAATAATGTGTCAATAATGTGGGACAATGAATTCACGGTGTTCTTATTTCAATTTCCAGGAGTGTATTTCTACACCATTACTTCTGAAAGACCTTCGTTTTGCATCATTAAACCCAAACCCATACATCTCCTCCTAAACCACTGAATAGATTGGAACCAACCTTGTTCCACATATCACTTACTGTCTGAAAAGAACAAATGTGGGAGTAAGAATCATCTCCCATTCAAAAGCTGGAGGGGCGGGGGAGGTGAAAAAGTATCGTAGCTCACAACGCTCTAATCTCCAGATTATGTTCCTCAAGCATTTGTGAATGAGAGCACTTAGTGACTTGCAGTAAACTTTACACGTAATTTCAAACGTTTAAGAGACTTTTACCCTGTGACATCTCCCGCAAGATACTGAAAGAAGGAAGTTTTATCGCTTACTACATTATCGCTATTCATGCCGTGAAACAGCAATAGGCATGATGTTTTAAATGTATTGCTTCTGTACTACTACCTCTATTCGCAACCCAGTATGCAGACGGTATTCACATATACCCCTGGACGTGCTTGCAGATATAGTTCAGGAGATATGACATTATAGCCGGCCGCGGTGGTCTAGCGGTTCTGGCGCTGCAGTCCGGAACCGCGGGACTGCTACGGTCGCAGGTTCGAATCCTGCCTCGGGCATGGGTGTGTGTGATGTCCTTAGGTTGGTTAGGTTTAAGTAGTTCTAAGTTCTAGGGGACTTATGACCTAAGATGTTGAGTCCCATAGTGCTCAGAGCCATTTGATATGACATTATAAACAGTGAACTGAGTGAAAATGAAACCTCAGGGACTAATTCGCTAGAGGTACAAGTGAAGTAAATATACAAACATCAGTGCAGTCTGTTAAATATTTGTGAAATATACGTGACAAACGTTTATGAGGGCAAAAGTGCAGTAAAAAGCTACTCCTAAGCCCCTGGTTGGATTTGAGCCAAACTTGGAACACGTTTCACCTACAATTTGGAAAGAAAAACTGTGAGGGAAGAACCAGAAACCCCTACTGGGATGCATGTCATAATATGTAGAGAGAAGAGGGAGAAGAAGATGGACTGGCAGAGAGGAGGAAGGAATAGTGGACCCAGAGAGGGGTGGGCGAGATAGAGAGAGGCGGAGGCAAAGTGGATATAGAAAGGGAAGGGAAGATGCACGGTGAGAGGAGGAACAAGGGATCGACAGAGAAAGGAAAGAGGGAATGGGCAGAAGATGAAGGGAGGAGGAGAAGTACAGTGGGAGTTGGGAGGAGGAGATGGACAGAGAGATGGGGCGAGAACTGATGGACTTAGAGTCGGTGAGGAGGAGATACAGAGCCGAGGAGGAGATAGACTATTAGCAGATTAAGCAGATTAGAATAAGTACGCACCCAGGCAACGTCAGGTACTCAGTTTAATATAAAGAACGTAAATTTAATTAATGGTATTCTATATTCATTACAAAATACACTAGCCCAACACCTGTTTTTGAATAATATTCACAGACCAGTATGAAAAGGAAGCCGTATGTTTAAGCTGTTCGAAAAAGAAAGTGAAGAAGCTTTTGAAGATACTAATGATACACTAATTTTTGAATATAAAATATTATTCATAGTAAAATTCTGTACAAAATCAGCGAAGCACATAGGTTAGGAAAAATAAAAACTTCTACCTATTTTTTGTTTAACTTTTTTTATTTTTAGGGCTAAGTATCGTTGATGATGTGCTTATTAGAGAGAAAGACTCAAAAATGTTTCAAATGGCTCTCCTAAGCGACTTAACATCTGAGGTCATCAGTTCCCTAGAACTTAGAACTACTTAAACCTAACTAACCTAAGGACATCACACACATCCATGCCCGCGGCAGGATTCGAACCTGCGACCGTAGTGGTCGCGCGGTTCCAGACTGAAGCTCCTAGAACCGCTCGGCCACACTGGCCCGCAGAAAGACACAAACCATTTATGTAATGAGTAGTGTTGTAGAGTCTTATCTACATTCTGTGTGTGCATAATGTATAAGAAACAATTTGAATGTTACAAGGATGCCTGGACAAGTGACTCTAGGCTTTATTTAAAGAGCACTGCTTCGCTCAGTTTTCCAAAAATTGCATGCTGTACTTGAAGTGCCTATAAGTGTTCGGAATGCTCTTGTGAGGCTAACAATTTACAAACTAACCGAAAATATATGTTGCTGACATAACTGCTCCACAGAAAGTGAGAGTAAGTGCTGCTGAGGAACGGACAGTAGTTCTATACATCACTTGGATTTGCAGCATCATGTGTAGATATGTAACTGCATGAGCATATACGTACTTATTACATGCGTTAGACATGTAACAGCATTAGCGTATACATATGTTGTGAGCAGCTGAAGAGCCGTCTATTCTGTTTTTCAGGAAATTATTATGATGAAATGCTAAAAACAGAGACTTAAAGATACTAGTGACTGATATCTTTTAATTACTATGCTAATCACCAGTATCCTCAGCAATGGTTCTTTATTATGCGGAGTTCCCTTGTACCTGCATCTGAGGAAACAGCAATTTCGCGCTTAATTTCGTTTCGTTTTATACTGGGTGGTCAGAAACAGCTTGTAAGAATGTTGCAGGGTAGATTGTGCTGGAAAATAATTGTTAAGAAGAAAATCAAATATGTAGCGCTGTTTACTTGTTAGCTTTGAAATTAGCCAATCAGGCTGTTGCGCTGGCAGAGTCAAGCGGCCTGCCAGAGACGATGTCGCCAAACTTGTTCCTCGTTTAGTTACCGAAAGCCGAAAAAGACAGCGATACTAAAACTTGACATGGGACGGTCATAAGGGTCGAACCTGAGTCAAATGCCGAGCAGTTTCGTGCGCTATTATCTACGCTATGAGAAAGACTGACTAATTGTACCTGTCCGGTCTCTTAAACTGGAGCGCCCAACGGCCAGACTGGCTGACTTCGACGCTGATTAACTCGGAAACGGCGCAACGTTTCGAATTTTTTCTGAACAGTTATTTTTCAGACTGTTTCTGACCACCATGCACTGGAAGTAGAAGGCTTTGAAGTTTCTATCATGACTGAATAAACGAAAGACAACCCAGTGATAATGCACTGAAGACCACGCGATAGTCAATCGACCGCCGTGTCATCCTCAGTCATTTATCATCGGATGTCATGACACAGTGGAAATAATTTACCATTAAATGTTACCATAGAAATTTGTCTATAACGATATTTCTTAGGTGTGACTGTTTATACAATGTGTTTGTAGCACTCACAGGAAATTGAAAATTGTTATTCCCTAGGAAAATGGTACCCATAGCTAGACGCTCCGCTAATTAAGACGTAGATAAAGAATAGTAGCAGACTTCTCATGGTTTTTCTGCACTGCTGCTAGGAATTTTTCCTTGACGGGAGGACTCTATCGAGGTGTATTCGGCCCCTTGTTGCCAATTAAGGAGCTACCAGATTGAGACGTAGTGACTCCAAGGTCGCAACATCGCCGACGGCCGGGTGTGCTGTGTGTTGGTCCCGTGCCCCGCCACACCATATCCGACGATGAAAGACGGGATGACAGGGAGGTCGGTCGACTATCGCGTAGTTTTCAGGGCTCTAACACCGGGTTTCCTTTCACTTTTTTTCTTAGTCTTCCTTTTAACGTATGATGCATACAAGAGGCAATGAAGTCTAGTATCAAGTGGAATTAAGAAATAATTGTTTCATTCAGGACGAAAATACATCTGGCCCTGATGAGATACATCTGAAACTGTACAGATATTTTCCGAAAGAACTTACACCCCTTATAATAGTAGTAGCATATTGTAGGTACTGGAACAACGTAGGGTACTAAATCATTTCCGTTTTCAAGAACGGTTACACTGATGCACATAACTACACGCTTATAAAGCTGATGTCAATCTGTTGTATAATTACTGTACAAGTTCTATCTTAATAAACTATGACGTTCCTCGTGAACGGAAGTCTCCCCTATAAAAACCAACATGGATTACGTGAACAGAGATCTTGCGAAACACAGCTTACAAAAATGTTCAAATGTGTGTGAAATCTTATGGGACTTAACTGCTAAGGTCATCAGTCCCTAAGCTTACACACTACTTAACCTAAATCATCCTAAGGACAAACACACACGCACATGCTCGAGGGAGGACTCGAACCTCCGCCGGGACTAGCCGTACAGTCCAGGACTGCAGCGCCTAAGACCGCTCGGCTAAACCCGCGCGGCAACACAGCTTACCCTCTGTTCACTAAGTCCAGAGTACCGTAGCCAAGGCTCCTAGGTCGATATCGTGTTTCCTGCCTCTACAAAAGTTTCACAGAAATACGGTTGGGAACAGAAATAGGAAAGGTGGTGAAAGAGGAATACAGCGTTTGAAATAACACATTCATCGTTGCTGACGGATCTGTATTTCTTTTATCTGTTAAAACTGAACAATACTTATAACCTGTGGACTGGAACATATGGGGTACAGGAAGCAAAAATCGGTAGACATCAGCAGTATAAAATCAAATTTTAAATACCGGATGGAAAGATTGGCTGTGATATCCCACTGGATGGTTTCATGCGCCTAGTCGTAAAGGCTGTTCTTTCTCTGCACATATTGGCCTCTTTCCGTGTGGATGTGTGAGTTGTGTTCTATAAGTATTTTTGGGGAGTAGGTGAGCGTAATGGATGTGTGCGTAGTGTAGTGTTATATTTTTATTGTATGATGATCATGATACAAGGTAAATTGTGTCCCCTGGTGTCACCACATCGGCTGCTCCTCTGGCGGACAGTTAAATAGTGGAAGTGTGATAGTAGTGTGTCAATCGCAATGGAGTAACATCTCTAAATCAAGTGTTCAAGATATTCACCAGAATCTTCTGAAGAATAAAAAGTGTCTGCGAAGTTTGTACCATATACCTTGACCCGCAAACAAAAGCCATAACATACACACACCTGCCGTGACTTTACTGAAATGCAAAATACAGACAATTCTTTAATGGGAGAGATCATCATGGCTGCCGAAACTGGGTGGTATCAATAAAAACCTACTACAAACCGGCAAAGTGCATAAATTCACAAGAAGGGTCAACACTTTGACGACATAAAGCACATTCAAGTCAATGTTACATGCAAATTGAACAACATCCCAAAGAACGCC
Source organism: Schistocerca cancellata (assembly GCF_023864275.1). NCBI lineage: Eukaryota > Metazoa > Arthropoda > Insecta > Orthoptera > Acrididae > Schistocerca > Schistocerca cancellata. Next base: position 252,324,854 of record NC_064629.1, read on the forward strand.
TGTTTTGACATTTTCAGATGGTTGTGTGAAACTTCTGTGCATTGTACTGAAGTGTGTGTGGATTAAGGCTGCGTAGAACAGCTGAAACATGAAAACTATTATCTTAACGTTTCTCTATTCTCTGCTAATTCATGGAAAAGAAGCGGTTCAGTGGTGGCCTATATTTGATACCGGTCGATTAGATGATTCCGAAAGTGTCAGGGACGTGCTCCGTAATCTTAAAGGTGTGGCTTACCTATAACGTACATTCCTCGTAATGATGTTAAGGACAAAGTAAAACATTTAGGATTGATGCAGAACCATGCAGACAGTCATTTCACCTAACTGTGACCAACAGTTGCCTTTGTATTATATGTCAACAAGACACGATGCCATCAATTTTCATTCAAGTAGCTCCTACACTGGCGTCATGATGTTGACAGGACCCCGTAACGCAGGTACACTCAGTGGTATATGTGAATGCTATCTGCATAATGTTTCGCGAATAGAGTTAGTAGTAAAGAAGTAATAAACTAAAACGTTATGCTCATGTGGCAGTTCTACTGCACGGACAGCGAAAATGTAGGACGCAATAAACTTATCCCTGTCATAATTTAGTGGGGATTGACAGCGAGAAAAAAGACTTGGAAAGTTTTGAAATTATGTGTAAAGTTTGTTGCCAATCACTAAGTGCTCTCTTTCTCAAATACTGGATAAATAAAGTCTGAGTACTCGTGTACTGTGGGTACATTATTTCCTCACATACCCATACCCCTTTGGTAAGTAGATGATTCTTACCTCCACGGCCATTTTTTCAGACAGTAATTGATATGTTGCGCCAAGTTTGGCTGAGATCGACCCATTGATTTAGGAGGAGATACGGAACATACATACATACACACGTATATTTTTATACTAGCTGAGTAATCAATGTTTCCTGGGTATGTATTTATTTCAATCTTCAATTACTCCAACTCCTTCTGCTCCTCTGTTCATCTCCACCTCCCCTTCCGCCTGTTGATCTCCTCCTCCATAATATGTATACCATATTTGGTTCAAATCGATCCATGGGTTTAGGATGAGCTTTTTACCCGTGGCCTTGCCGACGTACATACATGTCACATACACTTCACATATATTTAACACTTTTTTGTACATATATTTCACCTGCATCTGTAGTCAATTTCGCTCTGCAGTTTCATTTTTTTCATTAGCTCAGTGATTATGACGTCTTACATCCTGAAGTATGTGCTTTACGATAATATTATTTTGCACATGTATCCACTGGTGTATGTGGCTACTGCCTGCGAAATGAGTTGTGGATGGAATTAGTAGTAAAGAAGTAATTAATTAAAACGTCATGCTTCACGCAGCAGTTTTACTGCATAGACAGCGGAAATCTAGTAAGCGACAAACTTTTTTCCTTTCATTATTTTGTGCCCGTCGTAAGCAAGAAAAATTTTCGGAAAGGTTTGAAGATTTGTATAAAATTCTTTGCAAGTATTTAAGTGCTAGGTGGCTCTTACACCCACAGCGACCATTGCCAGACAGTAAGTTTGGTTGAAATCAGTTTAGTGGTTCAGGAAGAGATCTGGGCATACGGACATACATACGTTTTTATAATATGTACGGATACCAAGTCTGATTGGTTAGAAGGGAATATTGTTCTCTTTATACAAACATTTTCTAGATGTTTGTATGTATAGGGTTAGTCACTAACTATTGCCACCAAGAACCGCTCCGAAAGTATCACGGGAGCTGAAAAGTTTGTGGGACAAAAGTCGCATGGGAGAACGGGGCCATAATATGGTGTCGGTTTTTTGTTGCCAGGTGGGGTCGCTTCAGAGATATGAAGGTCAACTTTGCTTTTTAAAATGGGGTGCTATAGTTTGGTAGTTATTTTCTGATAGCAGCTATCGAGACGAATCCAATGATGTCAAACAGTAAGGTCTTTGACGGCCAATGGAGGTCACATAGGTGGCATGAACGTCCATTTACAGAATGTTTTCGAAGTGATGACCATTGGTATCGATTCATTGCTGCAATCTTCTTATCATGGATTGAGTGGTATTTCTTATCACATCTGGACTTATCGAAGCACATGTTCTGACAATACTCTCTCGCACATCTTCAGGTGTAGTTGGAACATCTTTATAAACAATGTCTTTTACGAATTCCCACAAGAAAAAAGCCAGAGACGTCAAGTGTCGACGAACGAGCCGGCCGCGACGCATCTCCTCCGCGTTCAATCCAACGATTTGGGAATTATCTCTGCTACTCATTTCTAGCCATCAGCGAAAAATGTTCCGGATACCGATCGTGTTGATACCACATTGGTGCGCGGAGTTGCCGCGCGGTTAGAGGCGCCATGTCACTGACTGCGTGGCCACTCGCGTCGGAGGTTCGAGTCCTCCCTCGGGCATGGGTGTATGTGTGTTGTTCTTAGCATCAGTTAGTTTAAGCCGTGTGTAAGTCTAGGGACCGATGACCACAGCAGTTTGGTCCCTTAGAAATTCACACACATTTGACACCACATTTTGTTCCTTGTTCCTAAAGGTATTTCTTCCAATAACAGACCTAATGTTTCTTGCAGGAAGGTGGTGTACGTCCTACCATTAAGATTTCCTTCGATCAAATAAGGACCTATAATTCGGTCCTCTAGATTTCCACAATATACATTCACCGCCAACGGTCTTTGGTGTGCAAAGGATTTTTAGTTGCCCAATAATGCATGTTTAACATTTCCATGGTTCATAGCCTCGTCAGTAAATAAAATAAAATTAATAAATGTGTCATCCCTTTGAATCTGAAGTTGAGCCCATCGGCAGAATTCAATGCGACGCATACAATCCGTACCAAGTTAATTCTTGGTTGAGATTGATTTCGTAAGGATGATATTTATGGCGATGTAGAACACGAACAGCACTACTCTGGCTCATGACAGATTCTCTTGCGATGTGGCCGCACGGGGTAGCCGTGTGGTCTAGGGCGTCTTGTCACGGTTCACGCGGCTCCCCTCATCGGAGGTTCGAGTCCTCCCTCGGACATGGGTGTGTGTGTTGCCCTAAGCGTAAGTTAGTTAAGTTAGATTAAGCAGTCCGTAAGTCCAGAGACCGATGACCTCAGCAGTTTGGTCCCATAGTCCTTATCAAAAATTTCCAATTTCTTGCGATGTGACTCGAGCTAACACAAGGATCCCGAAATACAGTGGCAAGAGTATCAATTTCCGTTTCCTCGTAAGTAACTTTCCTTTGCCAGATATGTTTCCGATGCGTTTAAGATCCAGTTGTTCTCAATTATTCATACACATATTTAAATGTACGACGTGTAGGGTGAGTACGTTGAAGATATCTTTCAGCGTATAAGTCTCTAGCTTTCACTGAATTTCATTGGCATTCTCCGTAAATGAGAAACATATCGACTTGTTCTTAGAAGGAATACGTCATTCACATAAACTAGATTCGGCGATACTAATCTTACCGTTCGTATTAATGTTGTATTGCGAAACCGTCGAATGGTGTTTACTTGTCAATGGCACGTTAGATGGATACGCCGTATGCGGCGAATAATTACTGTTTGCACGATATACGAGAGAGAATTGTCAGAGTATGTGCTTCGATAAGTGTCGAAGTGATAAGGAATACCATTCAGTCCATGACAAGAACATTGCAGCATTGCAATGGTACCATTATTCATCACTTCGAACACCTTCTGTAAATGGACGTTCATGCCACCTTTTTGACCATAGTTGACCTTCAAAGACCCTAGTGCTACACATCATTGGATTTATCTCGATAGCCGCTATCAGAAAATAAGTACCCTACTAGCCAAGAAACCCAGCATTTCCCGGGTATTTCTGTAACTCAGTCTTCTACTGGAAGCGAAAAAAAATTGAGCTGTGTTTGGCGTACGAAACTGAAAAGGTTTCATCTCCGTTTATCCGTGAAAACAGCACAGAAACTATGAAACTATCAAACACAGAAATTTGCATATATATGTACAAATCTGTAAGTACAATTGTAAGAAGAAAACTAGCATATAAATTTGCATATATGTGTACAAATCTATAAGTACAGTAGCCAAATGAAGAAAAATACTATGCAAAATTCAGATTCATTAATATACTTAGTTAACTCAAAACTCGATTATAAACTATATTCTTTGTAGGTATACAGGATGAATCACTTAAGACTTGCACCGCAAAATATTGCGGAAGTGGGAAGTGCTGCTGATGTGCGGCTTTGAGAGACTGGAGCTCGTATTGTTAGCTAATCAAAAGATTGTAATAATACTTAAAGAAAGTATTTTTTGGTGCAAACATACACTTTTTTTACATGGAATTATGCCTATTAACGTTAACAAACTCAAAGTAGGATAAATTAGAATGTCAGTAGTGTTTATTGCAGGTTTCTAGTGCGAGTCGTTTACGAGATATTGAAATTTGAGGAGTTCCCCCACTGGCACTTGCACAGTACCTGTGGCAGCACACGCTAAAGAAAAACACAAGTGCGTACACTAGTTATGTGCATTGTGACCAGTAATGAGAGAACTGACCATCAGAGGCTGTGTTCAAAATGTCCATCGGCGGCGGCAATACACGCTTCCAGTCTTGTATGGAACGGCTGCTGCCCTCGTGCTAGCATTTCAGTGGAGATGTCCGCGCAGGCTGCAGTAACACGTCGTTGCATATCATCGGGTGTAGTTGGTATGTCCTTGTAGACAGCGTCTCTCAGCTTTCCCCACAGAAAAAGTCTACATGCGCCAAATCTGGCGAACGGGCCGTCTAAGGTAGAGGTCCTCTGCGTCCAATCCAACGATTTGGGAACAATTCGTGAGGACATTCTTTAGTATTTCGTGCACTATAGGCTGGACAATGATCATGTTTGTACCTCAGGTTCCTCCTAGTCTGCAGAGGAACGTCTTATAGCATCCGTGGAAGATGGTCTGATAGGAGGTTGCGATACTTGGGTGCGTTCAGTGCTTCGTCGATGAAATAGGGGCCTATGAGCTGATGGTTCACCCTTCCCACACCACCCGATTACACTCCCTGGACGCTTACGATCCATCTGGCGAAGCTAACGGGAACTGTCAACAGACCAGTAGAGCATGTTTTGGTGGTGTACCTGGCAATGACTGGTAAATGTGCCTCCATCACTAAACTACACATATGATACATCTTGAGCATCCTACCTTAATTTCCACTTAGAGAAGTTAACACGATTCTCATAATCATTTCCATTCAGATTTGGATGGTGAGAGATGTGCTAAGGATGGAACCTATGCCAATACAGAATGCGTAGGACTCTTGCCTGACTCATACCAATTCCTTGTGCGATTGCGCGGGAGATAATATGCAACATAAGCGAGATCATTCATTTCTCTCTCTTCTGTCGTCACTTGTTTCCTTCTCTTACGTTGTCTAGGTATTATATTACAACTTTCACATAACTGGTTGAAGAGGCTGAGAAGTAACTGCCGAGATGGTAGATGTCTATTGGGATATCGTGCTGCATACACCGTACAAGTCTGAACAATATTCTTCCTACATTCTCCATACACAATGAGCATGTCGCCTTTTTCTACATTGGTAAATCCCACCGTCCAGTCACGAGATGCTGCTTAGACTGCCATACACTAACTGACTAGCATCGCAATGCACTCAAGGAACACACAGAAACATAACAATTTCGTACCACGAGACTAAGCAGGTTGAATGGCACAAACAAGTGTCGGTATGGAAACTCTTCTAAATATGATATCTCGTAAACGACTCGCACTAGAATGCTACAACAAGCACCGCTGACATTCCTATTTAATCTACTTTTTGCTTGTTATGCCAAAAGGCATTGTTGCATTTGAAGAAGTTTACGTTTGTACGAAAATGCACTTTCTAAGAACTATTAGAATATGTTTATTGGATAACAATGTGATCCCCTAACTTCCAATCCATTTTCTGACAACCGATCATCAATAACATCTTTGATTTCCACAGTATATGTGGTGCAAGATTTAGGAGATTCACCCTGTATATACTTTTCCGCATCTCCTCCTAACACGTTCGCTTCGTTTCCTTTTGCCATTCTGTACGCTGACATCAGACATAGATGCGTTCACAACCTTGTAAAAGAACGAATGAGAGCGAGATTTTTGTGGGAAGCGCTTGGCATACATGGCAGCCTCAATATTTCTCCTACATTTTCCTTAACTCACCATCATGTCCATTTTTTCTTTTGTGGTTGCCACATTCATCGTCCACTTGCATGTCTGTTGTCTAAATGATAAGTAGGTGTACATGCAATAAACACAGCGCAAGTATTGTAATGTTTAAGTCCGCTATCTGTTTTACGTCCACACGATACGTGAGCTCCAGCCGCAGTGTACTGCGTGTTATGATACGACGTAGTTCACTAAGTGGCACGCCGAGTAGTCTCCTGTTCGATACGTAGAAGGAATACAACCTTGCGAATGGGGTTTCCAATTAGAAGTTATGAAATAATGATGTATCTTACCCTCGCAACGTGCACTCTCGGTTCAAAAGAGAACGGTAAAGGTTAATAGAGATTCGTGCGTCTGTGAAAACATCTATGCGCGATGCTTACACAACTACCACCGTCACACTTAAGCAAATGATCTGACAGAGAACCCGAGAAAATTCTAGTCCTATGTCAAATCGCTAAGTTGGTCTAAGGCTTCCATTCAGTCCCTTGTCGGCCAGTCTGCTGTGGCAGTTGAAGATAGCAAAACGAAAGCCGAAGTTTTAAATTTCGCGTTTAAGAAATCCTTCACACAGCAGAAGTGCACAAACGTACCGTCGTTTGATAATAAGACACTAATAAGCATCCCTGGCAACAACTGGAAGATTTGAAAGTAAATAAATCGCAAGGTTCGGATGGAATCCCAATTCGGTACAAAGAGTACTCTACGACATAGGCCCCTTACTTCGCTTGCATTTATCGTGAATGTCTCGCCCAGCGCAAAGTCCCAAGCGACTGGAAAAAAGCGCAGGTGACTCCTGTTGACAAGAACGACAACGGAACGGATCCGCAAAATTACAGACCAATATCCTTAATTTCAGTTTGTTGCAGAATCCTTGAACATATTCCAAGTTCGAATATTATGAACTTTCTCCAAACTGAGAAACTAATCTCCAAGAATCAGCATTGGTTTAGGAAGCATCGTTCGTGAAAAAGTTACCTAGCCCTTTTCTCACATGATACACTGCGAACTATGGCTGAAGGGTAACAGGTGGAGTCCATATTTATAGATTTCCGAAAAAAACGGTGTCCCATTGCGAGCTGTTAACGAAGATACCAGCATATGGACTACGTTCACAGATACTTGAGTGGCTGGAAGACATCTTAAGTAATAGAAACCAGTATGTTACCCTCGACGGCGAATGTTTATCAGAGTTAAGGGTGTCGCCAGGAGTGTCTCAGGAAAGGGTGGTAGGGCCAATACTATTCTCTATATAGCCGGCCGCGGTGGCCGTGCGGTCTAGGCGCTGCAGTCCGGAACCGCGGGACTGCTACGGTCGCAGGTTCGAATCCTGCCTCGGGCATGGATGTGTGTGATGTCCTTAGGGTGCTGCACTGACGAGAGGTATCGATGTCGGCCGGTGAGGCCTGGCACAAAGTCGGCGTTCGAAAACATCCAAAAGGTGTCCTATGGATTCAGGTCAGCACTCTGTGGAGGCCAGTCCATTACAGGGATGTTATTGTCGTGTAACCACTTATGAACAGGTGCTCGATCGTGTTGACAGATGCAATCCCCATCCCTGAATTGCTCATCAACAGTGGGAAGCAAGAAGGTGCTTAAAACGTCAATGTAGGCCTGTGCTGTGATAGTGGCTCGCAAAACAACAAGAGGTACAAGCCCCCTCCATGAAAACGACGACCACACCATAACACCACCGTCTCTGAATTTTACTGTTGGCAACTACACACGCTAACAGGTGACGTTCACCGGGCATTCGCCATACGCACACCCTGCCCCGTATTCCCACACCGTGTACAGTGATTCGTCACTCCACACAACGTTTTTCCACTGTTCAATCGTTCAATGTTTACTCTTGTAAGACGTGTATATTTCTATTGTTTATTGTCAAATCACAATTTATGAAAGATGTTTATATTTTATTAATAGGATTAAGTAGGAATAATTAATATTTGTCATGTTAGAAATAATTGTGGTAGCAGGGAATGTCTGCACCAAAGTATTGTTGAGAAGAGAGAGCGCAACTTGATATAATTTTTAAAAGGGCGGGAGAGACCGCGTATGGATACATTTTAAGAAAACAGCGGGAAAGACCGCGCATTGATACATTTTGTAATGGTAGCAGGGATTGTCTGCACCAGAAAGCATTGTTGGCAGGAGAGACCGCACTTTAGCGTTCGTAGGAAGTCAGTAGTAAGCGAGATGTGAAGCGAGTCAGTAGCAGGTCTGAAGCAAGAGGTTGAGAGGAGCGGTGTGCCTGCCAGCCACTAGGTATGATTTACAAGAGATTATAAACGGATGTACAGAGACATCAGCTAACTATTATAATAAGAGGAACTAATATTATTGAATTAATTTTTTGAGAAACTCAAGACTACTGAAGGTGTGTTTGCGCATTGCTAGTTGTAAGATTATTGTAAAACGTTAAGTCCCATTTGAACGTTTGTAAAATCATTTCATTGAGAATATAATTAACTTTTGCCAGCAATATTGCATTTCTAATTATTATCCATCCCAAAAACCATCAACGTAAAACTTTGCAAAATTTTATTGTTGTCAAGAAAAAGTTTAACTATGAATTACGTAATTTCAGTCAAATTAATTATAGAATAACGTCAGCTTTGCTATTAAAGAATAACGTCAGCTTTGGTAATAAATACAGCCACTTATTATGAAAGCCCACTAGCAGCTAATAGAGTATAGTAAAACAGAATAAGTATATTCATGTCGCAGTTCGATGTAGCAGTCAGATGGCGATCCAGTAAAAGTAAAAAAGGTAAGGAACAGTTTTGGGCTATTGCAGATAACGACTGAGGGCCACGACGATGACACATTCTATGTTTCGTCGAAATAATCGGAAAATCACTTTTAATAAGCAGCAATTAAATCTGTATGCGAAGATAGAGAAAGAGAATAAATTTCAAAGGGAAGATTTAATTTGTTATTATTAAGCAAGAGATAGAAATCCTAAGAAAAGGTTACATAGTTTGTTTTAAAAGGGAAGGTTATCATTAACAAAAGAGGTATATAGGAGACGGGAAGGTTTCACTTGGTGACATCCAATCGGTAAGACTCTTTAGTGAATCTACTGTGAAAATGAATATACTGACTCTGACAATTGTATGAATAAGTTAGTGTTAAGTGGCGCAAACTTATACTAAACTGTATACCTTTAATTCACAGCCCATCGGCAATCTGTTTGCTCTATTGATTCTGCGCTGAAAAGTGTTTGTTCAGTGTTAAATCCGCTTTGAACAGTGATATATTTTGTTGCGTGTGTTAATTATAGGCAATGTCCCGTAGAATAATTACTCGTTCTCAAAGCGATAAAAGTGTAGAAAATAGTGACGAGAAATTCTTTTCAGGAATAGACAGAAATAATACGTGTGAAAAACGCGGTAGTGAAACATTAGGTGAACAGACATTCTAGAGCAGTAATAATATGGAATCTTTTGACGAACAATCAACTTCAGAAATGCCAACTGATAATGAGACATTAGTGCAAAATAATTTGTTTTTAAATACAACAGACGATCCACAGCCACAAATTACGCGTAGCAGACATAATAGTTTCAGTAACGAAGCCGCTATAATGCAGTCAAACAGTGTGACTCCATTACGTACCGAAACAGATTCAAACGGTACACAGATACACAATCTGTGTAGCACATACCACAGTTTTATTGACAAAAATTCTGAAATCACGGAAGAGGTGACACGATTACAATCGTCTCAGGGTGTTCAGATGAACACGGATGTACAACCTTTAACAAGTCAATCCGAAACGGATCCAATAATGGCATTTTTGCTACAAATGAGACAAGACATGAATCAAAACTTTAACAGAAGGGCACAAGAATCAGCAGACCTAAAAAACGAAATCAAGGTAGTCGCTGAGGAATCAAACCAAGAATTACACGCCAAGATTCAAGAAATAGCAGATAAACAAGAAGCATTCGCGGTTAGCATACGACAAACAATGACAGAGAACTTTTGTAAACAAAACGCTCACACTGATGAACGTTTTAACAATCACACAGAAAACTGTTTGATACGTCACCGCAAACTGGTGCGATCGCAGGATAAAGAACGAAATGAACTATTACAAACAATTAATAAACAGCGACAGGACGACAAAAAGAAAGTGTTTGCTCAGGGAAAAACTTACGTGGACAATTACATACACTCGATTTCAGAAGAAATCGAAACGGTTAAGGAGACAAATATTCAAATACAAGAGAGGCTCACGGAAATCCAATCACACACAATTGAAGCGAAAATTTCTACAGACACAGAAATCCAGAATATTAGGGATAAATTAACAGAAGAAGTTCTGACACTAACTGACAGAATGGAACACATAGAAATCAATCAAAACTTAGAAAATCTGAAAGCAGATTTTAAGAAAGTAACCAAAAGTAATCGTAAATTGCGAAACGAATTGACAGAAAAGATCAATGAACTCACTACAAGAACAGACCTGTTAGATACTACCAATGACAGTAAATCAGATGACACTACACCAGTCTCAGTTCAACAGATTTCTAATAGTAAAGATACGCAAATTACAAATGTGCAACAAACAATCACGTAATAATTTGTTACATCTGAAAATCAATTCTTTACAGCAAAGGATAGCTGACACACAAGAAACAACTGCAAACAATCAATTCCAACAGAACACACAGCATTACGACGTGCCTCAGATGCACAATACATATAATGTCGGTAGACTTCAGAGAGTAAGAGATCTTAACCAGGCAGAAAGACACACAAATTCGTATTCACAACATTACGAAAATAATTACACACCAAGACATGACGGTTTCGACCACAAGCATTTCCTTTCAGTGAGAAAGTTTAAAACATTTAAAAACGACAGGACGCAAATACATCCACTGGACTGGATCCAACAATTCAATGCAGCACTCCCACCATCATGGCCAGTTCAACATAAGCTAGAATTTATTATTAGTTTCCTTGAAGGGGAACCAGCGAGAAGAATGCGACCAATTGCTAGACAGTGTTTTCCAGTAGAAGCATTCCAGGAAGCATTTCTAGCAGCATATTGGTCAGATACCGGGGTCAAAGGTCAAGCGCTCAGAGAGATGACGTAACATGCTGTTCTCGCTCTATGCCGACAGATTCTAGATGTACCCTTGTCCGGTTCTCAGCTACGCTACAGATCAATTTATTTATGAAAATACAAAGTACAATCACCAACAAACTTTACATATTCACAAGTACCTTATTACAGAAGATATCGCCGACGTTCAAGACAGACAATATATAAAACAATTGAAGACGTTGAAATGACAACGTCTGCTGCAGACAAGAAGAAGAATACTATAAAATCTGTTGCTGCACACTCTCTTTCAAGACAGACAATATATAAAACAATTGAAGACGTTGAAATGACAACGTCTGCTGCAGACAAGAAGAAGAACACTATAAAATCTGTTGCTGCACACTCTCTTTCAAGACAGACAATATATAAAACAATTGAAGACGTTGAAATGACAACGTCTGCTGCAGACAAGAAGAAGAATACTATAAAATCTGTTGCTGCACACTCTCTTTTGGATGGACCGGCAGTCTTCTGTGGATGCAGACTAAACTTCAGCATTGACATCAATGATTCCTTCACACATGGCAACGGATGGCTAACCGTCGTTATTGTACATGGTGGATCAGGTGTGCCAAATGTAGGCGGCCTCGAAAGCTTCGTCGACCGTGATGTCATCTGCTAATTAGTCTACCAAATTTAGAGAATTCTAATTTCCCAACAATCACACAATTTTTCGAGTATATGGTTGAACAAAACCAATACGTCAATGAGCCATACAGTCAATCCGCATTAATACAGTAGTGTATTTCAAAACTCCCCAGAGCATTGAAAGTGTCATTATTAACAGGCCAGCAAAAGGACAGCTTGTACGCATTTAGAGACATCCTGCAATTGCAATAGGTACACCAGGCAGATTATGCGTTTGTTAATAAGAACTTTTCACGACATAACGCAAACAAGACAAACAATAATAATTTTGAGCAAACACGATTTGGCAATAACAATCATAATAAACGCTTTCGCAGCGAAAATGAAAACTTTAGTCGAGAATACACACAGGGATTCAATGAACAGCAGTATAATAACAATGTACATCACAATTCAAGACAACAACAAAGCTTTCCAAATAACACGACACATATACGACAGGAAATGGCGAACCGGTCAAACTTTCACATGACTCATCGCCAAGAAAAGGCGACAGGTGCTAACAATTACATGGGTCAACCGCAAAATACGCAAAACGAACAAAGACAGCCTTTTCAGAGAAACACGCGTGCCTCGCCGCATAACCACAGTTATGACGACAGAAGGAGAGAAAACGAACACCGACCGCAAAGGACATTCTACAATGATAATTTTCATAGAAATTCAAACAGTGCACAACAACCAAGTTATCGTATGAATGTACCAGACACAAGATTTCATCAGCCACCTACCGCTAATAATCAAAACGGTAGAACAGTGCAGCTCATAGTAAACACACAACACTCCCCAGCAGAAAATGAAATATCAGAACATTTATGACTAGAGATAGCCTGTGATGAATCTCTAAATGACGACAGTATGGATAAAGACAGTGAAAAGATAACGATAGAGAATGCCATTACATTCGACGACGTGCGAGACACGTTGTTACAAGAAAAACCGATCATGCAAAAAACTACACTCCTGGAAATTGAAATAAGAACACCGTGAATTCATTGTCCCAGGAAGGGGAAACTTTATTGACACATTCCTGGGTCAGATACATCACATGATCATACTGACAGAACCACAGGCACATAGACACAGGCAACAGAGCATGCACAATGTCGGCACTAGTACAGTGTATATCCACCTTTCGCAGCAATGCAGGCTGCTATTCTCCCATGGAGACGATCGTACAGATGCTGGATGTAGTCCTGTGGAACGGCTTGCCATGCCATTTCCACCTGGCGCCTCAGTTGGACCAGCGTTCGTGCTGGACGTGCAGACCGCGTGAGACGACGCTTCATCCAGTCCCAAACATGCTCAATGGGGGACAGATCCGGAGATCTTGCTGGCCAGGGTAGTTGACTTACACCTTCTAGAGCACGTTGGGTGGCACGGGATACATGCGGACGTGCATTGTCCTGTTGGAACAGCAAGTTCCCTTGCCGGTCTAGGAATGGTAGAACGATGGGTTCGATGACGGTTTGGATGTACCGTGCACTATTCAGTGTCCCCTCGACGATCACCAGTGGTGTACGGCCAGTGTAGGAGATTGCTCCCCACACCATGATGCCGGGTGTTGGCCCTGTGTGCCTCGGTCGTAGGCAGTCCTGATTGTGGCGCCCACCTGCACGGCGCCAAACACGCATACGACCATCATTGGCACCAAGGCAGAAGCGACTCTCATCGCTGAAGACGACACGTCTCCATTCGTCCCTCCATTCACGCCTGTCGCGACACCACTGGAGGCGGGCTGCACGATGTTGGGGCGTGAGCGGAAGACGGCCTAACGGTGTGCGGGACCGTAGCCCAGCTTCATGGAGACGGTTGCGAATGGTCCTCGCCGATACCCCAGGAGCAACAGTGTCCCTAATTTGCTGGGAAGTGGCGGTGCGGTCCCCTACGGCACTGCGTAGGATCCTACGGTCTTGGCGTGCATCCGTGCGTCGCTGCGGTCCGGTCCCAGGTCGACGGGCACGTGCACCTTCCGCCGACCACTGGCGACAACATCGATGTACTGTGGAGACCTCACGCCCCACGTGTTGAGCAATTCGGCGGTACGTCCACCCGGCCACCCGCATTCCCACTGTACGCCCTCGCTCAAAGTCCGTCAACTGCACATACGGTTCACGTCCACGCTGTCGCGGCATGCTACCAGTGTTAAAGACTGCGATGGAGCTCCGTATGCCACGGCAAACTGGCTGACACTGACGGCGGTGGTGCACAAATGCTGCGCAGCTAGCGCCATTCGACGGCCAACACCGCGGTTCCTGGTGTGTCCGCTGTGCCGTGCGTGTGATCATTGCTTGTACAGCCCTCTCGCAGTGTCCGGAGCAAGTATGGTGGGTCTGACACACCGGTGTCAATGTGTTCTTTTTTCCATTTCCAGGTGTGTATATGCCACCCAATAATCGAGATAAATTTAAAGTCACAAAATATTTTAGCAATAATTGATTCAGGCTCACCAATGTGCGTAATTAACGAAGACACATTTAACAGATGCAATAGCGATAATGATTATCCAGTATTCCCGTTACACAAAACTAAAGTTAAGGGAGCATTTCCAGGAAAAATCATTGAAGTCAAAAGACAGACACAATTAACGTTTGCTTTTGCAGGGCAAACTTTCCACAGCAATTGAAACTTCCTGGCAGATTAAAACTGTGTGCCGCACCGAGACTCGAACTCGGGACATTTGCCTTTCACGGGCAAGTGCTCTACCAACTGAGCTACCCAAGCATGACTCACGCCCCGTCATCACAGCTTTACTTCTGTCAGTATCTCGTCTCCTACCTTCCAATGACGGGGCGTGAGTCGTGCTTGGGTAGCTCAGTTGGTAGAGCACTTGCCCGCGAAAGGCAAAGGTCCCGAGTACGAGTCTCGGTCCGGCACACAGTTTTAATCTGCCAGGAAGTTTCATATCAGCGCACACTCTGCTGTAGAGTGAAAATTTCATTCTTTCCACAGCAATTGTTGGATAGTTCCACATTTAACAACTGATATAATATTAGGAATGAATTTTCTCGTACAGTACGACGCAAAGATTGACTTTAAATCGTCATACCTAACATTACAGAAGGAAGACTGTGAAGTGGTAGTGAGATTTCGAAACACAGTATCCTCAGAAGAACAAAATATGCACAGGATCGAGATTATTGCAGATTCTAAAGATAACGATTGTTATCTCACACTATACACGAATACACATAATAACGACATGGCAGAGGAACAGGAGTATAATGTATTAGAGAAAATTACACGCAATGTTGGAGACAGTATAGCAAAAGACGACACAGAGCGCACAGAATTAGAAAATATTCTTGTGCAACATGAAACAGTTTTTAACAATGTTCCAGGAACGATGACAGGATTTACGTAAGAATTTCAGGTGAAACCACACGAGACATTCAAAGCAAAACACTATGCAATACCGCATATATACACAAAAGCAGTTAAGAAAGAGTTACGAGCAATGATTGATTAGGGTATAATTGAACCAGCAGCAAGCCAATATATAAATCCATTACACATCGTTGAAAAGAAGGATGGATCACTCCGTTTAATTTTAGATTCACGTGATGTTATAAAATAATCATTACAGAAACTGACCGACCACAGACGGTAGAAGAGTTACTGCAAAAGTTTCATGGCACCTCTATAAATATCACCCTCGATCTCAAATCAGGATTTTGGCAAATCCAGTTGCACCCAAATTGCCGAAAGTATACGGCATTCCCTTGCCTTGGTGAATGTTACCAATTTTGTAAACTTCCGTTTGGACTAACGATTTCGTCTGCAGCCTTTATACGAGGCATGAATACAATTGTCCCACAGGATCTTAAAATCAAAATTACTACATATGTAGATGACATTCTAATCGCAGCAGAAAACTGGGAACTGTACAACCACACCCTTTAACAATTACTGAATACATTCGAGCAAAATGGTATAACTATAAACCTCCATAAATCTGAATTTGGAAAGCCTCAATAAAATTTCTACGTCATATCATTTCACAAACAGGTATTGAACCAGACTCCGACAAATTGAAAGCATTGAAAGATATCGACGTGCCAACAAATAAGAAGGAACTTCGGAGCTTTTTAGGCCTTATTAATTATTTTAGAAAATTCATCCATTATAAAGCATTAGACACACCCTTGCTATACCAGCTCACAAGTAAAAACACAATTTGGTCATGGAATGAAGACGCTGAAGCTGAATTCGAGAATTTGAAAGAAGCTTTACTAAGGGCACCTTTGTTATTGCATCCTGACCCAACACAAAACTTTTCCATTGCAACAGATAGTTCAACTACAGCACTAGGAGTCCAGGAAGTAGAGGAGTACGGAAGACAATCGTTAAACATATTGCGTTTGCAAGCAGGATACTTTCTCCAGCAGAGCGCAATTACTCTGTAACAGAATTAGAGACGCTATGTGTAATATGGGCATTTAAGAGATTCCGTCATTATCTATATGGAAAACACACCGCAATATATAAAGGTCACCGAGCAATCCAGTTTTTATTATCAGCAAAACTTACGCATGATAGATTAAGCCGTTGGAAATTATATCTACATGAGTTCGACTTTACTATTGTACACATTCCAGGCACGCAGAATATTGTTGCCGACGCACTATCGAGATCTATTCAGCATAAACGACTAGAGAAAGAAAATACCTTCTGCTACAACAACCATCGTGTCTATTATAATTATCCGGGCTGTTATGACGTGGTCGGTTGATGAATTTTGTCTCAATTCCCAACGGTTCGTCTCCAACTGCGGGAGACGAAACGTTGGGAACTGAGACAAAATTCGTCAACCGACCACGGCATATCAGCCCGGATAATTATAATGGACATGATATTTCCGGCCGTGAAAGTCTACATTTTAGTAACAACCATGGTATTATGTATATCAAACAAGTAGCTTTCGAAAACTTTATATCATCAGCATTATAGGACATAGAGAGAGAACAGCAGAAAGATGTAACACTAAAAGAGATTTTAACGCTTTGGCGAGGCAAGAGCAATGCAAAAATCAGACATAATTACACAATACATCAAAATATTCTGTTTATTCGCTCGTACCCAGACGGCAACAATTGGCTTTTATGCATTCCAGAAGGGATCAGAAACAAACTGATATGGTATACGCACCTAAGCTATGCACATTACGGAGGTAGGAAATGCTTTCTAATTCTTCGACAAAATTGTCACTTCAACAATATGGAAAAACGCATTCGCAAAGTTATAGCATCCTGCAAGATATGTCAGAAAGCTAAATCATCTACAGTATCACATATTCCACCACCGTGTCCCATCATACCGGGTAAGTTAAGACAAATGGCAGCAGTAGATCTTTTCGGTCAAATCCCCAGAACAAGTAAAGGTTATAGTTATATTCTAGTAGCCGTAGAACTGACATCCAAATTTGTAACATTTTCTCCACTAAGGAAAGCAACAGCTAGATCAGTGTCAAGAGCATTTGCAAGAGATTTTCTATCAATAGTATTACATGTACAGAAGGATATTTCAGACAACAGACCGCATTTTAGGTCAGACATATGGAAACTAATGTTAGAGAGTAAGAATATAACACCAATTTACATATCAATATATCACAGTTCTTCTAAACCGGCAGAAAGAATAATGAAAGAGATCGGAAAACTATGCAGAATTTATTGCCACAGAAAGCACACAACATGGGACGTAATAAATGTAATACCTAGTGGTTCAACGATGCTCTCACCAACTGTAATACTGACGAATAAAGACCCACCGAATAAACTTACTGAAATGATTACTTTTCCAAAGAAGCGTAGACTTCGTCATTGTGAGATAATAGACATGGCATTAGCGAACATTAAACGAGCTGCAGATCGTCGGAAGAGACAGCAGAAGCAGGTAAATAGATTACGGAAGTACGAGATTGGCGATAAGGTACTAGTCCGCACTCATTATCTGTCACATAAAGGGAAGAACCGATGCAAAAAATTTGAACTTCTATACGCAGGACCGTACAGAATTCGAAATATTCCGCACGCTAATGTAGTACACATTGAGACACTCAGAACAAAAAAATCGAGAGGAAACCATCGTATGTCAAACATAAAGAAATTCTTAAAATAGAAAAACGTTCTTACAGGGATACATATAGACAGAGTATAACAATGAGCTTTTTGACACATTCCAGCAAGCCAGAATACAGTGAGCTACTAATGGGTTATTTACGTGCACAACAGGTCACCTCGATTTTACCGCAGATAAATACACTGAACATTAATAGCAGTCTTAGAAGCGTTTTCGCAGGACATTTATTTCACATTAAGTAAGGTAAGTGAAGCAATTAACAGGACTACTTTAAATGTAAATGTATAACACGTACAAATAATTTTCATACAGTAGTAGCAATTAGATGCATGCAGCATTGTTGTCATAGTTCACCAAAACAAACGTAGTTTTAATTATAATATAAGTATTGAATATGGAGAAATGTGCATAAATGCTTTACAGGTCATGCCGATAGCTGACGCTTTTTTCCAGATGCAGAGAGATGTTGAAATCATGCCGTGCGCTGACGACTATTAACCATGAATATTTTGTTACAGGTAATACAGAGAGATATTGAAGTCATGCCGTGCGCTGACGATTATTAACGATGAATTTTTTATTATAGGCTATGCACAGAGATGTCACGAGGTACAAAGGAGAGAGGAGAATGAAGATGTTAGTATGTAAGGAATATAATTTAGTAATGGTTTATTTTGATAACAGGTGACACGGTGCAGCGCAGCACTACGGATGGAGAAACCACATTAAATTGCTTACTATATGTACTTTGCTATTCGAAAATTTTTTTTCTGCATTGAACATGATATATTTTACATCAGATACATATACAGGAGAAACAGATCACACCAGATGTCAGCATACCGATTCGCACTCTACGTAAAATACAAATGTTTTCTCTTAAATAACAATGATGATGTGTGCTACACAACTCAAACATAATATATAGTCGACTGACAATATGACTCGTAACTGACGACCACATTACCGAACATACTGAAGTCACAGAAAGTGACATAGTTTGTCAAAATGTACTTTCATATTTAAAAAACTGTGAATTCACAACCTGTGAAGTGTCTTTATGTAATTATTTATATGAACACCAGATTATGATTTATTTAGAGTCACAGAAAGTGACATAGTTTGTGTAAAGGTACTTGACTATTTTATTTAAAATGTTGGTGCCTAAATGTATTACTAAATTCCACTTACAGAAATATTTGTTTACGTTATTGACTATCACGTAATGTAATACGTATTGTATGCTGAATTCACTACAGATGGAAAATGTGTTTTTTATGTAATTGTTTAAAACTATAAACTTTTTCTACAGTCACACAAGGTGACATATTTTGTCGTTTTAAACGTAAAATAAGAATACGGTAAAGATAATTTTTATGAGCACAGAGTAAAGAGATGATGTAAAATTTGGTAATAACGGTATCAACGATATCCGTGAACCTTTTGACAAAATGCTTACACCCGTACCTTAATTCCTGTGCATCCCCATGGTTATGGAGCACAAACAAAGTGAATAGTGAGTGACCCACGTTACTTCAATCTACGATGTTTTCTATGAGGTGTCGGCATTCCAAGATGCACACCACAGTCATGATGTACGTCAATAGGTGCTTGCATACCAAGATGCACACCATCACTACTAATGGACAATTGGAGTTGGAACTTGTACCTGATGTAGCTGCGGCAACTCAGGCAATTCGACGGTTAACTTAGTGTTTGGTTACACTAAAACTATGGATCAAAGAGACGACGGAATCACATGGCGAAACCTGGTGTTGTGCTATGTGAGGGAAAGAAACGGACTTTTGAGTGCATTCACAGACAGTTGCCAGTGCTTTGACCATGCTGTCCATTTCCTTTTTTCCCTTCCTTGAATTTGGTACTAATAGATGCCAATTTATAATGAAACATAAACTATGTTCTCATTTTTGCTATCCATTACTATTAGAAATATAAATAACTTTTACTACCTGAGTCGGCCGAAGTGGCCGTGCGGTTAAAGGCGCTGCAGTCTGGAACCGCGAGACCGCTACGGTCGCAGGTTCGAATCCTGCCTCGGGCATGGATGTTTGTGATGTCCTTAGGTTAGTTAGGTTTAACTAGTTCTAAGTTCTAGGGGACTAATGACCTCAGCAGTTGAGTCCCATAGTGCTCAGAGCCTTTTGAACCATTTTTTTTACTACCTGATGTACACTTCCAACTTACTGACTCATATTATTTGCATATTTTGATGTATGCTCTTTTGAATGTTCTCTTTTCTAGACTTAGAAACACAAATTCTTATGACAGTATATGTATGTGCTTTGTTGAAAGAAATATTCTATCATTAACTTACTTATTACTACACGTATTTCTATAATCAAATTTTCTCCTTACGTCAAGTCCAAATGACTTAACGACGCAGGAAAAATTTAAGGAAACCCAATGGAGGGTTATGTAAGACGTGTATATTTCTATTGTTTATTGTCAAATCACAATTTATGAAAGATGTTTATATTTTATTAATAGGATTAAGTAGGAATAATTAATATTTGTCATGTTAGAAATAATTGTGGTAGCAGGGAATGTCTGCACCAAAGTATTGTTGAGAAGAGAGAGCGCAACTTGATATAATTTTTAAAAGGGCGGGAGAGGCCGCGTATGAATACATTTTAAGAAAACAGCGGGAAAGACCGCGCATTGATACATTTTGTAATGGTAGCAGGGATTGTCTGCACCAGAAAGCATTGTTGGCAGGAGAGACCGCACTTTAGCGTTCGTAGGAAGTCAGTAGTAAGCGAGATGTGAAGCGAGTCGGTAGCAGGTCTGAAGAGAGAGGTTGAGAGGAGCGGTGTGCCTGCCAGCCACTAGGTATGATTTACAAGAGATTATAAACGGATGTACAGAGACATCAGCTAACTATTATAATAAGAGGAACTAATATTATTGAATTAATTTTTTGAGAAACTCAAGACTACTGAAGGTATGTTTGCGCATTGCTAGTTGTAAGATTATTGTAAAACGTTAAGTCCCATTTGAACGTTTGTAAAATCATTTCATTGAGAATATAATTAACTTTTGCCAGCAATATTGCATTTCTAATTATAATCCATTCCAAAAACCATCAACGTAAAACTTTGCAAAATTTTATTGTTATCAAGAAAAAGTTTAACTATGAATTACGTAATTTCAGTCAAATTAATTGTAGAATAACGTCAGCTTCGCTATTAAAGAATAACGTCAGCTTTGGTAATAAATACAGCCACTTATTATGAAAGCCCACCAGCAGCTAATAGAGTATAGTAAAACAGAATAAGTATATTCATGTCGCAGTTCGATGTAGCAGTCAGATGGCGATCCAGTAACAGTGAAAAAGGTAAGGAACAGTTTTGGGCTATTGCAGATAACGACTGAGGGCCACGACGATGACACATTCTATGTTTCGTCGAAATAATCAGAAAATCACTTTTAATAAGCATCAATTAAATTTGTATGCGAAGATAGAGAAAGAGAATAAATTTCAAAGGGAAGATTTAATTTGTTATTATTAAGCAAGAGATAGAAATCCTACGAAAAATTACATAGTTTGTTGTAAAAGGTTATCATTATCAAAAGAGGTATAGAGGAGACGGGAAGGTTTCACTCTCCTTACACCAAGCGAGGCGTCGTTTGGCATTTACTGGCGTGATGTGTGTTTTATAAGCAGCCGCTCGACCATGAAATCCCAGTTTTCTGACTTCCTGCTTAACTCTCACAGTACTTGCATTGGATCCTAATGCCGTTTGGAATTACTGTGTGATGGTCTGGATAGGTGTATGCCTATTACACATTACGACCCTTTTCAGCTGTCGGCGGTCTCTGACGAAATCGGCTTGTACGTTTTTGTGCTGTACGTGTCCCTTCACGTTTCCACTTCACTATCACATCGGAAACAGTGTACCTAGGAATGTTTATGAGTCTATAAATATCGCGTACAGACGTATGACGCAAGTGACACCCAATCACCTCACCACGTTCGAAGTCTGTGAGTACCGAGGAGCGCCCCATTCTGCTCTCTCACGTTGTCTAATGACTACTGAGGTCGCTGATAGTACCTGGCAGTAGGTGGCATCACAGTGTTTTTAGGGGTGTCCGGATACTTTTGATCACATAGTGTACAATACGACATAGATAAAATTTCTAGTTAGTATGATGAACGGCAGCTACCTGTAAATGAGGAAAAATGTAAGTTATTGCAGATGAATAGGAAGTACATACCTGCAACATTCGGTTCCAGTATTACAAAAGTCGTGCTTGATGCAGTATAGTCATTTATGTGTCTGGGCATAACGTTGTAGAGCGATATTTAATGGAACAAGCACGTGAGAACTGTTTTAGGTAAGGCGAATGATGGATTCTCGTTTCTTAGGAGAATTTAGGAAAGAGTGGTTCACAAGTAAAGGATACTGCATATAGGATGCTGGTGGGACCTATTCTTGAGAACAGCTCGAGTGTTTGGGATCCGTACCAGACCGGATTGAAGGAAGAAATCGAATTAATTCTGTTACGGACTGCTAGATATATTACCGATGGGTTCGAACAACAGGTAAGTGTTCGGGAACTCAAATGAGAATCCCTGGCTGCAAGGCGATGTTCTTTTCGAGAAATACTATTGAGAAAATTTAAAGAACCGGCATTTGAAGCTTACTGCCAAACAATTCTATTGCCACCAATACACATTGTACGTAAGGACGACAAAGATAAGATTCGAGATATTAGGGCTCATACGCAGGCATATAAATAGTCGTTTTTCCGTCGCTCTACTTGTGAGTGGAATAGGAGAGAAAATGACTAGTAATGGTACAGCGCGCCCTCCGAGATGCACCATATGTTGGTTTGTGGAGTGTCTATTCTCCTTTACTTTGGATGTTTATTTAATTTTAAGAGTAAAAGAAGAACAAACACTCAGAAACGCTGATAACAGGGAACTTGTACCATAGGTATAAACCTACAACCGTTTGCTGTGATTTGTGACTATGACAATAAACAGCTGACGTCGGAGCACGATATACAACTACAGAATAAGGAACGTTCTACTACTAGTAGAAAACAACGAATTTGAGGTCATGATTAGCTTAGAATGGTTTTCTGCTGTTTCATCTGTTGGTTCCATTAAGTTAACTGAAAATGGGAGACAATGTTTCTTGACACGGGGATTCTGATGTATTTGAAGGAGGTACGAAAAGATTTCATTACTGAATGCTTCATGCTTTTGAGTCAAAATCCCAATAAGTGAATTATAGTTAATCGTTTGACGTATGTACTAAAAAATTCTAAGCCCATTGGCAACTACTATTCAGGTTACACTGTGAGTAACGACAGTTGACTGCTTTGGGAATGCCAGTATATTTTGCAAAATTTCATCTAAAAGTTTACAGAAATGCCTAGAATTATATTCGCATTTAAGGACACTGGTAAACTTTGACTGTACTGTGCACTGGTAACCAAGAAAACTTGTGCACGGGCTGGGATTCGAATCTAGATCTTCGGCTTAACACGAGTGGTCATCTTGATCACCCTTTTTCTCCCTGGACAGGGACGGAAAACTAAAAAGAGAGAGACGGAAGAGAGAGAGGGAGAGAGAGAGAGAGAGAGAGAGAGAGAGAGAGAGAGGGACTGACTCTACTTACAACCGTCACTTCACTTGTGTCCTAAGAAAAAAAGTACTGTAACTCTTCAGGCGTTGGCGCCTATCTATTCCTACCTCAGAACAACTAACCTATCGCGAAAAGGGTTAGTAAAGGAAAGAAGTAGGGGAAGAGGACTCACAGAGGGGCGACGAAAATGAAAGGAGATGGGCAGGCACTTCTTTCTTTAAATTTCTTTTTTTTAATTTTATTATGTACCAGTATTCCTGGAGTCGCTCGCGTCTTTGTTTGGTGGGACATTCAACCGTATTTTCTCGAAATATTTTTGGAGATTCCGTTTGTAGTCCGTTGAAAGCATTATGTCGGCAAAATAAGCATCAGTATCTCATGGCTTGGACGTTCCAGCTGGAAGGCGGGTCATGAAAGCAGTTTTACAGAAAGTTTGAAATGGACTGCTTGTATCTTGGGTAGCGAACAATTCCACAGTGTTAATCATTAACGCAAGTCCAATAAATCAGTTGCGATTTTTTAGTCGGGGCGAAAAAGGTAGCGGACCATATGGCCGCATATCCAATTCATTGAGTTAGTTTTCCTAGTGGGGTAATGAATCACGCCAGGGAATAAAAGCGTCTGGAAAGCGATCTGAGCTACTGTCTGTCGGGTAAGGAAAGTCAAGGTAAGTTGCACGAGTCTTCAGACGTCAGGTAACGGACCACATTAGAAACGGTGGGCGTCTGTGACGTCGACACCACAGTGAACATACAGCGGTGTGTCAGCGAGGCGGATGTGGTGCAAACAAGACTGTTTGACTTGTTTGCCATTGACGATAATATACCAGGTGGTTTGGACACTGGTGTCGAGAAAGCCTGCATGCACAACTTTCCATAAACGACGCCACATGGTCTGGGAAAACTTATGTTGAGTGGGATTGGGGGGGGGGGGCGATACGTTTGTACAGACTTGTTTATGGAAGTGGTGGTAATGAGTGGAGGAGAAGACTTAATTCCAGAAATAAATGTAGAAAATGATAAGGAGAGGGGCTAGGTGTAATGTCTGATAACATGACTGGGACTGAAATGGAGACAGCGTATATTCATGTAAAAGGAGTCCGGTGAGGCTCGTCTGGCAACGGCGCTGGATTTTCAGTTGGGAACTAACAATTAGTGCCATAACTCTGTGCAGCAGGTAGAATAAGCCAACCCCACCATGCGCCCGTGGGAGGACAAGTGAGGTATAATGCACTTTGAATAGTATCCCAGTATAGACAAAGGATGCCACCACAATTAGCATTCGATGGGCGACGTTAATCAGGACCAGTAACAGGTGCGCCACGTGAGGGATTTGAGAGGCATGCTAGACATTCACGTATTGCATACGCTGCATAATGTCGAGGGCTGTAAGCAGCTGAACAACGAAGCCAGCCCTGATCGTTTGGAGGAGATGTCTGC
Organism: Schistocerca cancellata; assembly: GCF_023864275.1. Taxonomy (NCBI): domain Eukaryota; kingdom Metazoa; phylum Arthropoda; class Insecta; order Orthoptera; family Acrididae; genus Schistocerca; species Schistocerca cancellata. Next base: position 252,349,957 of record NC_064629.1, read on the forward strand.
TGTTTGCTGCCGCCGAACGACGATCATTTGTTAAATCGATGTTGAACAGATTGATTGACCAGTAATCAGATATCCACGATCGCTCATGCGGTTTAGGGACCATGACATGACCCCATCTAGGAAGGTGGCTGGGATCGTCGTTGTTGGGGACATTATATGTATATATATGTAGGATGCGGACACCGAACAACGTGAGGGCCATATCCTTAGCATAAGGAAGGTAAATTACATCTTCAGCGGGAGACCTGCATAGAGGTGAATGGCTACTCCACCACCACTGTCGAAGGCATGGGAGATGTGGACCATAGGAAACAGCGACGACCACTGCTTGGAGGAAGGCAATGTCGACGTCAGTAGTGTAAATGGTGTCTCAGAAAATTGCGAGTTTATGTAGAGCCGGAATGGGGGCCAGATTCATCGTCAAGATGCGATAGTGTTGTGGACGTGCTTCCCCTATTGGCACAGAGTGTCCAGAGTGTCTGGCTGGCTTGAAATATCCGGCGCAGCCACTATAAATGCTATTACTGGGTGGAGGATGGGTCGGGTGATGCTGCTCTGGGCCGGCCGGAGGGGCCGAGCGGTTAAAGGCGCTACAGTCTGGAACCGCACGACCGCTACGGTCGCAGGTTCGAATCCTGCCTCGGGCATGGATGTGTGTGATGTCCTTAGGTTAGTTAGGTTTAAGTAGCTCTAAGTTCTAGGGGACTTATGACCACAGCAGTTGAGTCCCATAGTACTCAGAGCCATTTGATGCTGCTCTGGTGGGACCTGGGGACCTCACTCTGCGGTATCTGTCGTTGTTCGGTGGGATCGCAGAATGCTTTCCAGATAAGACATGAGTAGCAGCCACACCTGTCATCAGGACCTTCAAACTGAGATCACTATCTAATGTCTGGTCCACTGCCCATGATGTCATGTTGAGGAGTGTGTCGTCAGAGGGCGTTCGACTTCGCTTCTTCCGTTTTCGATGTGACTGCTACTTCCAGAGATGCTGTTCTGTGTCGGAACGTGGCCATTCGTCCTTCGACGTCGTGCCCGTCTGATGGAAAGCAGAGGTAGCCACGACACTCGGTTCGATGTCCATTGTGGTGGATGGATCAGATATCGAGCTCTGGAAAACTGTGGGACTCGTCGCCATCAGAGGAGACCGTACCAGTGAGGTTTGATCCCACAGTAATTCCTGAGGGGGAGGGGGGGAGGGGGCGGCGTGAGGACAGGCGCATCCTGAAGTGACGTGTCCAGGTTGCGCACAGCGGAGATGTAAGTGTCTGATGAAGAAGTGAACATCGCTTTGGGAGCTGCGTCAGTGGCTCGGATCTGGAGCTAAAGTGCGCGTCACTTACGACGACGGCCGAGTTTAGGTTCAAATAACTTATGGGTTTGCTGCCGGGTGACGTCGTCGGACACCGCCGATATTTCGACGGGAGCACACTCTGCCATTCTCAAGGCACAAATGCAAGGAAGAAAAAATGTGCAAGCAAATTTAATACCTCGGTTCACAGAGGAGAAATAAGGAAGACACCACACACAGCACAAGTGTCAACACAACCAAAGATAACCACCATCAGAAATATCCATAGTTACTATTAATCAACAGGTGAGGTAGCACTAATTCTGTCCCTCTGTTTTTTATGAGAGACAGAGGCGGATTCCAAGCAGCATTTAAACAAAATCCACCATCTCTGTTAATAAGGTTGCTTCATAGTCTGATTTCAACAGCTTCCTTAATAACACTATCCCAGTAGCTAGACGTGCAAGCCAGAATCTCCGCGTTGTATTCCATAGGATGACCGGAGTCAAGGCAATGTTCTGCAATATCGGATTTGCTCGGCTGTTGTAAGCGTGTGTGACGCTTATGTTCAATACACTGATCTTCCACAGTCCTGATTGTCTGACCAATATATGACATGCCACAACTGCAGGGAATACGATAGACCCCAGCCTTACGCAAACCAAGATCATCTTTTACGGACGCCAACAGGGCCTTAATCTTAGAAGGTGGTCGAAAAACACATTTCACATCAAATTTCCGTAAAATACGGCCAATTCTGTTGGAAATGCTCCCTGCGTAAGGCAAAAAGGCCGTAGACTTAGGTGCCACTTCGTTGCTATCGTCACTCACCCGTTGAACAGAAGGCTGATGGCGCAACGCACGTTTGATCTGCCTCTCACTATAAACATTCTGACGGAAGGTGGCTTCGAGATGTGCTAGCTCAGCTGCCAAACTTTCAGGATCTGAGATAACGTGGGCCCTGTGAACCAAGGTGCGAAGTACTCCTTCACGCTAAGCTGGATGGTGACAACTATCAGCTCGCAGATACAAGTCAGTGTGGGTGGGCTTCCTATAAACAGAATGTCCCAACGTACCATCAGTCTTCCTTTTGACCAACACATCAAGGAAGAGAAGGCATCCATTCTTTTCCACCTCCATAGTGAACCGAGTATTCGGGTGGATTGAATTCAGATGTTCCAAAAACCGGTTTAAATTCTCACTACCATGAGGCCAAACAACGAAAGTATCGTCTACATATCTGAAAAAACACACAGGTTTCAAGGTCGCTGAATCCAATACACGTTCCTCAAAGTCCTCCATAAACAAATTGGCCACAATAGGTGACAACGGGCTTCCCATTGCAACTCCATCAGTCTGTTCGTAGTACTGACCATTGAATAAGAAGTAAGTGGAAGTCAGCACATGTCGAAACAAATTTGTCAACTCGACACCAAACTTAACCTCAATTAGCTGCAACGAATCAGAGAGAGGAACGCGAGTGAAAAGAGAAACCACATCGAAACTGACTAAAATATCAGAGTCATTCAAACGCAATCCCTGCAATCGACGTAAGAAATCTGCAGAGTTCTTAATGTGGTGTTCACACCTACCTACTAGTGGGCTCAACAAACTAGCAAGATGTTTAGCTACACGATATGTCGGAGCACCAATATTAGAAACAATAGGCCTCAACGGGACAGCCTCTTTATGGACCTTAGGGAGGCCATATAATCTAGGTGGTACGGCACAGTAAGAATTAAGACTCTTGATAGTCTCCTGTGACAAAGAACTTTTCTTCAGGAGTTTATTTGTCTTTCTCTCAACACTCTTAGTAGGGTCAGCACCGATTTTGCGATACGCCGAATCAGAAATTAGACACTGCATCTTTTGAATGTAATCGTGCTTGTTCAACAAAACGGTGGCGTTACCCTTGTCCGCAGGTAAAATAACAATATCAGGATCCATTCTAAGTGAACGTAAAGCAGCCGCCTCAGCTGTTGCAATGTTACACTTGGGTGGACGGGCCCCAGTCAGCTTAATTAGTGCTACCTCACCTGTTGATTAATAGTAACTATCGATATTTCTCATGTTGGTTATCTTTGGTTGTGTTGTTCTGTGTGTGGTGTCTTCCTTATTTCTCCTCTGTGGACCGAGGTATTAGATTTGGAATTTTAGTCCGTATGTGTCAAACAGGCCGGCCGCGGTGGTCTAGCGGTTCTAGGCGCTCAGTCCGGAACCGCGCGACCGCTACGGTCGCAGGTTCGAATCCTGCCTCGGGCATGGATGTGTGTGATGTCCTTAGGTTAGTTAGGTTTAAGTAGTTCTAAGTTCTAGGGGACTGATGACCACAGATGTTAAGTCCCATAGTGCTCAGAGCCATTTGAACCATTTTTTGTGTCAAACTACGACAACGTGCCGCGCGTAGTGGCCGCGCGGTTAGAGGCACCATGTCACGAAGTGTGCGGTCCCTCCCGTCGGAGGGTCAAGTCCTCCCTCGGGGATGAGTGTGTGTTGTTCTTCGCATAAGTTAGTTTGAGTAGTGTGAAAGTCAAGGGACCGATGACCTCAACAGTTTGGTCCCTTAGGAATTCACAAACATTTGAACATTTTTACGTCAGCCCATGCTATTCTGTAGTCATTTTAATGTAAACGATGCTGCCAGTAATAGAGAAGTGAATACCTATCACTTCCTGTGGGTCCAGGCTCAGCTCTTCGCGAATGTATAATTAAATTTCCTAAGCATTTAATCGTGAATATTCGGCTTGGAATGTAACTTTAAGTGTAGCTCGGAAGTAAGAGTGCGCAGTGAGGTACAATATTGATGGACGGTACCCAGCACAAATACTGCGACGCGGAAGTAAACAGCTCCGTTAGCGGAGCGCTGCCCGGCGTCTGGAGCAGGTTCGCACGCTACCACGGCCGGAAGCCAACTGTCCACCACGACCACCCGAGCACCCACTCCGGACCTACCCAAATTTCCATATGTCACCGCTTTCGACTACATTATATTTTCGTACAGATACTGCGAATCATGTACAGGAAGAGACGTATGATTAAAGTCGAATTGGTGCAAGCATGCATGTCTGAAAGACATTGCGGAGTACATTAGATTAACACAGGCATTGCAATATAGTATTTCCCGCAAAATAACTGGGCATCGACTTTAGTCATACGTCTCTTTCTCTACAGTACTCACGGTGACTGCGAGAGTAGGATATAGAAAAAAGTGATGACATATGGAAATTTGGTTAGCTCCGGATGTGTGTTCAAATGTGTGTGAATCCCTAAGGGACCAAACTGCTGAGGTCATCGGTCCTGTCATGGACTGTGCGGCTGGTCCCGGCGGAGGTTCGAGTCCTCCCTCGGGCGTAGGTGTGTGTGTTTGTCCTTAGGATAATTTAGGCTAAGTAGTGTGTTAGCTTAGGGACTGATGACCTTAGCAGTTAAGTCCCATAAGATTTGACACACATTTGAACATTTTTTGTCATCGGTCCCTAGACTTTCACACTACTTAAACTAACTTATGCTGTGGACAACACACACACATACACACACACACACACACATGCCCGAGGGAGGTTCAGATGGTTCAAATGGCTCTAAGCATTATGGGGCTTAACATCTGAGGTCATCAGTCCCCTAGACTTAGAACTACTTAAACCTAACTAACCTAAGTACATCACACACATCCATGCCCGAGGCAGGATTCGAACCTGCGAACATAGCAGCAGCGCGGTTCCGGACTGAAGCACCTAGAGCCGATCGACCACAGCGGCCGGCTGCCCGAGGGAGGACTCGAACCTCCGGCGGGAGGGGCCGCGCAATCCGGGCATGGTGCCTCAAACCGCCCGGCCACAACGAGCGGCAGTCGGTCCGGAGAGCGTGTTCGGTGGCCCAGGCAATAAAGGCATCCGCTCACGTTAGGCGGATAATCCGGGATCGCGTCCCGGGGCGTGCACGGAGTTTCATAGTCACCTATGAATAGTGCAGTCAGAGTTTAGCAATGTTTTAAATGCGAATATGATTCTCATGTTTCATAGGGCCGTCGATTACCACAGTGCGTGTTCTTTCAAACATGCATTCACGTCTGAACGACATTGCAAAATATATTAGAACAACACGAGCACTTCAATGTAGTATTGTAGGAATGAGTTGCCGGAGGAGGAAATCTTGCTGATGAGTTCATTATTTGCAGTTGAAAAGTGAGTTCTCTTAAAAACGGAACGAACTGCGGGAGCATCGAATACGCATGTCAGATGCATTCTAAAAATCAATCGATCGCCTTTCCAGACAGTGACATCCTTATCTGTAGGGAGCCTGCCCGCCTAGCCGCGCGGTCTAAAGCGTTGCTTTCCGAGCGGAAAGGCGTGCTGGTCCCCGGCACGAATCAACCTGGAGGATTAGTGTCGAGGTCCGGTGTGCCGGCCAGCCTGTGGATGGTTTTTAAGGCGGATATCAATCTACCTCAGTGCAATCCACCTCAGGGAATGCGGGCTGGCGCACCTTATTCCTCCTGAGTTACACTGTTTCGGTGATTGCTGCGCAAACACCGCTTCCACGTACGCGTACATCATAATTATTTTGCCACGCAAACATTCGGGGTTATCCTCGTCTGGTATGAGACATTCCTAGGGGGAGGGATCCATTGGGGACCAAACCGTACAGTAGCCCTAAGTTCGGTGTGGAGCGGCTTTGGGGTGGGTGTACTGCTGTGGCCTGTTGTGGGGTTGTGAACCACTGAGGGCTATGGTGGGACGATGCCTCTCCGTCGTTTCTAGGTCCCCGGTTTAATACATACATACATTATCTCCAGGGATCTCGCTCCGTCTGCCGCCACCAGCAGACATAATGACAGTTTGTGGAAAGGGTCGAAATTGTTTGCTAACGAATAAGAATCTGAAACCGCTATCGAGACTGTATTTATTTGGTTTTTAGCATTTTATACTGATCGCTGCTTTGCTCCAGTTACTGAACGCTTTCTAAAATTTTGGATGCATTCATTTGTATGCAGCCGTTAAAGATGAGACGTGACTTTTGACACCTGTCTTCTAGTTGATGTGAGAGTTGCCTGTGACGTCAAGTGAATTATTCTAGTAAGAGAGTTAATGGAACTTTCTAGGATAATGCTTTTAGAGGCTAGGACCCGCACCACTGAAAAAATGGTTCAAATGGCTCTGAGCACTATGGGACTCAACTGCTGTGGTCATAAGTCCCCTAGAACTTAGAACTACTTAAACCTAACTAACCTAAGGACATCACACACATCCATGCCCGAGGCAGGATTCGAACCTGCGACCGTAGCGGTCGTGCGGTTCCAGACTGTAGCGCCTTTAACCGCTCGGCCACTCCGGCCGGCCCGCACCACTGACTACCGAAAATATGTAAGATCATAAAGAAATTCAGTGGCTGTTTTGAGCATGCACAGTCAGTGAGTCGGTGGTTATACTTCGTCAAGTGTAGAAGACAGGGCCTAGATCCCAGAGGAGCACATGACATGGCAATAAATTTCGGTTGTATAGAAGTTTCATCGGACGGACGTTCCATAAGGAATTTCCAAGCTGATTTTCAGTGCAGAAAGAGAACAAGACTTTATGTTATGTCTCTCTATGTGGAATCATAATTTATGGGAAATCAACTGTCGAGGCTGTGGGTGAGTAGTTGCGGTGTGCGAGGTATATAATTGTGTATTACTCTCGTTTATCGCCTCCAAACTGCTAATAAGAAATAAAATCGTCTACAGGAAGATGTGAGCATCAAGCATATTGCTATCATCAGGTATAATGTAATGGTGTTGCGTTGTGTGTAGCATACAAAGATGTTATGCTGTTCACAGCCTGTTGAACTATCCTTTCAACGGCAGAAATTAGGATTTACTTATAATGTGGCCGAGTCCTATTAAAAGATCTTGGTAGTTCGACGTGCTGGATCAGCAGCATCTGGATAGTCTCCACACATTACAGCACCCTTTGCGCTTCTATACCATCGCATTTTTATCCCCCCATGCTGCTGTGGCTTACTGTGTGTAAATGTCACTATAAGTTACTTTTGAAACTTCTTTTTCCATAAATACTTGCTGAGCCACTCATTAGAATGAGAGCTAAGTTATTTCCTCATTTAATTTTCACGTAGCAGTCTATTCTCACAATACACCACCATATTTCCCGTATGAATATTCTGATAACCTATAGACAAAAGAAAATAATGATAGCTATGACAGGACGGGCCTTTAGTTACTTTCCTCTCCTTTTAACTATGGCATTCCGCCTGACCTAAACACATTTGCTTACACCTGTTGTACTTAATGCCTCTGCCTATTTGACAGCTCCTGACGCCTCGTGCAAACTTTACTGTTGGAATGCTAACCTGCTCAAGAAACACATCGCCCGTAGAAATGTATTCCTTCCTGCTGTGTGGATGACTGGGACATAGCAACATTTAGAACATGCCTTGCAACCCTATGACAGTCGAATTACTCCCTGGAGTAACACAGAATTACCCTGATAAATTCACTTCATATTTTTGCTCTATGTTCCATTTCAATATTTTGAACAGTTTTCACTTTATGATGCGTCATATAACGATAAAATGTATGTTTGTAGTCCAGAAAGGTCAATGCGTGCAGAAAACAAAACTGATTTCGTCTTTTCTTTGCGAATTACCAGTCTTAGCCACCAACAGGACTTTGAGGGGAGCAGTGAATGCAGCAGTTGGTCGTTTGGTCTATAGCAACGTCATCGCGCTGTAATGTCCTGGCACCATTGGGTCTAGGTTCCAGTCTTGCAGCAGAGGAGCGTTTTATCTCTTACGTGATAGAGATACACCTGTTGGGTTTCCTGAATATGGCAAATTATTTATTCATAATTATAAAGGCAAAAACGCAACTATTTTCTAGTGTGATTTCTTCTACATCACATAGTCCGCTGTAGATCATAGGCTCAAAGTACGATTCATCGCGATCACCTACAACGAGGCTCGCCAGCATTAAATATATTTAGTGGTCTAGCAGAAATTGCTCTTTTCAATGCACTCTTCCAAGAAAATATTTTTCCGAGGCTTTGCTATGACTGGCGGGTTAGAAAATGAAGTAAATTATCTCTGAGCGTCCAACATGCTCAGAATGGTAGAAGATAGACGAGTTGTGGTTCATTAAACTAAGGTAGAATAGGGTTCAGTAACTCAGCTTTTCTTTTAAACTTCTCTATGCTTACCATGAACAGGTTGTGTAGCGAAACAGCTGGATGGACGGCAACTTATTTTCCAGTGGAAACTTTCGAATCTTACAGTATTGGCCGGGATGAGAGTTTACAGCAGTGATTAAAAAAACAAATGGAATGTAAGCGTCGGGTAGTCACGACAGCTGATCAATGGCGAATCAATCGAACAAGGAAATGAATGTATTGCTCAGGCTGTATTTTACTCCAGGGAGTCAGAGTGTCAGAATTCTTAACATGTGTGGCACACCTAAGTTACGACGAAATCATAACCCAGGCACATGTGGAGAATGGCGATTTGATGGATTGATGCCAGTTTGGTATATCTAGAGTCTGGCTTCAATTCACACTTCAGGCGACAGTTTTTAACTCACACAAACAAATCTTATTCCCCGCTGGTTTTGCCAAGTAAAGAACGTGCGATTGGACCATGGTTCCCCACTCAAATTAAACATGGTTCCGCTACCGACTAGAGGGTAGGCTGGGCCACAACAGAGGCGGAAGTGGATGTATGTAGACAGTATGTCACCAGTTCCTTTGTTGAAGTAGTAGTTTGATTTTAGTTAATGAACCAAACGCCAGGTATATTCACAGATCACTTATTTCATCTTTTATTTCAGGTTCATATGTTGAATACTTATGATCAGAACTGGGATTCGAACTCGGATGTTCCCATTTGAGGGGTTTGATCCCTTCGATACGATACAATTCTATCAATTCGTTACCGCTCAGAATTTCAAACCCCACAGAGTCTCCACGTAACGTGTGTGTCTGGATTCGAAGGCCAGTTCAGAAAGAAAGTTTTCATCGTGTCTTGTCAAGCTCTAACATTAGCACAGCTAACTATTGGGGGAAACTGATTTTGATACTTACCATGTCTCCATTCGTTGACTACAATAACGATACGTGACAGGTTCGACTTCCAGTGAGACACACAACTTTTAGCCACATCATTTCAAGTTAAAACCTATGACTCCTAACTAGAGATGAAAAAAAATCCATATTTAACGTCTTTTCGTGTTTAGTCAACGACGATATGTGTGGGATTCGATTCCGAGTCAGCAGTGAACTCAATCTCGCGTTATTTCTAGTTCATAGATGCGCTTATCACACTGCTGGAGAGAGAAAGTTATATTTAATGTCCATGCATGGCTAGAAAACAACGATAGGGGCTGGGCTCGAGTTCCGAGGAGATAGAATTTATTCATTTGTCTCGTTTATTCAGTCCCAGGCATCTCGCTACTGCTGAGAAAATTAGATACTTCACATCTGACTCCGTTTCGTTTACAATCCGCTGAAATGCTGCGTTCGAATCTCCGTCTAGCAAAAGTTTTTACGTAACATCATTTCAAGTTTGTTATTGGCAAATGAAACCATAGGGAAACCATATTTAACATGTTTTCTGGTTTGTTATGAGGGACAATAGGTGCTGGATAGGAGTCCAAGTCCAATACAAATGTTTTTGGTAAGTTATTTCAAGTTCAGATTTATTAACCAATACTGGCTAAAAGTGAGTTATCTCACGACTCTTTATACCTAGTCATGAATGAAAATAAGTCCTGATTCTAAGTCTCGGAGAGGTACAATAGCTTTGATTAGTTGTATTTTCTGTAGCTGCTAGGTTTTAAACCATACCCAGAATAAAATAGTTCGTCATTTCATTTATAATTCAAATACATGCACAGCTAGCCGCTCATGAATAACAAAGACTTTTAATACCGCTTTGTAGTAGATAACAAGGGCGATAGGTGACTTTCGAATTGCACGTAAATCCATAAATACAGTGAAATTCGTAGGGATACGTTGTTGATGGTGATGACAGACCAATCGATGCAATTAATAGCGGTTTTTATAACTGGGTAGTTCATTAACCAGCTTATACAAAACCTCCTGCCAACTGATTGACGGTTAATAGGTGTTTGGAAAATGTTTTAGGAATATTTAATCAGGCATTGTTTGAAATATTTCTGATTCGCAAATGAGTTTGTTATGACTATGGATTACGGAACTGTTTACATCTAAATCAGTATTCCGCAAGTGACGTGACAGTGTTCCATTCGCGGATGGATCGTGGAAAGAATGACTGTCGGTAAGCCTCTGGATTAGCTGTAATCTGTCGTATTTTCTTGTGGGCATTTAGCGTGATGTACGTCCAAGGAAGCAGTACTTTCCCCGAACTTTTCCGGAGAGTATGTGGTCGAGTTACAGGCATTAGTTGTCTCACATACCTGTGAGAGTGGTAACACTTCAGAAACTTCACTATTGTAATAAATTTTAGCCTACAAGAGCTAAGGACTACCCATGTCCCATAAGGTGTTTAACGATATTTATCGTATCGTGGTATTTGTACACGTTAGGAGTTATTGGCATACAGAGTATTATCCTCTGGGTCTCCTGTACTAACTGTTTCGTATAGTAACACGACTATACCGAAAAGTGATTAGATGACCTGTAATACAATTACATTACTCGGGCTGCGTGCGTATTAGTCGGAATGCAATTCAGATTGTTCGGATACTTTTGAGCATGGCAGTACGTCTGCAACTATTCACCAATATTCGAACTCTGAGAAAGATCTGATCAAAGGAATGAGGGACATGGGAACATCATACCAACAGTTGGCACAGTCAGTTGTCTGTAGAGTAATGACTGTACAATCGAGTGGTGACGAGATGGACTCAGGCCAAGATGTGACAAGAAGAGTGGGCACGAGAAGATCCTAGGATTGTTCGACAGGTTCTGAGGAACAGACCGACGACAGAAACTGAAGTCCAGGGAGAGGCTAGAGGCCCGAACCGTCGGAACAGATTATTGGAAAATTTGTTGAGATATCGATTTACAATGCCTCGTTTACACTGATAACACCACACCACAGACAACAGATATTTGCATGTTTTCGAGCAAAAGTTAGATGAGTTCCTGAGTGGTATTCTGTGCTGTTCAACAGTGAGACTCGCTTCGGTTTTTGGCGGTCAAATTTACGCCGACGTGCCCATAGTCAACCTGGTGGAAGGTCACAGGAAGCAGCGACTTTTAGAACTTATACCTCTCCAACTCTTGGAGTCATCAGGTGGGGAGCTCACATGTATGTGGCAAGAATGGTAAACCTTACTATCATATCTTTCATGTCTAGTGTACCAAATGGCATTTTCCAATAGGATAATGCGAGTCCCCACACCACAGTTCACACCACACATACCTTTAGGAATGTGCCGTGAATGGCCTGCTTGATCATCTGATTGTTCATTCTTAGACCAAGTGTGATGTGGTTGGAAGCCGTATACTTTCAAACCGTCCTTCGGTTCATTAGCTGACACGGCTTGAGATTGAGGAAAGTAAAGAAACTGCTCAAAATAATACTCGGAGGCTGTTTGCTTCCGTGCTACGAAAAATACTACAGTGTATTCCTGCTTGTGATGGTCACACCTCATACTGATGGTGATGGACATCGTTTCCGAATCAAACGAAAATTTAACCATCTATGTGATAAAAGTCTCTACAAACTTCAATAAATATCAAACGGGTGCTTCATGGGGCAACACTCTCTTTTTCCATCAGTGTAATATGAGAATAATGGACAGATAAACTGTTCTAATTAGGTGTATCACCCGCTTCGCGTATAATACCACCTGGATAATTAACCTGAAGCTTGATCTGCAGCTGAGAGCAAGTTGATATCGCTTCGTTCCCAGAATTTAGATTATCTGGAATACGCATCGTTCCAGGAATAATTCGAATTAGCTACCCATCTTCCGGCATGTTGCGTCCTATCCCCCAGGCGAATACGGGGAGTGGGTAGCGCAGCAGTTTGTATCACGTTGCATTCCGACGAGCTGCCCACGCTTCAGTGCTTATGTCGCACTTCCACAACCACGTTATTCGACGCTTCAGGCATGACCTATGGAACAGTGTTGAGACTCTTTCTGTTGGTACTGTATATCAGTGAACTGACTGACGTTATTAATAGTAACCTCTGACATTTTGGAGATGATGCGGTAACCTGTAACGAAGTACTTTGAGGAGGAGCACGAATTTTGTCAGATCTAACAAAGCCATGACATAAAGTCAAGAAGGTGGCAAGGGAACATTTTACAGCTGACACATATTGTCAGATCTTGTTATGATTTTCAAGTGATACGAAGCTTGACAACTGGCTTTAAACGTTTGTAGATTTAAAATCGTGTACATCACAAAATGCAAAATGAGTCACAATTGAAACAATTCCGTTTAGACAATTGCGTGAGAGTAACAGTTTACAGGTATATGAAATGGAATGATCATATATTTATCATTGGAGCAGTATTCCTCTATAAGGCAAATACTATGATGTAAATAGTCTTTCATGTATAAATTTCTTGGAGGGAGTCATTCTCCTGCGTACTTTATTTTGAAAATATCACTTAATTCATCAGTATCAAAGAACACCATAAAAACAAAATGTTTAAAACATAATATACTACACATGGTGTATGGGCTATGTTTACCATAACTTTCGGAAGTTGAACGGAAGTAAGAGTGTTTTAATCGGCTGTGAACTGCCCATAGGAAGATTTGAATGAAGTACAGGATGTTTCAAAAAGATTCATCTTGTTTCAGAAGAAAGACAGAAACACGGAGAGAATTATAACTCACTCATAGGTTTTACGGAGTTTTTGTTTCTAATCTGGACCATCCTGAGCTTAGATACGAGGTGCATTCAAGTTCTAAGGCCTCCGATTTTTTTTCTCCAGACTGGAAAGAGATAGAAACATGCGCATTGTTTTGAAATGAGGCCGCATTCATTGTCAATATGTTCCAGAGATGGCAGCACCGTACGGCAGATGGAATTTTACCGCCAGCGGCGAGAATGAGAACTGTTTTAAATACTTAAAATGGCGACGTTTTCCTTACTTGAACAGCGTGCAATCATTCGTTTTCTGAATTTGCGTGGTGTGAAACCAATTGAAATTCATCGACAGTTGAAGGAGACATGTGGTGATGGAGTTATGGATGTGTCGAAAGTGCGTTCGTGGGTGCGACAGTTTAATGAAGGCAGAAAATCGTGTGACAACAAACCGAAACAACCTCGGGCTCGCACAAGCCGGTCTGAGGACATGATCGAGGAAGCGGAGAGAATTGTTTTGGGGGATCGCCGAATGACTGTTGAACACATCGCCTCCAGAGTTGGCATTTCTGTAGGTTCTGTGCACACAATCCTGCATGACGACCTGAAAATGCGAAATGTGTCATCCAGGTGGGTGCAACGAATGCTGACGGACGACCACGTGGCTGCCTGTGTGGCATGTTGCCAAGCAATGTTGACGCGCAACGACAGCATGAATGGGACTTTCTTTTCGTCGGTTGTGACAATGGATGAGACGTGGATGCCATTTTTCAATCCAGAAACAAAGCACCAGGCATCTCAATGGAAGCACACAGATTCACCACCACCAAAAAAATTTCGGGTAACCGCCAGTACTGAAAAAATGATGGTGTCCATGTTCTGGGACAGCGAGGGCGTAATCCTTACCCATGGCGTTCCAAAGGGCACTACGGTAACAGGTGCATCCTACGAAAATGTTTTGAAGAACAAATTCCTTCCTTCCTGCACTGCAACAAAAACGTCCGGGAAGGGCTGCACATGTGCAGTTTCACCAAAACAACACACCCGCACATCGAGCTAACGTTACGCAACAGTTTATTCGTGGCAACAACTTTGAAGTGATTCCTCATGCTCCCTACTCACCTGACCTGGCTCCTAGTGACTTTTGGCTTTTTCCAACAATGGAAGACGCTCTCCGTGGCTTCACATTCACCAGCCGTGCTGCTATTGCCTCAGCGATTTTCCAGTGGTCAAAACAGACTCCTAAAGAAGCCTTCACCGCTGCCATGGTATCATGGCGTCAGCGTTGTGAAAAATGTGTACGTCTGCAGAGCGATTACGTCGAGAAGTAACGCCAGTTTCATCCATTTCGGGTGAGTAGTTAATTAGAAAAAAAATCGGAGGCCTTAGAACTTGAATGCACCTCGTATTATAAAGGAAAAAATTATATTGGTGGTCAATGCATTGTTCTGGGACAATAAAACTAAAATAAAAACTTTAAGAGAGTGGTTTGATACGTCTACATTTTAGAACATATTTTAGGACATTTTCAAAGTGAAAACTTTACATGTTAGAAAAAAACTGAAATATTCAATAATAACCACCTAAAAATTATGAAAACAGTGCCACAGTACTGCGAAAGAAAAGTCCGTTGCTGAATGTAGACGCAGTGCTATATCACAGTACTGTTGTGATAAAGTAAACAATTAATTATTAGAGACTGTAAGATATATTAGCAAATTCCAACCACATATTACCCCGAAACTATGAAAAACACTAATTATCCTTATTTCACGAAGATATGTTGACGTTGCGATAAATATCTTTCTTCATGCAGATGCTGTCACCTACTAAGAACATGCAGAAATAAAAACAAGGGAAACACTGAAAGCACGTGTTATACAGTATATGCTACAATCAGGGGCAATGAGTTCAGTTTATTCCCTGGGACGAAAAAAGAATAAACCTTGGATATGGGATATACACTACATAAGTTCTGGGGAGGTTAAAAACATTTTTTAGTTACATCTAGAATCAAAGTTTTCATTACTCTTTACAAATATGCAATATGCCCTCCGCCGGAAACATGACAAATATCCAGACGATAATCAAACCTGCCCGTGCGTTTGCAGCATGTCTTTAATTCCTGCAATCACTGCTACTATCTTTAGGTGTCGAACTCCCTCCTAGCCCCCTCCCCACGTTAACCAAAATGTTAAAAAGGAGAGGCACATAGACGGAGTTTTCCACAAATCCAAAGTAAAAAAGAATCACATAGCATAGTATGAGGCGTCCTTGGAGGTCAATCACGCACTAAGAGATCCATATGCACTTAACAAGCGGTCCATGGCTGAAATAACTAATTATTAATAAATGTCCTTACATAGAGACGTTAGTGCGTTGGTACACCGTCATGTTGAATTATGATTTTTCAGCATGTTTGAAAAAGCCGCATCTCCTATGAGCGAGATAACTGCACCAGTGAGAGCAACAAGGAGAGGGTGAATTGTTTTGAAACATACTGTACGATGTAAACAATGTGTTTGTGCTGGACCACAACTTGAACCTGTGACCCTTGCTTTCGGGCGGGCTACTACTCTACCATGTGAGCTATCGAAGCGTCGTACACCGATACCCCCGTCTACCCATTTCCACATTCGTATCTCTAGCAGGCCATGCCCTCCTACTTTCCAAAATTCACTGAAGTTGTGCTCCATAGATTTCGGATACCTCTGTCGGTAGCGAACTTTCCCCTGAAAGGTAAATGTCCCAGTTTCAAGTTCGGTTCTGGTACACAGTTTTAATCAGCCGGGAAGTGCAAAGTCTGCGTAAACTCCATTGCAGAGTGAAAATTCATTCCCTAGACGTGGCTAAACCGTTTATCTAGAATATACTTTTTTTCAGGAGTGCTAGTCCCGTAAGATGTGCAGGAGAATTTCTATGTAGTTAGGAAGAAAATATGGCTGTGAGGATGGTTCGTGAGCCATGCTTGGATAATACAGTCGGTAAAGCACGTGTCGTGAAAGCAGTAGGTCTCAGGTTCGAGTCCAGGTCCAGGACACATTCTTTTCTCTGTCTGTTAGCTCGACAGCAGCAGAAATATCATTGCAAATCCTACTATAACTCTGCATGACAGCTTTAATCAATTGATGTAACAGCATACCTTTGCAGCGATAGAGCCAGACTTGTGCATAGTCAGAGGCCAAGGGAAAAATTGGGCTTCCCATAGACTAAGCGCACGCAGACCTGAATGCCACCAACGCCCAGAGCAACTAATCGTATAGGAAGGAGGAAATGATTGGTGAAACCTTTAGCCATACTGTGAACGAACTGGACTGAGATCCCTAACTAGATGGTTTGATTTAGTATTCTCATCAACCCACAATATACTCGCCAACCCACAAGTTTGGTTCATCTGAAAAGACTGCAACCTGTTGCTATATCTACAAGCCGAACAGGTGTTCTGTCGAAACGTCATCATATACAGTCCGTTGTGTCTGTAGTTTTAGGAGGTGGATACGAGATAGACTTTTATACTAAATGCACAAGCGATTCAGTTGCTTGGGTAAAACTCACTTACTTCTGTTTACAATCTTTGCAGGTAGCCAACTTAGATAAGGCAAATATTTAACTTCTACTGTTACATTTACAATTTTTCGCATATCTGAATACTGCCATTGGTTCATGGACTAATAATTTCTAGAAACTGATGATAATGGCGCTGCAATCGATGGCAGTTTTCCAGGGTTCGTCGTCTCGTCCTCTGCGTGCTCCGGCTTAAGGGGGTGCGGAAAAATACAATTTGATCCGTTGAGGATGTGAAATTAGTGGCGCCCCCTATCTGCATATGTAGCGTCACCCGTCGATCTTACCGAGCGAGATGGCGCAGGGGTCAGTAAAATGGATGCGCATTAGAGAGGTGGACGGTTCAGAGTCCCATCCGGTCACTGATCAGGCTTGTGACGAGTGACGGAGGTTCCAGAGAGAGCGCTGCGCCTACTGGAGGACGGATTGGAGTAACTGTACTCGACTGGTGTAAGTGCGTTGCACTGGAAGCGTCGTGTGCGGCAGGCGTAAACGCGGTCGATTTCACATTTCTGTCCTTCTGCACCATCGTCATGTAGTGTGGCTACGGACAGTGATATGGGGTAGACAGGTGCCGTGATGGAACTGATAGAGTTTGGTGGGTGACTACGGCAGATGGACCCGTCCCATAATGGTCTTGCGAAATTCCGGATGTATCTGACTTCGAGAGTCACTGGAAACTGCAGTATTTGCGATGGTGACGAGGAGACTGATGTTGATGATCGGTCAATGTCCACGAAGGAAGTGGCTGATAGCGGAAAAGGTTGCTGCGTCGGCATCTGAGCTGACACCTGGGAAGGTGGCTGTGGCGTAGGCGGGCAGGGGATAATTTCCATAGGCGTTGGGTCTCCGGTGACCTGTGTGGTTGGGCGTCTGGCATCGGCAACGGCTGCGTATAGAAAGTAGACTGGTTTCCTGCCAGTGACTCTGAAAAGCGAAAAACTGTGGAGGATCACGGTGTTCACGTTGAATTTGGTCCCATCGAAATGTGCCTCTTTCACTCTGAATTGTGTAGTCTGCTGGGGCAGTCGTCTAAATAACAATCATGAATCGCTGAGTGGCTTGTTGTTCACTCGATAGAAGACTTTAATGTTTTGCGCAACTTCGTTGTGAGACTTGCTTCTGTTACACGGTTCTGAGGGGCGGAGGGAGGTGGTGCAGTGGAGAGCATACTGGCACTCGCGTTCGGGAAGAAGACAGTTCAAATCCGCGTCCTACCATCCTAGTTTAGGATGCCCATGATTTCCCTAAATCGCTCCAGGAAAATGGAAAAACGGTTCCTACGAAAGGGCACGGCCGATTTCCTTCCCCATGTTTGAAACAATCCGAGCTCGTGCGCTGTCTCTGATGACCTCGTTGTCAACAGGGTGATAAACCCTAATCTTCCTTCCTTCCTTCCCTTCTGAGGATGTCGTAAATGAATTAAAGCGCGATGTGGACGACCATGTAACAAATCTGACTTGATTTTGTCACCAAATTTTCGGAACGCTTCTATACGTTTGGTAGTGGGACGTGTACCCTTGAGAGCCAATGATATGTCCCGAATATTCAGTTTCTTAATTAAGGAATGAGGATATTCGCAGACTGCAAAGATGCTGGAACAAATCAGGAGCTGCGAGTCTTCCGAAGGGAAGGCGCTGATACTGACACAAGCTTTCGTGCGTATTAATGACCATGAAGTTTTTCGTTTCGTCGTCAAGAGGAAGTAGTAGATAAGCTCCCGCTAAAACTATGATCGAGGAATATCTTCCCCCTGTTAGTCTATCGACAATTGGTTGGTACGTGGATATGCGAATGAATCTACCACTGTCTGAACACTTTCAGTAGTTTTGGTATCTGCATACAACCACAAATTCCCGTTTACGTTACTAAGGATTACCGAAGGAGGTGCCGATGGGCTTTCTGAAATGGGTTACAGGAAACCAGTTTTTTTACAGTCGTTTCAGTGCAGTAGCTACCTCCCTTCGAATAGCGTCTGGTACAAGGTGTGCTCTTTAAAATTTAGGTTTGATATTTTTATGCGTAACATGCGTTTTCAAATCCTTCACGTAATCCAGCGTGCCATCTAACAATTGTTGATATGTATCATAAAATGATGCTATAATATTAATCATGATGTTATAATGGTATGATAATAATAATAATAGCAATGCTCTCCTGTGAAACCTGAATACTGTCTGCGTGTGCATTATCTACAATTCCCAGGCAAAACGAGTCGAATGCGTTCCTTCCAGATATGTTTCATCTAGATCTCCACTGAACTAAGACATGGTTTCACAGCCAACATGCACCGCGAGTATATGACGACTGTAGGCCTGCGAGCACTGTTCCCTGCCCTGCAACGTTACAGCTATAAATGGGACAACCGACTGTTCTCCAAAAACGAGTGGCCAGTCGACTGTTTTTTCCTTTCAGTCGAATGGAACCACGGAATAAGAAACTAGTCTCTGCGGCCACGTCAGCTACTTACGTTTTTTTCGATCACCCTCCGGGTCTGAGTGGTTGGACTGACTCAATACAATTGAATGAATAATACGGCAACCAATACATATAAGTGTAACTGTCTGAACCGACTGTTTTCTTTCGGTTGCTCTCGTAGACTGGTTTCACTCGAAAAGATGAATGAATAATTCAACCTATACGTAAAACTACAACCGAATAAGTCGATTGTTTTCCAACAGCCAACTAAATCGATGATTTTCTTTCGGTTGTTCCCACCACTAGGTCACAGCACGGTGCAAGGAGGGGACAGCCGTGTGGACACTTGAGAGGGGACACGGCGTGCTTCTCAGGACAACTAATGTAGCAAACACAAGAGTACAAGTCACTGTAGATGGGTTTGACTGCTATAAATAAAAAAAAAGTAAACTAAAAACCTTACGCAGCCCCATCATTTCATTATTAAGTAGGTACACATTACTCTTATTTTTTAATCACGCAATGCACGTGCAATAATTTTCAATCAACTCTCTCACTCTGGATCCTCTTAGTCTCCTTCGCTTTTAAAAGAACGTTCGTGAACTTTACAGATTCAGCGCGCACTTTAGGCTACGGTCAGAAAATCAGTTTCATAAATGCGTGTTATTGTTCCTCACTGTTGAAAGTAATAATTGTTCACAGACGTAGGTAAAATGCGGAATTAATCTTACGCCTGCAGCCATCTTGTATAAACGGTGAAATCGTTTCTCCGGGAATTGTTCGTAGAAATCTAGAATGCTTTTCTTTTTACTGAATTTGTCGCTGTATTCCCTGTCGCACTGAAGATTGATTATTCAATGCTGCAGATCAAAGGGAATATCATCAATTTTCACTGAATATGTAGAGGAAAACGGATGAAAAAACACCCTACAGTAGTCACATAAATAAATCTACCCTGGAATTATTCCTTAAGATCACGCAGAATAGGTAAATAGTGTTCGAAATCTGTTGATACCAGACCCTTTCAGTGTAGACAATTTTGGAAAATGAACTCTATTCCCATTGGCCAAAGATTGCTCTCAAAGCGAAAATTTCAATTTGAATGCTTGGAAACGGCTGATGGAATGCGTTATCAGCAGATCCTTACCCTAAAGTAAAGTGCTCGAGTCATTCGGACGGCTGATTTTATCGGTAAGGATTGCAAAGTCACTTTTCCATCAAGACTGTTTCAGATCAGGAACAAATACCTTACTCATTTCCTTAAGAATATCATCCGAAAGATAAAAAAAAAAGATTTAACGCCTTTCCATACTATGTCAGCGCACCTTACTACAATAAGGCATACTTCATTGCTAGCTGCTAATTACTTCAAGAAGGTTCTCTAATTGGTGCTTTGAAGTTCGCTCTTTCGAATATTATTAAGTGTTCGAGCAACACTTACAACATTTTTCAAAGTGTCATTCTTTGCACATACATTCCCTTAGTGAGGCATGCAGTGAACACCGCTGGTTTTACTGGATACTGGTCGTTTCTTTCATTTTGTCATTCAGTCACGCTACGAATCCTGATTACTTTACAACATGGCTGGCGCTCGGTCTTTAGACACAAATAGTAAAATTCCGGTAAACGTATATTTCATATACTTTCTTGAACGCTACAAAGACTGTTTTCCGTTGATACTAAACCCAGGAGCTCTTCTCTGACCCAAGTTCACTATTCACTCCTCTGGTTAGGTGCGCCGTGACAGCCTCGTAGCAAAGATTTGTACGGCGCTTGATTGTCATCTTTGATAGCAACATCTTGCGAAGCTACAGATTCCTTCCTTTCGTCAGAGTTTTCTTTTGATCAGTCTGAGTTCAGCTAGAAGGAGCGCTTTTGAATTCCGATCGTGAAATCATGTTTATATCCATTTTCTGCCATTGAGGTTTACGTAGAACTGAGCTCACATCACAGTTCTTCTGTAAACACACTTGCTGAGTGTATCCGATTTTATGGCGCAGTCGGCATTCTGTGTGGTGGAAAAAGCTAAGGTTACTGCTGTGCATTATGAAGCACTTAGCTCATGACATTAGCGCATTTGGGCTGTTGTGCCGGCTCTGTCGGGCTGCGAATTGTTTGCGCTCGTTGCGTTTAGCAACATGAACTGTTAACGACTTGGGGCCCATGTAGAATAATAGGCGTCTGCGGCTGCAACTGTGTTTGCGTAAATTTTTAACTCCGTGACGCCTTGTACTACAATCACTTGTAGGACGTCACTCAGAAAGGGATTGCGATGCTTTAAGATTACTGTTTTCATTCTGTTGCCTGCTATACTTTAACAATGGCCTGAAGTGACACTAAACTAGTGCATTTAGATTTGCGATTTCTTGTCATACTTTTTGATATCCACTCTCAGTAGGACTGTTCCGGACAAATTGGATCGAGCAGTAGACACTTATATCTGAGTTTCATAACATTCGTCTGATTTACTCACTGGTTTAGCATAAAATACTGTCCGTGGCTCTACGTGAGGAAACAATTTTATGCCAGGTGTGATATGTGTGTGTTAATGTTGTGTTTAGGTGCTCGTTCTAAAAGGATTTTTTCTTGTTTGGTGAAATTTATGTCATTTAGGTTGACGGTTCTGTTACAGGAGAAACAAAACAAAAAAATCAACAGAATAATGAACAGCACAAGCACCCCCACTGCAAACAGTTATCACAGGCAAAATATAATTTCCGTGATAGGATCATCAACTTAACATACATCTCACCAAACGAGAGAAAAGCCTTCTTGAAAAACGACCAAAACTCAACATCAACACACATATATCACACAAAGCAATAGAATATCTCATAACAGAATGTAAGCACATTACAAATGAATAAGAAAGACTAAGCACAACAAATTTGAATGCAAATTTAACAAGGAAATAGTACCTGCAGAAGTAACGTAGACAATCAGAACATACAAGTCCACCATAATCTTTAATAATAATAGAATACCAGAAGAAATCGTAGCCAATAAGCTAATACATAAGTTAGAACAAAACATTGCCATACAAACAAGAGCAAGAAAAGGAAATATTGTGATGATAAGGGGTAAAAGAAATATGTAGATAAAACAATAGATTTTCTGTAGGGCAACAATGACACAAAATTGACCAGTGACCCAACAGTAAGGCACCAGGAAACATTCAACAGACTCTGGAAAACATCAATAATACAGTCTCAGAAGGGCAGATAGAAAGAATTACAAGGAAAAATGCAAAGGCATCTACTCTAAATTCCCTACCGAAAGTGTACAAAGCAAATATTCCACTAAGATGAGTCATAAGATGCAGAAATGCTCCAACCAATCAGCTAACACAACATAAACACACGTTATTAAAGAAAATATACACCTTTGAAAACGACAGAAATATGGAATACTGAAATGAATTAACAGCCGGAATCTAGAACATAGATGTACCAGAGACAGCTAGCTTTATATAATTTTATGTACCATAAAGGTACTATGATGTTCAAAAGTCTCCGAACAGTCTGAATTGCGTTTTATCTGATTTGTATGCAACTCATATAACTCACATAACGTAACTGTCTTGTAGGTCCTCTACAGTCTTTTCGGTACAGTCGTGCGACTACACAGAATGGTTACTTCGAGAGGCCGCAGCTGATAACTGCTCTGTATGGCTTACATTCCAGATAATCTTTAATAATAGAATACCAGAAGAAATCATAGCCAATAAGCTAACACATAAGCTAAAACAAAACAATGCCATACAAACAAGAGCAGATGCGAATTAATTTCATGATAATGCAAATATCGGAAAACACGTTATTAGATGTGACACATCCATCACACTAGTAAACTCCAATGTATTACAGTAATTGACGTTTCAAAAAGAAAATTTCAACTTGAAATTACTTTAGGAATTTTTTTGTACTGGACTGGGGCCAAGCACTCCAATCCTGTAACTACATTTTGTGTCACTTAACTGCGAAAGATCTTAAATGTGGTTTCAATCACAAGTAACAAAGTGTGGGCATTTTAAATTTGACATGACAAGACATAAATTTTTGTGTTGGTCGGGGATTCGAACCTAGCACCTAATCGCACTGATCGTAATTTAGTGGTAGCCCGTCAAAAACTGAACACAGATCAAGCATGAAAAGAAGAATAAGGTATACTGAACGGTGAAAAAGGAAACAAAATGGGAACGGTGAACGGTCCAAGCTTAAGAGGTCCTCCAGCGAACTCCAAGAACCACGGCGTCAGGGTTATGTGGTTACATTGTTGGACTGCGCAGTGGCAGGTCCAGGTTCAAATCTCACTTACGTCCCTTTTTTCTCAAAATGATTAACTTTCCGTCTGGTCATTGACGTGTCTGCCCTCCTTCTACAGTCTTGGAGATTGTCATACTATCTATTCGTTACAGAATTTGAGTCATGTGGTTAGAACATATTACCGTCGCAAGTAAATGTGATGAATGGTGACAGCAGCCGAGATGCCGCATAGACCTCTTAGAGAAATGAAAACGACAAATAAACGGGTGTGAACTAAGTTACAACAAAGGAATTCAAGACTCAAAACTTCCAAACCGGAACGCAGTAATCATAATATGTGGTACTTGTGTAGAACAAATGCGAGGTTCGAACTTCTGAAGGTTAATTCCTTACACGCCGCCGCTGCAAACGGATGTTACACAACGATAAAGACACAAATCTGAATACAGCGAACACAGACGTCGATGATCGGAAGAACAGTTCATATTTTTGTGGAAAGAAAAGTGGGACACGCTAGTGATTTGAACACAGATCTTCTTGTTCCTAGTCCAACATCATAACCACATAACCACGGCGTCGCTGCTATCGACTTTCGCTCGATGTTGAGCTTGGACCGTTCACTGTTTCTACTTTTTTTTTGTTCAGTACACCTTCTTGCTGTTTTCGTGCATGATCTGTGTTCCGTTTTTGACGGGCTACACACTGCGCCATATTACCACCAAATCTAATGGGTAAAGGGCTGCGATGGGGAGTTTCCGTGGTAAAGTCTGTGGTCCGATGGTGGTGTAAATAATTTAAGCTTCTAAGTCAATGCAGTCAAAAGATACGGCGATACAGGTCACATATTTTGAAACTCGCAAAATCAGGATCAAATTTTATAGATGAAGAATGCTAATCCATCTAAGGCGCTGCAGTCATGGACTGTGAGGCTGGTCCCGGCGTAGGTTCGAGTCCTCCCTCAGGCATGTGTGCGTGTGTGTGTTTGTCCTTAGGATAATTTAGGTTAAGTAGTTTGTAAGCTTAGGGACTGATGACCTTATCAGTTAAGTCCCATAAGATTTCACACACATTTGAACATTTGCTAATCCATGTTGGTCGTAGTGGTCTAGCGGTAAAACGCGCGCATGGAAGCTGAGAAATCGTGGGGTGGTTTTTCGATCGGAATAACGGTTTTTGAGACTTCTTTCTAACCTAGCATTCACCTCTCAACGCTGTAAGGATACCACGTGAATCTGTAGATTTCCTTTGCCTGGCTGGATAACTGGGATGGGTTAGGGATACGCAAGTCGCCGAACTGGCGTTCAGTAGAATGACTTGCACTAGGGCACTGAGCCACATTATTATTATTATTATTATAATTATTATCTATAAACATAGTTAAGTTTGCATCTTCATATTTGCTTCGCGCAATGATTATTCCATAAAATTTTGGGCGTGCAGCTATACAGGGTGTTACAAAAAGGTACGGCCAAACTTTCAGGAAACATTCCTCACACACAAAGAATGAAAATATCATGTGTCCGGAAACGCTTACTTTCCATGTTAGAGCTCATTTTATTACTTCTCTTCAAATCACATTAATCATGGAATGGAAACACACAGCAACAGAAGGTACCAGCGTGACTTCAAACACTTTGTTACAGGAAATGTTCAAAATGTCCTCCGTTAGCGAAGATACATGCATCCACCCTCCGTCGCATGGAATCCCTGATGCGCTGATGCAGCCCTGGAGAATGGCGTATTGTATCACAGCCGTCCACAATACGAGCACGAAGAGTCTCTACATCTGGTACCGGGGTTGCATAGACAAGAGCTTTCAAATGCCCCCATAAATGAAAGTCAAAAGGGTTGAGGTCAGGAGAGCGTGGAGGCCATGGAATTGGTCCCCCTCTACCAATCCATCGGTCACCGAATCTGTTGTTGAGAAGCGTACGAACACTTCGACTGAAATGTGCAGGAGCTCCATCGTGCATGAACCACATGTTGTGTCGTACTTCTAAAGGCACATGTTCTAGCAGCACAGGTAGAGTATCCCGTATGAAATCATGATAACGTGCTCCATTGAGCAGTACATACTGACGAAACTAAAATGAGCTCTAACATGGAAATTAAGCGTTTCCGGACACATGTCCACATAACATCTTTTCTTTATTTGTGTGTGAGGAATGTTTCCTGAAAGTTTGGCCGTACCTTTTTATAACACCCTGTATAAATTACACTTCTTCTAATATTTCGGGTGAGCCTAGGTGACTCCGCACCAACATTTTTTTTTCCTTCATTGTAATTTCATTCCTCTGCCCCACGGGGGCATATGTAAATACATATATAAATATTGGTATAAAAATGAAATGTATGCACAAAAAGGGGGGAGTAATTGGAGTTAAAATATGCAGAAAAGGGGGTTACTTGGATGAGGCACGTTTACATAAAAGACACAGTTAAAATGGCACTTGATGAAGACATAGTATGTGGACAATGGCAGCACGAATAACACGATTAAAACCGGCGTTCACAATATGGGACTGCAACACTGAACACACTCTACACTGATGTTACATATACAGCGAGCACCAAAACATGCCAACGTAACTGCAGTAAATTTGAAGCGCCAGTCAGGAGAGGATGGAGAGGAGCGAGAGAGGAAAGAAAGAGGGTGGATTGACAGAGGACGGAGGGAGGCAGGGAGGGGGGAAAGGGTGGAGTCGGTAACACACCAAGGGGCAGTAGATAGGGAGGGAGCGAAAGGATGTTGAAAGAAGTCAGAAGGACAGGGGGAAGAGGGAGGCAAAAGCACACAGGTGAGGGGAAGCAGAAGGAGCCCAAGGGAGGAGGGGTGGGGAAGAGGAGGGTCACAGTTAGAAGGAAGGATAAATATCAGGCTGAAGCACTTCGTCCAGGATGCAGAGACATTGGACGTTCCTTTGGGAGAGGAGGTGGAGGGTATGGAGATGGAGAGAGGTGGCTACAGACACATTGGTAAAGGTGCATCAGCAGGTGGGGAGTGGAGACGAATACAGATACCAGTGGGTGAAGGGGATCTAGGTGGCGGTTGGTGTAGACGATATGGATGTGTTCAAGGAAAAGGAGGATATGTGAGAAGGGGATGAGGAGAAAGAGGATCCTCATGGGGGACAGGAGATGTATATGGAAAGTGAGTGGAGCGTGAAGTGTTCAAGGATTTGGAGGGCTTTATAGAATTTAGAAGGGATGGAGATCCTTGCAACACTGGCATCACAAAGAATGGGACAGATCAAGGATTTGTAGGTATGAAGGATGTAGGAAGGGTGCAATCCCCATATCTGGCCAGACAGGAGTTTCAGGAGGTGGAGTCTACCACGAGTTTTGCATTAGGTGGTAAGGAGATGGGGAGTCCAGGTGAAGTGACAGCAAGGGTGAGGCCAAGGTATTTCAAGGTGGGAGTAAGTTGGATAGGGCAGTAATGACTGGTGAGGTAGAAATTATGGAGTGGGAAAGAAGGGGTGGTACATCCTATAATGACTGCCTGGGTTTTGGAAGGACTGATTTTAGGGAGCCACTGGTTGCACCAAGCAGTAAACTGGTTTAGGTGGGTTTTGAGGGAGTGGTAGGATTGTTGAAGGGTAGAACAGAAGACAAGGAAGGTGGTGTCATCAGCATATTGAAGGAGATGGATGGGTGGGGGTTGTTTGAGCATATCAGCGGTGTACGGAGATAGAGGAGAGGAGAAAGGACAGAGCCCTGGAGCACACCTGTGTTAGGATAGAAGGTATGGGAATTGGTACTATGAATAGTGACATAGGAAGGACGGTGGAAGGGGAAGGAGGCAGTGTGACGGATAAAGTTCATAGGAAGGGTGTAGGTCTGGATCTTGAAAAGGAGACTGGTATACTACACATGGTCATAGGCATTCTGGAGGTCATGGGAAATAAAAACATCAGAGTGATGAGAGTTAAGTTGGAGAGAGAGGAGACGGGTGAGGTTAAGGAACTAATCGTTGGCGGAGAAGGACAGCCAGAAACCATACTGTGTAACAGGAAGGAAGTGGTGTTGAGTTATATGGTGATGAATACGATGGGAGAGGATGGACCCAAAGACCTTACTGAACATGGAGATGAGGCAGATGGGGTGATAAGAGGGGATGTCGGATGGGGTTTGTTAGGTTTAAGAAACAACAGGATGTGGGAAGTCTCTCACAGGTCAGGGTTGAAGCCAGTGGAGAGGATGGTGTTGTACAGGGTGGCAAGGGCAGCGCGGAAGAAGACTGGGCATTCATTTAGGTGGTAGTAGGTAATGAAATCATGACCAGGGGCAGTGTTACATTTGGAGTGGAGGATGAGTTTAATGTCATGTGCTGTAATAGGAGTGTTCAGTTCTGAGGACAGGAACTGGTCTCAGTACTGGAAGCTGGGAGTAAGCGATGGGGTAGCAGTATCGGTGCACTCAAGGACATCAGGGAAAAGCGAGTAATCAAAGTGAGAGTCATCAGGTACAGAGACGACTTCATAGAGTTGTGAATCAAAAATGGTTAGCTTTACTGAGGTTGTCAGGGAAGTGGTGGTTCATGGAGGAGTTGGTAATATGGCCTGGGATGGTTGCCAGTAAGGTGGTGGTAGACAGTCCAGTACTTGGAAGAGTTGACAGGGAGGGTGGCGTTGAGTCGTGTGCATGTATGGCGACAGTCCCGTTGTTCCTTTGCTGGCAGGAGGTCTCATATGTGTCTTTGTAATTGCCGGTGCTGGAGGAGTGTGTCCTGATCATGAGTGCAGACGTAGAATGGCAGAGCCAGCAGGATTCACAGAGGAGGAGGACAGCTGTGGAGGAAGGGGAGGATGGTGGGGGAGGATAAGTTTGGTAGGAATGTGGACCAACACAGCATCAGAGACGGTCTTCTGGAGGAAGGACGAGGCGTGAGGGGTGTCATCAGGGTGATGGAAGGGGACAGGGTGGACCTAGGTACTGATGGATTCCCAGTAGGCATTCCAGTCTGCACGGGGGTAGGTGTGATCGACTTTGGGAGGGGAGCTGGGGGAGGGTGCGGGGCAAAGGAGATGGTGAGAAGGACTGGGAGGTGGTCACTGCCAACTGGATCGAGGACTTCCGCGGTGGACGCCTCAGCACTTGCTCCATCCTTTCAAACCTGCCGAATGCACTACTGCACTTGCGATCACAGATACACAAGGCGCCAGAAACGTTGATCGGCGGCAAAGAGATATGGCTGTCGCTGTGCGGTCGATCCGCACTGTGATATCGGTGTATCATTGCGAGCTGCGCAGTGGCAACGCCTTTGTGAGTTTACTACATATGTAAGGTGTCAGGCAAA
The DNA here is from genome assembly GCF_023864275.1 of Schistocerca cancellata. Classification (NCBI taxonomy): domain Eukaryota; kingdom Metazoa; phylum Arthropoda; class Insecta; order Orthoptera; family Acrididae; genus Schistocerca; species Schistocerca cancellata. Next base: position 252,378,590 of record NC_064629.1, read on the forward strand.
TCCAACATCTTCCATGAAAACCCTGACATGATTAAGCAAATCCAGTAGTATGTTACATAGCTCCGAATAAATCGTGACATTAAATTAACCAAAGTAATACGAGTAACAAGTGAGCAAATGGAATACCACAGACTAACACAAGAATGCCTAAATGCATGTCATACCTTCCCACCGTGAGACAGACGCAGTTCCGAGGGGAGAAACGAGAATAGAAGCCGAGAGCAGAACCGTGTTAAGCTGGAAGGCCCTACGATAAGGGACGGACACCCACGTCGCCAGCTAACCGCTAGGACCACCCCAGCTGCAAGTTTTAGCATGGGACTTTTTCGCGTCTCTGTTACGTCAGGACCACCGCCCAGCCCATGTTAAAAGCTAGAGCCCACCATAAGAACAGTATACATCTTATGATAACACAAAAAGGGGCACTCCAGTCGCAAGTTGTAGCGTGAGACTTTTTCGCGTCTCTGTTACGTCAGGACCACCCCCCCAGCCCATGTTAAAAGATAGAGCCCTCCAGAAGAACAGTATAGATCTTACGATAACGCTTAAAGGACCACACCAGCTGCAAGTTTTAGCGTGAAACCTTTTCGCGTCTCTGTTACGTTGCAAATATTAAAAACATTGCCCCACCACGAAAAGTATAACGTTTCTCATTGGATAGACAGAATTCTTGTAGGCAGAGCTTAAGGTTAACATTGAGACCCTGATTGGTCAGATCAAAACACAGCCAGATAGTTTTTTTTAAAGCAACTTCGGTAAATTGTAGTAAGGAGAAGTTAGGAAAAAGTTGCTTCCGAGACGGCGACGTGAGTGGAGTTGTGCTGTCCGTCGCCCCCTGACGAACACCGACAAGGTAATGAACGCACGCGATGCCGCATAACAGCGCATAAAGCTTCACTCAGAACTACAAAAGTCTCATCTGTTACACCCCCTTTTTGCGTAATACTAATGTCGATCGTCAATTAAAGCTCATGGTGTTCACATTTGCCACTTGAAGTAAAAATCTGAAACGCGATGATTTTTCTGTTATATAGTTATTGAGAAGCCACATCAGCCACTGTAATTTACGACTAGTTAGATAAGTAATTAAAGATAATTGAGGGTCACTGTAGACCATTTTGATAGTTTTCTCTTGTGAAACTTAATTTAAACCTAGATTATAGATGTGATATGGCATAGGTCATCCTTTGATCCATTGTAGAACTTGGAAACCCACTCCGGGAATATTCGTTCACATTTTCGTTGAACGCAGTTGGTTTTTACCATCCTGTATTAAAACATTTCCTTTTATCAATAGTGCAATTTATAAACAATGTTTTGTGAGTAGAATAAAATTTCCAATGGTAAACTTAACTGCTTTTTCGACGTTATTTTACTAACTAACTAAAAATAGGAAAGGCTTGAACCCCTTCCACTAAATTTAGTTAGTATTAAGATTCTTTTACAGGGAGTGCAGTGGAGATGACGCTGAAATCATTAAATATTTGGTTATATCATCGCTAGTCTCACTGAACTCTTCTGAATTCTACATGTCATGTGTGGTCTGACGTCTCCTTACCAGCAACAGGTCCCAGGTTCAAACTAGTCAATTCCCTAAAAAGCACGCTCAGAGAGTCGTTGCGCGAAAGTGGTAGGGAGACACGATATAGAACAACAGAAACCACGTAGAATGTTAGACATAAAGTGCCGGATTCCATGATTTATCCAAGCTGAAGATGCTATCTCTATCAATTAAATTCGTCACCAACCGAATTTCAATAGCTTTTTGCCCTACTGAGTCCTAGAACGATGAAGTTGAGGCTAAATTTTTTACGTTATCGTACACCACAGAGTGCCCAGTATCAATACAGTGTTCTGCCACCGCAGATTTATAAGGTTGTAAGAGCTGCATGTACCTGCGGTGCCAGCTGTATCGATGTGGCTACCTTGTCCCACGTTATATCATTAATCCAGAATTGTAGGGTAGCTCCACAGATATCTTCAGATGCAGGCGATAAAGTTGTTCAGAAACCAGGTCCAATTTTCGAGGGGTAATACGGATCCTCTCCTTAATAATGTCAGTGGCGAAACTTGTAGAGCAGTTACGAAGGCTCGCCTACAAAGGAGTAACTTATCTGTGGCAGAGAGGGTTGCACTATATAAGCTTCGCCAGGATACTGTGACGGTGGTTCTTCCGGCTGATAAAGGGCATGCACTGTTTCATTGTCTCGTGACGACTATCGTGATAAAATGAAGTTTACTGAGTGAAAGCACATACCGGAAGATCAGTAAAGACCCCACCATCCAGATGGTAAGGAAGACTACTTCGCTTTTGAATGCCTCCCCCTTTCCACAAGAAGCTGTGCGAAGATTGAAACCAAGTGGTGCGGCTTTATAGACTTCGAAAGATCCATAAGAGCGGTGTTCCTCTGCGTCCAATAGTAAGTAACATCGGTTCTCCGATCTATGATTGTGCCAAACACTTAGCGTCGTCGTTTAGGCTTCTGGTGGGAAAATGCGCTTATCATATACGTAGCTCTGCGGACTTCATTGGCGTAAAATCACTCAAACTAAACAATCCTGATGTGTTCGTCAGTTCCGATCTAGTGTCGTTATTCATAAAGCTTCCTCTTTCAGAATCATTGTTTCTCACTGGCAAAGCCTTCGATTAAGAGATTTCAGCTTTGTTTGAACATGTTTTAGCTCGACATGTTTTTAATTCAGTAACAAATTTTATGAAGAGACTGACGATATCGCCCTAGGTGGTTCTCTGCCGCCCTTGGTGGCCAACCTTTTTATGGAGTACTTCGACGAGAAGGCGCTGAAATCTGCTAGCTTGAAGCCCACAGTGGTTTGGAGGTATGTCGATGACATGTTTTATAGTTTGGCCCCATGGTGAAGACAAGTTAAAAGAATTTTTAAATCATTTGAATTCCATCCTCATAGAGATTCAGTTCAAGATGGAAATCGACGAAGATGGATGCCATCCATTTTTGGTTGTTTTGGTGCGACCCAAATATGATGGTACTTTGGGACATAAAGTAGATCGAAAAGCGACCCACACGGATTTATTTTTACGCGCAAATAGCTGACACCATCCTTCACAGACGATGAGTGTACTCAGAACTCTGGTACACAGAACACACATCATTGCTGACAAGAGCAGTATGGAGGACGAGCTTCAACACTTGAGAAGAGTTTTTGAAACCTAAGATTACCCTCCACAGCAGACACAGTACGTAAGCACTGCAAACGAAACCAACAATGGGTATGCAGAAGAAGACACGGAAAGTTTTAAATCCATGGCGGATTTTCTGCCATACGTGGGAAGTCTATCGTCAAAAATAGGACAGATCCTCAGTAAACACAAAGTAATAGTTATCTTACACCCTCCACCAAAGACAGCAGAACTCCTTGGTTCCGTTAAAGACGATTTAGTGCTTCTGAAGTAAACACAAAGTAATAGTTATGTTACACCCTCCACGAATGATAGCAGAACTCCTTGGTTCTGTTAAACATGATTTAGTGCTTCTGAAGCCTGGGGTTTACAAGATCCCCTGAGAGTATGGCTATTCACACAATGAATAGGCCACACGCACAGCCTGTGAGAGAGCATTGCAGGTTCACCTGGGTCTTAAGTAGTTAGATTTTGTATGTTCTCGACCACTAGACCAACTTTATAACAAATAAAAAATTGCGAGTGTTAGCGAGTTTCCATAAGATTGATCTAATGATCCAGAGCATACCAAATCTAACTACTATCCCTTTTACCTTTCTAATGTATTATAATATAATATAATATAACAATACAATAACAGCTATAATAAAAAATCATTTTTACATACATTTCCCATAGGTGAATGAAATAAATATATAATAAAATAAATTTATAAAATTATTTACTTTACACTTTATCAGCCATAAGTTATTATCAGCTGTTGTTCCTAAACATTTTTTAAGGAAGATTTATTTATTGTTTTACCACATTTACAAACAAAATTAATTGAAAATCATTAGTTAAAAATGTGAGTTTTAGTAAATTATAAGTGGACAACAATAAGCAAATAAAAAAATGAACTAGTTAACAAAGGTAAATTGTGGTGTTAATGTACGTAAATTGTATAAGTTAACAAAAGTAGATTTTAGTAAATTATAAATGGACAACAAAAAATGGGCAACAATAAGAAAATAAAAAATGAATTAGTAAACAAAGGAAAAATTGTATTGTTTATGAAAGTAAATTGTGTAAGTGAACAAAAGTAAATTTTAATAAATTATAAATGGACAGCAAAAATGGGCAACACTAACAAAGTAAAAAAATGAATTAGTTAACAAAGGTAAATTGTATTGTCAATGTAAGTATAATGTATTAGTTAAAAAAGTAAACTTGAGTAAATTATAAATGGACATAAAAAATGGACAATAATAAGAAAACATAAAATTAATTAGGGAACAAAGGTAAATTGTATCATTTATGTAAGTAAAATGCATTAGTTAACTGAAGTAAATTATAAATGGACCCCAAAAAATGTACAAAAATAAGAAAATAAAAAATGAATTAGTTAACGAAAGTAAATTGTATTGGTTATGTAAGTAAATTGTGTAAGTTAACAAAAGTAAATTTTAGTAAATTATAAATGGACAGCAAAAATGGGCTACACTAACAAAATAAAAAATGAATTAGTTAACAAAAGTAAATTGTATTGGTTATGTAAGTAAAATGCACTAGTTAAGTAAAGTAAATTTTAGTAAATTATAAATGGACACCAAAAATGGACAACAATAAGAAAATAAAAAATGAATTAGTTAACAAAGGTAAATTATACTGCTTATGTAAGTAAATTGTATAAATTAACTAAAGAAAAATTTAGTAAATTATAAATAGACAACAAAAATGGACAACAATAAGGAAAAATGAAATAAATAACCATGGTAAATTGTATTGGTTATGTAAGGAAGTTGTATAAGTTAACATAAGTAAATAATAGTAAATTATAAATGGACAACAAAAAATGGACAACAATAAAAAATAAAAAAATTAATTAGTCGACAAAGGTACATTGTATTCTTTATTAAGTAAATTGTATAAGTTAGCAAAAGTAAATTTTAGTAAATTATAAATGGACAACAAAAAATGAATGACAATAAGAAAATAAAAAATTAATTAGTTAACAAAGGTAAATTATATTGCTTATGTAAGTAAATTATGTAAGATACAAAAAGTAAATTTTACTAAATTATAAATGGACAAAAATAAGAAAAAAATTAATAAGTTAACAAAGGTAAATTTTATTGTTAATGTAAGTAAAATGCATTTGTTAGCAAAAGTCAAATTTAGTAAATTCTAAATGGACATCAAAAAATGGACAACAATAAGAAAGTAAAAAGTGAATTAGTTATCAAAGGTAAATTGTATTGTTAATGTAAGTATAACGCATTAATTAACAAAAGTAAATTTCAGTAAATTATAAATGGACAAAAAATGGACAACAACAAGAAAATAAAAATTGAATTAGTTAACAAAGGTAAACTGTATTGTTAATGTAAGTAAAATGCATTACTTAAGAAAAGTAAACTTTAGTAATTTTAAATGGACAACAAATATGGACAACAATAAGAAAATAAAAAATGAATTAGTTAAGAAAGGTAAAATATATTGTCAATGTAAGTACAATGCATTAGTTATATAAGAAAATTGTATAATTTAACAAAAGTCAATTTCAGTAAGTTATAAATGGACAATAAAAATGGACAACAATAAGAAACAAAATGAATTAGTTAACAAAGTTGAATTGTTCTGTTATTGTAAGTAAAATACAAGAGTTAACAAAAGTAATTTTTAGTAAATTATAAATGGACAACAAAAATGGACACAAATAAGGAAAAAAGAAATGAATTAGTAAACAAAGGCAAATTATATCAGTTATGTAAGTAAATTGTATAAGTTAAGAATAGTAAATTTTAGTAAATTAGAAATGGACAACAAAAAGTGGACAACAATAAGATAATAAAAAATGAAATAGTTAACAAAACGAAATTGTATTGTTAATGTAAGTAAAATTCATTAGTTAACAAAAGTAAATTAAAGTAAATTATAAATCATCATCATCATCATCATCATCATCATTTAAGACAGATTATGCCTTTCAGCGTTCAGTCTGGAGCATACCCCCCCTTATACAGTTCCTCCATGATCCCCTATTCAGTGCTAACATTGGTGCCTCTACTGATGTTAAACCTATTACTTCAAAATCATTCTTAACCGAATCCAGGTACCTTCTCCTCAGTCTGCCCCAACTCCTCCTACCCTCTACTGCTGAATCCATGAGTCTCTTGGGTAACCTTGCTTCTCCCATGCGTGTAACATGACCCCACCATCTAAACCTGTTCGCCATGACTGCTACATGTATAGAGTTCATTCCCAGTTTTTCTTTGATTTCCTCATTGTGGACACTCTCCTGCCATTGTTCCCACCTACTAGTACCTGCAATCATCCTAGCTACTTTCATATCCGTAACCTCAACCTTGTTGATAAGGTAACCTGAATCCACCCAGCTTTCGCTCCCATACAACAAAGTTGGTCGAAAGATTGAACGGTGCACAGATTACTTAGTCTTGGTACTGACTTCCTTGTTGCAGAAGAGAGTAGATCGTAGCTGAGCACTCACTGCATTAGCTTTGCTACACCTCGCTTCCAGTTCTTTTACTATGTTGCCATCCTGAGAGAATATGCATCCTAAGTACTTGAAACCGTCCACCTGTTCTAACTTTGTTCCTCCCATTTGGCACTCAATCCGTTTATATTTCTTTCCCACTGACATTACTTTTGTTTTGGAGATGCTAATCTTCATACCATAGTCCTTACATTTCTGATCTAGCTCTGAAATATTACTTTGCAAACTTTCAATCGAATCTGCCATCACAACTAAGTCATCCGCATATGCAAGACTGCTTATTTTGTGTTCACATATCTTAATCTCACCCAGCCAGTCTATTGTTTTCAACATATGATCCATAAATAATATGAACAACAGTGGAGACAGGTTGCAGCCTTGTCTTACCCCTGAAACTACTCTGAACCATGAACTCAATTTACTGTCAACTCTAACTGCTGCCTGACTATCCATGTAAAGACCTTTAATTGCTTGCAAAAGTTTGCCTCCTACTCCATAATCTTGTAGAACAGACAATAACTTCCTCCTAGGAACCCAATCATATCCCTTTTCTAGATCTATAAAGCATAGATACAATTCCCTGTTCCACTCATAACACTTCTCCATTATTTGCCGTAAGCTAAAGATCTGGTCCTGACAACCTCTAAGAGGCCTAAACCCACACTGATTTTCATCCAATTGGTCCTCTACTAATACTCGCACTTTCCTTTCAACAATACCTGCGAAGATTTTACCCACAACGCTGATTAAAGAGATACCTCTGTAGTTGTTACAATCTTTTCTGTTTCCATGTTTAAAGATTGGTGTGATTACTGCTTTTGTCCAGTCTGATGGAACCTGTCCCGACTCCCAGACCATTTCAATTATCCTGTGTAGCCATTTAAGACCTGACATTCCACTGTATTTGATGAGTTCTGACTTAATTTCATCCACACCAGCCGCTTTATTGCACTGCAATCTATTGACCATTTTTTCCACTTCCTCAAATGTAATTAAAGAGACAGACTAGAATATGTCCGAGATGCCCAGCCTTATTCCAAAGTAACTGGTATCCCGACTGTCGGGACCACTTACTTGGCCACTCATACGTTGCCTGTGGTTCATGAACTAGGACATGACTACAGGAACCCACACCATGAACCACAGTTATTATTAAGAAATGATAAATGAACAACAAAAATTGGACAACAATAAGAAAATGAGAAATGAATTAGTTGACAAAGGTAAATTTTATTGTTTATGTAAGTAAATTGTGTAAGTTAAGTACAGAAAATGTTTCTTAATTGTAAAAGGACCAGAAATATGGACAACAAACAGGAAAAAATGAAATATTTAACAATGGTAAATTGTATTGTTTATGTAAGTAAATTGTATAAGTTAACAATAGTAAATTTTAGTACATTATAGATGGACGGCAATAAATGGATAACAATAAGAAAATAAAAAGTGAATTAGTAAACAAAGGTAAATTGTATTATTTATATAAGTTAATTGTAAAAGTTAAAAAAAATAAATTTTAGTAAATTGTGAATGAGCAACAAAAATGGACAACAATAACAATTTAAAAATGAATTAGTTAACAAAGTTTTATGTTATAGTTAATGTGAGTATAATGCCTTAGTTAACAAAAGTACATTTCAGTAAATTATAATTGGACAAAAAAATGGACAGCAATAAGAAAATAAAAAATGAATTAGTTAACAAAGGAAAATTGTATTGTTAATGTAAGTAAAATGCATTACTTAACAAAAGTAAACTTTAGTGATTATAAATAGACAACAAATATTGACAATGATAAGAAAATAAAAAATGGATTAGTTAACAAAGGTAAAATATATTGTCAATGTAAGTAAAAAGCATTACTTAACAAAAGTAAACTTAAGTAATTATAAATGGACAACAAATATAGATAACAATAAGAAAATAAAAATGGAATTGGTTAATAATGGTAAATTGTATTGCTTATGTAAGTAAATTGTATATGTGCAATAAAAAATGGACAACAATAAGAAAATAAAAAATCAATAAGTTTACAAAGGTAAATTTTATTAATTAAGTAAGTGAATTGTAAAAGTTATTAAAAGTAAATTTTAGTAAATTTTAAATGGACAACCAAAAATGGTCCACAACAGGAAAATAAAAATGAATTAGTAACTAAGGTAAATTGTATTGTTAATGTAAGTAAATTTTATATCTTAAAAAGTGTAAATTTTAATAAATTACAAATGGAGAACAAAAAAAGGACAACAATAAGATAATAGAAAATAATTAGTTAACAAAGGTAAATTGTAATGCTTATGTAAGTGTATTGTATAAGTTAACTTAAGTCAAGTTTAGTAAATCATAAATGGATAACAAAGTATGGACAACAATAAGAAAATAAAAAAAGAATTGGTTAACAATGGTAAATTCTGTAGTTTATGTAAGTAAATTGTACAAGTTAAAAGAAATAAATTTTAGTAAATTATAAATGGACGAAAATGGACAAGAATAAGGAAATAAAAAAATGAAATAATTAATAATGGTAAATTGTATTGTTTAAGAAAGTAAATATTATAACTTAACAAAAGTATATTTTAGTAAATGGACAAATATAAGAAAATAAAAAATGACTTAGTTAACAAAGGTAAATTGTAGTGTTTGAAACATCCCCTTGGAACATTTACACATGACTGTGTTTAATCTGACACACAATATTTTTAGCGCAATGCAATCTGACTTTCAAAAATCCCTACAAAAGAATTGCCCTGACTCACATTAAACTATACTTTTCACAAATCACTTACCTCACCAAAAAACTTCGTTACTCGAACTACTGCAATACAGCTAGCGCCACTACTGCCAGCTAAATAAAAGATTCAAACTACTGAAGGCACTAACTACTGATAGGCATAGTTAGCAAATGAAAGATTTTGATAGAGAACAAACAATGTATTTATCTTACTGGTGTTCAAAAGTCATAATATATATAGCAGTTCATGACATCCAGTCTTACAAATTTCAAAACTCTCTCCCCACATCCACCACTGCTGGCAGTTCACGTCCAACTGCGCAACGGTACTGCTGTTAACAGCCAGCTGCCCAACTCTACAATGGCAAACAACAATGCAAACTAGTCACAGACTGCACACATCACAGACAGTGATTTTCATACAGAGCACTATGTGGCGTTACCAATAAGAAAACCTAAACAGACTACTTACATAGCCCCCATGCTCCCCACAAAAATTTTACAAATTGTTTTGGGCAGTAGCCCATACAGATTTGAAAAAAAAATTTCACAATCATAATTACAATAAAAAAGAAATCAAATGCACACACTTATTGATACAATGTTGGTCAAAAGCTAAAATTTTCTCACAGTCTATAAAGACAGTCCTGATCTCTGGTCACAGTAAAATAGCAGTCTTTTTCTCAAATTCTGAGTAGGAAAAGAAAATGCACATGGAAGTAGTAGATTTCCATGCAGTCTTAAAGAAGTAGTGTTGTCCTTCCAACGGAAAGACAGTGTTGCCTCTTGACATGCAGACAGGTAATGGGCCACAACAGAGCAAACCCACCGCAGAGTCAGTCGAAGTTTTGAAGAGTATTGATAGGTAGGTCATCAGAGAATAGAACCACTGTAGTCCTGGTAGAGATTACAGTATTGGTGGGCCACCAGAGCTGCAACCCACTGCAATTCTTATAGAATCGGCCAGCAGCCATCTGTTGCGACTGTGCAGGTGCACAATCACCATCGAAGAGTCTTGTGGACAATATAGCAAGTCCATGAACCACCACTTGTGCACTCACTAAAAATTTATTTGAAATGTCGTTAGAACCAGCAATGCTGTTATCCAGTCCCTTGCTGAATTATTAACACACGTGCAAACAATAACAGTCCCAACTTCTCACATATTGTGCGTATAGTATGACCAACAGAAACGTGTGTAGTGAAATGTAACTTAATTTGAAGAATTGGTGTCTATACAATTATAAATTTACAACATAAGAATACAATTACAAAGGTACAAAATACATCATTAAAGAACATAACAATACGGATAACATTTGTAGTACAGGCTTTACAAAAGAATCGAAATAACATATACATCAGTGTTACAGGAATTATGACATAAATACATACATAAAAGATCAGAATAACTTTCGAAACTTCAACTTCACACATGAGCATTAAAACAAAACAGAATAAATAATGTCTAAACATCTTTATGAAGAAAATAACATAGTATTTGAAAAATTCTACAACATAAATCTTATTAGCTAAACACATAAAGACAGGAAAAAGACAAATACACAAGGGTACATAAACACGTAGCGGAAGAATACAAGCCGGCCGCGGTGGTCTATCGGTTCTGGCGCTGCAGTCCGGAATCGCGGGACTGCTACAGTCGCAGGTTCGAATCCTGCCTCGGGCATGGGTGTGTGTGATGTCCTTAGGTTAGTTAGGTTTAAGTAGTTCTAAGTTCTAGGGGACTTATGACCCAAAAGGTTGAGTCTCATAGTGCTCAGAGCCATTTTTAAGAATACAAAAGGAAAGACAGGGTTCGTTTTCAGTGTGACATTTGGTACTGCAGTCCAACCCAAAACTTCGTTCTGTAGATCTTTCCTCTTATTTCAACATTTGTTTCCACCAAAAAAATCCTATCCAAGCATGCTTTTTGTATTCTGTTCACATCCTCTTTCAAAATTCTTTATTGGCCAAACCATTTTCTTATAGCTTCTCAATGCATTTCTTCCAATTGATCACAACTCGTTCTCACATATAGCCTACCCCATCTTAAGCTAACTTAAATCTACTGAGCTCAGATGCTAAGCTAAGGGACGAGGCAATGCAGCAGCACAAAACAATTAACACAAACAGCAATGACAAAAAAATGGAAATTGGCAAAGCAAGCTACAGTAAATCTAAATTACCAAGCAAATTCAACAATACAACTAATATGAGCCAATATTCAGCAACAAGAAAAATAAATCGGTAGTAAAACTGGCTTAACAGAGTAATACAAAGTGATATTCAGTAGCACTATGCATGGCAAACAGCAGCAGCAAATGCAATAACTTATACCTAAACATGACAAAGCTCAAGCAGAAAAAATATTACAGTAAAAATGGCCATTATTAATACCTATGTAACATCTTAACACTAGAGTGATGCATCATGATAACTTACTCTACAAAAAAAATTACTAAGTTATGTATGCAGTTACTGTTATTAATCCCTTCTTATTGTTCTTTCCATTCCAAGTGATCCTGTTTAGAAGAATATGGATCATAAAATTATTATTTAATAGATCTGTTGGCAGAAAGTGTTCACATTAGCAAATGCACTTAATTTTATTTTATAAAGCCAATGCTGCAACACAGCTGGAAACCAGACATTAAACAAAACGAGCAGTCTCTCAACTAGAAAGACAATAGATGTAAAATGTTTCTCATAATTTCATTAGGCATTTTAGTAAATATCATAAATTAAGAGTTGCAGAGTGTAATGATATGTTTTCAAGTTTGAGCGTGTCGTATTTGCGATGCTTTCTACAAAGAAATGTCAATAGCAAGGATAATGGCCTCTTTTTTTTCTCCACCTGTGCCTCTGAAAGACACACACTAATGACTTTTTTCCAGGCGACTCTCGCACAGCTGGGGGCCCACGACACATTACATGAAGGTCACTTAATTTTCTTACCAAAATATTTACGACACCAGTTTGCACTACAGTGACAGTCTCACATAAAAAAATTTCACAGGTCGAGAATTTGCGTTGCAAATGTGTAGAAACAAAATCCTATGAATACAACAGTGTGCAAAAAATTTTCGCCTGCATTGTGATACATTCAAGCATATACACACATTTCATAACTCTTAAAGTACGAATCTTGATTTCCAACATCCTTTTTTACAAGTCAGAGTCCCTAACCACTACTCATTAATCCTTACCTTATTACACATATACATTCGTTGACACTTCTTCTATATTTCATCATAATAAATACGTAGCATAATCAGATTCCTCATATAGCATCAGCTTATTGATCGTAAACATACCTCAACAGCATAATACACATTGTCATTGTAATAATAACATCATAAAAGCTCAGCCAAATTTCAAAAACGTCATAGCTTTCTGCAATAATTTCAAAACCTAAAAAAAATTCTCTGCTAATTTCAATAGTGTCATCTACCTCAAACTTACTTTAAAAATCATGATCCCATAGCAAATACATCATTCAAAACTCATAGTATCACAATGGTTTCGAAAAATATGAAGGGTTCACACAGTACAGACAAAATACAATTTCATAAGTGTGAAGTTACCCAATTGTGTAATTGCGTAAACATGTGTCACTGCCGTAGTAAAAAAGTTTGTCTCTCTCAGTTAAATGATCAGATAGCTATGTAATTTATGTGTTAGAGGAATATGGTACCGATGTGTAAAGTTGTATAAGCAAATACCATATTAGCTAGGGCTCCTTGTGCTTGCCAGACACATGTTATACAAAGTAAGTGTATACCCCCCTGAGGATTAATGTAATTATACCCTCAGGAGTTACAGATTACAGAAATGGAATGAAATGTATCATGAAACATACTTTGTAGTTCAAAAATCTTGAAAAATAAATGATTTAAGTACAAAATTAATCACTCAAATGCGCGTCCTGTAGCGCTAGATGTGCGTCTTGCTGTAAGATAATCTCTGTGGAGTGTTATAGTTATCGTTCTCCGAAAGCCAAGTTCAGCAGAAGTCAATGTACTTACCTCATGATAAACAAAAGTGAAATGCTTTGCGTATAGATATCTTAGTTATTACGCTTATGAAGAAAGGACTGTGCTGTGACATATTGTTGTGCTATGGAAAAGCCTGTCTCATTGTAGCTATACCACAAAAGTTACTACTAAAACATGTTTTACTTTCCAGAATAATACAGAAAAACTGTGCAGATATAAAACAGAAACACCGCACAAGCAGCATTGTAAATTGACATTCATTAGTAGTGTCGTGATAAAATCGTGTAGCTGTCACATAAACTAACGACTGTGTCATCTGGTATCTCACAGAAAGTACTTTAAATCTAGAATGTATTTTCAAGTAAACCAAAATGTTGCATTAAAATCTCATTAACAGTACTGGTAAATGTTCTAAGTATGTGAGCCTTATAGTCGTTACGTAATTGTGCAACTAACAAGCAAGAATATACATACACAATAACACTGTGTTGCCTGTTCACAATAACAATGTATTTCTGTTTAAATAAGTTCTCTTGGTTCTTGACTGGATATTTAACTTCAAACATTGTTGCATGTTAACAAATTATAAGTCTGAAAAAGCATACTAGTAATGTAAAGTGGAAAGTTATATGGCAAAGACAAAGTTAAAAAGCAGATTATCTTTCAATAAACGGTTTTACATGTGAAATGTGGTGTAAACCTTTACTCTTCCTAGTACGCAGAGTTTCAACTTCAACGCAATTATCATGTGGTATACGTCGGATTCTGTAAGGTCCATTGTAAACTAGAAAGAATTTGTGACTCAGGTGTTTTTTCTTATGTGACAAAGAATGAGCTTTAATGAGAACTTTCTGGCCAATATATAATTTCTTTGCATTTGCTTTACTGTGTAGTTTTCTCCTTTTGTCTGCTGCAGATTTTATATTTTAATAGCCAAATCAATTATGTCTCTGTGTCGAAGTTTACGTGTATTCAGGAAAGGTACAAGTTCTCTGATTCTGTTCGGTGGTTCTTCATTCTTCAGTGCAAGAGTAGGTGGTAAAGCAGAGGAGTCATGAGGCATTTCATTCAGCACGTTTTGAAATAAGAGTAAATATCTGCCCCAATGCTGATGCTTTCTGTGACAATAAAGTCTGCAAAGCTTATTGATTTCTTTCATAATACGCTTGGAGGGGTTACAACGTGGTGAGTACGATGAAATAAAAACAGGTTTGATTTTATGGTTCCGAAGCATGCGTGACCAAACACCAGATCTGAATTGCGGTCCGTTATCTGAAATTACTTTACTAACGTGTCCAACTTCAAGTAAGAAATTTTTAGCAAAGGCGTTGGATACAGACCGTCCAGTGGCTTAACGTAACGGAGTGAAAGAAACAAATTTTGAAGTAAGTTCAGCAGCGACTAGAACATACGGAAATCCATTCGATGTTCTGACAAGGGGTCCAAGAGATCAACAGCATCAAATTCTTTTAATGCCGAATCTGAGTGTGCGGCTTTTCATGCCATTTACTTTTGATGTCTTTCCAAATCGGATCTTTATCTTGTTCATGAGCAATGTCTTTTAAAGATGTGGTGATGAAGTTTTCAAAGGCGACATTCTGAGTGTAAAGAATACTGAAATTTTTCTCGAGGTTACCTTCTGTGTTACTATTCTCAAGCCCAGCCGGTGCGCGTGACAGTGCGTTCGCAACAATGTTCTCCTTGCCAGGAATGTAGACTATTGTGAAGTGGAATTCTTGCAGAAACAATGCCCAAAGTTTTATCCTGTCATGATTTAATTTTGAAGACATAAGAAATTGTAATGCACGATGGTCACTGTATACTTTTACGTGCTTCTAGAAAGAAAGAAATGGAATTTGTTAAATGCCCAAACGATAGCTAAAGCTTCTAATTCAGTAACGGAATAATTTTTTCAGATTTGTTAGAACTCGACTAGCAAAAGCAATGGTTTTCTGAACAGTAGTGTCATTTTCAGTGGCTTCTTGAAATAAATGGGCACCAAGACCGACTTTAGAAGAATCCGTGCTAAGGCAGAAAACTTGGGACAAATCTGGATGAGCTAGTATTGGCGTGTTAAGTAGCGATTCTTTCAAAGAATTGAATTACAACTGTGCT
The DNA here is from genome assembly GCF_023864275.1 of Schistocerca cancellata. Taxonomy (NCBI): domain Eukaryota; kingdom Metazoa; phylum Arthropoda; class Insecta; order Orthoptera; family Acrididae; genus Schistocerca; species Schistocerca cancellata. The sequence goes on from NC_064629.1 coordinate 252,394,084, forward strand.
TGTTCGTCCCAGTTCCAAATAGTATTTTTTCCAGTGAGAGAACAAAGTTTTGGTGTAACTAGAATTTGCATATTCAGAAAACGACGGTAAAAATTTACGAGACCTAGAAAACTGCGGACTTGTTTTTTTGTGGATGGAACTGGAATGGCTCTGATTGCTTCAAACTTTTCAGGATCCGGCTGAATGCCTTCAGAAGAAATAATATGTCCCAAAAACTTCACCCTTGTCCTACCGAATTCAGACTTTTCCAAGTTAACTGTAATTCCAGATTCTGCAAAAATATGTAACACACTGTTGAGGATGCGATTGTGATGTTCCCATGAAGCTTCTGCTATCAGAATATCGTCCACATATAACGTGATGTGACGTTTTAAGAACTCAGGTAATATGGAATTAGCCCTAGAATGAATGCTGCCGAGGAAATGTTCAAACCAAAAGGAAATTTTCCGAAACTGATAACAAACGCCGAAACAAAGGAAAGCTGTGTATTTTCCACATTCTGGATGAAGTTCGATCTGATAAAAGCTGGATCTGAGATCAATAGAAGACAACACTTTTACACCATTAAAATTTTGAAGAAGTTCTTCCATCGTTTGCGGCCTGTCTGTTTCAGGAATGATGATAGTATTGATTTGTCTCGAATCTAAGACAAGCCTGATCGATCCATTTTTCTTCTCAACAACATGTAATGGATTGTTGTATGAGCTTACTGCAGGCTCAATAATGCCCTCGTCAAGCATAGATTGTATTTCTGTTCTAACACGGTCCCTATAATGTGCCGGAATTACGTATGGTCTGACACAAAGTTTAGTATGCTCACGAACACGAAATAGGTATTGAAATCCCTTGATTGTTCCTGTTTTGTGAGTAAAAACTGTGGAATGTGCTTGTAAAATCTCAAAAAGGTCTTGCCTATCAGAGTCATTACAATTCTCAATTGTTTAAATTTTATTCTGAATTAACTCATTAGTATCATCCCTGTCAGTACTTGCAGAGTGATTGTTAGTGTCAAGTTCCGTCGAAAATTTCGAACTGTTGTCTAACAGGAGGTAAAGCCAATTAATATCTTTGTCATGGTTTGAGAGCCAATCTTCAAATTTCAAAGCTGTTGACTTACCTTCTTTCTCTAAACTTATTTCAGCATCGTGAAAGTTTAAGATTGCTTTGTATTCATTCAAAAAGTCTGCTCCTAATATAATTTCCGTCGACAATAATGCAACAATAAGAAAGTTCATAGACAAGCTGTGGCTTTCACAAAAGAATTCTAAGTTGGTTTGTTGGCGTACATCTACAGTTTTTCCGAACATTGCACCTTGTAATTTAATCTTATGTAAAGGAAGTGTGGGGCAATCGTTCGATTTGTTGCGTTTGCTAAAAGCTATTTCATTAATTACTGCAATGGGACTGCCAGAGTCAAGTACTGCCGTAAATTTTACGTCATTTACTGTAATGTGAATCACAGGATATGCAATGTTGTTATGTTTTACATCGTGTTCCTGGCGTAAGATGTCCTCAGTGTCTTCCATTTTTACGTAATTACTAGCTACGGCAGCTGCGTCGTCAGTTTCATAAGTACGTTTTGTAGCTGCGAGCAGTATGAGTCATTGCCTATTGTCTCTTTGTTGGCGCACGTCGTTATTGGAATTTGGAGACCTAACTTCTACAAATTCACCTTGTTGAGAGGGCCCCGCCCAGTTTGAATCCTGCCAGTTCTGATGCAATTCAGGTCTGCCGTTACGATCATATCGTCTGTCGTCATGTCGGTAGATTTCATAGTTTCTTTCTTGTCGGTCACATGGTGGAGAATTTCTCCCTGAATCGTAACTGCGTGCTGGACTGTTGCGTCTAAAGTTATTCTGTCTCCCCTGATAATAATTATTTTGGTTCCCATATTGTCTGTTTCTCTGATTGTGTATGTGATAGTAACTACCACGGAGAGGTGATCTTTCCCTGTAATTATTACTACTCTGCCAACGGTTGTCATACGGGTGGTGTCTGTTTTGGTCACGATTTGTGTTGTGAGAATAGCCTTGTCATGTCCAGTTATTATTTCTTTCATCGCAGAATTACGACGGATGTGACCTGTAATTGTTGTGTTCCTGTTTCGCATTCTGCGATTGTCAGTGTCAATTTCCAGTTCTAGTAACAGTCCCTGAAATGCTTCAATGTCATCTTTGCAACGTCCTGCCAAAATAATATGTTGTAAATGTTCAGGCAATTTGATTAAGCAAATGCGGATGAGTTCTGAGGTTCTGTATGAGTTTGACAGGTACTGATTCTTGTGCAACATGTCTCCAAAATATTTCTCAAGACTGGAAAATTCAGATTGTTCGAAATGTTTCATCAGTATGATGCTATGTTTTACTCGGACTTGTGTAGCTTGAGACCAATATGCTGAGAGGAAGGCATGATAAAATTCTCCTTCACTGTGACAGTCGTTAATGACCGATCGCATTCTTACAGCTGGTTCATTCTCTAAGTAGCCACACATAAATTCTAATATGTGCTCTAATGACCAGTTGGGAGGAAAACAGTGAGAGAATTGACGGAGCCACACTTGTGGATGAATGTCGTTTCCAGAATTCTTAAATGTTTTGAAATTATGTGTAGTAATGAACAGCTTATAGTCAAAATCATCATGTCGGCGAGTAGCAAATCGGTCATTGTTACGTCGTGTCGGCGATTCCATCTCAAAGTTCGGTGCACCTTGCCAATCTCTTTCATAAATTCCGAAATGCCAAGTGTTATTATTTTGTGGCTTTTCCATATTTCTAAGTCCCTCTACCCGTGTTGGAGCGCGAGTGTCCTCTGAAATATGTAATTTTTGTATTACTTGTGCCAACTGATCTTGTACTTCCCGGATATCTCTTCTGTACTGTGTATTGATTTAATTTTGATTTTGTTTGAATTTTATAATTTGTTTGTACTCATCTGTGTCAGTGAAGGCTACAGGTCTTGTGTCATTCAGATCATCATCTACCTTTGTAGGTAAGTTAGTGAACTGATCCGAAAGTTCTGCTACTTTATCCGATAGTGAACTTATTTCCTCAGTGTGTTTTTCTGAACCAAGTTTCAGAGTGCCCATTTGTGTTGAAATCGTATTTACTGTGTCCTTTAAGTTTTCCTGAGTTTTTGCTAGTTGCGTAACCGAATCGGTAGATGCAACTGAGTCAATTTTAGCTTGCAAGGTGTCGTGAATTTCATGAACAACAGTTTGCAGTTCTTTTATGGCCGCTTCATGATTCTGTAATGCATTTTCATGACGCGAAACAATGCTCAGAAATTTGTGTTTTTACGTCATTACAGAAGTTTTGACATTTGGATTCAATGTTATGTAACTCAGTAGTTAAATCTTCACGTGTTTGTTTAAGTGTGGTGTCTAACTTCCGAAGATTTTGTTCCATTGTGTCTAACTTTTGAAGCTTTTGCTGTGTTTGGCTCTGACTTTGTTCCGTTGTGTGTAACTGTTTCTGTGTTTGTCTCTGTTGTTGTTCCATTGTGTATAACTTTTGCAGATTTTGTTCCATTGTGTCTAACTTTTGAAGCTTTGGTCCTATTTGTTGCATTAATTGTAATAAAAATGCACTGGTGTCTGAAACATGTTCCTCAGTGCTATTCGGCAATTCATTTGAACCAGCAATATTCGCATTTTGAAAAGCAGAAAATGTGTCTTGACTTATTTGAGAAAACGGCGAGGACGCAAAACCTGAATCTACAGTATTTGCGAGATTGTGTCCTGCCATTTCGGATTCCTGAGGCAAGCTGTTGCCGAGCGATCGATCGATAATGCTTCCCTGTTGACTAATTGTTTCACTGCCTACATCATTATTTGCAGCCCACTGCATTTCCCTATGCACAATTACCAAATTACTACTTTGAACATTAGTTAATTCATTACTCGGCGGCGCTAACACACTGCTTTTGTCTTCACTGTCATTTCTCAGTTTACTTAGGAGGCTAGTATTATGTTTTTCACACGCCATTATTGTCACAATATTTCACACGACAACACAGAAAAACACAATTTGAAGAGCAAAATAAGAAAACACATTAACATAACAGTGAAAATAATATCTCGTTAATTACAAGCACAGCTGCGAAATACTTGGTGCAAATCTACATGCATGCCACAACTGTTTTACTGTACAAGAATGAAAAACTACAACTACAAACGCAATTAGCTCTACAATTACGCGCTAGCAATAAACAAAGGCTGCACTAATTGCTCAAACTACAAGAAAAAATCAGCAGATTCCAGTGAGGTATGCTCGGCTAAGAGTCGACATATGAAATGTCCACTTAGAACAATTATACAAGACTGTGTTTAAACTGACACACAATATTTTTAGTGCAACGCAATCTGACTTTCAAAAATCCCTACAAAAGAATGGCCCTGACTAACATTAACCTGTACCTTTCACAAATCACTTACCTCACAAAAATCTTCGTTACTCAAACTACTGCAATACAGCGGGCGCCACTACTGCCAGCTAAATAAAAGATTCAAACTACTGAAGGCACTAACTACTAATAGGCATAGTTAGCAAATGAAAGAGTTTGATAGAGAAAAAAAATATCTATTTACCATACTAGTGTTCAAAAGTCATAACATATATAGCAGTTCATGGCATCCAGTCTTAAAAATTTCAAAACTCCGCCCTTTCTCTCCCCACATCCACCACTGCTGGCGGCTAACCTCCAACTGCCCAACACTACAATGGCAGACAACAATGCAAACTAGCCACAGACTGCACACAGCACAGCCAGTAATTTTCATACAGAGTGCTACGTGGCATTACCAATAAGAAAACATGAACAGCCTATTTACATGTTTATGTAAGTAAGTTGCATAAAAGAAAAAGTAAATTGTATTAAATTATAAATGGACAACAAATTATGGACAACTATAAGAAAATAAAAAATCAATTAGTTAAAAAAGGTAAATTGCAGTGTTGAACTAAGTAAATTGTATAAGTGAACAAAAGTAAATTTTAGTTATTTATAAATGGACAAAAAATGGCCAACAACAAGAAAATAAAATATGAAATAGTTAACAAAGGTAAATTCTATTGTTAATGTAAGAAAATAGTTTAAAGTAACAAAATTAAATTTTTGTAAATTATAAAAGGACAAAAAAAAAGAACTACTAGAAGAAAATAAAAAATGAATCAGTTAACAAAGGGAAATAGTAATGTTTTTGTAAGTAAATTGTATAAGTTAACAAAAGTAAATTTCAGTAGATTATAAATGGACAACAAAATATGGACAACATCAAGAAAATAAAAAATGAGTTAGTTAACAAAGTTATACAATATTGATTATGTAAGTAAACTGTATAAGTTAACATAAGTAAATTTTAGTAAATTATAAATGGACAACAATAAGAAAATAAAAAAGGAATTAGTTAACAAAGGTAAATTGTATTGGTTATGTATGTAAATTGTATAAGATTACGAAAGTAAACTGTGGTAAATTTTAAATGAACAACAAAAAATGCACAAAATTAAGAAAATAAAATATTAATAAGTTAACAAAGCTAAATTGGATTGTTTATGTAAGAAAATTGTATAAAATGAAAAGAAAATTGTATTAAATTATACATGGACTACAAATTATGGACAATAATAAGAAAATAAAAAATGAATTAGTTAACAAAGGGTAACTGTATTGTTTATGTAAGTAAATTCTATAAGACAAGAAGTAAAATGTATTAAATTATAAATCGAAAACAAAAAAGTTACTACAATAAGAAAAAAACAAAATAATTATTTAACAATGGTTAATTGTATTGGGCATGTAAGTAAATTGTATAAGTTCACGACAGTAAATTATGGTAAATTTTAAATGGACGACAAATAATGGACATAGATAAGAAAATATAAAATTAATTAGTTAAAATTTGTAAATTCTATTGTTTATGTAAGTAAATTGTATAAGTTAACAAAAGTAAATTTTAGCAAGTTGTAAATAGATACCAAAAATGAACAACAATAAGAAAAAACGAATTAGTAAACAAAGTTAAATTGTACTGTTTATGTAAGTGAATTGTAGAAGTTAACAAAAGTAAATTTTAGTAAATAATAAAAAGACAACAATTAGTTAACGAAGGAAAATTGTTTAGTTTATGTCTGTGTATTTTATAAGTTATCAAAAGTAAATTTTAGAAAATTATAGATCGACAACAAAAAATGTACAACAATAGGAAAATAAAAATTGACTTTGTTAATAAAGGGAAATTGTACCATTTATGTAAGTAAATTGTATAAAAGAAAAAGTAAATTGTATTAAATTATAAATGGACAACAAATATGGACAATAATAAGAAAATAAAAAATGAATTAGTTAACAAAGGGAAATTGTATGGTTTATGTAAGTAAATTGTATAAGATTAAAAGTAAATTGTAATAAATTATAAATGTACAGCAAAATATGGACAACAATAAGAAAATAAAAAAAATGATTAGTAAACAAAGGGAAATTTGCAATGTTTATGTAAGTAAATTGTATAGGTTTATTACTGTAAATTTTAGTAAATAATAAATGGACTACAAAAATGGACAACAAAAAGAAAACAAAAATTATTTAGTTAAGAAAGGTTAATTGTATGGTCAATTTTAGTAAATTCTATAACATAACAAAAGTAAATTTTGGTAAAATATAAATGGACAACAAAAAATGGAAAAGATTAGGAAGTAATATTGAATTAGTTAACAAAGGTAAATTGTATTGTTTATGCAAGTACATAGTCTAAGTAAAAAAAAGTAAATTGTATTATATTATTAATGGACAACAAAAAACGGACTACAAAATGGGAATAAGAAATGAATTAGTTAACAAAGGTAAATTGTATTGTTTTTGTAAGTAACTTGAATAAATAAAGAAAGTAAATTTAAAAAAATCATAAATCGACAAAAAATTGACAACAATAAGAATATAAAAATGAATTAGTTAACAAATGTAAGTTGTACTATTAATGTAAGTAAATTGTATAAAAGGAAAAGTGATTGTTTTAAATTATAAATGGTAAACAAAAAATTTGCAACAATAAGAAAATGAAAATGGAATTAGTTAACAAATGTAAATTGTATTGTTTAAGAAAGTAAATTGTATAAATTAACAAAAGAAGATTTTAGTAATTTATAAATGGACAAAATATGGCCAACAACAATAAAATAAAAAATCAAATAGTTAAGAAAGGTAAATTCTGTTGTTAATGTAAGCAAATAATTTTAACAATCATAAATCGACAAAAAATTGACAACAATAAGAAAATAAAAATGAATTACTTAACAAATGTAAATTGTACTATTACTGTAAGTAAATTGTATAAAAGAAAAAGTGATTGTTTTAAATTATAAATGGTAAACAAAAAATTTGCAACAATAAGAAAATGAAAATGGAATTAGTTAACAAATGTAAATTGTATTGGTGAAGAAAGTAAATTGTTTAAATTAACAAAAGTAGATTACATTAATTTATAAATGGACAAAAAATTGCCAACAACAATAAAATAAGAAATCAAATAGTTAAGAAAGGTAAATTCTGTTCCTAATGTAAGCAAATAATTTTAAAGTAAGTAAATTAAATTATAGTAAATTACAAAAGGACAACAAAAAAGGACTACTAGAATAAAATAAAAAATGAATTACTTAACAAAGGGAAATAGTAATGTTTTTGTAAGTAAATTGTATAAGTTAACAAAAGTAAACTTCAGTAGATTATAAAAGGAAAACAAAATATGGACAACAATAAGAAAATAAAAATTGAATTAGTTAACAAAGGTAAATTGTATTGTTTATGTAAGTAAATTGTATAAGTTAACGACAGTAAATTATATTAAATTATAAATGGATAACAAAAAATGGAAAACAACAAGAAAATAAAAAATGAATTAGTTAAGAAAGGGAAATTGTACTGGTTTCGTAAGTAAATTGAATAAGATAAAGAAAGGAAATTGTATTAAATTATAAACGGACAACAAAATATGGACAATGATAAGAAAGTGAGAAATCAAATACTTAACAAAGGCAAATTGAATTGTTATTGTAAGTAATTTGTATAAGTTAACAGAAGTAAAAAGTAAATTAAAAATGGACAACAAAAAATGGACAACAACAAGAAAATAAAAAATGAAACAGATAACAAAGGTAAATTGTATTGTAAATGAAAGTGTTTTGTATAAGTCATCATAAGTAAATTTTATTTAATTATAAATTGATAACAAAAAATGGACAGCAACAAGAAAATAAAAAATGAATTAGTTAACAAATGTATATTGTATTGTTTATCTAAGTAAATTGTTCAAGAATCATAAATGAAGTTTGTATACATGGAAGAAGCCTGGAGATCCTGACAGGTTTCAGATAGATTATATAATGGTAAACAGATATTTAGGAATTGTAAGACATTTCTAGGGGCAGATGTGGACTCTGACCACAATCTACTGGTTATGAACTGTAGTTTAAAACTGAAGAAACTGCAAAAAGGTGGTAATTTAAGGAGATGGCACCTGGATAAACTGACTAAAGCAGAGGTTGTACAAAGTTTCAGGGAGAGCATAAGGGAACAATTGACAAGGAGGGGGGAATGAAATACAATAGAAGAAGAATGGGTAGCTTTGAGGGATGAAGTAGTGAAGGCAGCAGAGGATCAAGTAGGTAAAACGACGAGGGCTAGTAGACATCCTTGGGTAACAGAAGAAATATTGAATGTAATTGATGAAAGGAAAAAATATAAAAAATGCAGTAAATGAAGCAGGCAAAAACGAATACAAACGTCTCACAAATGAGATCAATAGGAAGTGCAAAATGGCTAAGCAGGCATGGCTAGAGGACAAATGTAAGGATGTAGAGGCTTATCTCACTACGGGTAAGATAGATACTGCCTAGAGGAAAATTAAAGAGACCTTTGGAGAAAAGCGAACCACCTGTATGAATATCAAGAGCGCAGATGGAAATCCAGTTCTAAGCAAAGAAGTGAAAGCAGAAAGGTGGAAGGAGTATATAGAGGGTCTATACAAGTGCGATGTATTTGAGGACAATATTACGGAAATGGAAGAGGATGTAGATGAAGATGAATTAGGAAATATGATACTGCGTGAAGAGTTTGACAGAGCATTAAAAAACCAGAGGCGAAACAAGACCCCGGGAGTAGACAACATTCCATTAGAACTACTGATGGCCTTGGGAGAGCCAGTCCTGACAAAACTCTACCATCTGGTGAGCAAGATGTATGAGACAGGCGAAATACCCTCAGACTTCAAGAAGAATATAATAATTCCAATCGCAAAGAAAGCTGGTGTTGACAGATGTGAAAATCAGTTTAATAAGTCACAGCTGCAAAATGCCAGCGCGAATTCTTTACAGAAGACTGGAAAAACTAGTAGAAGCCGACCTCGGGGAAGATCAGTTTGGGTTCAGTAGAAATGTTGGAACACGTGAGGCAATACTGACCCTACGACTTATCTTAGAAGCTAGATTATGGAAAGGCAAACCTTCGTTTCTAGCATTTGTAGACTTAGAGAAAGATTTTGACAATGTTGACTGGAATACTCTCTTTCAAATTCTAAAGGTTGCAGGGGTAAAGTACAGGGAGCGAAAATCTATTTACAATTTGTACAGAAACCAGATGGCAGTTATAAGAGTCAAGGGACATAAAAGGGAAGCAGTGGTAGGGAAGGGAGTGAGACAGGGTTGTAGCCTCTCACCAATGGTATTCAATCTCTATATTGAGCAAGCAGTAAAGGAAACAAAAGAAAAATTCGGAGTAGGTATTAAAATCCATGGAGAAGAAATAAAAACTTCGAGGTTCGCCGATGACATTGTAATTCTGTCAGAGAGAGCAAAGGACTTGGAAGAGCAGTTGAATGGAATTGACAGTGTCTTGAAGGGAGGGTATAGGATGAACATCAACAAAAGCAAAACATGGATAATGGAATGTAGTCGAATTAAGTCTGGTGATGCTGAAGGAATTAGATTAGGATATGAGACACTTAAAGTAGTAAAGGAGTTTTGCTATTTGGGGAGCAAAATAGCTGATGATGGTCGATGTAGAGAGGATATAAAATGTAGACGGCAATGGCAAGGAAAGCATTTCTGAAGAAGAGAAATTTGTTAACATCGAGTATAGATTTAAGCGTCAGGAAGTCTTTTCTGAAAGTATTTGTATGGAGTGTAGCCACGTATGGAAGTGAAACATGGACGATAAGTATTTTGGACAAGAAGAGAATAGAAGCTTTCGAAATGTGGTGCTACAGAAGAATGCTTAAGATTAGATGGGTAGATCATATAACTAATGAGGAAGTATTGAATAGGATTGGGGAGAAGAGAAGTTTGTGGCACAACTTGACTAGAAGAAGGGACCGGTTGGTAGGACATGTTCTGAGGCATCAAGGGAGCACCAATTTAGAATTGGAGGGCAGTGTGGAGGGTAAAAATCGTAGAGGGAGACCAAGAGATTAATACACTAAGCAGATTCAGAAGGATGTAGGTTGCAGTAGGTACCGGGGATGAAGAAGCTTGCAGAGGATAGAGTGGCATGGAGGGCTGGATCAAACCAGTCTCAGGACTGAAGACCACAACAACAACAAGTAAATTGCATAAGTTAACAAAAGTGAATTGTAGTAAATTATAAGTGGACCATAAAATATGGACAACAATAAGAAAAATAATGAATTAGTTAACAAAGGTAAATTGTATTGTTAATTAGAGTTAATTGTGTAAGTTAAGAAAAATAAATCTTAGTAAATTATAAATGGACATGTAGGGCGGCAGGTGGAATAATTGTTAATGTTCCTATTATTTATTTAATGCTGTTGTTTGCCATTCTCTACACTGGCTCTCTAACTACAATATTGGCAACCAGAAAGTGATTAGCAAAACGTGAAGCCTGTAATTAGAATTCGTAGTGCCCACTTTATCTGAGAAATACATTTATAGCTACAGCTTATAGCTCTGAGGAATTAGGAGCTTATCTGGGATTCATAATCAAAAACCATTATCTCTAAAATGCTCACTATATCCTGAAAGTCACAGACCAAAAAGAACCCACACAATCCAACTACCAGAGCAGTTCAGAGTCTAATGTGCTGATGCAACTATAACTGTTCAAATTAAATGTTTAAGTGAATGCTCGACATAATTTGGTGATAATGTTCATCAAACGCCATGCTAATAATGGTAGAATGTCTGTCCTGCAGCGGCACATGAAAGTAGGACATACGCAAACTAAAGATAGATCATTAACGTCATCCCAAAAGTAACACTTCACTCCAAAACGATTTCTTGGTTACGCATATCCCGAGTAACTTATTACAGCATCTGAGGCTGTTTATATCAATGATACCGACGCGACGTGACTCCCGGCACAGGTGGTGCGCTAATCAGCGTCTGGAGAGAACTGGGGCCTTCCTTCCTTCTCGCGCAGCTTTCTTACATATAAAGCCACGGTGCGGACGGCTAAGGGAACGCCTGATCAAATCTGCTCTCCCAACTAGCCGCTGGGCTAAATGCACCACTTTAAGTTATCGAATAAATCGTTGCTTCCTTTGCTGATGGCCGATGAAGCTTTCAATCAGCACACAAGTAAGTAATCATAATAATAGTCTGACGTGGCTAAGTCAAATATTTTGTACGAGAGAATTAATTTATTTACACTACACGCAGTAGACGAGCTGTGAACTTGCTATTTGGAGATACGCTATAGCTATAGTTTTATAGTTATTCTGTTGAAACTTCTCACATTTTTATGATTATAGCGGATCTCCCTTCTACTTAAATTTAAACATCCTAACTTTATTTATTCGCCCACTTAATCTATCTTCCTTCCTTAATTTCTAAGACAAAAACCAGAAAATCATGAATTTCAACTAAAGTTTTAATTTGTGATATCCAGAATACTATTTCTACTAAATTATTATGCAAAAGGAATCTAAATATAAATTTTTAAGATTCTAGCTCTTTTCTGTTGCGCCAATGATTTTTACAGAAAAATATCCAAATTTCGAAAATGGTTAAAGTTATTGAACTGGTACAGAACACATATTGATTTTGTATTACTCCTGACATGCTAAAAACGCTTCAGGTTATTTACTTGATTTTTAAAGTATTGCGCAACATTTATGATGTCAGAGCTAGTTACAGCGGACTGGCTGGCACACAATGGAAAGACTGATGTGACTTTTATGAGGCATGAGCAGGCTGCTTCCCTACATCACCCTCTACTTAATTTTTTTGAATGTAAATGAAAAAAATTAATTTCAAAAATGGAAGCAAGAGTACAGCTTAACTCCCTATGAAAATTTAAAATTGAAATGTAAACATATAGAATTATTAAAAGAAAACTTATTACCTACTTCAATTATTTAAATTTCTGGGATGTTCACTGCCTCTTAAGCAACATTAGCACTCAAAATTTAAGCAAAAATCAATGAAACACTTTGGCATACGTATTGCCTTAGACAGACAAACACATAAAAATATATAAATATATGAAAATCTTAAATTCATTAAATTGTCTGTAAATATTTTTACATACAAAAATTCAAAGAAAATAACAGTTATTTATGATACATAAACAGATAATTATATCTTAGCAGTCTTTTCTGAACCCGAAAGAAAATTTCACAAATCATGACAATTTCATTTTTACACACATGGTTGTAGCCGCTTTGGCAGGAGTTCTACACTTCTATTCAAAAGGGTGGAGGAGGGGAAGTTGCTATGGTGTGCGTCCTTCACATTCGCTCTAAATTACATGGGGAAAGGGGAGGGGTCACTGAGAGTTGTGTCCAAGTCACTCCACGCTTTCACACAGCTACCAGGCTGCCATTATCTGGTTTGTCCTGTAGAACAAACAAAAAGAGTGCCTCAGACTCTGTTCACTTAATTTCTAAGGGTGGGTCACTATGAAATGTGGATATATACATTTTATCTTTCAATATGTTACTGGAACAAAGTTAACGGAACTTTTTCATTTTTACTCTTGCGGTTACTTAACTGTCATAAAATCGGTAAACAAATGGCTCAAAACGCCGTTAGTCACGTACTAGAGAAAATTAATTCTCAAGGCATACGATCATAAATCCTATTTAACCTCAATTTATTATTTCTGGGCCGGAACACTGAACCAATGCTCGGTACTTTCCTGACAAATCTGTATTTTATATCCTTAACTGACTCATCTTCGATTACCTTATTCTTAGAGGTAGTATGAGTATATTTGATTAGCAGTTGTCTTCTCAGCCTCTTTGTATATGTGAGTAACTTGTGGTAATAGTACAGTTCTCAGTGTTCAAAACACACCACTTTTAGTTGACTACTAAATCCACTTATTGGTCCTCTGATGCTGTGTCAGTTCCACATCTGCAATTATGTACTTACTTCATCAAAGTGTATTTATGCTAAGCTATAAATAATGTTCCACATCTGCCATTATGTTACTCAATTATGTTGCTAGTGTATGTACTTATTAAACACTCTTTCTATTAACATTTAACACATAGGATAGCACATTTATTTCATATCAATAGTGTATTGCAGCTGATCAGTTTGCTCACATTGCAAAGAAGGAGTCGAAACTTTGGTGGACAGGAAAGATAAAGATAGAGTGAGACCTGAAATGGGAAAGAAGATCTCACACAGCTGGGACTGCACAGGTGCCACACTGTGTAGAGGTTACAGAACAAACTCCTCCCTAACGAATTCATTAGCTTAATGCTGGCTTGATAGTCATACCAGAAGATTTTAGTATTTGAGAGTAAGTGCCGAAATTTTGGTGGATAGGAAACATGAAGAATGAGTGTGACCTGAAAAGGAAAGAAGATCTCACACAGCAGGGACTGCACAGCTGCCACACTGTGTAGAAGTTACAGAACAACCTGCTCTCTACAGAATTCATTGGTTTCAGAAAATTTTCGTATTGGAAAGAAGGGGTCGAAAGTTTTGGAGATAGGAAAGATGAAGAATGAGTGAGACCTGAAATGGAAAGAAGATCTCACACAGCTGGTACTGCACAGCTACCACACTGTGTAGAGGTTACAGAACAACCTCCTCCCTACAGAAAGCATTCACTACCTATGAACTTCTTTAGGTCGATCACGTTCCCGAGACCTAATAGCTTTTTACTCTTAGGGTACTCTAGCCTATATGCATTGGCATGTGGTTTTCCTATGATCCTGAAAGGTCCTTGGTATACGAACATGAATTTCTTTGTTTCTGCATTTATTTTCTTTGATTTTTCCTTGGTTTTTACAAGGACTAACTGACCTATTTCAAAACTGGTGGGTGCAGCTTTTGCATCATGACACTTCTTTCTTTCTGATGTTCTTTTCCTTATATTTGCCCTAGCCCTTAAAGTCTTTTCGTCTGTGTTTAGCTTACTTTTTCTAAGATTAACACCTTTGATCCAATATCTTCTATTTTTCAGAACTCGTATAGGCAGCTCCCAAGTTTCATCATTAGTTGCTACATGTTTATCAATAAAAGGTACTGTAATTACTCTGGTTATCGGCAAGACCAATTTTAACTGGCTTCTTTCAAAGTCAACAACACTCTGATATTTTGACAAGAAATCTATGCCAATTAAAACCTCAATACTGAGATTATTTACAATTAAGCATAGATGATCAATTAAATTACCATTAGTGTTGAAGGGCAGCAAAGCTTCTTGTTTTACCGTTTTTGACACCTTGCCAGTAGCACCAATTATTCTTAGTCCTGATACCCTCATTACGGTAAGCTTGTCATTACTAGGTAATGCATCAAAAAAGGACTGAGATATCGCACTCACCTCACTTCCATTGTCTAAGAGACAACGTGCATTGATACCCAACATATTCACTATTATTGTAGGGTGGCTTATTCTAGGTTGTACGGGTGGTTCCTCAACTCATCCAATCGTTCCTTTTGGATTTGCCCCAACTAAAGTGATCGACGTCTGTCTTCATTACATTTAGGTCAAAGTGTGTAGGGTTTTCCTGAATTACATTTTCAGCTGCCTTTTCCAGTCGGTCTATTAATTTTAAATCGAAACACCGCACGACTTCATTACATTTAGTTTGCTGAACATGACCCAAATTACTGTAGTCTGAGCGATTCTGCGCCTCCAGACCGGGCATAACACTAGTTACAGCTAAACCACTTTCACTATTATCGTCGGGTTCCTTCTCAAGTGACAACTGGTCACAGCTACTTTGTTCATCGACCCACAACAGGCTATCCTCTACATTCTCACTTACCTCCTGTCCTAAATCTATTAGTACAGTATCAACATCCTGCACAGGCACTTTAGATAAGAGCACATCATCCTTATCGTAAATATAAGCATGAATTTCTTCTGCTTCTTCACCTAACAATTCAGTATTTTGTAGCTCTTCCCTACCGTTACACTGCTGCGCCTTCTCTTTCTCTTCCCACTTAGAAAGCGTCTCTAAGATGGTATCTATTAAATAGTGAGAGTGATCTAATATTTCTGTAGTATCCTTAGATGCTACCGACCCCTCATCCACATGTTCAGTCTGAGTAATCTGATGTGTCTTACCAATTACTGTAATTACTGCCGGCCGCGGTGGTCTCGCGGTTCTACTCGCTCACTCCAGAGCCGCGCAACTGCTACGGTCGCAGGTTCGAATACTGCCTTGGGCATGGATGTGTGTGGTGTCCTTAGGTTAGTTAGGTTTAAGTAGTTCTAAGTTCTAGGGGACTGATGACCACAGATGTTAAGTCCCATAGTGCTCAGAGCAATTTTTGTAATTACTGGCTTAGGAAAAGTAACCGCCTGGTGAGCGCCAGTGTCCTCATAGATGAGAACTAGTGTTCCTGCCTCGGCCTACTACTGTTTCCTTTATTTCCATTATAGTTAACTGTCACAGCATTGCTTCCCACATTGTTATTTACCTGCATAATATTGTTCAGAACAAAATTACTATCATTTGGATGCAATTGTTGGTTCTGATAATTATTTCTCCAATTCCTACCTCTCTTAGGATGGCGAACACCTACTGTTCTGGTGTTTACATTGCCATTCTGCTCGTTCTTAAAATTACTACTAGTGTTATTACCATTTCTGTTATTACGTGCTTGGTCCTCATTGGCAGCAACACGCCCTACACGTTCCAAATACTCAATGAAACGATCAAGATTGTCTCTAGGGGCAGATATAATTATAGTTTGCCAATACCATGGCATATTGGCTTCAAGACCTAGTATTATCATTTGAGGTTTCAGCTTTTCCGCCAAATGTGACAAACGAGAAATCCATGACCTAGCATACTCTTTAATAGATTCCTTGCCTGCATTGAAGCGTTTTCCACTCCAAAGTTCTCTGAACACTTTATTTCGATTATTACTAGACCAATACTCATTAATGAAAACTGTTTTAAATTCCGATAATGCTTTACATTTCAACATAAGATCAGCTGAACAACGCATGGCGTCATCTCCTAAATGGCTTCTAATAAATGAGTTTTTCTCTCGTTCAGACCAAGTTGGTGGAATCAAATCTTCAAAATCGTTCCAGAAATCTAGCGGGTGGATATTTTTATCTGGATCGAACCGCAAGAACTGCCGACATCCGATAAATGCGGCGTTTGCAACTACAACTTGTTGTATACTACCATTACCAGAAGTTACTGAAGCTACTTTACTCTCAATGTTAGCAATGTTAGTACTAATATTTTCTACTCGCATTTCAACATTATCTACTCTTTGCACAATATGAGTAGTATCAGTTTTGATTGCATCTACTTCTGCTTGGCATATGTTTACTTTTATATTAACATCTTTAAAACTATCTGAGTACAGTTCAGATTCTGCCTCGATCTTTTCTGTTAACTTGTGCTCGAGCTTCGCATATTCCATTTGGAAGCCTTTGCGAACCTCAGCAACTTCGGATTTTTCTGTTTTATACATTTCAGAAAATTGTTGAGCAACCTTTTTCTTAATATCCTCATGATTGTAATCAATTTTATAATTCAAACTGTCCAGATCCTCTTTCAACTTATTGCAACCAGCCTTGAAGGTATTCTCCATTACCTCCAATCGTTTATTAAAATTAGTTTGGCTGGCCACAATCTCATACTTAAATTCAGCTGTCATTTTAGCATTACTGGTAGCTATTGCTTGTAATATAACATTTAAATAAATAGTCCCAGTATCTTTGGGTTTGATCAATAGCTGGTTTTTTATCACACTCAGGTGATGAAAAACTAGCTCCAATACCAGAATCATCAAAACGAAATGGAACATCTGATTGATCAGTCATATCTTACTTATCCTTTGTAAACTCTACCACCTCTGAGGACTGTTTCGTTTTTAACTCATGAGATAAACTATCATCCAATAAATTAACAATTTCTGATTTCTGCTTTATTACAGGGGTCTCTATTATTGAATCATTGCCCCTTTTCACACTACTGTGAGGAGACAATACTTCATATTTCGCTTTAACATTACTATTTTCATGCAGATTTACACTTGAACCGTTGTCTGGATTTACAGTTCCCTCAACAGACATAGCTTCTGATTCAAGTTTAACCTCAGTTTCTTCTGGCGGTTCCATCGCCGACCGTTAGTAAAGATTAGTAAAAATTTTAACAGCTTTTCACTTAACTTCCTTATGCATGATGTATGGCGTTGCCGGGGTAGCGTACCAGAATTACTGATGCGACGCAGCGCGTTGAACTGCAGACAGCACTTTGACGGTTGCTGTGTGTTTGCCTGGCCCGCAACTGCAGGCGCGGTTCCGGCTGCTCTGGTGGACGACTGCGGTGAGGCGAAACAGGCTACTCGCGATGCTGGCAGTGCCGCTAGACTCAGTGACAGCTCCGTCAATCCAATTGCGTCCTCCACATGCACAATTAACACTATCACTGTTTTATTACTCAGTTGCGTGTCGCATTTCACTCCCGAATCTGAATATTTATAAATCACTTTCACTTTTACTCAGTTTCATTCCTGGCCGATGCACCATATGTGGGGAGGTTGGTGGAATAATTGTTAATGTACATATTATTTATTTAATGCTGTTGTTTGCCGTTCTCTACACTGGCTCTCTAAGTACAATATTGGCAACCAGAAAGTGATTAGCAAAACGTGAAGCCTGTAATTAGAATTCCTAGTACCCACTTCATCTGAGAAATACATTTATAGCTACAGCTTATAGCTCTGAGGAATTAGGAGACTGTCTGGGATTCATAATCAAAAACCATTCTCTCTAAAATGTTCACTATAATCTGAAAGTCACAGACCAAAAAGAATCCACACAATCCAACTACCAGAGCAGTTCAGAGTCTAATGCGCTGATGCAACCATAACTGTTCAAACTAAATGTTTAAGTGAATGCTCCCCATAATTTGGTGATAATGTTCATCAAACGCCACGCTAATAACGATAGAATGTCTGTCCTGTGGCGGCACGTGAAGATATGACATACGCAAACTAAAGATAGATCATTAACGTCATCCTAAAATTAACACTTCACTCCAAAACGATTTCATGTTTACGCGTATCCTGAGTAACTTATTTCTGCATCCGAGGCTGTTTATATCAATGATACCGACGCGACGCAACTCCTGACATAGGTGGTGTGCTAATCAGCGTCTGGGGAGAACTGACGCCTTCCTTCCTTGTCGCGCAGCTTTCTTACATATAAAGCCGCGGTGCGGACGGCTAAGGGAATGCCCGATCAAATCTGCTCTCCCGACTAGCCGCTGGGCTATTAATGCACCAATTTCAGTTATCAAATAGATCATTGCTTCCTTTGCTGATGGCTGATGAAACTTTCAATTTAATTGTGCAGTCTGCACACAAGTAAGTAATCATAATAAAAGTCTGACGTGGCTAAGTCAAATATTTTGTACGAGAGAATTAATTTAATTACACTACACGCGGTAGACGAGCTGTCAACTTGCTCTTTGGAGATACGCTATAGCTATAGTTTTTTAGTTATTCTGTTGAAACTTCTCACATTTTCACGATTATAGCGGATCTACCGTCTACTTAAATTTAAACATCCTAGCTTTATTTATTCGCCTACTTAATCAATCTTGCTTCCTTAAAATCTAAGACAAAAACCAGAAAATCATGAATTTCAACTAAAATTTTAATTTGTGAGATCCAGAATAATGTTTCTACTAAATTATTATGCAAAAGGAGTCTAAATATAAATTTTTAAGTTTCTAGCTATTTTCTGTTGCGCCAATGATTTTTACAGAAAAACATCCAAATTTCGAAAATTGTTAAAGTTATTGAACTGATATCTAACACATATTGATTTTGTATTGTTCCTGAAATGCTAGTATTGTGCAACATTTATGATGTCAGAGCTAGTTAGAACGGACTGGCTTGCACACAATGGAATGACTGATGTGAATTTTATAAGGCGTGAGTAGGCTGATACCCTACAGACAACAAAAATGGACAACAATAAGAAAATAAAAAATGAACTAGTTAACAAACGGAAATTATGTTGTTGATGTAAGTAAAGTGCATTAATTAAAAAAATGAAACAACAAAAAATTGACAACAACCAGAAAATTAAAAATGAGTTGGTTAACAATTAAATAAATTAACATAAGTCAATTTTAGTAAATCATAAGTGGAAAACATAATATGAGAAACAGTAAGATAATAAAAAATGAATTAGTTAACAAAGATAAATTATGTTGTTAATGTAAGAAAAAGGCATTAGTTAACAAAAGGATATTAAAGTAAATTATAAATGGACAACGAAAATGGCTAACAATAAGTAAATAAAAGATTAATTAGTTATCAAAGATAAATTGTGTTGATAAAGTAAGTAAAACCCATTAGCTAGCAAAAATATATTTTACTAAATTACAAATGGAAATCAAAATTTGAGCAAGAATAACAAAATAAAAATTGAATTAGTTAACAAAGGGAAAATGTATTGTTTCTGTAAGTAAATTTTATAAGATAAAATGTAAATTGTATTAAATTATAAATGGACAACAAAATATGGACAACAATAAGAAAAAAATGAATTAATTAACAAAGGAAAACTGTATATGTAAGTAAATTGTATAATTTAAGGAAAGAAAATTTTGGTGAATTATAAATGGATGACAAAAAAAGGAAATTGTAATTTTTAAGTATGTGAATTGCATACGTTAAAATTAATAAATTTTAGTAAATCATAAATGGAAGACAAAATATGGGCAACAATAAGAAAATTAAAATTGAATTGGTTAACAAAGGTAAATTGTATTGTTTATGTAAGTAAATTGTATCGGTTAACATAAGTAAATTTTACTAAATTATAAATGGACAATCAAAATGGACAACAATAAGAAAATAAAAATTGAAATACTTAACAAAGGAAGAATTTCATTGTTTATGTAAGTATAATGCATTAGTTAACAAAAGTAACCTTTAGTAAATTTTAAATGGACAATCAAAATGGACAAGAATAAGAAAATAAAAAATGAGTGAGTTATCAAATGTAAATTGTATTGATATTGTAAGTAATTTGTGTAAGTTAACAAAAGCAAAGTTAGTAAAATATAAATTGTAAATAAAAATGCACAACAATAAGAAAATGAAAATTGAAATAGTAAATAAAGGTAAATTGTATTGCCAACAAAAGAATAATGCATTAATTAACAAAAGTAAGTTTCAAGAAACTATAAATGGACAACAAAAAAGGACAACAATTTGAAATTAAAAAAATAATAAGGTGCCAAAGGTAGATTGTATTGTTAATGTAGGAAAAATGCCTTAGTTAAAAAAGTAATCTGTAGTAATTACAAATGGACAAAAAAAGTACATCATCAAGAAAATAAAAAAAAATTAGTTAAGAAAGGTTATTTTGTAATGTTTATGTATGTGAATTGTATAAGTTAACTAAAGTAAATTTTTGTAAATTAGAAATGGACAAAAAATGGACAACGAAAGAAAATAAAAAAAGAATTAGTTAACAAAGGTAAATTGTTTTGTTTTAGTAAGTAAATTGTATAAGTTAACAAAAGTAAATTTTAGTACATTATAAGCGGACAATAAAAAATGGGCAGCAATAATGAACTAAAAATGAATTAGTCAATGAAGATTAATTGAATTGTTAATTTAAGAAAATTGTATAATTTAACCTAAGTAAATTTTGGAAATTGAAACTGAATAGGTTAAAAAGGGTAAATTGTAATGCTTATGTCATTTATTGTATAAGTTAACGAAACCACATTTTATTAAATTATAAATGGATAACAAAAATTGACAACTATAACAAAATAAAAAATGAACTTTTTTACAAAGGTAAATTGTGTTGTCAAGTTAAGTAAATTATAAATGTACAACAAAAAATTCACAACAAGAAAATAAAATTGAATTAGTTAACAAAAGAAAATTGTATTGTCAATGTAAGTAAATTGTATAAGCAAACAAAAGTAAATTTTACTAAAATACAAGTGGATAACAAAAAATGGTAAATGATAAGAAGATACAAATTGTTTTAGTCAGCTAAGGTAAACAGTATTGTTTATGTGACTAAAGTGTATAAGTTAACAAAAGTGTATTTTAGTAAATAAAAATTAACAACGAAAAATTGACAGTAATAAAATAATAGAAATGAAATAGTTAACAGGTGTATTGTATTTTGTATGTAAGTAAATTGTAGAATGTAACCAAAGTAAATATTAGTAAATTATAAATGAACTACAAAAAGAAGGACAACAAAATGAAAGTAAAAAATGAATTACTTAACAAAGGGAAATTATATTGTTTATGTAAGTAAATTGTATAAGTTAACAAAAGCAAATTTAATTGAATTATAAATGGACAACAAAAATGGACATCAATATTAAAATAAAAACGAATTATTTAACATATGTAAATTGTATTGTTTATGTAAGTACATAGTATAAGTTTAAAAAAGTAAATTGTATTAAATTATAAATGGACAACAAAATAGGGACAGCAAAAAAAATAAGAAATGAATTAGTTATCAAAGGTAAATAGTATTGTATATGTAAGTAAATTGGAGAAGTTAACCAAAGTAAGTTTTAGTAAATTATAAATGGACAACAAATAATGGACAGGAATAAGAGAATAAAAAATGAATTAGTTAACAAAGTTATATTGTACAGTTTATGTAAGTATATTGAATAAGATACCAAAAGTAAATTTTAGTAAATTATAAATGAACAACAATGACAAAATAAAAAATGAATTAGTAAATAAATATAAATTGTGATTTTGATGTTAAATGCATTAGTTAACAAAAGTAATTGGATTTAATTATAAATGGACAACAGAAAATGGACAAATATAAGAAAAGATAAAATGTAGTAGATATCAAAGGTATATTGTATAGTATATGTAAATAAATTGTTAAAGTTAACAAAAGTAAATTTTATTAAACTATAAATAGACAACAAGAAATGGAAAACAATAAGTGAATAAAAAATGAATTAGTTAACAAAGTTAAATTTGACAGTTTATTTAAGTAAAATGAATAAGATAGCAAAGTAATTTTTTGTAAACTATAAATGGACAACAAAAATGGACAAAAATTAGAAAATAAAAAATGAATTAGTAAACAAAGATAGATTGTGTTGTTAATGTAAGAAGAATGCATTACTTAACAAAAGTAAACATGAGTAATTACAAATGGACAACAAAAATGGACCTCAATAAGCAAATAAAAAAGAATTAGTTAGAAAAGGTAAACTGTTCTGTTCATGTAAGTAAAATGAATTAGTTAGCAAAAGTAAAATTTAGTAAATTTTAAATGGACCACCAAAAATGGACAACAATAAGAAAATAACAAAGGCATTACTTAACAAGCGTAAATAATATTGTTTTTGTAAGTAAATTCAATAAGTTCACAAAAATAAATTTCAGTAAATTATAAATTTAAGCCAAAATGGACGACAATAATAAAATAAAAAATGAATTAGTTAACAAAGGTGAATTGTATAGTATGTAAGTAAATTGAATATGTTAGCAAAACAAAATTTTAATAAATTATAAATGGACAACAATAAGAAAATTAAAAATAAATTAGTGAACAATTTTAAATAGTGTTGTTAATTTAAGAAGAATACATTAGTTAACAAAAGTAAATTCTAGAAAATCATATATGGAAAACAAAAACTGGACAATACAAGAATAAAAATGAATTAGTTAACAAAGGTAAATTATTTAGTTTGTGTAAGTAAATTGTATAAGTTAACCCAAGTAAATTTTAGTAAATTAAAAATGGATAGCAGAAATCTACAGCAAGAAGAAAATAAAAAATAAATTAGGTAAAAAAATGTATTTTGGATTGTTTATGTAAGTAAATTGTATAAGTTAATAAATGTAAAGTTTGGTAAATTGTAAATGGACAACAAAAAATTGTCAACAATAAGAAAATACAAAATGATTAAGTTAACAATGGTAAATTCAATTGTTTATGTAAGTAAATTGTGTAAGTTAACAAAAATAGTTCTGCATTTTAAATATCCTAAAATTTACTTTTGTTAACTAATGCATTATACTTACATTGAATATACAATTTACCTTTGTTAACTAATTCATTTTTTATTTTCTTATTGTTGTCCATTTTAAATTTCCTAAAATTTACTCTTGTTAACTAATACAATTAAGTTAAATAAACAATACATTTACCTTTGTTAAGTAATTCAGTTTTCGTTTTGTATTGTTGTCCATTTTTGTTGTCCATTGATAATTTACTAAAATTTATTTTGTTAACTACTTCAATTAACTTACAAAACCTATGCTATTTACCTTTGTTAACTAATTAATTATTTATTGTCTTATTGTTGTCAATTTTTATTGTCTATTAATAATTACTACTTTTTACTTTTGTTAACTAGGGAATTTTACTTACATTAACAATACAATTTACCTTTGGCAACTAAATCAATTTTTAATATCTCATTGCTGTTGCTATTGTGTTATCGATTAATAATTTAATACAATTTACTATTTTTGACTTATACTTTTACTTATTGTGTTCCTTTTTTTGTTGTCCCTTTATAATATACTAGAATTGACTTCTGTGAACCTATACAATTTATTACATAAACAAAACAATTCACCTTTGTTAAGTAATTCATCTTTTATTTTGTTATTGTTGTTCAATTATAATTTACTAAAATTTCCTTTTCTTAACTCATACAATTTATTGATTGGTGACTTCATAAAGTGTTCTGTGCACCATGACCAAATAATGGGTATAAATGGAAGGAGAAACAGCCTTGGCACTATTTTTTTGTTTTATTATCCACAAAATCGATTTTCGGTCACTTAGTGAAGATCCTCTGTGCTGTAAGATACAATTAAAATTCTTTGGCACCGGTTTTAACAAGCTCAGAGCGATCACATAAAGTGACCAGTTTACGTGATCACTCTAAGCTTGTGCCTAACAATTTTAGTAGTATCATATTGCACTGAGGATTGCCACTAAGTGACCAAAAATTTAATTTGGGATAAATAAATCATTAAAATACGACCAATGCAGTTTCTCCTTCCAAATTTATACAATTTACTTATTTTTTGTTTTCTTATTGTTGTACATTTTTGCTGTTCATATATAATTTACTAAAATTTACTTTTGTTAACTTATACAATTTATTTACTTTAACATTACAATTTACCTTTGTTAACTATTTCATTTTTTATTATCTTATTGTTGTCCCTTTTTAGTTATCCATTTATAATTTACTTAATTTTTTCTTTTGTTAACTTATGCATAAGACTTACATTGACAATACAATTTACCTTTGTTAACTAATTAATTTTTATTTTCGTATTGTTGTCCATTCTTTGTTGTCCACATATAATTTACTATATTTTTCTTTTGTTAACTAATGCATTTTACTTACATTGACATTACAATTTACCTTTGTGAACTAATTCATTTTTAATTTCCTATTTACCTATGTTAAATAAATCTTTTTTATTTTCTTATAGTTGTCCAATTTTGCTGTCCATTTATAATTTACTAAAATTTACTAATGTTAACTTATACAATTTACTTACATAAACGATACATTTCACCTTTGTTAACTTGTCACTATTTATTTTCTTATTGTTGTTCATTTTTTGTTGTCCATTTATAACTTAATAAAATTAATGTTTGTTAACTAATACAATTTACTTACATAAACAATACAATGTACCTTTCTTAATTAATTCATTTTTTATTTTTTTATTGTTGTCAATTTTGTGACGTCCACTTATACTTTACTAAAATTACCACCTGTTAAGTAATACAATTTACTTACGTAATCAATACAAGTTACCTTTGCTGACTAATTGATTTTTATTTTCTTATTGTTGTCGATTTATAATATACAAAAATTTACTTTTGTTAACTTCAACAATTTTTTTAAATAAACAATACAAATTGTCTTTCTTAACTAATTCATTTTTTATTTTCTTATTGTTGTCCATTTTTTGTTGTTCATTTATAATTTCCTAAAATTTACTTTGGTTAAATTATACAATTTACTTTCATAAGAAATACAATTTACCTTCGTTATCTAATTTATGTATTATATGCTATTATATTTTTGTTGACCATTTCATATTTACTAAACTTTCATTTGTTAACTTACACAATTTACCAAAATTAAGAATACTATTTACCTTCAATAGCTAAATCATTTTTTATTTTCTTTTTCTTGTCCATTTTTTGTTGTCCATTTATATTTTCGTAAAATTTACTTTTGTTAGCATATCCAATTTACTCACATAACAAATACAATTTACCTTTGTTAACTAATTCATTTTTTTCTTATTGTTGTGCATTTCATTTTGTCCATTAATAATTTACTAAGATTTATTTTTGTTAACTTACACAACTAACTCACATTAACAATACAATTTACCTTCATTGACTTATTCATTTTTGTTTTCTTATTGTTGTCCATTTTTGTTTGTCCATTTATAAATTTTTAAAATAACCACTTGTTAACTTAAACAATATACTTACATAATCAATACAATTAACCCTTGTTAACTAATTTTTTTCTTATTGTTGTCCATCTATAATTTCATAATATTTACTTTTGTTATGTTATAAAATTATCTTACATAAATAATAAAATTTACCTTTGTTAATTAATTCATTTTTTATCTTCTTATTGTTGTCCATTTATAATATACACAAATTAACTTTTGTTAATTTACGCAATTTAGTTATATAAACGAAACTATGTATCGTTGTTATCAATTTCATTTTATATTTTCTAAGTGTTGTCCATTATTTGCTGTCCATTTATAATATCCTAAAATTTACTTTTGTTAACTTATACCATTTACTTACATAATGAATACAAATTACCTAATTCGTTTTTATTTTTTATTGTTTTCCATTTTTTGTTGTCCATTTATAATTTAGAAATATTTACTTCTGGTAACTTTTACAATTTACGCACAAAAACAATAGAACCCACCTTTGTTATTTAATTCATTTTTAATTTTCTTATTGATGTCAATATTTGTGATCCATGTATAATTTACTAAAATTTACTTTTGTTAACTAATCCATTACACTTACATTATCAATATGATTTACCTTTGTTTAGCAATTCGTTTTTTATTTTCTCATTTTTGTCCATTTATGCTGTCCATATTTATTTTCCTAAAATTTACTTTTGTTAACTTAAACGATTAACTCACATAACCAGTACAATTTACCCTTGCTAACTAATTATTTTCTTTACATATTGTTGTGCATTTTCTTTTGTTCATTAAAAATTTACTAAAATTTAATACTGTTAACTTACAAAATTTACTTACGTTAACAATACAATTTACCTTCGTTGACTTATTCTTTTTTTGTTTCCTTATTGTTGTCTATTTTTGGTTGTTCATTTATATTTTACTAAAATAACCACATGTTAACTTATACAGTTTACTTACAAAATCAATACAATTTACCTTTGTTAACTAATTGATATTTTTCTTATTATTGTCTATTTAAAATTTCCTCTTATTTACTTTTGTTAACTTATACAATTTACTTACATAAACAATAAAATTTACCTTTGTTAATTAATTCATTTCTTATCTTCTTATTGTTGTCCATTTATAATATCCTAAAATTAACTTATGTTAACTTATGCAATTCAGTTACATAAACCAAACAATTGATCAATGTTATCCATTTCATTTCTTATTTTCTTACTGTTGTCCATTATTTATTATCCATTTACAATTTCCTAAAATTTACTTTTGTTAACTTATACAACTTACCTACATAACCAATACAATTAGCATTGTCAACTATTTCATTTTTTATTTACTCATTGTTGCCGTTTTCTATTTTTGTTGATAATTTATTATTTCTTATAATTTTCCTTTTGTTAACTTATACAATTTACTCGCATAACCAACACTATTTAGTTTTGTTAACTAATCTATTTTTTCTTATTGTTGTGATTTTTTCTTGTCTATTTATAATTTACTAATATTTGCTTTTGTTAACTATTGCATTATACTTACTTTGAAAATACAATTTACCTTTGTCAACTAATACACTTTTTATTTTCTTATTGTCAATTTTTCACTGATCATTTATCATTTACTAAAATTTACTTTTGTTAACTTATAAAAGTTATTACATAAACAATAGAATTTACCTTTGTTAACTAATTCATTTTTTTCTTATTGTTGTCCATTTATAATATACTAAAATTCAATTCGTTAACTTATACAATTTACTTACATAAACAAAACATCAGACCTTTGTTATCTAGTCCATTTTTTATTTTCTTTTTGATGTCAATTTTTTGTTGTCCATATACAATTTACTAAAATTTACATTTGTTATCTAAAGCATTACACTTACATTGACATTACAATTTACATTTGTTAACTAATTAATTTTTTATTTTATTACTGGTGTCCAGGTTTGGTTGTCCATTCATAATTTCCTAAAATATATTTTTGTTAACTAATACAATTTTCTTACTTAAATAATACAATTTACCTTGGTTAAGTAATTCATTTTCAATTATTTTCTTGTTGTGCATTTTTTTGTGTATTTAAAATTTACTAAAATACACTTTTGTAAACTTACACTATTTTCTTACATTACCAATACAATTTACCATTTTTAACTGATTCAACTTTTAATTTCTTATTGTTGTCAATTTTTTTTCTCAATATATAATTTACTAAAATTTACTCCTGGTAACTACTGCATTATACTTCCATAATCAATATAATTTACCTTTGCTAGCTAATTCATTTTTTATTTTCTTATTGTTGTCAACAACGTTATCCATTTATAATTTACTAAAATTTACTTTTGTTAACTAATCCATTGTACTTACATTGTCAATACGATTTACCTATGTTAGGTAATTCGTTTTTTATTTTCTTATTCTTGTCCATGTATGATGTCCACCTATAATTTAAAAAATTTACTTTTGTTTACTTATAAAATATACTTACATAAAAAACAATTTACCTATGTAAATTAATTCATTTTTTATTTTCTTATCATTGTCATGTTTTGATGTCCATTTATGATTTACTAAGAATACCACTTGTTAAATTATACAATTTACTTACATAATCAATACAATTTACCTTTGTTAACTAATTCATTTTTTATTTTCTTATGGTTGTAAATTTTTATGCCCATTTATAATTAATTAAAATAACCGCTTGTTAAATTTACAATCTATTTGTAATTTATTAAAATTGCCATTTGTGAACTTATACAATTTACTTACATAAACAATACAATTTACATTTGTTAACTGATTCATTTTTTTCTTGTTGTTGTCAATTTATAGAGTAATAAAATTTCCTTTTGTCAAATTATTCAATTTATTCACATAACCAATACAATATACCTTGGTAACTAATTCATTTCTTTATTTTCTTATTGTTGTCCAGTTTTGGTTGGCCATTTATAATTTCCTAAATTTACTTTTTTAACTAATACAATTTACTTACATAAACAATACAATTAACCTATGTTAACAAATTTATTTTTAAATATCTTCTTTTTGTGCATTTTGTTGTATATTTACAATTTACTGAAATTTAATTTCGTAAACTTACTTAATTTTTTTACATCATCAATACAATTGGCCTTTCTTAACTGATTCATTTTTCATTTTCACATTGTTCCCCATTTTTTTGTCCACTTATAGTTAACGAAATTTACTTTTGTTAGCCAATGCATTTTACTTACTTTGACAATACAATTTACCTTTGTTAACTCATTAGTTTTTTTCTTATTGTTGTCCATTTTTTGTTGTCCATTCATAATTTACTAAAATTTACTTTTGTTAAGTTATACTGTTTACTTACATAAACAATACAATTTACCTTTGTTATAAATT
The DNA here is from genome assembly GCF_023864275.1 of Schistocerca cancellata. Taxonomy (NCBI): domain Eukaryota; kingdom Metazoa; phylum Arthropoda; class Insecta; order Orthoptera; family Acrididae; genus Schistocerca; species Schistocerca cancellata. The sequence goes on from NC_064629.1 coordinate 252,423,404, forward strand.
AAATTATTATTTTCTTATTGTGGCCTTGTTTTTGTTGTCGATTTATAATTTACTAAAATTACCACTTGTTAAATTATTCAATTTACCTAATCAATAAAATTCACCTTTGTCAACTAATTCATTTTTGATTTTCTTATTGTTGTTCATTTTTGCTGTCCATTTATAATTTACTATAATTTTCTTTTGTTGACATATACAATTTACTTACATAAACAATACATTTTAAACTTCCTGGCAGATTAAAACTGTGTGCCCGACCGAGACTCGAACTCGGGACCTTTGCCTTTCGCGGGCAAGTGCTCTACCAACTGAGCTACCGAAGCACGACTCACGTCCGGTACTCACAGCTTTACTTCTGCCAGTACCTCGTCTCCTACCTTCCAAACTTTACAGAAGCTCTCCTGCGAACCTTGCAGAACTAGCACTCCTGAAAGAAAGGATATTGCGGAGACATGGCTTAGCCACAGCCTGGGGGATGTTTCCAGAATGAGATTTTCACTCTGCAGTGGAGTGTGCGCTGATATGAAACTTCCTGGCAGATTAAAACTGTGTGCCCGACCGAGACTCGAACTCGGGACCTTTGCCTTTCGCGGGCAAGTGCTCTACCAACTGAGCTACCGAAGCACGACTCACGTCCGGTACTCACAGCTTTACTTCTGCCAGTACCTCGTCTCCTATCTTCCAAACTTTACAGAAGCTCTCCTGCGAACCTTGCAGAACTAGCACTCCTGAAAGAAAGGATATTGCGGAGACATGGCTTAGCCACAGCCTGGGGGATGTTTCCAGAATGAGATTTTCACTCTGCAGCGGAGTGTGCGCTGATACGAAACTTCCTGGCAGATTAAAACTGTGTGCCCGACCGAGACTCGAACTCGGGACCTTTGCCTTTCGCGGGCAAGTGCTCTACCAACTGAGCTACCGAAGTACGACTCACGTCCGGTACTCACAGCTTTACTTCTGCCAGTACCTCCTCTCCTACCTTCCAAACTTTACAGAAGCTCTCCTGCGAACATTGCAGAACTAGCACTCCTGAAAGAAAGGATATTGCGGAGACATGGCTTAGCCACAGCCTGGGGGATGTTTCCAGAATGAGATTTTCACTCTGCAGCGGAGTGTGCGCTGATATGAAACTTCCTGGCAGATTAAAACTGTGTGCCCGACCGAGACTCGAACTCGGGACCTTTGCCTTTCGCGGGCAAGTGCTCTACCAACTGAGCTACCGAAGCACGACTCACGTTCGGTACTCACAGCTTTACTTCTGCCAGTACCTCGTCTCCTACCTTCCAAACTTTACAGAAGCTCTCCTGCGAACCTTGCAGAACTAGCACTCCTGAAAGAAAGGATATTGCGGAGACATGGCTTAGCCACAGCCTGGGGGATGTTTCCAGAATGAGATTTTCACTCTGCAGCGGAGTGTGCGCTGATATGAAACTTCCTGGCAGATTAAAACTGTGTGCCCGACCGAGACTCGAACTCGGGACCTTTGCCTTTCGCGGGCAAGTGCTCTACCAACTGAGCTACCGAAGTACGACTCACGTCCGGTACTCACAGCTTTACTTCTGCCAGTACCTCCTCTCCTACCTTCCAAACTTTACAGAAGCTCTCCTGCGAACATTGCAGAACTAGCACTCCTGAAAGAAAGGATATTGCGGAGACATGGCTTAGCCACAGCCTGGGGGATGTTTCCAGAATGAGATTTTCACTCTGCAGCGGAGTGTGCGCTGATATGAAACTTCCTGGCAGATTAAAACTGTGTGCCCGACCGAGACTCGAACTCGGGACCTTTGCCTTTCGCGGGCAAGTGCTCTACCAACTGAGCTACCGAAGCACGACTCACGTTCGGTACTCACAGCTTTACTTCTGCCAGTACCTCCTCTCCTACCTTCCAAACTTTACAGAAGCTCTCCTGCGAACCTTGCAGAACTAGCACTCCTGAAAGAAAGGATATTGCGGAGACATGGCTTAGCCACAGCCTGGGGGATGTTTCCAGAATGAGATTTTCACTCTGCAGCGGAGTGTGCGCTGATATGAAACTTCCTGGCAGATTAAAACTGTGTGCCTGACCGAGACTCGAACTCGGGACCTTTGCCTTTCGCGGGCAAGTGCTCTACCAACTGAGCTACCGAAACACGACTCACGTCCGGTACTCACAGCTTTACTTCTGCCAGTACCTCGTCTCCTACCTTCCAAACTTTACAGAAGCTCTCCTGCGAACCTTGCAGAACTGGCACTCCTGAAAGAAAGGATATTGCGGAGACATGGCTTAGCCACAGCCTGGGGGATGTTTCCAGAATGAGATTTTCACTCTGCAGCGGAGTGTGCGCTGATATGAAACTTCCTGGCAGATTAAAACTGTGTGCCCGACCGAGACTCGAACTCGGGACCTTTGCCTTTCGCGGGCAAGTGCTCTACCAACTGAGCTACCGAAGCACAGGCGCAGGCGCAGGCGTACTATACACGTGAGTGTCCCAAGCCACGTAGTGTGGCTGCCAAATGAGTGCATTGCGGAGGTTCTCACGCGGCCAACTCACGCAGCTGCAGGTACATCAAAGACTTCTGACGTCAGAAGGCCGCCCCATGCCCTGCGGCGCTCACCAGCGATAGGACGGCCGTACCATACCCCCTCCTCCCTGCCCACTCTAGTGGGGGGAGCGGGCCGCGCCATCGTGAGGCCGCCTCGGATGATGGCTGCCTTCCATGTTGCTTTTGTGACCGAGAGGGCCGCCTTGAAGGATGATTTCGCTGCTGTCCATCGCCAGCTGCAACAGTAGCATGACGAGCTGCGAGCTCTCAAAAAGACGTCTGCCCCTACTGCCATCCACCCTGCGAGGCAGCCGGGAGGGATGGACACTGCCACCGAGAAGGACTTAGCCCCTCTTCCCGCTAACGTGCAGTTGGCCAAGTTGTTGCCGATGGATGTGGAGCTGTCTGCTCTTCCTGCCAAAGGTGAGTCTGGCCAGGGGACGCTTGTTAAAGGGACACACACTGCGACACCCTCTCTCATTGAGGTGGTGTTGGAGGCCACCCTGCCTGCATGCCTACCACTCCCAGATGAGCGCAGCCTGCAGTCTGTGCTGCAGATGGTTGCCGTGTCGCTTCGTGACGGGTCATACCCGAACATGGACAATACCTACCCTTTCTCTTCTCCAGACAGGCCCAAACCTTCTCCTCCTCATGAGCCCTAAGATTCTGTCCGGCAGTATAGGATTCTGCGCTCTCTAATATCGAGGAAGGACCTTAAGCTTTTCAACAGCCACCCTGTCTTTACACCCTCTGACTGGAAACGTATTTTTGTGGTCTCAGTCAGGTGCAAGTTTACAGGGGAGTCCTGTCATGTCAGCAGCAGTCTCCACTGTGTGACCCATCTACAGAATCGCCTTTTCCCCTGTGACCAAAGCGATCTACGCATATCTTTGGGCCCTCCACCCACCATCAGCCATTTATGGCGTGTGTCCAGACTCAGGACAAATCCACATCACCCATTAGGACCCTCAGTCCGTCAGATCACAAATGATGATCACATCAGGTCCTGCAGGAGCAGCACATTGTGCTTAGCCTGCTCCAGGCCGCACTTACGAAGCTTGTCCAGCTGCTGCGTCTGCATCTGGAGTTCAGTCACCTTGGCTCAGTCCGAAGAGGGCTGGATGGTACACAGCCGAAATATTAGAAGAAGAACTGAAATTTATGTGGCTGTACGCCAGTGATTTTATGGAACATAGTATAATTTGTACAGAATTCTCACAGTGTGAGAATTTGCACTTGTCTGGTTTTTTAGGTAATCTTTGAGCTGATGGGTAACATATATGAATACTCTTCATACAATATGCTGCATGAGAAAAGGTAACTACATCCTTACCTACGAAATTATATCAGAAGAAATGCGATTTCAATACATCAAGATTTGAGAGTGCTCAGTATCTGTAGTTTGCTTTTTTAATGCATTGTGTTTAAGAGCAGAGTATATATACCTTCATCAGCATAGAATCAAAAGTGTAAAGCAAAGGTTCCAGCAGAAATTTCCGCATCCTACCATGCTGTCAGTTTGTGCAGGTTGCTGCTATGTGATTTCATATCAGTCATCAAAGAATCAAGTCAAAACATGCATTGGATAGACAGCTAGTGAATATTGATATAGACAAACAAAGAAATGACTGTGTCAAACAAGTTGCTTTCAACCTCCAGAGAGTTTGGAACATTGTTATTCGTGAGACAATCATGATTGACTCCTTTGTGTAGGTTGATAGTCTGTAGGAGTAATTCTAACTACCTTTCCCTAACAACTAGTTTTGACTCACACATCAGGCAACCATTTTTGACAATAAGAAAAAAACACTCTTCACCTCTGAAAACTCAAGTTGAACAATGTCGAGTTGCAAAATGGTTCTAAAGCCACATTAAAAACTTTGTGAAGTGACAGCCTGAATGAATGTTAATTTCGCACCTTACATGAGGTATTGTACATATTAACAAGTAGATGGATATGTCACAGAAATACTTCAGTGACAGTGAGCAGATTTGCCAATAAAAATTTACAGTATGTAATGCAAAGGGATGACACTCAATTCGACAGTATTAACACACCGAACACCAAATCCTGCATGTCAATGAGCAAAAGGTGAAACAACTGCTGGAAGAAACACTTTATTTTGGGGCAGACACAAGTGGCACTACCACAGCCCACATACAAAAAAAGGCTTCTAACAGGGGTGGGTGACCCGCAGTGAGGGAGACAATGAACGCGCCGGGTGATACAGCGAGGGGAGCAGGTAGCAGCTCAGCGCTGTCTGCGACACAGAAATTCTTTACAAAACTGCGTTGGGGAATTCCCAAATGGATACAAGTGGACCAACGACGCAGTTGATCATGTGAAAGGCCAGTGGTATGCTCGTGATGTATGCGTGTAGCTTTTAGGCGTCAGGAGCGGCCACAAAATGTCCGATTGGCTGAAATAAACTCGGAAGGAGTAAAAGGGGCGATATTTCGATGCAGTTTAAAGGTATTCCCTCTGCGATTGGCAGAGATAGTTTCCACAAGATGAAAGGAACTCTCCCATTGGTCCGAAAAAGCCCTGACGTGAAGCATGTAAGAACACAGGTAGGGGACAGTTTGTTACAAAAGACACAGTACCGAAAACTTCGAGGACTCTCCTGTGAACCAACGTCAAGTGTAGAACAGGACGCACCACGCTCTGTACGATGCCAAAAGAGGAATTTTTCCTTGAACACTGCATTCACTTTGGCTGACATTCAGCTACAAATTAGCTGAAGAGCCGTTGAGCTCTGATAGTGGAGGAACGAAACAACCACGCAGTTAATTGATCTTGCGAGATCTGAGAGGACGTTGAAGTATGCACGCTGCTCCATCTATGCACGTGTATGTCGTCATATTTTCCAGACTACTGATGAGTGCATGTTTTCTCGCCTAACGAGAAATGTAGGACAGTTTCAGCTGATAAAATCAATAAAGATTTTGATTAGGTTTTTATAGGATTTTCAGAGAGTGAGAGCAGCCATGCAGCCAACAGCACGTCACAGCTAAAGATAAATGCTGCTGGCAGAGGCGTAAAATTGTCTGATCACCAGTTTGCATCCACTGTGAACTCGAGCAACCTTGAGTAATCTTTTGCTCATCTTGTCACAAAAACTAACCATCCTCCATAGACTTGATTGTCATCTTAAATAGCACTGAACTTGAAACTGTTGTGTTTTGAGTAAAAATAGTTTGTGTATGACCTTTCTGGAGCGTGTGAAGTTATTAAAGGCGTTTTTGAATTGGTTTGAGTACCCACAAACTGTAAACGGTGTTGATAAAGATGTGATAATGGCATAAAAGACTTTCTATGATATTGTGGTGACGCATCAGGTCATATAACTTCGTGTTCACTAGAGCTCAGGCTCGTGCAAATCGTGAAAGACACAGGTCAGTTAGATGACCTGAGATGGCAGAGGACGTATATCATGGCATGTAAAGCAACCTGAAGATCTTAATAGGATAGAGAATGACGCACAACAAAATATGTCGAATGCGAGTCACGAAAACGAACGAAGAAATAATGCAGAGAGAATGGTTCCAGTTTCGCGATCAGTATCTCTGGCTGAGACGGCACAAAACCGAACATATGACGGATTAAGTGGTTCTTCGGTATGCTGAAGTAAATGTTGTAGTTCCGAATCAAATGGGACAGTTTCCTCCGGAAAGAATGTAAGTGCGTCAGCACTATGCCCACATGTCGGTGAGATATCACATGAAAGACGAGAACGGCACAATTTACACCAGATGGTGACAGATGACTATGGCGAAGAGTCTGATAGTTCGCAAAGTTGAAACAACTCACTATTGTTGTCAAGCAAACAAGAGAAACGATGAGACCAGGGTCAGCAGACTTAAAAACAGAAACAAAAGCTTGATTAGCATGAAACGTCCCCTTTGAACATTTTATACATGACTGTGCTTAAACTGACATACAATATTTTTAGCGCAACGCAATCTGACTTTCAAAAATCCCTACAAAAGAATGGCCCTGACTAACATTAATCTATACCTTTCACAAATCACTTACCTCACCAAAAATCTCCGTTACTCGAACTACTGCAATACAGCGAGCGCCACTACTGCCAGCTAAATAAAAGATTCAAACTACGGAAGGCACTAACTACTAGTAGGCATAGTTAGCAAATGAAAGATTTTAATAGAGAACAAACAATGTATTTATCTTAATAGTGTTGAAAAATCACAATATATTCATAGCAATTCATAATATCCAGTATAACAAATTTCAAAACTCCGCCATCTCTCTCCCCACATCCACCACTGCTGGCGGCTCACCTCCGACTGCCAACGCTACGCGCTGTTCACGTCCAGCTGCCTAACACTACAATGGCGAGTATTACAACAATGCAAAGCAGCCACAGACTGCACACAGCACAGCCAGTGATTTTCATACAGAGGTGGCGTTACCAATAAAAAAACCTAAACAGCCTACTTACATAGCCCCCATGCTCTCCACAAAAAATTTTACAAATTGTTTTGGACAGTGGCTAATAATGATTTGATAAAATTTTTTTATAATTACAATATCAAAGAAATCAAATGCACACACTTATTGATACAATGTTGGTCAAAATCTAAAATTATCTCACAGTACATAAAGACAGTACTGATCATTCATCACAGTAAAACTACCGTTTCTTTTCTCAAAGTCTGAGCAGTAAAAGACAATGCACATGGAAGTAGTGGATTTCCACGCAGTCTTGAAGAAGTAGTGTTGTCCTTCCAACGGAAAGACAGTGCTGACTCTTGACATGCTGACAGGTAATGGGGCACAACAGAGCAAACCCACAGCAGAGTCAGTGGAAGTTTTGAAGAATATTGGTAGGTAGGTCATCACAGAGTAGACCCACTGTAGTCCTGGTAGAGATTACGGTACTGGTGGGCCACCAGAGGTGCAGACCCACTGCTGTCCTTGTAGAAATAATGGTACTGGTGAGTCAGCAAAGGTGTAGACCCACCGTAGTCCTTATAGAAATAATGGTATTTGTGGGTCATCAAAGGTGTAGACCCACTGTAGTCCTTGTAGAGATAGCCAGCAGCCATCTGCTGCGCCTGTGCAGGTGCACAATCACCATCGAAGAGTCTTGCAGAGAAGATAGCAAGTCCATAAACCACCACTTGTGCACGCACAAAGTTTTTTGGAATTGTCCTTAGAAGTCCTGCAGACAATATAGCAAGTCCATAAACCACCACTTGTACACTCACGAAGTTTTTGGAATTGTCCTTAGAACCAGCAACGCTGTTATCCAGTCCCTTGCTGAACACTATCAGTCCCTACTTCTCACATATTGTCCATATACTATGACCAACAGAAACGTGTGCAGTGAAATGGAACTTGCAAGTTAATAATATGATGAACTGGTGTCAATTACAATTTTATAACATAAGAATACAATTACAAGGTACAAAATACATCATTAAAAACATAACAATACAGATAACATTTGTGGTACAGGCTTTACAAAAGAATCGAACTAACATATATATCAGTGTTACAGGAATTATGATAAAGTAAATACATAAAAGATGAGAATAACTTTTGAAACATCAACTTTGCACATGAGCATTAAAACAGAACAGAATAAATAATGTCTAAACATCTTTACAAAGTAAATAACATATTATTAATGCAAAGTATATTTGAGGATAACAGTATTCTTCATCATAGTTCATGTAGCTGAGTATTAGAAGAAGAAAAAATTCTATGAAACTACACAGAGACAGGAAGAAAACAAATACACAAGGGTACACAAACACATAGTGGGATAACACAAAAGGAAAGGACAGGGTTTGTTTTCAGTGTAACATTTGGTACTGCAGTTCAACCCAAAACTTCATTCCATATATCGTCCCTCTTATTTCAACATTTGCTCCAGCCAAAAAAACATCCTATCCAAGCATGTTTTCTGTATTCTGTTCACATCCTCTTTCAAAAATAGTTTTTCTCCACTGTGCACTACTTTTTTTGGCCAAACTATTTTCTTATAGCTTCTTAATGCATTTCTTCCAATTCATCATAATTAGTTTCTTATATAGTCTACCCCCTCTTAAGCTAACTTAAATCTACTGAGCTCAGATATATATACCAAGGGACGAGGCAATGCAGCAGCATAAAACAATTAATACAAACAGCAATGACAAAAAATTCAAATTGGCAAAGCAAGCAGCAATATTACAACTAATATAAGGCAATGAGCAGCAAAAAAGAAAAATAAATTAGTAGTAAAACAAGCTTAGCAGAGTAACACAAAGTCAAATTCATTAACACTATGCCTGGCAAACAGCAGCAGCAAACATGACAAATCTCAAGCAGAAAAAATATTACAGTAAAGACAACAATGCAGACAAGGGAAATGTATATTCACACTTTTTGTCTATGTAATTAAAGTGGTGCACCACAAGAACTTATTCTACAAAAAAATTACTAAGTAGTTGAAAAGAAAATTCCGTATGCAATTCCTGTGAAGGGAAATGTCTTTTTATGCTCCTTCGTTTTTTGAATAGATCATAAAATTATTTACTGGATCTGTAGGCATAAAATATCTATATTAGCACATTCATAAAATTTTATTTTAACCAATGCTGCAGTGCAGCTAGAAACTAGATATTAAAGAAAATGAGCAAATATGTACAAAGGACGGCATGAAAATCATTCATTAGCCATATGGCATTTCATAAGGCAGTAAAAATTCTCTCAATTCTCGTAGAAAGATACTTGTCATAATCAGGTGTGCAGATGTAAGAATGTTTCCATGTAATGAGCGTGTCGTATTTGCGGTGCTTTCTATAAAGGAATGTCAATAACGAGGTTAATGGCCTCCCCTTTGTTTTTCTACCTGTGCCTCTGAAAAGGACACTCACTAATGACTTGTTCTCCCGGCATCTGACACAGCTGGGTGCCCACGACGCATTACGTGCAGGTGATCACTTAACTTTCTTACTGAAATATTTACGACAGCAGTTTCCGCTACAGTGACAGTCTCATATAAAAATATTTCACAGGTCAAGAATTTGCGTTACAAATCTGTAGAAACAAAATCCTATTGATATAACAGTGACCGAAAAATTTTCGACGGCATTGTGATACATTCACGCATTTACATACATTTCATAACTCTTAAAGTACGATTCTTGGTTTCCAACAACCTTATTCACAAACCAGAGTCCCTAACCACTACTCATTATTCCTTACCTTATTACACATATACATATTCATATTCATCAACACGTCTTCAATATTTCATCATAATAACCACATAGCATAATCAGATTCCTCATATAACATCAGCTTATTGATCATAAACATACCTCAACAGCATAATACACATCGTCGTCGTAAAAATAACATCATAACACCTCAGTCAAATCTCAAAAACGTCGTAGCTTTCTGCATTAATGTCAAAACCTAAAAAAAATTCTCTGCTCATTTCAAGAGTGTCATCTACCTCAAACGTACTTTAAAAATCGTGATCCCATACCAAATACATCATTCAAAGCTCTCATAGTATCACAATGGTTCTGAAAAAATATGAACAGTTCACAAAGTACAGAGAAAATACAATTTCGTAAGTGTGAAGTTATCCAACGGAGTAATTACGTAAACATGTGTCACTGACGTAGTAAAAAAGTTTATCTCTCAGTTAAATGATCAGATAGATGTAATTATGTGTTAAAGAAATATGGTACCGATGTGTAAAGTTGTATAAGCAAATACTATATTAGCTAGAGCTCCTTGTGCTTGCCAAACACATGGTACACAAAGTAGGCGTGTACCCCCCTGAGGATTAATGTAATTATACCCTCAGGTGTTACAGATTACAGCAATGGAATGAAATGTATCATGGAAAACTTTCTTTGTAATTCAAAAATCTTTAAAAATAAATGTTTTAAGTACAAAATTAATCACTCAAATACGTGTCCTGTAGCGCTAAATGTGCGTCTTGCTGTAAGATAATCTCTGTGGAAGTGTCGTAGTTATTGTCCTCCGAAAGATAAGTTCTGCAGAAGTCAATGTACTTACCTCATGGTAAACAAAAGTGAAATGCTTTGCGTATAGATATCTTAGTTATTACGCTTATTGTGGTGATGAAGAAATTACTGTGCTGTAACGTATTGTTGTGCTACGGAAAAGGCTGTCTCATTGTAGCTATACCACAAAAGTTACTACTAAAACATGTTTTCCTTTCCAGAAGAATTCAGAAAAACTGTGCCGACATAAAACAGAAACACTGCAAAAGCAACATTGTAAATTGTCACTCATTAGTAGCGTCGTGATAAAATCGTGTAGTTGTCACATAAACTAACCACTGTGTCATCTGGTATTTCACAGAAAGTACTTTAAATCCAGAATGTATTTTCAAGTGAACCAAAATGTTGCATTAAAATCTCATTAGCAGTACCAGATGTGTTCTAAGTATGTGAGCCTTATAGTCGTTACGTAATCGTGCAACTAACAAGCAAGAATGTACACACACAATAACACTGTGTCGTCTGTTCGCAATAACAATGCATTCGTAATTTCTGTTTAAATAAGTTCTCTTGGTTCTTGACTGGATATTTAACTTCAAACATTGTTGCATGGTAACAGTTTCTAAAGCATACTAGTAACGTGAAGTGAAACGTTTTATGGCAAAGACAAAGTAAAAAAGCAGATTATCTTTCAACAAACGGTTTTACATGTGAAATGTGGTGTAAACCTTTGCTCTTCTTAGTATGCAGAGTTTCAACTTTAACGCAATTATCATGTGGTATACGTCGGTAAGGAATACTGGAATTTTTCTCAAGGTTAGCGTCTATGTTATTTTTCTCTGAGCCAGCCGGCGCACGTGGCAGCCTGCGGTGCGAGTCATTGTCTGTTTCTTTCTTGGCGCGCGTCGTTACTGGGATTAGGAGACCTAGCTTCTACAAATTCGCCTTGCCGACAGGGCCCTGCTCTGTTTGAGTCCCACCAGTTCTGATGCAATTCAGGTCTGTCGTTACGATCATATCGTCTGTCGTCATGTTGGTAGATTCCATAGTTTCTTTCTTGTCGGTCACATGGTGGATAATTTCTCCCCGAATTGTAACTGCGCGCTGGACTGTTGCATCTGAAGTTATTCTGTCTCCTGTGATAATAATAGTTCTGGTTGCCAAATTGTCTGTTTCTATGATTGTCTCTGTCATATTCATTACTACGGAAATGCGATCTTTCTCTGTAACTATTACTCTGTCAGTGGTTGTCATACGGGTGGTGTCTGTTTCGGTCACGATTTACATTGAAAGAATAGCCTTGTCATATATTATTTCTGTCATCGCGGAATTGTGACGGATGTGATCTGTAATTGTTGTGCTCCTGTTTTCGCATTCCGCGATTGTCAGTGTCAATTTCCAGTTCTTGTAACAGTCCCTGAAAAGCTTCAATGTCGTGTTTGCAACGTCCTGCCAAAATAATATGTCGTAAATGTTCAGGTAATTTGATTAAGCAAATGCGTATGAGTTCTGAAGGGCTGTATGGGTTTGACAGGTACTGATTCCTGTGCAACATGTCTTCAAAATATTTCACAAGACTGGAAAATTCAGATTGTTCGAAATGTTTCATCATTATGATGCTATGTTTTACTCGGTCTTGTGTAGCTTGAGACTAATATGCTGAGAGGAACGCATGGTAAAATTCTCCTTCACTGTGACAATCGTGAATGACCGATCGCATTCTTACAGCTGGTTCATTCTTCAAGTAGCCACACATAATTTCTAACCTGTGCTCCAGTGACCAGTTGGGAGGAAAACAATGAGAGAATTGATGGAGCCACGCATGTGGATGAATGTCAGAATTCTTAAACGTTTTGAATTTACGTGTAGTAATGAACAGCTTATAGTCAAAATCATCGTGTCGGCGCGTAGCATATCGGTCATTGTTACGTCATGTCGGCGGTTCCATCTCAAAATTCGGTGTACCTTGCCAATTTCTTTCATAATTTCCGAAGTGCCCTGAGTTATTATTTTGTGGCTGTTCCGTATTTCTATGTCCCTCTTCCCGTATTGGAGCGCGAGTGGCCTCTGAAATACGTAATTCTTGTATTACCTGTGTCAGCTGATCTTGTACTTGACGGATTTCTCTTTGGTGTTGCGTATTAATTTGATTCTGATTTTGTTTGAATTTCCTAATTTGTTCGCACTCTTCTGTGTCAGTGATGGCTACAGGTCTTGTGTCAATCAGATCATCATCTACCTTTGCAGATAAGTTAGTGAACTGATCCGAAAGTTCGGCTACTTTCTCCGATAGTGTACTTATTTCCTCAGTGTGTTTTTCTGAACCAAGTTTCAGAGTGTCCATTTGTGTTGAAATCGTATCTACTGTGTCCTTTTTAGTTTTCTTGAGTTTCTGCAAGTTGCGTAACCGAATCGGCAGATGCAACTGAGTCAATTTTAGCTTGCAAGGTGTCGTGATTTTCATGAACAATAGTTTGCAGTTCTTTTATGGCTGCTTCGTGATTCTGTAATGCATTATCATGTCGCGAAAAAATAGGTTGAAAATGCTCACAAATTTGTGTTTTTACATCATTACAGGCTTTTTGACATTTCGATTCAATGTTATGTAACTCAGTAGTTAAATCTTCACGTGTTTGTTCAAGCTTATGTTCCACTGAGTCTAGCTTTTGAAGCTTTTGTTCCATTGTGTTAACTTTTGAAGCTTTTGCTGTGTTTGTCTCTGATTTTGTTCCATTTGTTGCATTAGCTGTAATAACAATGCATTAGTGTCTGGAATCTGTTCCTCTACGCTTTTCGGCAGTGCATTTGCACCGGCAACATTCACATTTTGACAAGCTGAAAATGTGTCTTGACTTATTTGAGAAAACGGTGAGGACGCAAAACCTGAATCTACAGTATTTGTAAAATTGTGTCCTGTCATTTCGGATTCCTGAGGCGAGCTGTTGCCGACCGATCGATCGATAATGCTTCCCTGTTCACTAATTGTTTCACTGCCTACACCATTATTTGCAGCCCGCTCCGTTTCCCTATGCACAATTACCAAATTACTACTTTGAACATTAGTTAATTCATTACATGGTGGCGCTAACACACTGCTTTCGTCTTCATTGTCATTTCTCAGTTTACTTTGGAGACTAGTATTACGTTTTTCACACGCCATAATTGTCACTATATTTCACACGATAACACAGAAAAGCACAATTTGAAGAGCAAAATAAAATAACATAGCAATGGAAATAATGTCTACTTAATTGCAAGCGCAGCTGCGAAATACTTGGTGCAAATCTACATGCATGCCACAACTGTACAACAGTGGAAAACTACTACTACAATGGAAATTCTCTCTATAATTACGCTCTAGCAATAAACAATAGCTACACTAATTACACAAACTACAAGAAAAAAAATCAGAAGATTCCAGTGAGGTATCCTCGGTTAAGGGTCGACATATGAAACGTCCCCTTTGAACATTTTATACATGACTGTGCTTAAACTGACATACAATATTTTTAGCGCAACGCAGTCTGACTTTCAAAAATCCCTACAAAAGAATGGCCCTGACTAACATTAATCTATACCTTTCACAAATCACTTACCTCACCAAAAATCTCCGTTACTCGAACTACTGCAATACAGCGAGCGCCACTACTGCCAGCTAAATAAAAGATTCAAACTACGGAAGGCACTAACTACTAGTAGGCATAGTTAGCAAATGAAAGATTTTAATAGAGAACAAACAATGTATTTATCTTAATAGTGTTGAAAAATCACAATGGCGAGTATTACAACAATGCAAAGCAGCCACAGACTGCACACAGCACAGCCAGTGATTTTCATACAGAGGTGGCGTTACCAATAAAAAAACCTAAACAGCCTACTTACAAGCAGACTAAAAAACAGAAGAAATGCAGAGTTAACAGACTTACAGACACAAATGCAGGTTTAGTGGCCACAAATCCTGCTTTGAATGGTCTCAAGATTGAAACCAATGTTGGGTTCGAAAAAGTTCGCAAAAGATCAGCAAAAGATGCCAACGGAAGTTAATGAACAGTTTACTGAAATCCACAAAGAGACGAGAGGCTAGAGCGAACTAATTCTATAGGTTATGGCCGATCAGAAAAAGATGCGTACTGACACTGACCGGGTGCAGACTGCAGTGTCTAATATCAACCAAAGAGTTGATAACTTAGCAAGTAAGGCATCTGGTAGAGCGCAACAAATCGTGGAAGAGCTCAATGTCAGAAAACGCTCACACGACCAGCGTTGAAAAGATTCGATACACGCATTGTAAACATCGTCTCGAAAAATAAGCATCAGTATGAGCAGCTTCATACAGAACTTAAGCAGTGTATTGAGAACCGTACAGAAATCATTAGTGAGGCGACGGAATCGGCATTATAATCTAACATAGCGGTGGGAAAAAATCCAAAGGTAACCAAGTCCGTTATGCAATCTTCATTGTCAGTTGCGGAAACACAAAAAAGTCATGAGATTCTGCTTGTATGTCCATAAGATGTTGCGTCAGTATTTTACGATCCGAAACAGAAGCAAATGGTAGAAGTACAGTTGAGACGGGTAAGCGAATCAGGTAATGTACGTTCACAGCAGACAATGGTGCGGGAAGCAGTAACAGCGAGCATATCAACAGAACGACCCTCCGAACGTACGCGAATAGCGCGATAACTCAATTTACGAGTTACAGTACAACAGGCCATATACCGAAGATCAATATGAAGCAAGTACAAAGACAAAACACCGATCCAGTAACGGGAAATTTAAACGTATCTTCCAGTCCGATACATGAGGAACGGCACAATTTAGATAACTGCACACCACTGCATAGATGCGAGGTTAGATGAGACTCAAATATGTCGTCTCAGGATCCAAACGTTGTAGTCCGAATAAAGGAAAACATGACGCAATTATAGGGAACGGAAAATGGTGCGAAAACACAAACGCCATATGGTGCAATAGAAAAATTTGACAATGGTCATTTTTTGACAGTCAGAAAATTCCAACATTACAAGGAAAACGGTAACTGCTTACATCCCCGCACGTTTCTACATCAGTTCCAAATCGGTTGACCAGAACATTGGTCACTTAGACATGAACGTTATTTCATTTGTGTTCATATGGAAGGCGCTATAGCAGAAACGATACAAAGAGTCGATGCAAACTGTCAGTCGTATGAACAATTTAAGTCTGCATTCTTGAAGCGATATTGGTCAGCAGTATCCCAATATAGGATAAAATATGAATTGTTACAGAAGGCGTCACTTGAAAATTCGGGAGAAAAGAGGCCAGTTAGATTTTTTGAAGAAATGACGAAAAAGAATCAGTGTTTAGGCAATCCATACAGTGAGGGGGAATTGATACGTATGTGCACAATGAAGTTACCCTTGCGTTGTTAGCAGTCGTTGGTTGGCAGAGCTGGAGATAATATACAGGCATTTAAAGGGCAGTACCAGTACTGGTACACAAGTCAGACGATGTATATAGGACAAGGACGTATGAAGAGATCATAGAGCCATATGATAAAGAATATGGGCAAATAACTTCATCCCAGAACATTCAGATGGCAGGTGTAAAGAGTAATAAGGAGAATAAGGTGACTGTAGGAAACCAATGGGAAATTCTGGCCAAACACATTGACAGGTTAACATATGACTCGATAGAGGAGGCTTTAATGCATGAAAATGAAACTAAAGCCCCTCATGAGGTGCAACCGATCGTTCGGGTTGAGGTAGGTGGCACGCCTGTAGATGTCATCCTTGATACGGGAAGCGAAATTACGGCGATTTCGGAAGAAGTTTTTGAGAAATAATACTGAAGATGCGCTACCAGTGTTGTGGACGAAACGTGTTAAAGTAAACGATTATGGGTTCGTCGATGGTGATTACTAGACATACGCCTGTAACTTTTTCTGTTAGGGGCATGAAATAGAAGCGAACATGGTAACTGTGCCGGAACTGTCTGTGCCCATAATCATAGGAGCCGATTTCATGTGTCAAAATCATGTCACACTCAATATGGACAAAGGTTATATGATGCTCGGGAAGGTGCGTTGTACTTCTGAAGAAAAACTCAGACATAAAGAGATGTCAGGTGCTTACAGACAACTGAATATGCAACTGGATTTGTATCAATAGGAGGGGGGACAGCCACGATATAGGTGGGCGAAAGAAGCAGTACAAGCAGATGACGAAGTAATGGTGGAAATTCATCAAGAAATAGATAATAAGTTGCTACAAGTAAGGGATAATTCAGGTACAGACAAAGCCCAATTAGAAGGAGTATTACGGCAAAATGCCGAGGTGTTTCTGCAGCACCCCGGTGCTATTAAGAAATTTCAATACGAATTCAAGATTAGAGATCACAAGCCACTTCGAGTACTGCCATACACTATTCCAATGTATTATTGAAGACGAGTATTTTCACAACTACACAAGATGCTACATGATGACGTTATTGAAACTTCAACCTCAACATACAACAGTCCATTGCAAATTGTGGATAAGAAGGATGGAAGTATTAGGTCATTTATGCACGACAGATAAATTCCATTATCATTCCTGAGACCGATCGCACTGAAAAATTGGAAGAGCTTTGACAAAAGTTCTTAGGGGTCCAGATTTTCTCTTCCCTTGATTTGAGGGCTAGTTTTTGGCAAATAGAACAAACACCTGAATGTAGAAAGTATATGGTTTTCATCGCATTTGGACGAAGTTGTCAGTTCAAAAGGCTCCCTTTAGGGTTGATCATATCCTCTGCTGCCGTTATAAGAGGTTTAGAAACTGTATTGGATAAAGAGCTCCAACAGCGTCTCACGTGTTACCTCGATGACAAAAAAGCGGCTCTAAGCACTATGGGACTTAACACCTGAGGCCATCATTCCCCTAGACTTAGAACTACTTAAACCTAACTAACCTAAGGACATCACACACATCCATGCCCGAGGCAGGATTCGAACCTGCGACCGTAGCAGCGGCGCGGTTCCGGACTGAAGCGCCTAGAACCGCTCAACTACAGCGGCCGGCCACCTCGCTGACATATTAGTAGCAGAACCATCATGGAAACTTCATAATGAGGTGTTCAATAAATCGCTAAGGCCATTAAAAGAATATGGAGTAGCTGTGAACATAATGCAGTCCGGTATTGGGAATAAAAAAGTTGAGATATTAGGCCATATTATTACTGAACAGGGAATTGAACCAAACCCTAGCAAACTGCAAGCAATACAGAACTGGGCACTCCATACAACAGAAAGACGTTGCGTGGCTTCTTGGGAGTCATTAACTTCATTTGGATAGAATCCCTTGCTACCTCAGGTTTACGTGCGTTAACTACTAAAGAGATGCCCTGGGTGTGGGATGCCCAAGCAGAACAGGAGATCCAACAACAAAAAAAGTCACTGGTAAAGGCACTAGTTATAAAGAATCCCGATTTGACGAAGGAATTCAGCATGGCGACCGACAGTGCTAAAACAGGCTTGGGTGTGGTAGTCTTTCAACAACATGAAGAAGACGGACACTGGATAGGAAAAATGATAGCTTTCGCTAGTCGAGTAGTTACCAAACGTGAAAAAAAATTTGTCGATCACAGAGTTTGAAGCCTTGGCAGTAGTATGGGGTTTCGTAGATTCAGATTCTTCCTGTTTGGTCTAAAAGCCAATGTTTTTACTGACCATAAGGCACTACAATCTATGTTAAGTGCAAAAATATTGACAGGAAGATGAGGTCGGTGGATGTTAACGCTGCAGGAATATGATTTTCGAATCACCCATGTGCCTTGGCCATCAAACATCATAGCTGATCTCCTCTCCAGATTGCCGGAAGGAGCTAACGAACGTACAGTGAGTAATACTGAAGAAGAACAAGTAGCGATGTATAACTTGAAAAATATAGCATTTAAAAATTATGTCACCAACACATTGAAACAGATAGGCAGGGAACAAGATAAAGACCCATATCTCGCCACAGTTAAAGCTAAGTGGACAAACCATGAATCAAGGGGCGATAGTCAATTCTATCTCATAAAGGACAACGTCTTATTCTACAGACGTAATACACATACAAGTTTATGGGTTGCATGTATACCATAGGATCTGATAAATAGGTATATTTGGTATACTCATTGGAGTAAAAGTCATTTTAGTCCTAAGAAATGTTTTTTAAAATAAAAGATGTCTTTTCACTTCACAAATACGGAGTGAAGAATCATACAGGTTCTCAATAAATGTAAGAAATGCCAGAGAGCTAAACTCGTAACTTTTCAAATGAGACCACCAATGTTCTGTATCATTCCGGAGAAACTGAGACACATAGCAGCAACAGATCTCATGGGCCCATTACCTCGTACACAGAGAGGCCATGTATTCATTTTCGTGGTCCTAGAATTAACTTCGAAATACGTGACGTTTACTCCCTTGAAGAAAGAAACTGGGAGCAATATAAGGAAAGCACTGGCAAGATTTCCTTCGAGAGGTTGGCGTGTCGATAAAATGCTGTCAGACAATGGACCACAATATCTTTCAGCACAGTGGCAAAACACTCTGCGATGGCATAAAATCAAACCTATTTATATTTCCTAATATATGCCAAGCATCAACCCAGCTAAACGAACCTTGAAGGATTTGGGAACCCTCTTTCGTTTGTATTGTAGCAAGCAACATAATACATGGGAAAGACATTTGACTGACTTCCAGGAATTGGTAAAGGAATTGTCACATAGCAGTACTTTATTACCTCCAATAACTGTTCTGAAAAATAAGCCAACACCAGGTAAATCCAGGAAATAATTAAATTCTCACCAGTACCTGGAGTACAAGATCGACATCTAGTAAAGCTGGCATTGAACAATTCGAAAGCTGTGGCGTTAAGTAGAAAGAACCAGGTGGACAAAACGGCAACATCACGAGTGTTTTCACTAGGACAAAAACTACTTGTGAAAACCTAACATCTCTCTAGTAAGAAGAAACATCAAGGCCATAAATTCTTTTCGATATACAAAAGCCCTATGGAAGTAAGTAAATATGTTCATGATAATTCAGTTGAATTGATTAACCCAAAAACAGGAAAATAATTGTGCTTGCACCATGTAACTCACTTGAAAGTATATAAATGGTAAAATGGTAAATATTAACTCCACAAGAAAAATTAGATGTATCAAATATCCAGATTCCAATAAAAGCGAAATCTTTAAGTCAAAGACTAGGGAAGCTAAGAAAATGCATACAAATAAAAAAATTTTAATTTGTACTTATATCATTAAAATAAATTGGTTAACTTTCTCAGTATATCAAAAACATTGTTGTCAAGTCGGAACAATAAAGTAAGAACTAAAGTAAGTCTTCTGCAGAGGAAATGTGTTATGGGGAATGAGAAGAAAAAAACGAGAAACGTAGAGATTAGCATGTGGATAGTTTGACGAAATTGTAGTAGATTCTCCCTTAACATGTAGTGTAAAATAGAAAGAAGCTGATTTTTTTGTGATAGAAAGGAAGCCAAGAAATTATGTGTGTAAAGAATTATGTAAGAAGGACGGTGGACATTTTGTTGAGGAAATATTTTGGGGGAAAACGAAAATAATTTATGAAATGTGGTGTAAGTAGGCTGTTTAGGTTTTTATATTGGTAACGCCACATAGCGCTCTGTATGAAAATCACTGGCTGTGCTGTGTGCAGTCTGTGGCTAGTTTGCATTGTTGTCTGCCATTATAGTGTTGGGCAGCTGGATGTGAACAGCGCGTAGCGTTGCACAGTTGGAGGTGAGCCGCCAGCAGTGGTGGATGTGGGGAGAGAGATGGCGGAGTTTTGAAATTTGTAAGACTGGATGTCATGAACTGCTATATATATTATGACTATTAAGGTAAATACATTGTTTGTTCCCTATTAAAATCTTTCATTTGCTAACTATCCCTATCAGTAGTTAGTGCCTTCCGTAATTTGAATCTTTTATTTAGCTGGCAGTAGTGGCGCTCGCTGTATTGCAGTAGTTCGAGTAAGGAAGATTTTTGTGAGGTAAGTGATTTGTGAAAGGTATAGGTTAATGTTAGTCAGGGCCATTCTTTTGTAGGGATTTTTTAAAGTCAGATTGCGTTGCGCTAAAAATATTGTGTGTCAGTTTAAGCACAGTCGTATATAATTTTTCAAAGGGGACGTTTCATATGTCGACCCTTAGCCGAGGATACCTCACTGGAATCTTCTGATTTTTTCCTTGTAGTTTGTGTAATTAGTGTAGCTATTGTTTATTGCTAGCGCGTAATTGTAGAGAGAATTTCCTTTGTAGTTGTAGTTTTTCATTCTTGTACAGTAAAACAGTTGTGGCATGCATGTAGATTTGCACCAAGTATTTCGCAGCTGCGCTTGCAATTAATTAGATATTATTTTCAGTGCTATGTTAATGTGTTCCCTTATTTTTGCTCATCAAATTGTGTTTTTCTGTGTTGTCGTGTGATATATTGTGACAATAATGGAATGTGAAAAACGTAATACCAGGCTCCAAAGTAAACTGAGAAATGACAGTGAAGACGAAAGCAGTGTGTTAGCGCCACCATGTAATGAATTAACTAATGTTCAAAGTAGTAATTTGGTAATTGTGCATAGGGAAACGGAGCGGGCTGCAAATAATGGTGTAGGCAGTGAAACAATTAGTGAACAGGGAAGCATTATCGATCGATCGGTCGGCAACAGCTCGCCTCAGGAATCCGAAATGACAGGACACAATTTCACAAATACCGTAGATTCAGGTATTGCGTCCTCACCGTTTTATCAAATAAGTCAAGACACATTTTCTGCTTGTCAAAATGTGAATGTTGCCGGTGCAAATGCACTGCCGAAAAGCGTAGAGGAACAGATTCCAGACACTAATGCATTGTTATTACAGCTAATGCAACAAATGGAACAAAATCAGAGACAAACACAGCAAAAGCTTCAAAAGTTAGACACAATGGAACAACACCAGAGACAAACACAGCAAAAGCTGCAAAAGTTAGACACAATGGAACAAAACCTTCAAAAGTTAGACACAATGGAACAACACCAGATACAAACACAGCAACAGTTAGACTCAATCGAACAAAATCTTCAAAAGTTAGACACCACACTTGAACAAACACGTGAAGATTTAACTACTGAGTTACATAAAATCGAATCGAAATGCCAAAAAGTCTGTAATGACCTAAAAACACAAATTTGTGAGCATTTCCAACCTATTTTTTCGCGTCATGAAAATGCATTACAGAATCACGAAGCAGCCATAAAAGAACTGCAAACTATTGTTCATGAAAATCACGACACCTTGCAAGCTAAAATTGACTCAGTTGCATCTACCAATTCGGTTACGCAACTTGCAAAAACTCAAGAAAACTTAAAAGACACAGTAAATACGATTTCAACACAAATGGACACTCTGAAACTTGGTTCAGAAAAACACACTGAGGAAATAAGTACACTATCGGAGAAAGTAGCCGAACTTTCGGATCAGTTCACTAACTTATCTGCAAAGGTAGATGACGATCTGAATGACACAAGACCTGTAGCCATCACTGACACAGAAGAGTATGAAAAAATTAAGAAATTGAAACAAAATCAGAATCAAATTAATACGCAACACAAAAGAGACATCCGGGAAGTACAAGATCAGTTGGCACAAGTAATACAAAAATATCCTATTTCAGAGGACACTCGCACTCCAACACGGGAAGAAGAACTTAGAAATACGGAAAAGCCACAAAATAATAACACAGGACACTTCGGAAATTATGAAAGAAATTGGCAAGGCACACCGAATTTTGAGATGGAACCGCCGAAACGACGTAACATAGACCGACATGATGATTTTGACTATAAGCTGTTCATTACTACACGTAAATTCAAAACATTTAAGAATTCTGGCAACGACATTCACCCACAAGCGTGGCTTCATCAATTCTCTCATTGTTTTCCTCCCAACTTGTACACGCTACTCAGCGCTGTAAAATGTGTTCATATACTTCCACAGTTAGCATTTTCTTAAGCACAGTAAGGGAAGCACGGCCAACTACGAAAAATACTCCCATAACGTAACACCACCTCGTCAATAACTTCACTGTTAGCACTACACACGATGACAGGTAACGTTCTCCAGGCGTTCAACAAACCCAAACGCTACCATCGGGTGCTCATAGAATACGTCGTGATTTATCACTCAAAATCATTCGTTTCCAGTCATCCACTGTCCAGTGACGTCGCTCTTCAATCCATGCCAGGTGTTGCTTAGCACTGACTACAAAAATCTGTAGCTTATGAGAAGGTACTCTACCGTTTTATCCAATTGCTGTTAGCTCCCTAGGCACAACACAATCATTGTGGTAGCTGGACATCTGGTAGCACTTTGGAACTTTCGAGTGACTCTTTCTGCTGATTTCATCCAATTTGTTACAACCATCCTCAGAATGCTCGACGCTCCCTGTCGTCAATGCATGAGGTCTTCCAGGTCTTGGTTTATCTGTGGTTGTTCCTTCGCAATTGCTTTTTATATCACATCATGAAGGATGGACTTAGGGAGCTTAAGAAGGGTTGAATTTTCCCATATGGATTTGTTACTCAAGTGACAACCAATGACAAGTCAACACACTAAGTCACTAAACTCCTCTGACCAGCTGGCAGGTACACTTCTTGTGACGTCTAATGGTCAATTCCTCATTTCAGAGAGGTGCACAGATAATTTTGGTCAGATAGTGTAACTGTTGCTCACTCCACTGATTGGAACTCCAGTGATCATTTTGCTATAGGGTTCCAAATTCTCAACTAGCGTGCATTGAAAATACATCTGCACAAAGGTATGCAAGCTGTCTGAAATGGGCATGTTATAAAACAGAACTAATTTTTACTGATGTGCTGACTGTATTGTTTTGAGCCAGGCTTAAATATAATCGGGATATTTATTTTAGTTACCCTGTCTAACTGTGAATCACATTGTACTTAAAATACCACATCACTATCATTTCGATGAAACAGCAGTGGATCATGTTGCCCAGTTCGGCAGAAATCCCAAGGTATTAACGTTCATTGCATGGGAAACATATTTTCTATATTGAATGAAATTTTCACTGTACAGTGGAGTGTGCGCTGATATGAAACTTCCTGGCAGATTAAAACTGTGCGCCTGACCGAGACTCGAACTCGGGACCTTTGCCTTTCGTGGGCAAGTGCTCTACCAACTGAGCTACCCAAGCACGACTCAAGCCCCGTCCTCACAGCTTTAATTCCGCCAGTACCTCGTCTCCTACCTTCCAAATTTCACAGAAGCTCTCCTGCGAACCTGCAGAACTAGCACTCCTGTAAGAAAGGATATTGCGGAGTCATGGCTTAGCCACAGCCTGGGGGATGTTCCTAGAACGAGGTTCGCAGGAGAGTTTCTGTGAAGTTTGGAAGGTAGGAGACGAGGCACTGGCGGAATTAAAGCTGTGAGGACGGGGCGTGAGTCATGCTTGGGTAGCTCAGTTGGTAGAGCACTTGCCCGCGAAACGCAAAGGTCCCGAGTTCGAGTCTCGGTCCAGCACACAGTTTTAATCTGCCAGGAAGTTTCATATTTTCTATATGTACTCACATCTGGAAGGACTACGATATGTGAAATGCGACATTGGTGACTGCACACTGCTATCATGCTCTGATGAAAGGCCAGTACGTACTAGAAATATTTGATGAAGTCTCTCCATCACACATGCCTAGAGCAGAATATCTAATCTAGGCTATGTCAGTCATAAGGATTCCGTGTGACTTTCTGTTTCTGCAACATACCTCTATTAACGGCCAGCTTGTAACGTTAGATTTATCAATCCAAATGTTCACTGTAACATACTGTGCCACAAGGTGAACTCCATTAACAACCATTAAAATAGTATTATCACATTTATCAAATAAGCGAGTGACTGCGTGTGAGATCGCTCTCTAAGTTTTCATATATTTTTAGGTTTCAGATACATATTTTAACTGTTTTTGTGATAATATTTACTATATAAGTGACGTATGAGTGGTTTCTTCATTCACCTCTGCCTTTCTTGTGTTGTGACCTGATATTTGTGAGTGTTTCGTATTGAGCAACTTAACCTCTTGCCTGTGTTTACATTCCGCGCTGACAAGTTGCAGCTGTAGCGGCGCATCGAAAGCTAAGTACTAATTAATTGTTTGTGTATCGTGGTTTATTTAGGAACTTTAGTAGTCTCCAACCGGTGTTCTTGGTGTTTTCTGGTGAAATAATTTCAGAAGAACATTTTGGGAACTGTTTACAGCTTCGTTACTATGTCATTAGACGTTGGATTCTCTTTCTGTATTAGTCTTTTGTGATATTCACATTTGTTGTTTATTAATACTGTTAATAATAGTAGTTACTTCCATTGTAGAGTAAGTTTGTGATTATTGTAGTCAGGTTTTTAACATCTTCTTATTGTAGTAGCGGAAAAGTAAAATTTTACCATGAGTGAGAAGTGTGGGCTTTGCCGTAGGTTCGTGAGTAGTGGATTGCAGTGTGAGACTTGTTCGAAGTATTTTCACTGGGGGGGGGGGGGGGGGGGGGAATGCAGTGGGGAAGCCAGTGGGCATTCTGGTGAGATCCTCTCCTGGAACTACAGGTTATGTAGCAAGAGTAAATTGATAGAGGAGCAGGAGCGTAAGATCTGTGCCCTTCAGGTGCAGTTGAAAAACGCACAGGAGGAGCTAGATAGGATGAGGAGGGAGAAGGGGGTTGGGGAATGGGAGCTGGCTGTTGGCAAGAGATCTGCTAGGAGAAGAAGATTTTCAGATAGTTTTACTATTGGTGTTTACAATAGATATGACCAACTGTCAGAGTTTAGTGGAGAGGAATCTCTAGTAGCTGTAGATGTAGGGAGTATGCAGCAGACCTCAGTAGTTACTGTGTCTAGAACAGTTGCAAAGTCGAAGAGGAAGAAGAAGGTTCTGCTGTTAGGTAGTTCTTATGGCAGAGGTGTAGGCCAGCAGTTGCAGGAAGTGCTGGGGAGTGAGTACCAGGTCACCAGCATTGTGAAACCTAATGCAGGGTTGGCTCAGGTGACTGTTAACATAGGGGGGTTATGTAGGGATTTTACTAAAGAGGATCAGGTAGTGATTGTGGGTGGGGCTGGTAATAGTATTGATAGGGATGGGGAGTATAACATAGATGGTGACCTGGAAAAGATAGCCACTCAGACTGGCAACACGAATGTGCATTTCGTGGAACTGTTTCAGCGTCACGATCGGCCTCATCTTAATACAGCAGTCAGGCGTAATAACATGAGACTTGGGGGTGCGTTGATGACAGAAAGCATGGGTCACATTTCAGTGGTGTCGGTGGAGTCTATCAGCAGGACGGGTTTCACTAGACACAGCCTGCACCTCAACAGGTATGGGAAGGGGAGGTAAGCAAAGCTTATAGGTGACAGCATAGGTGGGGTTGGTGGGATCACTCATGGGAAAATTCCTGCAGTAGTGGGTGTTAGAGCTGCACCTTTTTTAGATTGAAGTCAGCTGATAGGTATTCCTGCTTAAGGGAAGTCTCTCTAACAAGGGAATCACTTTTGAAAAAGCTTAGGTATCCGAGTAATGAGGGAATTAGTATATTTCATCAAAATATACAAGGTATTAGAGATAAAGTTAGTGAACTGCTTATAGATGTTGACTATGAAATTATTGGTATATCTGAACACTTCTTAAATAAGGAGATAATTCAGAGGCTTCCTTTACCAGGATACAGGTTGGCTGGCTGCTTTTCGAGGAGCTCTTTGCGGTGTGGGGGAGTAGCCATGTATGTGAAAAACGGCATTGCATTTGAGTCAATTGATGTATCAAAGTACTGCACTGATAAGGTGTTTGAATGTTGTGCAGGTGTGGTTAAATTTAATGGAGCTAAACTTGTAACTGTTGTTATTTATAGATCCCCAGACTCCGATTTCACAACATTTTTGCTAAAGCTAGAGGAGGTTCTTGGTTCACTTTATAGGAAATACAAAACATTAGTTATATGTGGTGACTTCAATATTAATTGTATAAGTGATTGTGCAAGGAAGAGGATGCTGGTAGACCTCTTTAATTCATATAATCTTATGCAAACCGTATTCTTTCCAATGAGAGTGCAAGGGAAAAGTAGAACAACCATAGACAACATTTTTGTTCATTCCTCATTACTAGAAGGGCATTCTGTTAGCGAAAAGGTGAATGGCCTTTCAGATCATGATGCGCAAATTTTAACTTTATTTTATGCTACAACACGTGTTAAATATAGTCATCAGCTGTTCAGGAAAGCTGATCCAGTTGCTGTAGAGACCTTTGTAAACCTTATCAAGGAACAAGAGTGGCAAGATGTTTATAGCGCTGATACAGTAGACGATAAATATAATGCTTTTCTCAAGACTTTTCTCATGCTCTTTGAAAGTTGCTTTCCGTTAGAACGTTTAAAACAGGGTACTAGCACAAACAGGCAGCCTGGGTGGCTGACTAAAGGGATAAGAATATTTTGTAGAACAAAGTGGCAGTTATATCAAAACGTTAGAAACAGTCAAAATCTAAATGCAGCAGCCCATTACAAACAGTATTGTAAGGTGCTTAAAAATGTTATTAGGAAGGCAAAAAGTATGTGGTATGCAGATAGAACAGCTAAGTCTCAGGATAAAATTAAAACCATATGGTCAGTCGTAAAGGAAGTTGCTGGTCTGCAGAGACAGGTCGAGGATATAGAATCAGTGCATAGTGGGAATGTCCGTGTTACTGATAAGTGGCATATATGTACAGTATTTAATAATCACTTTCTGAATATAGCAGGTGAACTAAATAGAAACCTAGTCCCAACAGGGAATCATATAGCGCTCTTAGAAAAAAGTGTTCCGAGACTGTTACCTGAAATGGTCCTCCATGATACTGACAAGAGGGAGACTGAGTTAATAATTAAATCACTAAAGACCAAGAACTCTCATGGATACGACGGGGTATCTAGCAGAATACTGAAGTATTGTTCTATGTATGTTAGCCCAGTTCTCAGCCATATGTAACTTTTCCTTTAGGAGTGGTCGGTTTCCTGACCGATTAAAGTACTCGGTAGTGAAGCCACTTTATAAAAAGGGAGATATTGATAATGTTGACAATTTTAGACCTATTTCTATGCCATCGGTGTTTGCTAAAGTTATCGAGAAGGTTGTATATACAAGGTTACTGGAGCATTTAAATTCACATAATTTGCTGTCAAATGTTCAGTTTGGTTTTAGAAATGGTTTAACAACTGAAAATGCTATATTCTCTTTTCTCTGTGAGGTTTTGAACGGATTAAATGAAAGGTTGCGGACGCTAGGTGTTTTCTTTGATTTAACGAAGGCTTTTGACTGTGTTGACCACAAAATATTACTGCAGACGTTGGACCATTATGGAGTAAGGGGAGTAGCTTACAATTGGTTCACCTCTTACTTTAAGAACAGAAAGCAGAGGGTAATTCTCCGCAATATTGAGAGTGGTAGTGATGTTCAGTCCCTATGGGGCACTGTTAAGTGGGGCATTCCCCAAGGGTCGGTGTTCGGGCCACTGCTGTTCCTTATTTATATAAATGATATGCCTTCTAGTATTACAGGTGATTCAAAAATATTTCTGTTTGCTGATGACACCAGCTTGATAGTGAAGGATCTTGTGTGTAATATTGAAACAGTAACAAATAATGTAGTTCATGAAATAAGTTTGTGGCTTGTGGAAAATAATTTGATGCTAAATCACAGTAAGACTCAGTTTTTACAGTTTCTAACTCACAATTCAACAAGAACCGATATTTTGATCAGACAGAATGGGCATATTATAAGCGAGACGGAACAGTTCAAATTCTTAGGCGTTCGGATAGATAGTAAGCTGTTGTGGAAAGCCCATGTACTGGATCTTGTTCAGAAGCTAAATGCCACTTTATTTACCATTAGAACAGTATCTGAAATAAGTGACACTTCAAAACGAAAAGTAGTCTACTTCGCATACTTTCATACGCTTATGTCATATGGTGTTATTGTTTGGGGTAATTCTTCTGATTCAAAAAGCGTATTTTTAGCTCAAAAACGGGCTGTTCGAGCTATATGTGGTGCAAGTTGGAGAACCTCTTGTCGATCCCTATTCAAAAATCTGGGAATTCTGACATTGCCCTCACAGTATATATTTTCTTTAATGTCGTTTGTTGTTAGCAATATTAGCCTATTCCCAAGAGTTAGCAGCTTTCACTCAGTTAATACTAGGCAGAAATCAAATCTTCATGTAGAATGCACTTCCTTGACTCTTGTGCAGAAAGGAGTGCAGTATTCTGCTGCATCCATTTTCAATAAGCTACCACAAGAACTCAAAAATCTTAGCAGTAGCCCAAACTCTTTTAAGTCTAAACTGAAGAGTTTCCTCATGGCTCACTCCTTCTATTCTGTCGAGGAGCTCCTGGAAGAGCTAGAAAATTAAGCAAATTCCAGTGTTATATTGTTGATTGTCTTCATTTAAACTTACGACTTGTCACCTGAATGTTTTTTTTTATATTTCATTTTATCTGTTTCTAATATCGTGTTATAATTTCATGTATTGACTCGTTCCATGACCATGGAGACTTCTCCTTAATTTGGTCCCATGGAACAATAAATAAATAAATAAAATAAAAAAAATAAAAATAAAAATTAGTATTAGGGTCAATATAACATGCTTAGTCACAGCTCACTGTGTGGTTGCAGTCACAGATCCTTGAGGTCATCAAGTTTAAGAAACATCAGACTAGAAGTAATACTGTACTACTTTCCTGCTGTACTGTGTCAAATTTCTCATTGTCAGTTATATAATGTATTTTGTATTTATCTCTCCCTCACTCATGCCCCATCCCCCATCCCTCCATGCCTGCACCCCACTCCACATTCAAACAACCTAGAAAGAGCGACATACTGCTGTTTGGCCTGCAGTCCTTCTTAAAGCAACCTGCCAGTTTATGATGTGGTATTAACAATATGTGAGCACTGAGTCGTTACAGTTTACATTCTCTTTCAACTGGAAGGAGTACTATATCTATGCCAATTCAGGACTAAAGACCACATTTCTTAAAAATTCCATGATATAAACCAAGATTTTACTTTTTCTGAACCCCCAACCACAAATTTATCTATACCCCCTAATGAAACATTAATTTAATTAAAGATATTTAAAATGTAATATCAATAATCCTTATAAATAACATCCACCAAAACTCATCTAAATTCACAAACGAAATTTTAATTTAATTTGAAATTATAAAAATCTAATAAATTTTTTCTTTATAAATAAGAGCCACCAAACACCATCTATCTATATGCATAAACAGAATTCTAAGTTCTTTAAAAACTTTGAAAATGAGATAAATTTTTTCTTTATAAGGAAGATCCACCTAATGTCATCTGTTTATACCCAGAAATGAAATATTTATTTATCTAAAAAGCAAAAATAATTTAACAAAATTTTCTCTTTATAAATTAACTCTGTCAAACGTTGTTTGTGTATACCATCGATTGAAATTTTGCTTTAAAAACTCAAAGGTACATTTCAGCCATTAACATTTTAATTTTTAAGAAGGTAAATTTTTCTATATAAACAAGAGCAAAACAAAATCACGCCAAAGCTGAGCTATTAAAAAGATTAGAAAATTATTGTAAAGGAAATCATGGACTAATTTACAATGACTTAGAAAATTATTGTAAAGAAAAGGCTATTCTAATGTAACTAGACAAGATATGTTGAAATCAACTGATTGCTGTAATAAGAAAGAAGTGATGAAAGGAAGGAAAAATGGTGAACTAATATTTAAAAATATAAAATAAGTTAAATTTATAAAACGAAAAGGAATTGAATAAAAAATCTTTAAAAGATCTTCATTAAAACTCTGCATAACAATAATATTAAGAAGTTATTTTACATTTAATAGAAGGCAATTAAGCACTCTCATTAAAAGACCTGCTTATAAAATTAATAATAACGATATCTTTAAATAATCTTAGTAAAATCTGTAAAACGAAAAATTCAAAAAATATTCTTATCTTAATAAGCAACAATTGTTGACCTTCTCAGTAGATATGAAAAAATATTAATAATAATGATAATGAGAAGTATTTTAAAAGCTTCTATTAGATAAATGACAAGAAATTAAACAAAAAAATTATCAGCAAAATTAACCAGATTCAATTTTCTAAATGATGACGATATTTAAAATCACCTAACCACATTTATTGAAAAGCTAATGCTTTTAAATCAACAATAATAAATTATGTAATTAATAATAATGATAAAATTGTAGAATGACAAGAATTTATTACTTAATTTTAAGAAAAAATAACTACCAAATTAAAGAATACTTTAATAAGAGGCTAACATACATTATACTGCAATTTTAAAAGACAAGATTAAATACAAGGATAATTTTTAAAACAACTAATCAAGTTTTATTAATAATAACTGTTTTAGTAAATCATTATCAAAAATCGACTAAGACACTATTAATTTAAATGGAAGAAATAAAGAAGGATAAATCTTTTTGGTTTTTAACTTATATAAATAATTTAAAATTAGGTCTAAATAGACTCAAACCACCATCTGGTTCCTCTTACATCAGTTTACCAAAAGTAATTAAATACAAAAATCTGTAGTTAATGTAAGAAACAAAGACTAAATATGTTATCTTTATTCATTCAAATCAGCTTTATATCCAGCAACAGATCGTCTAGAAAGAGTTAATAGTTATAAAGATTTTTGATTAGATGATATGAAATTCTTGAAAAAGAGAAAATTACTTTTCCAGCTTAGTTAACAGATATTCTGGAACTCGAAAATAAATCAAAGATTTCTGTTACTGTTTATACATATGAATACAATGATGAAGAAGAGACAATTATTTTACATCCTATAAAAAAATTAACAAGAAAAATATTTTCATCTTCTTTTAGTTAAAGATAAAAATAAAATTGTATCGAGATTAATTAGTTCACGATCAACTATAAATGGCCATCAAATTTCTTCTCATGATAGAAGTTTAAGATATTTTTATTCACTACAATAAGTGGATAATCATGAAAAAGATTACAAACAACATAAAGAAGTAAAAATAGATATGCCTTTTGGAAGGGGAAAATGGAATTTGAAAATTGTAATCATTTATTATAGAAACCTTTTTTATTTTGCAGTTTTCAAATGTCTTTTGAAAGATGTTGACACTTGCCAACCAAATCCTGAAAAACTTATATTAATAAATTTAAAAAACATTTACCGATTTAATTCAGTTATGTTAAATTTTTTAATGGTGTTTATAAAAATTCTGTCATGTATAATGGTAAAGATCAGCAAGAAACTTCGTTGCAATGAGACAACAAGAATCTAGAGAAATCGCTAAAATATGTGGAAATAATGTTCCAATGATAATGAGTAAGGATGAGGAAATAAATGTTAATTTCAGGAACTACTTTTAGTTGTGAAAAAGTGTTTACTAAAGGATAAAAAATGTAAGAGAAAATCGTCATGTAACATGAAATATCGAGGAGCTGAAAATGAAGATTTTAATCTTAACTATCAAAATCATAAATTTATTCGTTTATATTCATAATTTATCAAATAATGAAATCTGTTTGTTTATCAATGAATTAGCAGTAGTTCATTAGGCTACCAACACTATTCCAAATAACAAATAAAATTTATTCCTTATAGTAATTATGTTGAAGTTGGATTTACATTAAGACTTTTAGATACATTTCGATTTGTGGTTTCAAATATTGATAAATTAACTTCTTATCTCAAGAATCAACAACCTGCAGAAACAGCAAAATAATTTATAAGTGAACAATTTGATATCATATAGAGTCTGTCCATATCAATATATAAATTATGAAGAAAAACTGCAAGAAATAAAATTACCTAAAACAAACGTTTTTGTTCGAGACTTACAAAACCAGTCATTTCTAAGGAACGAAATCAAAATGAGTTTGGAAAAAATTCGATATTGAAAATTCAGATGAATATACCAAATTAATTAATGATTCTAATCTTTTAATACTAATAAATGTTATTAGAATTTTAGAGGAACATGTATTAGAAATTATAAACCCAATCCATATTGATATTTAATATCTCCAGGATTATCTATGGAATCATTGTTAAAAATCACAATAGTTAAATTACATTTATTAAACAGTTAAGCCATGATTTTATTTCTTGAAAAGGGAATTAGAGGTGGAAATTCTCACATTTCTCTTAACAACATTATATAATAAAAAATTATGTTTTACGTTACAGAAATCACAATCAATGTTTAAATTTTGTATTAAAGATAAAAAAATTCGTAGATGCTTATGATTTGTGCAATCAGATTGCTTGAAGAAACACATTGATTTTAATACAGAAATGAGAAAAATGCAGCTAACGAATATGAAAATTATTTATACAAGATAATGAATTTTTCAGTATTTGGAAAAACTATGGAAAATATTAGAAATGGACACAATAATAAACTATGTATGAATTATGTTCAAAAACCAAATTATGAACATACTACAGTATTTTTGGAAAAACGAGTACCAGGTCATCAGAGAAACATAAATAAAATACTCAGTATACAATATTATATCATAATGAGTCAAAGTAGTTAAGAAATCAGTTGTAAATAGGAAAATGATTATCATCTTTATAAATATTGTTTAGATAAAAACTTGAAACAGTGTAGGCAAATAAATTTAAGTAGATAAATTAAACATTAATTGTATACTATTTAATTAACTTAAAATTTTATGAGTTCTGCTGATGATAGATCTTTTACCTTACAAGATGTAATGAATATTTTACGATATGGTTATTATAAATTAAACTAAAATAAAATATTAGTTGATGAAAATGTTTTTGTACAGAAATTAAACAGTTGCCTAGAAGATGTACTATAATAAAAATCACTTTTAACATTTATAATGATATATAAATTTTTATTTTTTTCCAAATACATTTTATGAACAAATATCTAGATAAATATTCAACTTTTTAATAATATCTTTATTTCTGTTTATCATAGCGAAAAGATATTTTCTCTTTTTTTGATAGATTGTAATACAGTTATTAATATACATAAGAGATTTTTTAATTTATTTTTGATAATTTTCACAAGTAATTTTTTATTTAGTCAAGTTGTTAACATGTTCTTTTCAATGTTCATCTACATTTTCACTCTATTCTTTTTGTTTCTTTTTTATACAATCAACACATCCTGTTCTTAAAGAAGTATCCTGTTTTATTTTGCTATTTTTTTAGATTACTTTTTATTGATTGGACAGTTCGAAATAATGTTATTATCGTTTTCCCTTCATAAGAAAACATATATATTTACTGAAAAATTAAAATGTATTAAATTTTATGATATATGAATGATGTCACTTTTAGATTTAAAAACAACTAATTTTTATTTAACAACAAACAAGTTCTTGGCGTAAGGCTAATGATGTTGGTAATATTGTGCGAGATAAGAGCTAGAGATGAAATTAATACTCATGTAAAAGAATATTATAAACAGTCATTTAACAAATTTAAGGGCAGTATTTCGAGGCCCGATCAAAACCTACATCTGGATACAAACCTGGCGTGTATTCTTTAATATTAAAATAAAAGAGAAATAAGAAGAAAATTTGTGTTTCTGAAGAAGTTTTACCATTCATTTGAACGTTAGAGAATGAAAAATTAGGAAAGAAGTTATAACATTTATAAAAATCAGATAAACCATAAAATCCTTGAATAGAAAAATGGGAAAAAATAAACACCAAAGTGAAGAAATCATAAAATTATAAGAGAACAAAAAATTTTTAAGGAAACTGCAAATATTCCTTTAGAAATTTAAACGAAATAAATGAAAAAAACAAATGCGCAATTGCCTCACATTATTCATCAATTATATGACAAAAATTTATAACCATATTTCATTGGTTTGTCATTCTATGATTTTATTTACGAATACTATGTTATTCTAACAAAGTTTAAAAATGTACAAAATCGAATATATATTATCAGAAATAGACATACAAAGGAGAAGAATATTACGAATTAATTATGTACCAAATGCAGTAGATATATATACAGGAATGGAGAAACCTTTAAGAACCATTTGTCCTCGAAATTATTTCGATTATGAAATAATTATTCACTGGAACAAGTGTATGATAATATAGCCATTGTCGCAAACACTTCTTGAAAAAAATTAATTTCTAAGTAGTTTTCCCATGATTAAATTTGCATAACATTTATAACGATTTATATTCATCTAATAAACAAATTTATTAAAACCACGTCATTCTCTAAATTCAAATTTAAAATTTTCAAATAATTCGAAAGCTAAATCAGTTTTGTTAACCTTTATTTAAATATCGAAAATAAACTCTATCTACTTCAATGAAACAATAACTGTAATGAATATTATATTCTTCACCAAAAATTTTAAATTTTCAATAACTAACTCTATTTACATATAAACTTTGTAATTAACATTTCAGAAAGTTGCTTTAATTTTAAGTACCCAGTTTGTTGTATGCATTATGGAAACTTCACCACTTCTGATATGCTTTATTTACCTTTCCTTTTCAAAACTCTTTCAATAAGATAAACAACTGGAAAATTATGTTTTGAATATGTTTGAATGGAGAACATCTTCAATGTCAAAAATGTTAGTTGTCCAGATGCAATTATCTCTTTTCGAAAATTCCTTTTAATTTTCTGATTCTTTCTTTACCAATTCTTCTAAAATTAGCATTATTATCTACAAATTTATACATAAACAGTTTTTAAATAGGATTTCTATTTTCTGTATTAACATTTTTTGGCTTCATTTTTATCGTTAAATTTTTGTGTTATTACTATCGAGTAATTTAGAAACTAGTTTAACCCATTTGTAATTCCTGTGAAAAGCACATTTCTATTATGTTTTTCTCTTATTGTCTTAGTAAATCGTTCAACCAACGATGCTTTTAATTCACTAAAAGTTAAATAATGATTAATGTTAAATTTTGTCATTAATCCTCGAAATTCTTTATTATAAAATCGTGCTCTGTTGGTATACGTTATGGATTTCTATCTCTAAATATTTTTCCGAAAGCATGAAACACATTCTTACCTATTTTATTTATAACTGGTATAGCCCAAGCACATTTTGAAAAATCTGTAACAGTTAATAAGTCTTTAGAACCTTTACTTATTTTTGAAATTCCTTTTAATTTTCCAGTATCCATTTGGACTAAATCATCATTTCCCACAGAAATTACATTTTTTCTTTTAAAATTTTTTCATGGGGTTATGTAATTCATTAATAATGTCTTCAAAAATATGCAATCCATTACCTAAAATTGTTTTAACAAACGTACTTTTTTAGGTTTACAAATTGGACAAATACCTTCAAAGTTCTGTTGTCCATTTTTTGCTGAAATTCTATTGTCTGATTATTTTTTAAATATTTTTTGTATAGCATTTACTTAGTTTTTCTACATTAAAATAATTTTTGAGATGTGTTAGAATACTTGTGTATTCAGGTTTATTTAAAATATTCTTTTTTTAGTACTGTTTGCTAACAGCATAACAACCCTTTATTGGATATTTTATGTCTACTATTTGTCTACATTTAAAATCAATATATCCTTTAGTTACATTAAAAATTTGAGATAATTCTATATGAGACTTTTTAAGTAAACTTCTTATTTGTGGATCAATTTTTGCTTCTACTTCAATTTTCATGTTTTTCTAAATTTATTTGACCATTCGTTGTGGGACTATTAGGCTGTGCCTTAATGCAAAAATGTCCATTTATTAGATTCATAATATCACTAATTTTACAATTATCTGAATGCAGTTTTGAAAGAAGTAATAAAGCCATATTACCTCACCAAACTTCCAACCTTATAATGTAAATCATTTTTTACTAAGTAACTTATTAGTTGTCTGGTATACCTCCTCCAAATGTAGCAGAAACAACTTTTTTATTTTTATTCCTATAATAATATATCGAATGAGTACCAACATGATCAGAAGTATGTAAATTTACTATCCCATATCGTCAGTTCTTTGGTTAAGTAGGTAGTTCATAAATCATTAAAACACATGAAAATATTAAATCTGTAGGTGTTTAACTAATTTTTCTATGTCAACGTTGTTACGGAATTAATAAATTTTTTGATTATGTCTTTGATTTTTCTTTACTTTTTCAAACCTTCCCTTTGTTTTCCACTGCTAGATTATATATTTATTGTTCTTGTAATTCTTTTTCTTGTCTATAACTGCATTAGCAATTTCACTTATCCACCAGCTAGTGGAACAGGTTAATAGATGTAGTAATGCAGCCAAAAGTAATGGAACAAATTCACCTTTGTGTATTGTTTTTGTTGTATATTAAATATTTTATAATCTTTTGCACAAGAGGAGTAGCCAACCTGACAAGTAAATTTCCACAAGTTTTTCCTCTCTCCTTCTCCTTTGAACATCAGTTTAAAATAGTTCAATACTATTTAAATTTAATTGATTTAGGTAATGTTTTACCACTCGGTAACAAGTACAATTATCTTAAAAGTTATTGATTTACGTAGATTCAAAAATAATAAAGAATTTTTGATAAACCCCATCCATTTTCATCAACATTTAATCCAAGTTCCTAATTATGTTTTCTGTATATTACTTCTCTTGCTACTGTTGAAGCTATTTTTTCTCTTAATAAAGCTTCAGGAGCATCCTTTCTTACTTCTGCAAATCATTGAAGTTCTTTATCAACTTTGTGTCTTTTCTGTAAATCTTTATTATCTCTATAAGCTATGTCATGTTTTTCCAAGATTCATCTCATGGATTCATTCCTTTGTAACCCCTAACTAATATTTCAATTACTTTGATGCCCAGACCGCAAAATCGATAGCTTGGAGGATGCATTTCAAATGGTAATTTATTAGTTAAGGTATTGACTAATGCTGCTCCATATTTTATAGTTTTTGAAAATGAGTATGGTACACAGTAAAAAAACCTGATGAATGAGAAATACCTTTTGGATCATTAATAATAAAATCGCTAAATTTATTAGTTAACATGTCAGTTATTACAACTTTTCGCTATGATAATATTTATTTCCAACTAATTCTTCTCAATGGATTACAGTTAACCTATCAATTACTTGACAAATGTTCTTCATCGAAATATTTTTAAATAATCGTATTTACTTCCTTTACTTGATTTAGTTTTATAAGGACTTCTAATGGAATTTTTCGCATTTCAGTCATTTAAAAATCTAGCACAAAATTGTAAATCAAGAGAATCACTCTATGTACCAAAGTCAACCATAGTTCGTTTTTAGTTATAAGTTTCATTAATTCATCTTTCTTTCATATTCCTTTTCACCAACTTTTAATTGGTCACCATTGTGGTCCGCCGCTCGTGGTCTCGCGGTAGCGTTCTCGCTTCCCGAGCACGGGGTCCCGGGTTCGATTCCCGGCGGGGTCAGGGATTTTCACCTGCCTCGAGATGACTGGGTGTTTGTGTTGTCCTTATCATTTCATCTTCATCCAGGAAAGTGGCGAAATTGGACTGAGCAAAGATTGGATAATTGTACAGGCGCTGATAACCATGCAGTTGAGCACCCCACAAACCAAACATCATCATCATCATCATCATCGTTACCATTGAGTTCTACTGGTAATTAGCAATCTATTTAACAGCAGTAACAGGTCTTAATCCAAAAACAGGATCTTCACAATGATAAACAAAGTCTAACGTTTTTCCATTTATATTTATTTTTTAACATGTTTGCCTTTTAATTTTTTTGTTTTCGTAATTTTCTAACAATACATTTATTTCTGATTTACTGAATGTGTAGTCACAGTTAGCAGGATTACCATCAACCTATTCATACTGTGGAACTGGTGACGCATCTCCATATTCATGTAATGAAGTTTATTATAAACAACAATTTGTTCTTCAACTTCTCGATTTTCTTCAGTTGCTTTCATAACATTATCACCTAATCATTCAGATTCTTGTTTGACTTCTTAATTGCATCAATAACTGGTAGAACACCATTTTTAAATTTCTCATATTCTCTTCTTGGTTGGTTTTACATTTTTAAAAATCTTTTAACTGTTCTTTAATTTTTCTATTTAGTTTTGCCTTTTTAACAGCCACTACATTATGTTTTGCAAACATTTACTAAGGATAAAAGTACAAAGTTAATTTTTATTTTGCATTCAATATTTATGTTCCATATTTTTATGTTCAACGTTTTTATGTTTATGTTTGTGTCTTTTGTGTTCACTGTCAAATATGTTCTTAATCTTTTTTGTATATTTAAAATCATTAATGTTTATTGTCATATCTATTGTAATAAAACGAAACTCACCTGTATTCAAACATTTACTACATATTTCTTTAAAATCTTCAAACTTATCTCCACCAACAAACTCATGAGAGACATGTTTTAAATTCATCTTGTCTGAAAATATTTTTAAAATGTAGATTATCTCTAACTAGTTCTTTGGTATTTTTAAAATGCTTGAGCTAAGTAAAAACAGTCTGTTCCTTTATGTCTATTACTACTAAAATATTCCCTAACTATATCTTAATTATCAAGTATTAAGTCATCAAAAACTACAACTGAATTATCTGCACATTCATCTAATTCAATAATTATTTTCAATTAAAGCATAAATTTTTCATTAATTTTATCTTTAATCTTTCACATCTTTTTATAAAATCTTGATATTTTGGTTGATGTAAATATTTAGCATAAATGTACAAATGATTAGTTTTTGCCAGTCCTGGAGCTAGAATCTAATTATCAGTCATTGATGTTGTTTTTCGAAAATGAGTTGGTTCTATTACTAAACGTTGAAGAGAATTTGGTAAAAGTTTATATTTCCATTTAATTTATTTTCTGGAATTCTGATTTTTGGTTCCCAATGTCTCATTTTTTTACATAAATGTGATTAACATAAATGATTAGATTATTTAAATTGAATCATAAATCTTCCATTCTGAAAAAAAGAGTAACTGTTCCAACAAGAGGAACTTACGAAATTGTTTCACTAGTTGGTTTTAATCAATTTTTTAACTCCTCATATTATGATAAAAATAATAAATTGTATACTAATGAAGAAATTATCGAAATTCCTGTTGGTGAGTATACTTTAAAAACTTAGAAAAATTTTTTCAATCAGAGAACTCTAAGTTACATAATAAGGAAGATATTATATTATTTATGGATAAAGAAGAGTGAATTGGCCAAATTGTAGCAGTTGATATTTAAATTAAGCTAAAGAAAAATCAATTTCTAATAATGTTCCTAAAATTTTTCCATTTGAATTAATACATTTTAATTTTAATTAGCTGATGGAATGTTCATTAAACATAATGTTCATTTTCATAGAGAACCTAATATTATTTCTTCATACAAATCAAATGCTAAATCTGGAGAGCCAATAATATATGAGCCAAATTATCTCACAAATATTCCCATTTCTGGTACTATTCAAAATTAAATAATTACTGTCACTGATGAAAGTGATAATTCGATTGACTTCAGTGGTGCTTGTGTTACAGTAATTTTGAAAATGAATTAACAAATTTTTCTCTTAATAAGGCATTAAAAAAAATCAATAGTTATCAAAATTACTAATTTCCCATTAATATGAAAACAAAGAATAATTTAAATCTTCCCAAAAAGGGATCAGAAATCGATATTAATATTTGTGATGTCTGGATCCATCCTAATTGCTCACAGTTTGGTATGACAGTTGATGTTATTCACACAGATATCCTGATTTTTCAGGATAGTTGTAAATGGAATTTTAAACTAATCACTAATTATGTATTAAAATTGTTTGATGTTATTACAACTAAAAAAGGAAAAGTATATTATGTAGAATAGAACATCAATTTATTTCTCCATTAACTGTTGTTTCATTTACTTTATCAAATGAATAAACTATGGAAGGAGATATTCTAGACAATGGTAAAACTGAAAGAAAGAAAATGTTGTACTTTATCTATTAGTATTATATGCTGGGCTTTTAAAGATTTAAAAAAAAATAATTTGGGAGGGAGACTTAACAGTAACTTTCACTTGAATTTCATAAAAATATGAAGAAGATACTATTCTTGATTGGACTACTAAAAGTAGACTTCCAAAAGAAGATAAAATTGTTGTAAGATTATGGAAATCAGTGTTCCTGTTGTTAAATGTGAATCATAATATTATCTTGAACTAGAACTAGAGAGACTGAAAGATCCAAAACTATGAACAATTGAATTTGACAGATTAAATAGAAAAAGAAATTTTGAACTAGATATTACTAATAATTATAATTCTGCCGAATTTGATATGTCTTAGTTCTTTTTATTATTTTCCAAACTGATCGAAAAAATAATCAGTAAAATGGTTCTTCTTTACTTGATCATGTTAAATTACAAAGCATCTATAAAAAAAGGGAAGAAATGAAGTTTTACCTTAAGAATTATGGAATCTTATTTCCCAAATAGCTTTTTAAAAGCTTATGATGCTTTTAGAGATTTTAAAAAAACGACGCAATTAAATAACGATGTAAATGTAAGTGCATTCAGTTGTATTCAACATTATGCTATCTATTTAATAAATATGCCTAGAAGAATGAATGATGCTACCACTCAAAGAATAACAATGAAATTAAGTGCATTTTAATGAAAATATAACTAGTTGCATATATAATTCTGTATTGAAAAAAGAATTTGACTTTTGATTCACAACTTAGAACAGTTACTGAAAAATTTTAGTTACGTAAATGAAAAAATCTAGAAAAAGTTATAGAAGTTTTAACTTCATATCTCCATTTCCTTTTTAAATATATTCAGAAAAATAAATAAGACAAAAACTGAGTAGTTGACATTTTCTAAAATTAAAACGTTTTTCATACATTTTATTTTGTGAAAATCTAAATTTTTTCTATATAAATAAAAGCAAAACAAAATGAAGATGAACGGTAGTGTTGAAAATCTAGAAAGTGTACTAAATAATTGTAGTACTGATTCTGCAGCTGTGTTCACTCAATTATCAGAGCTGAAATTACATAAATATTACAATAGTTCATGAGCTGAAATTTTACCAACTAAATAGGACGAAAAATTTTTATTACTTCATATGATAAATTTAAAATTACTCTTCCAGACAATTATATTAAAATATTTTCAGAAGATGATTATAGATTAGACAAAAGTACTGGATTGAGTTTTATATATAGTTGTAAAACACAAAATAAAGAATGTTCAGTTCGTGATATAGAATTAGAATAAGTTGTAAAATTTTAAGTTTTTTTAGAATACTACATTTTAAATTAATAATCTATTTTTTAATTAAATGAAAATTTCGTTTGTCAGTGCAGATACGTTTTTGGTGTGGCGATGGGGGTACAGGGAAACTAAAATCTTACTTATATTATGGAATTTTTAAGAAATATGCTCTTTGATCCAGAAGTGGCGTAGTTATACTACTGTCAGGCACCCTCGTTTTCACGAATTAGAATTATGTGTGAAGACATTCTGTCTGAGGTGAAAAGTAAAAAAAAATAAGTGCTTGCTGGAAGATTCTAATCTTCTCCACTATGAAATCGATCCTTTCTCTGTACCAGACTTGAGTAGAATATTTAAGTGAACAGGGGGGATAGTGAAATGTTTTCTGAAATTTCCCAATCATGTAATAACACTGATAAGGTTATGGAACTCTTTTACGATTTATGGGAACAGCTGGTTTTCTGGCAGTAATGTTGGAAATAATGACCTACAAACTAAAAGGAAAATACAGATGATATTTAGACACACTTTGAAACTCTAGCATAAAGTCTGAAAAATTTCAGTGTAAGATGTTCAAATTTTATTTGCTGTTGACGATTAGGTCGTTAGAGACAAATCACACACTGGAATTGGACAACGATGTGCAAGAGGTTGAAAATAGCGCCTATCTATGGTATTCCATTTTCCACTTCCAAAAGGCGTATCTATTTTTACTTCTTTATGTTGTTTCCAATCTTTCTCATGATTGTCCACTTATTGTAGTGAATAAAAATATCTTAAACTTCTATCATGAGGAGAAATCTGATGGCCATTTATAGTTGATCGTGAACTAATTAATCTCAATACAATTTTATACAACAATAATATGACTTATTTTTATCTTTAACTAAAAGAAGATGAAAATATTTTTCTTGTTAATTTTTTTATAGGTTGTAAAATAATTGTCTCTTCTTCATCACCGTATTCATATGTATAAACAGCAACAGAAATCTTTGATTTATTTTCAAGTTCTGGAATATCTGTTAACTAAGCTGGAAAAGTTATTTTCTCTTTTTCAAGAATTTCATATCATCTAATCAAAAATGTTTATAACTATTAACTCTTTCTAGACGATCTGTTGCTGGATATAGAACTGATTTGAATGAATAAAGATAACATTTTTAGTCTTTGTTTCTTACATTAACTACAGATTTTTGTATTTAATTACTTTTGGTAAACCGATGTAAGAGGAACCAGATGGTGGTTTGAGTCTATTTAGACCTAATTTAAATTATTTATATAAGATGAAAACCAAAAAGATTTATCCTTTGTATATCTTCCATTTAAATTAATAGTGTCTTAGTCGATTTTTGATAATGATTTACTAAACAGTTATTGTTAATAAAACTTGATTAGTTGTTTTAGAAATTATCCTTGTATTTAATCTTGTCTTTTAAAATTGCAGTAAAATTTCATATTAGCCTTTCTATTAAAGTTTGCCAACGAAAGTGGTTGTTAAGATTAGGTTTTATGTTAAATTCGTGCATAAAAAAGGTGAGAGCGAAACATCAAAAAGGTGTGGAAACATTGTAAGTAATAGCAATAGGAAAAGGAAGTCCACCAAAGCTGCAAAATCTCGACGCAAAATATTACATGGTGTGAAAACGATATAAAGGCAGAGAACCTCCGAAAATCCATTTTCACAAGTAATGTAATTCTAGGAATATATCGAGATCCACGAAAGATGACAATTGGGTTTCCAAACATGTCTAAAAAAATTGAAAAAAATACATTGCATTATGCATAAGGCAGTGTTTAGAAAAAAAGCAAAAAAGAACTATGTAGTTATCAGTAGAGCCATCAGTATTCGCCTTAGTGCTTTAGAGATATCATGTAAATCTAAATTAGAGTCTCTGGACACAATTTCGAAATCTGCTTCTAGAGAACATGAATCGAGTTTCTCAACATTGAGGCGTTGTATCGGTTTCTTTGTTTGAGAACCTGAAGCCCACAAATTTCTGACATCAATTATAAATTTTCTATACCAGGCTGCCAGTTTGCTTAATATTGGTTATTTTATTGTCCAGTTTGGTCTGATTAAATGAATTCTCTCTCTCTCTTGGTTTCTCTCCTTCTCTGTCTCTCTCATGTATGTGTGTTGTAACGGAACATATTAAAGGCTTTACTGTACCAAAGTATGCGATACCGTCCAAATTCAACCAGTTTAACGAGTATTTATGAGTATAGAAAAGTTATTGTGTATGTTAACAATGATTGCATAACATGTCTGCATAAACAGTCAACCCGTTAAATTATACTGAGTAACTGACCCACACAAAAGTTTATATCACTTGATCACTGATACAGCAAATGTCATCATGTAAAAACACTAAGTTCATCTTAAATAATTAATATGAAGTACGAAAAATAGTGGCCAACTTAGGTATTTTGGATCTCCTTAAATAAAATTCACCCAGTGAAACCTATTTGTTCACTAGGAGCGTT
Source organism: Schistocerca cancellata (assembly GCF_023864275.1). Taxonomy (NCBI): domain Eukaryota; kingdom Metazoa; phylum Arthropoda; class Insecta; order Orthoptera; family Acrididae; genus Schistocerca; species Schistocerca cancellata. Next base: position 252,467,694 of record NC_064629.1, read on the forward strand.
TTCACTCAGTATTCACGTAATCAATCCTATTTTAGACGAAAACCAATGTAATTCTTAATAATTCATGTTATTTACTTATTTATGCAAATTAGAGAAGTCAACTGACAAACTTCTAAAAAATGGCCTTTTTGTAACAAAGAATTATTCTGTCAAGTCAACAAATCTGTCTGTCATTTTAATAACATGTTAAATTATGTCACTCGATGCAAATTAATAACTTTTCTGCACAAATTATGGTAACAGATGTACATGTGACTTGTAAACTATATCTCTTTTTAGTAGTTCTTTGACAATGTTATAAATACAAGCAGCAAGAACGGTCGAAAGGGAGTCGGAATGTCACTTTGGTACAGTGTGTTTGTGTGTTATTGTTTGAGGTGGATAAACAATGCAAAGAACATGTAAAGGAAGTTGTGTTGTGTCATGGTCTTTGGTGGACAGTGGAATTAAGATGGCCACCAGAGTAATAAATATTTGAAGTTTACATATTTGTTGGTTTCGCTCGTTCTTTATCATCAAAAGCACATAAAAAACACGGGACCTCATGTTTTTAACCATAGACAACCAGATTTAGAGCCAGCATCAGCATCGAGAGACAGCAGCGATCCAGCAAGTAGCAGCGATTACCACAACACAATGCATTTTAATGGCGCCAACCTAACGTCAAGTGCTAACAAGCTCTGTAAATGGGAGTGAAATAGTGCGATTATAGCAATTAGCAATATCTACGACCAGGCGACCATTACAAAAGTGGGGGCTCAGCCGGGATCGTTAAGTGCATCGATGATAATAGTGCAGCGATAAAATTCGTAAGTGCTTGGCAGTCCAAACCAGTTTATTTGTGCAGTGTGGCAGCAGTGAAAATATGTCAAACGGAAAAAACGTGTGTATGTGCGACTACGAAAAACAATCACAGCGCTCGGAAGATTAACGTCTGGATTATGTCAATGGAATTCATCAATCAAGACTCCAGCTTCGACAAAACCGAATAGAAGTGAAGAAAGCCAACAGGAACACCGATCACGACATCATAGCTACATATAGCAAGGTATTTTGTTGTTGTTGTCATTTAAAATAATTAATAGTTAACATGTCTCTACCTGAGAGGGACGAGATCGTAGGAAATGTAAAAACTGAACCAGGGGATGGTGAACAATTAAACTTAACAGAGTGGCTAGCAGCCTTTGCAACTCAAATAAGCTCGCAACTTAAACAATCGAGTGAACAAGTAAGTTCAAATTTTGACCTATTAAATACTCATCTCAATGAGAAGTGTGAGGAAATTAAAACTACCCTCAGTAAGGACACTAGAGAACAGTTGATACACTTCAGAAAAGAATTTCAAGTTAAAGTTGAAAGTTTAAATGAAAACATACAAGCTAACACAGACAGCATTGCTGTCGTCTATAACAGAGTAGATACTGAAGCTAAAAGATTAGATCAGAGAACAGACATAACATCAGAAAACCTTAAACAAGAATACAACCTGTATACCACTAATGTAGATACAAAAGTAGAAAATATACACACTAAATGTACACAATTGGAGGACGCATTGATGTCCAAACAAACGATTTACAATCAAAATACAATGTATGGGCACATCCAAGTGAAATGCTTTCCTGGTGAAAATCTGCACCCTATTGACTTTATTCACCAATGTAAGGACATGTTTGTTGTAGGAATGTCAGATAACATAAAAATTAAGTTAGTAAAACGGTTTCTAGAAGGGGAGGCCCTATCCTGGGCAAATGAGAATAATGATTCTTGGAATACTTTTGAAGAGTTTGAAGCTAAGTTTATTTGCAAATTTTGGTCACAATCCATACAAGCCAGATTAAAGTCAGAATTTCTAAATGGACCAGTGTATAGAGGGGAAGTAGGGGAAATGCAAAAATTTTGCAGAGATCAATTGAAAAAACTTGCTCACTTGAATAACTCTTTTGATATTATGACACAAATTGATGTTTTAAAAAGAAGGTTACCAGAGAGACTGCAGTGGGAATTGGTCCATGGAACAGACGATTCAATGGAAGAGTTCCTGAAATTTGTAGATAGATTAGATAGGGCCTTGGAAAGAGAAAATAACCAAAGTTTTGGCTCTGGTGACAACCAGTATGGGGGGTGGAACAGGAATGTAAATAGAGATTATTATGGGAGGAGAGACTTTGAAAATTCTGGAAATAATGCTCCAAATAGGGGAGATAGGAGATATGAAAATGATTTCAGAAACAATACACAGGAGGGAGGATGGAGGAGAGATAACGAGAATGATAGAAGTAGGTATCGGGGAAGAGAACAAGATAGATGGGGGTTTGCTGAAACTAGTGAACAAAACGACAACTACAAACGGACAGACCGAGGGAACCAGCCGGGAAACGGTGGACAGTCCCACTAGATGTCCATAGTTTTGGGGCTAGACAATATTATGATAGGACAACACATAACCGAAACTGGAAAAGGAGAGGATACAATGTAAAGAGTAAGTACCATGAAAATACTGATGTTGTTAGAATGAATAAATTAGAATTTAATAAAAGGTTTTGGGATACTATGAGTAAAAGTGATACAGTTAATAAAAACAGTGTTCAAGCACAGGTAGTTAGTGAAAGTGCAGAAGTTGAATGTATTGCAGAGTTCCATAGTTGGGCTGAAAAAGATGCTGGTGTTAATAACAAGTCAGACACACCACAAATAGAATCTATTTTGGGGGGTTTATTTGATAAGAAGGGGGATGACGAAGTGTTTAATGGAGCCAAAGACTCAATTGCTGAGATTCAGATACATAGGGGGGAAACTGAAGATGGGGTTGTTGTGGAGGAGGAGGAAGGAGTAATAGAGGGACATTTAATTAATGATCCTAAATCAAGTGATGTTATTGATGAGAGTGTGGAGGAAGAAATAAAAGTATTTGTAGAATTGAAAAGTGATGATGAGGTAAAGGTAAGTGATGTGACAAACATGGGTAATAATGAGGTTAATTTAAGTGAAATGCTGACTAGGGAATGTGTATCTGAGGACAAGCTATTGCCTATTGGGAACTATGAAACACTAATCTATGAGAATGGTAATAATAATATTAAAGAAAATATAAAGGGATGGAATGTAAAAGTGTGTTTTCAAGAAAAAGGGGAAAAGTTTTTAGAAGTTTTGTGGAACAACTATGGACACGGTATAAACAAAGATGCCTTTTGGAAAGAATTAGCAAAGGTAAGTGCAACCTTGTATCCTACATGGTGGACAAGAATCCGTAGTGCACTTTATAAAAAATGGGGTGAAAACAGTAGTTTGTTAAGTGACAACACAGTGTTAAAAGGAACAGGTGGAAACAAAGGTTTATGTTTAAAAGTCAATGGTTTGCAAACAGAGAGCGATGTTTCTAAGTGTAGGAAAGAGACATTAGACTTAGGAACTAAAGAAATTGAAAATGATCTATTGTTTGAAAATACAGAAATAGACAAAGATGTTGAGTTAGGTTGTCCATATGTTAAAGTAAAGATTGACAAGTGGGAAGGAAGAGTGTTAGTAGACACAGGAAGTCCTGTTTCTGCCATCACTTCTAGACTTAGAGATAAGCTCAGAAATTCTCAACATTTTCCTGAGATGCCAGTTGTTGGATTAAAAGTGAAAGGAGCTACAGGCAGAGCCAGCAAGGTAGTTAAGAAACAAGTGTTACTTACTTTTAAAATTGATAACCTAAATTTTGAATATGAATGTTTAGTAGTAGATGACCTGAATGAAAATTTCATTTTAGGTATGGATTGGATATTAAAAGTGAATGCTGGGTTTAATTTTACAGCAAAACAAATGTGTATTATAGAACCTTTTACGCAACAAAGCTGTGTAGTGAATTTGTTAATTTTAAACTGTGGTGACAGCTGTAACCACATTCAATCAGTGTATCATGAAAATGAGGATGTTTATTACCTGGATGAGAACTTAGAGGAAGATGGAGAGGGTCACGAGTTTGAGAAGTTAGTAGAGAAAAAACTGGGGGAAGCTGAAAGCCTAAATAGTACACAGAAGGAAAAATTAAAAGAGTTATTATGGGAATTCCAGGATGTGTTTGATGATAGACCTGGTAGAGTGAAATATTATCAATGTAAATTATAGTTAAAACCTCATGAGCCTTTCTTTATAAAACCATATGGAATAGCATTTGCAAAAAGAGACGCTGTGGAAAAGGAAATACAAAAAATGGAAAAGTGGGAAGTTATAGAAAGAAGTCGCAGTGCCTACAACAATCCGTTGGTCATTGTAAGAAAGGGAGACAATAGCGTTAGGATTGTATTAGACTCCAGACATCTGATTAAGTATCTCATCACAGAAAACGACCACCCAGAAAGTATAGATGAGCTGTTAGGTAAATTTGAGTGTGTCAAACATATGACAAGCCTAGATCTCACCGCTGGTTTTCATCAAGTTGAACTTAGTCCTGATTCGAGAAAATATACGGCCTTTTTATATAATGGTAAATGTTATCAGTATACAGTCGTACAATTTGGTCTCAATGTATCAGCTGCGGAATTCATCAGAGCATTAGATTTTGTACTTGGTCATGAAACTAGTTCAAAATTAACCATTTATGTAGATGACATTTTAATCACTGGGAAAACTTTGGAAGAACACCTTGAACTATTAAGGGAGGAATTTATGAAACTCAGAAAGGGAGGAATGACATTAAAATTAGAAAAATGTAAATTTGGGCTAGAGGAGTTAAAATTTTTGGGACACATCATCACAGAACAAGGGATTTTGCCAGACAAAGGCAAAATAAAAGCCATAGAAAATTTTCCAACACCTAGAAACAAGAAACAACTCAAATCATTTTTCGGCTTCACAGGATTTTACAGAAAATTCATCAGTAATCAAGCATTAAATGCAGTTTGTTTGTACAACTTACTTAAGAAAAATGTAGTGTGGGATTGGACACCAGAATGTGAAGATGCTTTTAACAAAATCAGATTGCAACTATGTAACAGCCAACTTCTACTTAGACCAGACATGTCATGTCCTTTCTGGCTAGCTACTGACAGCAGCGATGCAGGGTTAGGAGTACATTTATTTCAAGAAAAGGAAGTAAATGGAAAAAATGGAACACCGAACAATCGCATTTGCCAGCAGAATTCTTCAAAAACATGAAAAACACTACACAGTGACAGAAAAGGAATTACTAGCTATACATTGGGGTTTTACAAAATTTAGAAATTACCTCTTGGGACATAAAGTAATAGTACAGACAGACCACAAAGCATTAAGCTATCTCCAAGAGTGCAGGTTATACCATAACAGACTCACCAGATGGGCCATGTTTCTCCAGCAGTTTGATTACGAAGTGAGGTACATTCAGGGAAAACAAAATGTGGTAGCAGACGCTTTATCAAGACTACCTTTGGGAAGTGATTTGGAGGGAAGTAGTGGGGAGGATGAGAGAATTTTCAAAATTATGTATCTAAAGGGCATTAAAGAGGAAAAGGAAATACAAAAAATCTGTAACGACATTAGGAGGTTTCAGAACCACGATGACAACTGGAAACTAGTCAAAAGTTACATAGGAAAAACTGGGGGAGAAAAGGTAGAAGCATATTATAAAGTACACAAGGGGATACTATTCAGAAGACCTAAACCGGATTTAGACTATTGGAAACTGTGTTGGCTTGAGCAACAAATAGATACGCTCATTACTTATGTACATGAAAGCTTTGGCCACTGTGGCACCACTAAGTGTATTCAGAAAATACAAGAGAACATTTATTTTTACAACATTAGCAGAAGAGTAAAGAAAAAGTTAGCAACATGTGACAGATGTCAGAGGGTAAAAGTGACTAACCAAACCACCAGGGGAATAATGCAGAACATATTACCCACAAATAAACTCGATCTCGTAGCAACTGACATCTATGGACCGTTACCCAAGACAAGGGGGGGTTGCAGTTATATTTATGTCATGGTAGACATCTTCTCCAAATTTATAAAGCTTTATCCCTTAAGGAAAGCCACCAGCAAACAGATAGTTTCAAAAATTACAAGTAATTATTTCAACACTGTGGTAAAACCTAAGGCAATACTTTCAGACAATGGGTCTCAGTTCACCTCTAAATACTGGAAAACTTTTATCGAAGACACGGGAATTAAACACATTTTAATATCTGCTTACCACCCGTCAAGCAACCCGGCTGAGAGATACATGAGAGAGATTGGAAGACTGTGCAGAACCTACTGTAGCCAGAACCACACTAATTGGTTAGAGTACATAAATAGTTTTGAAGAAATAATTAACAGCTTACAGCACTCTTCCACTGGATTTTCCCCACACGAAATAATGTACAACCAATACCCCGCTAGTTTCTTCACTGAAAACATAGAGTATCCACCTTGCAAAATTATGTCACCCCAAGAAAGAGAAGACTGTGTACGGGAAACCATGAAAAAACAAGGGGAATTGAGAAAAAGGCGACATGCAGCCAAGGGAAAAGCTACACAGTTCAAACCAGGGGACCTTGTAGTCAAGACATAAGAGAAATCAAAATTATTGTCAGCCTAACTTAAAAAGTTTTTTGATATTTACATTGGTCCATTTGAAATAAAAGAAAGCCCACATCCTAATGCGTATAGACTTATCTTTCCCAGATCAAGAAGGTTATTTGGATTAAGAAACATCACTGAATTGAAACCATATAAACATGATTAAGCACATTTCCCTGTTTGAATACAGTTACTTACCCATTTTCCGTAAAGCATGCTATCAGCAAAGATTCTACGGGGTGTGTCAAATAGCAACTACCACTCATCCTACAGACCCTGGAAAAGTTCCAGATCTCTGAGAGAATGGTTTTATATTTTTATTGTCACTATTGAATATTAAAGTTTGAGACATCTTCTTTACTTGCAATGGGCAAGAAGGTGACAAACATTTATTACTTTCCTTTTGTATTATTGAATATGGGACATATTTGCATCAAATAAAAGACAATGTAAAAATTGTGCAAGACCCATCATTTGGTGACTATTGTGTTCTTAGGCATAGGATTTGTGTACAATTTTCTACAGCTAATCAGATGTTCACCAAGTTTGATGTTTGTGTTATGTTGTGACCAATTTAAGTGTCCAATTTTGGTATTCATATGTTCTTGTACTATCTTGACTGTGTCTCACTGGGAGACAATGTTTAAAAAACTCTTCCTTTTTTTGCAAATGCATATTATATTCATACATGTGACTTCTCTAGTGTTTGTGTTTATATATCATGTCCATACTTATAATTCTGTTCTTTGTGTTCATTTCTTTTATGTGGCTCAAAAAGAACAGACAGTCGCAATATTTTCCTATGGACATATGACCTGTCCATCTATGTAATATATTTATGTTCCTTCTATTATCTTGATTAATCTGTGACTCAATGAGAACTGACTTTGAAATAATTTACATATATTTTTTATATATCTTAAAATCGCATGTGATATATTTGTGTCTGTTTTTGATCATTTTCCATGTGGCTCACTGGGAGCAAAGATTAACAGTTTTCTTACTTTCATTTATTACTAAATATTTTTATGATGCTGTCATACTGAATGACATAACACAAAGTGCATTTGAAACAACACAACTAAAATATTTGCAGGAAACGTTGTAACGGTCCTTGTATACATACACATTATGCAAAGTAAAACAAAACAAAAAAGAATTACTAAAGTAGCACTGTTCCAAATTTTAACCATTTGACACATTTGTCCTAGTCGGCTAATATCATTAACGTTCTGTAAATGATATTACCCGAGGGGGGTATTGTAACGGAACATATTAAAGGCTTTACTGTACCAAAGTATGCGATACCCTCCAAATTCAACCAGTTTAACGAGTATTTATGAGTATAGAAAATTTATTGTGTATGTTAACAATGATTGCATAACATGTCTGCATAAACAGTCAACCCGTTAAATTATACTGAGTAACTGACCCACACAAAAGTTTATATCACTTGATCACTTATACAGCAAATGTCATCATGTAAAAACACTAAGTTCATCTTAAATAATTAATATGAAGTACGAAAAATAGTGGCCAACTTAGGTATTTTGGATCTCCTTAAATAAAATTCACCCAGTGAAACCTATTTGTTCACTAGGAGCGTTTTCACTCAGTATTCACGTAATCAATCCTATTTTAGACGAAAACCAATGTAATTCTTAATAATTCATGTTATTTACTTATTTATGCAAATTAGAGAAGTCAACTGACAAACTTCTAAAAAACGGCCTTTTTGTAACAAAGAATTATTCTGTCAAGTCAACAAATCTGTCTGTCATTTTAATAACATGTTAAATTATGTCACTCGATGCAAATTAATAACTTTTCTGCACAAATTATGATAACAGATGTACATGTGACTTGTAAACTATATCTCTTTTTAGTAGTTCTTTGACAATGTTATAAATACAAGCAGCAAGAACGGTCGAAAGGGAGTCGGAATGTCACTTTGGTACAGTGTGTTTGTGTGTTATTATTCGAGGTGGATAAACAATGCAAAGAACATGTAAAGGAAGTTGTGTTGTGTCATGGTCTTTGGTGGACAGTGGAATTAAGATGGCCACCAGAGTAATAAATATTTGAAGTTTACATATTTGTTGGTTTCGCTCGTTCTTTATCATCAAAAGCACATAAAAAACACGGGACCTCATGTTTTTAACCATAGACAACCAGATTTAGAGCCAGCATCAGCATCGAGAGACAGCAGCGATCCAGCAAGTAGCAGCGATTACCACAACACAATGCATTTTAATGGCGCCAACCTAACGTCAAGTGCTAACAAGCTCCGTAAATGGGAGTGAAATAGTGCGATTATAGCAATTAGCAATATCTACGACCAGGCAACCATTACAGTGTGCATTTGTGTGTGCATACTCATGTCAGTATTCGTAGTTCATTATTATTACGAAATCCAAAGCAAATACACACACACACACACACACACACACACACACACATAAACACACACACACACACACACACACACACACACACATAACAACAAGTGTGCATGCCAGAGAGGAGAGAGGAGAGCGAGAGAGAGAGAGAGAGAGAGAGAGAGAGAGAGAGAGAGAGAGAAATTTTCAGGACTTGCCGTAGAAAATGAGCTGTGATTATCATTCAGTTGATGAGCAATTCAAGAGACAAAATGCTTAAATCTGTAAACATTTCTGTAACACTAAAAGAAAGTAACATTTCCCAATAGCCACTGAAAATGGGCGGTCGAATCAAAAATGCTGACAGTGTTACATCCGAGAGCACGATTTTTATTAAAGTGGATGTAACTCTTACAATTTCTGTTGTAGGATCAATGGGAATTCCTAAATACTACGATAAAATTAAAGCTTTTTTCAGAGCCGATTCTCTTCTCCCGTTTATTTCTTGCAGTGTACAACAACTCCTTGTTATCATCTGACATAATAAGAAGGACTCATAAACTATTTCAATAAAGCTGCCACCCATCTTCGTTTACTTGCTTTAAGCGTCTTTGCTTAACCAAACGTTTGTGCTGCAACTGCCTTGTGCCAGACAGAAAGCTGTTATTGTTGTTATTGTTGTGGTCTTCGGTCAGAAGAGTAATCTCAGGCAGTGCTCAATGCTAGTCTTTCCTGTGCAAGCCTCTTCATCTCTGCACAGTTACTGCAAGTTAGACCCATTTGGACTTGCTTGCTGTACTTATACATTGTTCTCCCTCTACACTTTTTACTTACCCCCACAAATGTACACTTCATTCCAGTACTAAATGGACAATTCCCTCATGCCTCAGGATTTGTCCCATTATCTGATATCTTCTTTTAATCAGGTCACGCCATTATTGTTTCCAAAATTATAATCAGTACCTCTTCTTTAGTATTCTTCAGTATTCGTCTGTAGCACCACATTTCAAAAGCTTCCATTTTCTTTTTGCCTGAATTGCTTATCGTCTTCGTTCCACTTCCATACAAAGCTACATTCTAAATAGCTGTAGAAAAGGCTTTACAGCACTGAAATTGGTGTTGGATGCTATCAAATTCCTCCATAAATGCTTATCTTATTACTACCAGTCTGCTTTTTATATCCTCTTTGCTATGCCCACCAACAATTATTTTACTGCCCTAATAACTAAACTCGTCTATTGCTTTTAGTTTCCCATTGCCTAATCCAAAACCTTCAGCATCGCCTAATTCATTTCGATTACACTCCCATTACCATTGTTGTACTTCTGTTGATGTTCTTCTTATACTCTTTTCGAGATTCAATCCATACTGCTCAACTGCTCTTCTAGATTATTTGCCCTTACTGACAGAATTGTAGTGTCATCGATAAACTTGAAGATTTCATGGACTTTAATTCACTTTCAAAATTTATCCTTCATAACTCCCAGTGCTTCCTCAATGTACAGACTGAATAAAATCGGGGATAGGCTATAAATCTGTCTCACTCCATTCTTAACTACAGCTTTACTTTAACGTCTTTCGACTCTCACAACTGCAGACTAGTTTCTGCATGTTTTCTAGATTAGATTAGAGATGAGATGTAATTTTTGGCCTAATGGATCCATAGTGAGGGAGTCCTCAGGGACGTGAAATGTGTGAGAAAACAAGACCACGCAGTGAACAAAACAGAAACAGATATATTAACATACCTTCCACAGATCCGAAATGAAATTGTACTTGTAGATATAGAATTATTAAAAAGTAATCCTAACGCATCTTTACAGTTGTCTGCAAATATGAAATACACTAACATACATACATAGTTCTTGGGCTACTGTAGTCACACATCATCAAATTACAATAATGAAATTACTACACAAATTTGTGCAAAAGTTAGAGTGTATGCAACATTTACATTATGTGATATTATTAATAACACACATGCATCAATCGGTTCTGCTAGGGAATTAATCAGTGGAATAGAAGGAGTTGGCCAGCAATAAATCCTTTAGTCTTCTAAAACTGAACTTAATTAAGGTTCTTATGACTGCACACATGAAAGTGTGTATTGCTGAATAGTGGACACCTTTCTGAACCAAAGTAAGTGACTTTAATGTTTGTTGATTTGGAAAAAAGATATATTTTTATTGACAAAGTTCATTAAAGAGTAAATATATTGAGAATCAGTAGATAGTAACCGCAGTTCGTTAAACGGCTGTCTGCAAGACATTCTTGCATTCGCACAATAAATAATACGTATTGCAAGTTTCTGGGCTTCGAAAGATTTAGCTTGACTTGATGAGTTACACCATAAAATAATCCTGTATGACATTATGGACTAAAAGAAAGCTTAGTATGCTAGCTTTTTTATTTTTATAACACCTGTGTCCAAAAACACTTGTATAGTGCATAGCAAATACAGATTTGTTTAGGTGCTTCAACAGTTCTGTGGTATTCTCCTACCAGTGAAATTTATTATCAAGCTGTAATCGCAAGACATTAACACTATCAACATATGCTATCTGCTTGTCATCAAACTAGCAAGAGGCTTCTATAAGTTCTGAACCGTATATAATATGTGACAGATGACTGGTTAGGAACCATTTATTAATGTTCATGAAAATATCATTAGCAGTCTTTCCCAAGGCTATACTTGATTTACTAGTTATTGTAATGTTTGTGTCACCTACAGACAGAATAAACTTGACATCAGGTAATGTTACTGATGAAAGGTCATTGTTGCACCCGTGAAAACGTAAGAGCCCTGAGATGGAGACTTGGGCGCCACCATGTGTTATAGGTTCGAAGTTGGATGATGTCTAATAGCTTAATACACATCTCTTTGCTGTTGAACCCTTTGTTTTCTCCTAGAGATATAGAATCTGTATCATGTTTCCTTTTACAGTGTCATATGTAATTTACTTAAAAGGATATTGTGATTTACACAGTCAAATGCCTTTGACAGATAGCAAAATATACCAGCAGCATGTAATTTATCGTCTGATGAATTAAGTAGTCTCATTGTAAGTTTTGATAGCCTTTTCGATATAGGAACCCTTCAGAAATCCAAATTGTGATTTGAATAATATTTTATTTGTGACCAGATGGTTAAGAAGATGACTGTATATCAACTTTTCTACAATTTTTGAGAATGCAGGCAACAGTGAAATCGGACAGAAGTTTGACAGTATTTCTTTATATTCCTCCTTATGTTCCACCGATAAAAGACTGGTTGGACAAATAACTTAGAATGTCACTAGACTTAGAGGCACCCTGCTTGATGAATTTTATTGATATATTATCATAGTCACTAGAATTTTTCGATTTTAAGGATTTTCTGGCTGACTTACTTGTACTGGTGTTGCGAGGGTCATACCCATTTTGTTGTAGTTATTTATATTGCATGGCAGCATCTACTGAACTTGACAATTCCATCTTCTTAGTAACAGTTATGAAGCACCTATTGAAAATTTGGGCAACTCTGCACACATCTGTTATGTATGTATCATTTACACTTATTATTACGTGCTCTGGTTCTATCTGTCTCTTCCTTCAATATATCCTATGTTGTCTTTATTTCGTTATCTAATATGACTATTCTTTTCTGATAGTGCATTTGCTTCGATGTCCCTATTACTACCTTGAATATTTTGCATTATGTTTTGTAATGATCTATAGCACTCACATCAGAGCTGTTTCTGACTGATAGATACAGTTTCCTTTTTGTCTTACAGGATACCTTTAAACCTTGAGTAATCCATGGCTTTTTGTTGACTTTGGTCTAATCTGGGGGAGTTTTGGGGGGAAACAGTTTTCAAATAAGTTACCTACATTACAAATAAAAGTGTTGTATTTCTCATTCAAGCTAAGAACATTTTACAGATCACTCCAATTCATGTTTTTGAAGAGTTTCCTAAAGCCATCAATTTTTGGGTTACTGGCTACCCTCTTGAGCACAAATTTAGTAGACTTTATATCCCGATCAGTGTTAATATCTAGCCAAAGGAACTAAGAGGCTACTTATTATTGATTTTATAACGTATTTTGTTCATAAGATATTTCTGTTATGTTATTATCATTGTTGTCTTTGAGACCTTAAGTATTCTAGTTAGAAAGTTAATAGTATGACTTTAGTTGCTTGACAATGCTACTCACTGTAATAAGTTCTTACTGGAAGAGCTTTCAAAAAAATCTGCATTAACATTACCATCGGCCACTAATGCTTTCTTTTTTGTCATTAAATAGGTGAATAGAGTTTCAAAGTGATTTATGAACAGATTAAAATTACCTGATGGTACTTGGTATACACTTACTATTACGAATGATTTATCTTACTTTTGTTGCATATTTCCATATGCTGCTCTAGGCAATTTTATGAATGTCTATGTCATTAGCTTTATGGTAGTTTCTGACGAATGTGGCAACTCCTCCATCTTCCATTTCTCCCCTACATAAATGAGAAGGTAATCTAAATCCTGAAATACTTTACACGTCTATGCCAGTAGCACATGATTTTCAGAGGGGGACAGATTATGTTAAATGGGTTGGATGACTCTAACTGATCAACACCTATATGTAGTTCACTAATTTTGCTTCTTAGCCTTCGATTATTTTATTGCACTGAAGATAGTTGGCATGTCACGTTGACTGAGATAAAAGTGGCTGGAAAATAATTTCTGCTGATTAGTGAAAATACTTAATCAACAGCTCTGTTTGCTGATCCAATGTGCCAGAAATATGCTGTTTAATTTCTTTCTCAAACTGAAGCTTTGTTTCATTCCTGACCTCTCTTAGAACTTTTCTGTCCTACCTTAAAAAAGGTGCTACTCCAACATCTGTAACCACTGGTCTTTTACCACTCATGGCAGTGCCTCCTCTCCGCCCCCCCCCCCCTCCCCGGCCCTTCGCAATAAATACCCTGCTAGTTTACCCCCCCCCCCCCTTTTCTGTTGAGGTACAGGCAATCTCTGGTATAATCACACCTACATTTGGCTGCTTGTATTTACCCAGCTACATTCAGAATTTCAACGACTGTGCCCCAGTCAACATTGTCAAAGGATTTCTCTAGATCTGCAAGTGCTGGAAACATAGGTTTTCCTTTCTTCAACTTATCTTCTAAGATATGTCGTAGAGTCAATACTGCTCTTTTCATGTAAGATAGAGACCAGCTGCATGTAAGATTGCTGTAGTCTCTTTTCTTTCACTGTACTTGATAAACTGAAATGCAAAAATAACATTACTATGGAATTTAGCTGTAAATGTCACAAAGAAGCGATAGCATTCAATTCCAAACTCCATGGGGTCATTACCCATTGTGGTTGGGAATTTGGCGTTTAATTGAAAATAATCGTGGCTTTAAGCATCTGCCAGTTCCTTTTACGAAATTACAATACTGAAATGTACACTCCTGGAAATGGAAAAAAGAACACATTGACACCGGTGTGTCAGACCCACCATACTTGCTCCGGACACTGCGAGAGGGCTATACGAGCAATGATCACACGCACGGCACAGCGGACACACCAGGAACCGCGGTGTTGGCCGTCGAATGGCGCTAGCTGCGCAGCATTTGTGCACCGCCGCCGTCAGTGTCAGCCAGTTTGCCGTGGCATACGGAGCTCCATCGCAGTCTTTAACACTGGTAGCATGCCGCGACAGCGTGGACGTGAACCGTATGTGCAGTTGACGGACTTTGAGCGAGGGCGTATAGTGGGCATGCGGGAGGCCGGGTGGACGTACCGCCGAATTGCTCAACACGTGGGGCGTGAGGTCTCCACAGTACATCGATGTTGTCGCCAGTGGTCGGCGGAAGGTGCACGTGCCCGTCGACCTGGGACCGGACCGCAGCGACGCACGGATGCACGCCAAGACCGTAGGATCCTACGCAGTGCCGTAGGGGACCGCACCGCCACTTCCCAGCAAATTAGGGACACTGTTGCTCCTGGGGTATCGGCGAGGACCATTCGCAACCGTCTCCATGAAGCTGGGCTACGGTCCCGCACACCGTTAGGCCGTCTTCCGCTCACGCCCCAACATCGTGCAGCCCGCCTCCAGTGGTGTCGCGACAGGCGTGAATGGAGGGACGAATGGAGACGTGTCGTCTTCAGCGATGAGAGTCACTTCTGCCTTGGTGCCAATGATGGTCGTATGCGTGTTTGGCGCCGTGCAGGTGAGCGCCACAATCAGGACTGCATACGACCGAGGCACACAGGGCCTACACCCGGCATCATGGTGTGGGGAGCGATCTCCT
Organism: Schistocerca cancellata; assembly: GCF_023864275.1. Taxonomy (NCBI): domain Eukaryota; kingdom Metazoa; phylum Arthropoda; class Insecta; order Orthoptera; family Acrididae; genus Schistocerca; species Schistocerca cancellata. The sequence goes on from NC_064629.1 coordinate 252,482,886, forward strand.
ACACTGGCCGTACACCACTGGTGATCGTCGAGGGGACACTGAATAGTGCACGGTACATCCAAACCGTCATCGAACCCATCGTTCTACCATTCCTAGACCGGCAAGGGAACTTGCTGTTCCAACAGGACAATGCACGTCCGCATGTATCCCGTGCCACCCAACGTCCTCTAGAAGGTGTAAGTCAACTACCCTGGCCAGCAAGATCTCCGGATCTGTCCCCCATTGAGCATGTTTGGGACTGGATGAAGCGTCGTCTCACGCGGTCTGCACGTCCAGCACGAACGCTGGTCCAACTGAGGCGCCAGGTGGAAATGGCATGGCAAGCCGTTCCACAGGACTACATTCAGCATCTCTACGATCGTCTCCATGGGAGAATAGCAGCCTGCATTGCTGCGAAAGGTGGATATACACTGTACTAGTGCCGACATTGTGCATGCTCTGTTGCCTGTGTCTATGTGCCTGTGGTTCTGTCAGTGTGATCATGTGATGCATCTGACCCCAGGAATGTGTCAATAAAGTTTCCCCTTCCTGGGACAATGAATTCACGGTGTTCTTATTTCAATTTCCAGGAGTGTATTTCAACGGGAACGTGGAATATGTGATCAATATCGCTTTCACGTTTCAACAATTTTAGAATTTTTATTTCCTGGATAAACAGTCATCACAGACATAGTCTTGGAGTGTCTTTTCCAGTACATACAGCCTGGTTCTAAGCAGTGCTCCCAACAGACCTTACCACAATTATTTGTCTTTACCTATTTCTCCACAGACACAACGTTTTTCATAATCTTCTTTACCACGTTTACAGCGATTTCGGTGTGCCAGAAAAACTGGTTATCGTAATTATCATGATCATCATTATCACAAATGCTGGAAACATGCGACACCTTCGGTGTGTTTGGTGCTTCCTCCTATCTTCTGAATTTGTGTATCCTATTTTCTAGCTGCTCAGAAAAATACCCACATACAATATTCTCGTTCTTGTTCTTAAGCCAATCTGTTGCCTCTTTTCGTTTCTGACTTTCTTCTTCATTTCAGCGTTTCCAGCTTCTTTTCCATGGGGGCTCCTGCATTTTCGCTTTCAGCACACCATTATCTCGTCTGTCATTACATACTAAGGCTGTCAGAGTCTGTATATTAAAATGTTGTATTCAGAAAGCAATTCCATGCAATGACTCACTGAATTATAGTTTTAATAACATATTCAGATAAAAATAAATCAGTAGAACTGTAAGCTTACCATCTCATTTTCTGTCTGCTGAAACTAACGAGAAACTGGACTGTTTTATTTGTTTCACAGTCACACATTCCTCAGTGTAAATGGCGTCTATTTCATTTTTCCTGTTTGTGATTTACAGGAATCAAAAGGGTTCAGCAATAGTAGGACGTCGTAGCCAACTCTCCCTTAACCATTATGTGAAAATTATCTAACCTTCACTCACTACCCGTTTTATCGTATCTCCCCTTTTTAGTGTCTCAATTACTGTCGTATAATTATCAGTTGTCTTTGTGTGCGAACCGTTTTTTGTAATTTTATGCGTTAAGATTTCAGAACGTTATATTCCTGTATGTCCCTGGTGTTAGTTACATTGGGCCAACTGCACATATTCTTTATTGAAATTTTCGAACGTCTTTAGTATGGTGTCAATGTTAATCGTAAAATTATCGTCAGATATTGTAAGTAATAAAGTGAGAGAGGTGTCTGTCATTAGTACCAATTCCATTTCTTCTTAATTTAGCAGGTCTTTATAGTTTTATTGTTTTGATCTTGTAGCTGTCTTTGTTGTATCCTTGAAACAGTTTCTAAGTAATTTTCACTAGTAATAGGTGAGAGGCCATGTAAGATCCCTTTCGGATAACTCAGACAACCAACAGGAGATTAACCATACTTAATTCACCATTCCTCTCTGCGTCTTGTTTCACAATTTAATGAATCATGCCGCGTTATTAATAAAGTCATAGATGAACGCTCTGTTTCACCCATGAAGTCTACTAAATCTCGTGTTTGCGCTATGGTGCCTTGTATGTAGTCACCTGTTTTTGCATCCAGGTAAGTAATTATATAAGATATGCGACACTTCGCGAACACAGCTCCAGCGGCAGTTAGCTGCTTGTGTGGTCTGACCCCGCTACCAGACGCCTACGTGCAGAACAAAGGCCTTTGCCTGAACGTTCAGCCAGCTTCCGATCTCTTCAAAGTAGCTGGCATGTGATACCGCCGCGCGCACAAAGACAGCCTAGTAACCGACCACTCTAAAGCTGGCTTTTAACGGCCCAGTAAGGATCCAAAGAGCCAATAGAAGTCAGCTGCGTTCAAAACTTCAGTCGAAACGCCCCAGCCACTGAATATTCTGAGAAGGTGCAAGAGATATGGAATATCACGACTGTTTAATTTAAGGCTCCTCCAAACTTAGGTAAATTGTCATCTAGCACGTGATAAATTGCGGTTGTATTCGGTAAGACGACAGGATGTTGGATACTTTTTTTTACAAATTTCACTTATTTTCTCTACATTACTGCATTTACCTATTTAAATGTAAAGTAGGTTCATCCCCAGATCAGGAATTGTATTCACTCTCTTACGACGTCTGTACGGGTATAAAGCAAATCTGTGACAAAAACTTAACACGTCATGCGAAATTTTTAAGAGGCACGATTATTTAAGCACTAGACACCAGATTTCTCGGATTGAGAGTACGTGAGTGTATATTTTGGGGAGTAGCAGAATCTAAATGCCATTAGCTAACGTTAAGATCGATATATTTTACCATCCCTAATGACTTCCGTGTCGACGGGACGTTAAACGAAATCTTCCTTCCTTTTTCCTTTTTATATGTTTTCCTCGGTCAAAGCCACTGATGCTCTAAAATTTCTTTATTTTGCAAACGTCAATTTCCTTATGTTTTATAATATCGTATTTTGTGGCAACTCTCTTCTGGTATAATGAGTATTAGTAGCACAAAAGCATGCCATCAACGTAATTTTACGAATTTCCATTTGAGAAGCTACAGATTCACTCACTGATATGTTCCTTTTTTTCCAAAAAGGAGACAGCAGCTTCCATTCGGCACATAAGACACAAGATCAAGCTTTGTGTTCCGATAGCATTTATAAATAATGGATTAAAGGTGCAGAGCTCTTCAGTACAATCTTATAGCTTACCTACATTCTGAAGGCGACGAATTTTCCAATCAAAGTCGCAAGCTTTTCTTCTGACCAAATCCGCATCTGTCACGCTACAGTGCGTGGTGGAGGGTAGTTCACAGCGATATTAGTCATTTTCTGTCCTCGCATATTGAGAGTTGGAAGAGCGACCGTTTATACATCTCAGTAAGCATCATGTATACTCTTACCTTATTATTCTCATCATACCTATGAGAGGTATATAACGATGGCTAAGAATAGCTACACAATCTTTGTGGCACAACTTCGTAATGGACAGGGCGTTTCACAACTCATGTTACAAATTTACAGAGGTTGGAGAGTGCCCAGAGTAGATCACTTTTTACACAGGAACCCAAGTCCGAAAACGGTTCGTTTCCATGGTACAAGGAAACAAGAACTACTTAATCGCGCGCTAGGTGTGTCTTACGTCGCTCACCTGTTATTTTAGGCTACTCACAAATCACGTGATACGATGCCACGTGATAACCTCTGTTTCCAGCTGCCTTGTTTTCATGCTTCCTGGTGATGCGTCAGTTGACATTATGTGACTACTGTTGCTGTAACAGGATGCGTAAGTATACGTACGCAGAGTACACCGATACGTTGTCAGTTTACGGTGAAGCTGACTGTAATGGAAAAGATGCTCAACGTCTTTATCACGAGTACTTTTCAGATCGTGGCACTCCATTGCGCCGGCCGGGGTGGCCAAGCGGTTCTAGGCGCTACAGTCTGGAACCGCGCGACCGCTGTGGTTGCAGGTTCGAATCGGGCCTCGGGCATGCATGTGTGTGATGTCCTTACGTTAGTTAGGTTTAAGTAGTTCTAAGTTCTAGGGGACTGATGACCTTAGAAGCTAAATCCCATAGTGCTCAGAGCCATTTGAACCATTTGACTCCATTGCATTCCATGTTTCTCAGGGTATAACGACGGCTGCGGGAAAGTGGGTAATTCATAAGCGATAGCGCACACTGTGGTGCTCCAAGAAGGCGGCGCACTGTCATATTGGAAGAGGAAGTGTTTCATCAAGTTGAAAAAAATCCATCGACGATTACTTGAACCATTGCATGTGACTTGCGTGAGTCTCAGTCGTCTGTCTAGCGTGTTCTGTGTGAATAGAAACTCCACCCACATCACCCTCAGAAGGTACATGGCATCCTACCAGCGGATTTTGTGCCACATATCTCTTTCTGTACTTGGTTCTTACACCGTTGTGTGGATTTTCCTGTTTCCAAACCGAATTTTGTTTACCGACGAATCGTACTTCAACGGGGGAGGTGTTCTGAACGCTAGAAATAACCACATTTAGAATCGAGAAATACCCAAAGCCAAGTGTACACGAAAGTTTCAGCACACCTTCGGTATCGGTGTATGGGCAGGTATCTGGGATGATCGTGTGATCGCCCGTACATCCTTCTTCCGCACATAAAGGGTGCGCCAATGGCCTTGCAGCAGCGGTAACATCGTTTCCCGTCAGATCACCGACGTTAAGCGCTGTCGGGCTGGGCTAGCACTTGGATGGGTGACCATCCAGTCTGCCGATCGCTGTTGGCAAGCGGGGTGCACTCAACCCTTATGAGGCAAATTGAAGAGCTACTTAGTTGAGAAGTAGCAGCTCCAGTCTCGTAAACTGACATACGGCCTGGAGAGCGGTGTGCTGACTACATGCCCCTCCGTATCGACATCCAGTGACGCCTGCGGGCTGAGGATGACACGACGGCCGGACGGTGCCGTTGGGCCTTCCGAGGCCTGTTCGGACGGAGTTAAGAGTTTTACATAATGAGTGCCGGGTACTAGATATTACTGCAAAAAGTGCTGGCAGAGGTTTATGAAGATGTGCCATAGGACATTCGGCACGAATTGTGGTTCCAGCATGATAGGATGGCAGTACATTTTGTAGCTCGCGTGCCTGAACGTAGTCTATTGGGACAGGTGAATTGGTTGTGTTGGACCAAATGCTTGGCTACCAAGAACCCCAGATTACACCCATGTTGTGGGTTGCTCACGCTAACCACAGGACCACGGCATTCCGGGGCTCACTGTTTTCTGTGATGTTGCCTATCTTGTGCATGGACTACTCAGTTGGTATATTTTGCTTATTTTTTTCATAGTTCCACACAACTTCTTCCTGTTTTCTCGATTGATCTGTGTTCAGTTTTTCAAGGCCTATCCACTGTGCCAACTTATAACTAAATCTGAGGGGGGTGCGATGAGGAGGTTCCCTTGTAAGGAATACGACACTAGAAGTATCGTGGAACATAGCTTACTATGATGCTGTTACATTGTGAGCTTTGGCAGTCTTTACTACATCGCTCGGGGTTCCTTCAGATGATTCTAAACTCCTCACACTAACTTTTGTTTCAGCAGCAAGACGTATAATAACATAACGGATTAATGATTCGGCGTAAGATGCACCATAGTGTTTACAGAAAAAATTGCACTTGCGTGCTAAGCCCAGCAAGTCAGCAGCATCTGCTGCTGCTGAGTCAGTGTTCAAAGAAACCAAACTACTAAGGTTCTCAGTCTCCCATTCACCCCCGTGACAAAAGTAGTGTACCTAGCCCCCAATTATATAGAGTAAATTCCACGTGCAAGTGTGAGAAAGTGTTCTAAGGTATGTGTACGGTGTATCTTAGCCGGAATATGGGAACCAGCCTGGTATTCACTTAGTGGAATTTGGCAAACCACCTAAAAACTACATCCAGCTTGGCCGGCACATTGATTCCTCGTCGTTCCGCCGAATGGATTCGATCCAGTGCCAACATACCTCCCTGTCCCAGAAGCAGTCGCATTAACAAGTGCTGATCCCTGGGCAGGCACCGACATTCAGAGTCAGTTATTTGACTGCCGTTGTACTGAAGAACAAAATAACGTAAATACACCTCCCAGCTCTAGTTTGTCTCGTCGAAGTAAGCGGATGGCGAAGGAGAAGGCGATGAAACTGCAGCTGCAGATTGTTGTTGGTTTTGAAATAGTTGTAAGAGCAGTTTCTGGTGTTGCTGTTGGAATTCTGACTACTGTTAGCGCTACGGCTATTGCTGCAGCTGAAATTTCCACTTTTTCACTCTTAATTGCTGTTGCTGCAGTTGCATCTGTTGCAGTTGCAACTATTGCTGCCACAACTTTACAGACTTTGGGTCCACGCTACACTGGAATACTTGCACCGTGAGAAAGTCCTCGTCTAACCTACTCGTCATATGTCGAACACGGTTTACGGTCACTTGCCAATGTAGAGGCCGGAAAAACAAAAAGGCTGTTCCTAAGGTCGATGAAGGCAGTGTTCATGAAGTGAACAGCCAGTCAAAATCAAAGTCCAGAGGTCCAGAGCTTATCGAAGTCGTCGTAAACATGTAAAAACAGTCCAGCGACAAATCCTAATCGAAAAGGTCAAACACGTAATGAGAAGTGTAGGCCGCGGTGACTAGGAGAACTCTCGCATCAGTGAACAGCCGCACGTGACATGCCTGTGGATGTGGAGGCACCTGGGTCATGAAGCCCGATTATCTCTGACCCGTCCTCCATATCGATACTCATGCTATGTAGGGAATCCAAATCACTCAGACACTACACTGTGCTTTATATACTTCATCATTCTCCTGCAGTGTCTCAAGCACGCGTAACAACTTTATTAGCAGATTTGTTCTTACGCTCATCCATAACAGTTCCCCTGTACCTTGCGGTACCTTCCGCGAGGATCGATCCTTAGTCGCCATGACTGTACTTTCATTGACTCAATATTCGCGAGAGACCAATCTTGTGGCAGAGTGACATTGATAAGTTTTCACCAAATGAAACGGTGCTCCATAAAGTTTAGGTGTGTCAACTCTAGCATTATGCTTGTATAGGAAATCTAATCCCAAGAGCCGCGCGGGTTTAGCCGAGCGGTCTAGGGCTCTGCAGTCATGGACTGTACGCCTGGTCCCGGCGGAGATACGAGTCCTCCCTCGGGCATGGGTGTGTGTGTTTGTCCTTGGGATAAACCTTAGGAGATAAGTCCCATAAGATTTCACACACATTTGAACATTTTTTTAAACCTCAAGATCGCACAGTAACCATCGCCTATACGTGCTATAGCTTGTATACATTCCTGGAATTCTTTTGCTCCAACCTGAAAACTTCACAGCGCAGAACCCAGAGAATACGAGTCATAACCACCTACTCCATATAGAAAGCACCGAAGCTGAAATCGTTATAGGTACAGAAAGCTGGCTGAAGCCAGAGATAAAGTCTGCCAAAATTTTTACAAAGGCACAGGCGGTGTTTAGAAAGGATAGATTGCATGCGACCGGTGGTGGCGTGTTTGTCGCTGTTAGTAGTAGTTTATCCTGTTGTGAAGTAGAAGTGGATAGTTCCTGTGAATTATTATGGGTGGAGGTTACACTCAACAACCGAACTAGGTTAATAATTGGCTCCTTTTACCGACCTCCCGACTCAGCAGCATTAGTGGCAGAACAACTGAGAGAAAATTTGGAATACATTTCACATAAATTTTCTCAGCATGTTATAGTCTTAGGTGGAGATTTCAATTTACCAGATATAGACTGGGACACTCAGATGTTTAGGACGGGTGGTAGGGACAGAGCATCGAGTGACATTATACTGAGTGCACTATCCGAAAATTACCTCGAGCAATTAAACAGAGAACCGACTCGTGGAGATAACATCTTGGACCTACTGATAACAAACAGAGCCCAACTTTTCGACTCTGTAAGTGCAGAACCGGGAATCAGTGATCATAAGGCCGTTGCAGCATCTCTGAATATGGAAATTAATAGGAATATAAAAAAAGGGAGGAAGGTTTATCTGTTTAGCAAGAGTAATAGAAGGCAGATTTCAGACTACCTAACAGATCAAAACGAAAATTTCTGTTCCTACACTGGCAATGTTGAGTGTTTATGGAAAAAGTTCAAGGCAATCGTAAAATGCGTTTTAGACAGGTACATGCCGAGTAAAACTGTGAGGGACGGGAAAAACCCACCGTGGTTCAACAACAAAGTTAGGAAACTACTGCGAAAGCAAAGAGATCTTCACTCCAAGTTTAAACGCAGCCAAAACCTCTCAGACAAACAGAAGCTAAACGATGTCAAAGTTAGCGTAAGGAGGGCTATGCGTGAAGCGTTCAGTGAATTCGAAAGTAAAATTCTATGTACCGACTTGACAGAAAATCCTAGGAAGTTCTGGTCTTACGTTAAATCAGTAAGTGGCTCGAAACAGCATATCCAGACACTCCGGGATGATGATGGCATTGAAACAGAGGATGACACGCGTAAAGCTGAAATACTAAACACCTTTTTCCAAAGCTGTTTCACAGAGGAAGACCACACTGCAGTTCCTTCTCTAAATCCTCGCACAAACGAAAAAATGGCTGACATCGAAATAAGTGTCCAAGGAATAGAAAAGCAACTGGAATCACTCAACAGAGGAAAGTCCACTGGACCTGACGGAATACCAATTCGATTCTACACAGAGTACGTGAAAGAACTTGCCCCCCTTCTAACAGCCGTGTACCGCAAGTCTCTAGAGGAGCGGAAGGTAACAAATGATTGGAAAAGAGCACAGGTAGTCCCAGTCTTCGAGGAGGATCGTCGAGCAGATGCGCAAAACTATAGACCTATATCTCTGACATCGATCTGTTGTAGAATTTTAGAACATGTTGTTTGGTCGAGTATCATGTCACTTTTGGAAACCCAGAATCTACTTTATAGGAATCAACATGGATTCCGGAATCAGCGATCGTGTGAGACCCAACTCGCTTTATTTGTTCATGAGACCCAGAAAATATTAGATACAGGCTCCCAGGTAGATGCTATTTTCCTTGACTTCCGGAAGGCGTTCGATACAATTCCGCACTGTCGCCTGATAAACAAAGTAAGAGACTACGGAATATCAGACCAGCTGTGTGGCTGGATTGAAGAATTTTTAGCAAACAGAACACAGCATGTTGTTATCAATGGAGAGACGTCTACAGACGTTAAAGTAACCTCTGGCGTGGCACAGTGGAGTGTTATGGGACCATTACTTTTCACAATATATATAAATGACCTAGTAGATAGTGTCGGAAGTTCCATGCGGCTTTTCGCGGATGATGCTGTAGTATACAGAGAAGTTGCAGCATTAGAAAATTGTAGCGAAATGCAGGAAGATCTGCAGCGGATAGGCACTTGGTGCAGGGAGTGGGAACTGACCATTAACATAGACAAATGTAATGTATTGCGAATACATAGAAAGAAGGATCCTTTATTGTATGATTACATGATAGCGGAACAAACACTGGTAGCAGTTACTTCTGTAAAATATCTGGGAGTATGCGTGCGGAACGATTTGAAGTGGAATGATCATATAAAATTAATTGTTGGTAAGGCGGGTATTAGGTTGAGATTCAGTGGGAGAGTCCTTAGAAAATGTAGTCCATCAACAAAGGAGGTGGCTTACAAAACACTCGTTCGACCTATACTTGAGTATTGCTCATCAGTGTGGGATCCGTACCAGATCGGGTTGACGGAAGAGATAGAGAAGATCCAAAGAAGAGCGGCGCGTTTCGTCACAGGGTTATTTGGTAACCGTGATAGCGTTACGGAGATGTTTAGCAAACTCAAGTAGCAGACTCTGCAAGAGAGGCGCTCTGCATCGCGGTGTAGCTTGCTCGCCAGGTTTCGAGAGGGTGCGTTTCTGGATGAGGTATCGAATATATTGCTTCCCCCTACTTATACCTCCCGAGGAGATCACGAATGTAAAATTAGAGAGATTCGAGCGCGCATGGAGGCTTTCAGACAGTCGTTCTTCCCGCGAACCATATGCAACTGGAACAGAAAAGGGAGGTAATGACAGTGGCACGTAAAGTGCCCTCCGCCACACACCGTTGGGTGGCTTGCGGAGTATAACTGTAGATGTAGATGTAGAACTTATATCGTGGAGGGACTTAACCGCCCCTGTGCCATGACGCGCAAATTTTCTACAGCCATCTGCGTCCCTGCGTTCAATTAAAACTTCTCTTCTCTTCTAGCTACTAGACCGATTAAACAAATTTCCACCTGTGCATGTATTTGATTTGTGCTACGTTTTAATGTTTATGGGACCGCCACTTGGCGGCGCTGAGGCACCCATTATCGTTTGCCTGTTGGTTATGTCCTTTCCATTTCTTCTTGTCACGCTCCCCCACTCTGTCTACAGTCCCATTCCCTACGGCCCACGTTTTCACACTTTCCACGCCGGAGGTGATGGCAGTCTCGCCATATGTAGCCTGATCGCCCATAACGGTTACATCTGACGTCAGCGAAGAAATATCCTTTTATAATGGATTTGGGTACTGCGATAATCCCTTCTAAAGTTGTTGCCGTCCCTATGACTCCAGCTAAGTCCTTGAGAAGTTCTTCCCACACCTGCCTTGAGACATCAGGTGGTAACCCTCACAAAAATGCTTCTAAGGCCCTTTGTTCTGATTCTTGTTGAGGGACTCTCCGTCAACTCACATGCATTGACATTGAGTATCCTTATTCTGTCCACGATTCGTCATGAATTCTCCCTGTCCCTGGGACACACTATATAACTACTCCTGACTATATTTACAGCTATTTTGTCTTCTAAACATCTACAATACGTATTCCTTCAGCATTTTCTCATCAACTTCTGAACGAAATTGAGACATATGTAACAATTGCTCTTCCACCCTATAACCCAGCCATCAACGAATTGTCAACAAACGCTAACACATCCTCGCCTGCTTTACTCGAAAATGAATCGACTATGATAGTCATATTAGCATCCATGATCGGTAATAACAAATCGACGGCTACCGTCATCTTTAAAAGCATCTAACTGCCGATTCAAGTCTATGTAAGCTGCCCCAACGTGAGCTACTTGTTCTAGTAAAGACCGAGCAGCCTTTGGATTGGTAATCACCTGTTTCACTGATTTACTCATTGGTAAGTCTGTATCAATAACAATAGGACAAATACATTACGAAAAATATTGCAAGACAGGGAATTAATATTGCTGACACATCTACAACTTCCCCAAATACTTTCAGTCCTTGCGCCTGAGCACCCACCAGGATAATTCTCTGGTGTAATGCCCAGGCCTTCTGGTTACAGGTGAGAACTGAGGGCAGCGTGCACTACACTGTGTACTCCTAACTGGGAGCGTACCATCGTATGTTTCTCTTACGTTTCCCCTAAATTCACTCAAATCTCTACCCGAGTCCACTTTCACAAACTGGACTTTAAAACCAGATCGTCAGTCTACGTGATCCTCCACTACGACTCACACAGCTGTAAAGTATTAAAATGCGGTTTGCGCTCACTCACCACTCTGCGATAACCATGCTGCACACTGACCCACGGTGTCACCCGATGCACTGGCTGTTCTACAGGCTGTCAGTGCCCTAGTGCCATGATGATTGACTCACAGCAAACAGAGGGTCCTTAGGTGTGTAATGCTAGATCCTTGGCAATAGTGGATCAGATATGCGCAAATATCGACGTCATGCTTTACTGAAAAAGTCAGTCGTACAATACCTAGAGGCAGCATCTCGATGACGTGTGTTGACCCCAGGAGGCAAAATCCAAGATGGAGTGTCTGGCGGTGGCGGCGAGAGGCTGCTGGCCAGGCAAGCTGCGTCAGTGAAGTCGCAGCACCAGCAGGCTTGGGAAAGCATGGCTCCATGGGGCATTCCACTAGCAACAAGGCGAAAATAATACAGATACCAGTAATGCTAGCAGCGGGTTTGGTACAAGACGTGCCTGGGCGCCGGCTGCAAACTCAAGACCTCCTGGAGACTTCCAGGAATTATATGACGTCACCAAAGAGATCAGCTTCATTCGATGGCTGCTGCATGAACACCACCAGCATCAGGACTAGCAACGGCCGGTAGACCAGCAGCTAGCGGATTATACAACTGGTCACAGACGAAACCAACTGGCTCACATGGAATAATACACTGAGACGAAAAAAGTCATATGATCCCTCCTAATATCTGTCGGACCTCGTTTTGCCTGGCATAGAGCAGCCACTCGACCTGACCTGGATTCAAGAAGTCATTGGAAATCCCCTGATATATGCTGCCTCTATAGCCGTCCGTAACTGCGAAAGTGTTGTCAGTGCAGGATGTAATGCACGAACTGACCTCTCGATTACGTCATATAAATGTTCGATAGGATTCATGTCGGGCCATCTGGGTGGCCAATCGTTCACTCGAATTGTCCGGATTGTTCTTCAAACCATTCACGAACATTGTGGCCCAGTGACATGACATCGTCGTTTGGGAGCATGAAGTCCATGAATGGCTGCAAATGGTCTCCGAGTAGCTGAACATAACCATTTATAGCCAATGATCAGTTCAGTTGGACCAGAGGGCTCCGTCTATTCCTTGCAAACAAAGCCCAAACCATTGTGGAGCCGCTACCAGCTTGCAGAGTGCCTTGTTGACAGTTTTGAGAACTCAGGTCCATGGCTTCGTGGGGTCTGTATCACATTCGATTCCTACAGTGAGTTCTTACCAACAGAAATTGGGACCGTTCTGACCAGGCCATGGGTTTCCCGTCGTCTAGGGTCCAGCGGATACGGTCACGAGCCCGGAAGAGAAAGTGCTTGCGATGTCGTGCTGTTAGCAAAAGTGATCGTGTCGGTCGGCCACTGGGTTGCCGTGTTGAGAGGAGCTGCCTGAAATTTGGTATTCTCGGCACGCTTTTGACGCTGTGGATCAAGGAATACTGAATTTCCTAACGATTCCTGAAATGGAGTGTTCCATGCCCCTATTTCCAACTACTATTCCACAATCAAACTCTGTTAATCCGTGTCTTGCGGCCATAATCACGTCAAAAACCTTTACACATAGTGACATGAATACAAAAGACAGCTACGCTAATGCACTGCCCTTTTATATCTTATGTATGGGATAATGCCCCCATCTGTATGTTTTCATGTCGTTATCCCATGACTTTTGTCACCTCAGTAAAAAGAAGAGTGGAGTAGGACTCGGTGTAAGCAGCGATCGAAGACATGCACTGCTATATTCGAGCTGTGGGTATTTGCATTAGATCTGCCCAGTTTTTTTTCTCCCGGGCCCCACCTCTGGTCATGTAGTGAGGCTGAGGCGGAACAGGGTCAGGTCACTACATGATGTAATACCTGACCTCGCCATGGGCTGAGAAGTCTACTCGGAAGAGTGTTTACATTATACAATATAAGTTAACAAGAATAATCTTTGCAATAATAGACAAACAGCTGCTAAGGTATTCCATCACTTTACCTTCTTTTTTTCTTTGTCTTAGTCACACCTAAATCTCTTATTTGAAATGATGTCATGTTGTCGTTCGCCTACCGCGCGGTTCAACAGGTTACATACCAATGAACCAGACCACTGTGTTGTAAAATATAGAGCAAAACTTTTCCTGAAATATGTAAAGTGTATGAAGCCTGTATATAACGTAAAATATTTTTTAAATTACTAATATAACTAATATACTGTCATATGAGAGGGAAAAAATGTGGGAATTGAACGATAAATCTTCGCAGCCATCTGATCATCGACCTAGTAATGGAATTAGTAACGAGGAAATAAATAATCCATTCAAAAAGTGCGGCTGGTGGCTGCAGTCACTTCAGTGGTACATCCTTTGGAAATTAATAGAATCAGGCAGTTACTGTCTTAGAATGCTTCGCTGTTTTTGCAGAGCCACTACTGGGCTACAGAACAGTGTTTCCACAGCTCCATGTACTGCTGGTAGCACCACCCTGCATAGTGCAGTTCTGGTCAGAGCCTTGGGTGCGGAAAATTCTATACAATGTGAGCTTCTTAAGTTTCACGTCGCACTTAGTATGCCACACAATTGCGTGTTATACCTTAGTGAACGCTTCAAATATGAGACGTTCCTGTGAATATCTGGAAATGCCGTTTATTGCCTCTGTGGATTCCATTATTACTACTGTACGCATCTGTAGGTGGCATGTCTTCGTTTGTGATGGTTTTGTTAATGACTTTGCGTAGAGATATGCTGTTGTGGAATTCAGCTTGGAAACAAATACAGAAAGTAGAATTTCCAGAATTAAAGAAAATAGGACCTGGTGCTTAAATACTGAGGAAAAATATAAGTAAATCAGTGCAGCACAAAATATAGAGATGTAGGGACTTGTTTCTTGATGATTTACGATATTATACTGAGTGACTGTGAGAAGAATTCCTAGCTTGTAGTGCTTGAAGAGAGCAAATTTTTTCTACTATCTTCATTTTTCCAGTAAGTTTCTTCACAACAAGCCCTTTAACTGATAAATAGTGCAGTGAAACTGCACAACTTAACTGACAATGCTCCGTTTAATTTCTTAATACAATTTTCTCCAGTCTCCTCCAGGGTCCCCTTATTCGAAGGCATGGTTTTATTAAAGGGAAAGCAAGCACTTCCGGCTCCTAGCGGCGCAGCACCTGGTGTGTGTGTATGCAGAATTTATTGTAAAAGTAAGCTTCTCAGCCATGTTAAAGTGGCTGCCACCACTCACCTATCATGTGAGTGTATCTGTCTTACAACTCTAGAATGAAGTGTTCAGTCCTATCACGTGGTAAGTTTGACACTTCTTTCCCGTACAGTAGTACTATACAGTGTTAAGCAGAACTCTACTGAAAAACCTTCGGAGGTGCTAGTAGGGACCAAAAGAACAAAAAAGTCCAGCAAACATGGGCTCTAAAATGCATACCTTATGATCAATGAGCACTCGTTCATCTTCAATACTGTCAAACACAACTGTTCTACTGCTAGCTCTTTGCTTTCCATGTTTTAGGAGTAGGTAATATTTACAAAAACAAGAGAAAATTGTCCAGAAAATATGGGCTCCAATACGAATACCTTAAGAGCTATGAGCTGTTGCTCAGTCGAAGACATGTCACACACTAGCGAAGATGAACTGGTGCTCATAGCATATAAGGCATGCATTTTGGAGACCATTTTTACTAGACATTTTTCTCTTGTTTTAGTATATACTAACTCGTTGAAAGTTCATCAGTAGACTTCTGGTCCACCCTGTATATAGCGTAGGCCTGTTACCAACAACTCATGTGATCTTCCGCAGAGAACTGATATAGGGCTATATGTGCCAGCCGATTATATGGGTTCAGCGCAATGAGATGGGTCGATAGAGGTACTTATGACCACACCAAATATGTAATTACTCGTGTTGTTGGTGTATGAACGCGGACTGTTCAATGTGTCACCGAGGAACGGTGTACCACTTGTAAGCATGTAACACGTAGGAACACTGACTGTAAAACAGTATTAACTAACAAGAGCTGTAGACTAATGTCACGTCTTGTCAGTGACATTTGGCTTCAAACCCGACAGGTACTGATACTGTGTGTGAATTCTGGTCCTTCTCAACCAATTTCCGCTAGAACTTTGTGGAGGGAATTGCATGTAATGGACATTTTGGCTGTGAACCTAGCGAAAGGCCATTAATCACGTAGTAAATACAACCTGTTTGTGGCAAGGAGCATTGTACCATGTGACACTCCAGCGAATAGCTTGATCCTACCGTCTACGCCGTAGAATGCGCATTGAGATGGGCATAGAACATGTATCGTTGATGATGTTACTTTAGCTATGGTGAAGCTATTCAGTCTCTATAGTGTTCATTATGGGTGACATAAAGCAAACAGGACAAATATTACGTTAAGAAGTGACAGCAATCATTTTCCAACCACATATATTCTGCTAGGTAGAGTTAGAAGCAAAAACTGTGGGCAGATGTAGCGCTAACCACTGCGTTGCCAGTTTCCAGGGTAGGCGACAGCTCGAGTGTGTGGTGTGGGACAGAGACAGAGAGTACACCGGCAACGCCGCAAAGTATTCCCTGCTATTTTTGCGCAGAAGACATCGCGCTGTTGCCTTCTTACATGCACCCAGCTATATCCGTGGCGGACTGCTGGTGTCACCATTCACAGCAAGGGGGTGCTCTCGTATGTGAGATGTCAATCGCATCCTGTATCTTACAGTCCTTGTCTACAACAATATAGGATACATTGCATTTTCTGCAGTTCATTCCGATAGTTTCAGTTTTTTAAAATAAATGTGAAAATACTGTGCTGAATCGTGAGTTTAACAAATATAAGTGTACTGCTACTTGCTTTATAAATATACATATACAAATACTTTGTTGTATGTTTTGAACTATATTTTTACTAGTAGTTACTGTTGTCACAAGATATTAATTGATTTTTCAGAATTATAGAGAATTGCAAGGGAATGGCAATTGAATCTCAATGTAGACAAGTGTAATGTGCTGCGGATACATAGAAAGAAAGATCCTTTATCATTTAGCTACAATATAGCAGGTCAGCAACTGGAAGCAGTTGATTCAATAAATTATCTGGGAGTAGGCATTAAAAGTGATTTAAAATGGAATGACCATATAAAATTAATCGTCGGTAAAGCAGATGCCAGACTGAGATTCATTGGAAGTATCCTGCGGAAATGCAATCCGAAAACAAAGGAAGTACGTTACAGTACACTTGTCCGCCCGATGCTTGAATACTGTTCACCGGTGTGGGATCCGTACCAGATAGGGTTGATAGAAGAGATAGAGAAGTTCCAACGAAGAGTAGCGGGCTTCGTTAAAGGATCATTTAGTAATAGCGAAAACGTTACGGACATGATAGATAAACTCCAGTGGAAGACTCTGCAAGAGAGATGCTCAGTAGTTCGGTACGGGCTTTTGTTGAAGTTTCGAGAGCATACCTTCACCGAGGAGTTAAGCAGTATATTGCTTCCTCCTACGTATGTCTCGCGAAGAGACCATGAGGATAAAATCAGAGAGATTAGAGCCTACACAGAGGCATACCGACAATCTCTCTGTCCACGAACAATACCAGACTGGAATAGAAGGGAGAACCGATAGAGGTACTCAAGGTACCCTCCGCCACGCACCGTCAGGTGACTTGCGGAGTATCGATGTAGATATAATATGAGAAATAAAGTAATGACTACGGCATGAATGAGGAGTAATTCTTCTTCTATAGTAGAACACTCGTTTTGTTTAGATCTGTGTTGATTCCTCTTATGTGATCTTTTGTGTGACGCTACAACTTGTAAAATGAAGATTTTGGCTTTCGAAGAAAACTGAAACGAAGCTGCTCTTGAATCGTTAAACAGAGCCTTGACAATGGCCTCATTTTGAAGACGAAGAGAGTCCACAAGATCCTTCAGGTATGTAATATGCGTCTGGAGCCACTCGTGATGATTGGATCCAGTAGAAATACCAAATTGGTGGAATGTTGTTTGCTATGTTTCATCCACTTTCCTACGGGATAAATATCGTGTGATTTGGTGAGACAGAGCGTCTTGGGGTTCGTCGAATGGGAAAAGTATCCGTGCAGCCCTGTTAACTCGGCTGTCTTCATCTTGGAAGACGTGAGTGTCCACGGCATACGCATCATCAAGGTGTAGAAGAAAGGGTAACACTCGGTCACAGAGATTGTTGAAATGAACGTTGTGCTTCATGTTCACTGCAACATGAATGAGTGTGCCCAACTCGTGATGCGGAAAACATCCCAGAAATATTACAGTGTCACCTCAGTTCTAAACTGAACCCCCTACACACTATGGAAAAAATGTCTTACTGGGCCTCGATGCAGTCGACGCCTTTCTTTGAAAACAGGCAATATCGCAACTCTTCGGACCACACTACTCACCTCCGCTCAGCTACTGTCCAATATCCGTTGCGTGTAACCCGTTGATATTCTGCAGCTTTAATAGTTGTCCACCATGGCGACACCGTCCACTTGTTAAAAATACTCGTCATTGAAAGGGAAATAAGTTGAGGTAATCACGCGATAAAACAATGCCACAATGTCTTTCTCAAACTGGATGCTGGTAACCTCTAACGACATATGCAGTGGTACTTTCCTAAATAAAAATAAGTCAGAGCTAACCATAAGACCCGACAGTTGTAGCTTAAGTATCTTCAGGCGGCCTGTGAAGTCCACTGAATTCCGGATATGTTAGTCGCACTTGCCTATGAGAGGTCCCAACAGCGTAGTAAGATGTTTGGCCAGAAAATAGGTAGGAGCTCGAATGGTGCTCACTATTGTGGGAAGAGGAGAACCTTCCCTAAGTATCCTCGCTAATCCGTACAGTCTTGGGGCAAATGCAGCCTCTTACCGTAGGCTCTTAACGACTGTAGAAGGAACAGAACTCTTCTTGAGATGGTCTAAGTTTTCTCTGGATTTTCCAGTCGGATCTTCTCTTAGCATGCGAAAAGCAGGATCTATGAGTAGCACCTCCATCTTGCTGTTGTATTCAGCTCGCGAGAGAAGGATGGTGGCATTCCCTTTGTCCGCAGGTAAAATGACGAGGACTTTGTGAACTCTTAAGTCTCTCAGAGTCTTTATTTCTGCTGAGCCGATGTTAAATTTTCTTAGTGGGGCTCACGTAAAAATTCAGCTGGTGTCCCTCCTAATCTCTTTTGCAACGTCACTGGGAAGATACATATCGGGTTGCAGCTGTCCGTGGTGCTGGTGCATAGATCAAACCTTTTGTCGACCTCTGTCCGTGAGATTAAATACGGTGTGTCGACGTGGTGCACTGCGCTCTTGCCGCTGGGCCTTGAGACGAGTGTACCTTGGCTTCATGTTTTGACCATTCAGCCAGCGCCCAGGTCGTGCTGTCTACGCAATCCCAGGATACAGATGAGAGTTTTGAAGAGATCTTCAGATGAAATGATAATAATTTCATGGACACGCTGTGCAATTCCTGCCGTGCAAAGGGTACCCTCTCTCTCACTAGGGCAGCACTTGCCCGTCGTTTAATTCTAACAGCGGACGCAGAGTCAATATGGTGCTTAAAGTTAGCAAACGTTGAGACAGTTTGATTTTCACGGCCGGATATTATTGTGTAAATCAAACAATATTTTATTGACGCAACTGCTCAACATCTACAGATGGTGGTAATTGCTGCTGTCACTGCTGGGAGACGTTACTGATGACAATAGCGGCGGCGTCGAAATTCGAATTCACGTCTGGTACCACTACGGGGAGGAGATGGCCAACGACATGCTTGAGTTTCACAAGTTACGTAATAAGAGAGGTAGACTGCTGTGCACTATGGCATTTTTATTGAGAAAAACATTAGGACTTCTAAAGAAGAATTCTGTTCCTTCTACAGTCTTTAGGAGCCCACGCCAACAGGCTGTAGTTCCCCCAAGACTGTATGGCCAACTGAGAATACGTAAGGATGGGTCTCCTCTTCACCAGCGCGCGGGGTAGCCGTGCAGGCTAGGGCGCCTTGCCACTGTCCGCGCGGCTCCCCACGTCGGAGGTTCGAGTCCTCCCTGAGTAGGAGTTAGTTTAAGTTAGATTAAGTAGTGCATGAGCCTAGGGACCGATGACCTTAGCAGTTTGGTCCCATGGGAACTTACCACCAATTTCCAATTTTTTTCCTCTTCATCCAATAGTGAGCAACATTGGAGCTCCTACCTATTCTCTGGCCAAACATCTTACTACGAAGTTGGAACCTCTCATAGGCAAGTGTAACCACCATATCCGGAATTCAGAGGACTTCAAAGGCCACCTGAAGACAGGCTACGACCGTCGGAGCTTTTGGATAGCTTAGACGTTGTACCTTTATTTACGAAAGTACCTCTGCAGGACTCGTTAGAGCTTATCAGCACGCAGTTTAAGAAAGACATTGTGGCATTGTTTATTCACGTGCTTGCTTGCCTCGATATATTTCACATTCAACGACCAGTACTTTGAACAAGTGGACGGAGTCGTCATGGGAAGTCCTATGTCTCCCATGGTTGTCGGTTATTTTATGGAAGAGTTTGAGGAAAAAGCACTACACTTGTCTAGTCTGAAACCTTCCTGCTCCTCACGGTAAGTAGACGATAGATCTGTAGTATGGCCCCACGGAATAGAGATATTACAGAGATATTCTCTGTGTTTTTCTGGCATCTGAACTCTCTCCAGCCGAATATACAGTTCACAGTGGAAATTGAAAAAGATGGCTTTCATCATTCTTGGATGTCATGGTCAGAAGAAACGTCTACAGTAAGCTGGGACATAGCGTTTATCGTAAACGAACTCACACGGAGCTGTATTTGCAGGCTGCAAGTTGTCATCACTGTTCACGGTGTCGGATGTCGACAGCTTAATCGATGAGCTACAACACCTGAAAATGGTATTCCAACAGAACGGCTATTCCGATAGACAGATACACCACGCATTCCGTTCTAAGATAATTTAAAACAGGGATGTAAATGAAGATGAGGAGGCACTCATTGCAACGGCGTTGTTGCCCTATTTTGGCGGAATGTTGAAGCAAAGCAATCGCTGTATCATGTGTGAGATACAGAGGCGAGCGAGTGTGCCGGGACCTACCCCAGTTCGCTGCTAGTAGTGCCACCTCAACTTAACGCGTCTGCGCGTAGCGCGAAGGTATTGCAACACAACTAAGTATGAAATTAAAAATCAAAATTTATGTTTATAACTTTATTAAAATATAGTTTAGTGTTATAATGTTACAAACACCAAGTCTTTACGTTCTAAACTTAACAGTTTACGCAGAAATGCCGTTTTAAGAGAAAAATAAGTGGCACTAAATAATGAAGCTAGAAAGCCAAAATTTAGTCACAGGGTGCAGTTAGAGCTCATAAATCAGTGGTACAGGTTTCCAAAACCATAGAATAAAAATTGACACCGGAATCCACATTTTTAGGAAAAATCAGAGACGCTAAATAATGGGCTTAGAAACATGAAAATTTGTCTTATGCTTCAGTTCACCACAGAAATAATGACTGAAAGACCACGTTAAGCTACCTCTTGTATTTTTTTTTGAGTAATTAAGTAAAAACCAATTGTGTAACTAAAATGTATCCAATTATTGTAGATTAAGTACCTGCGATTTTAATGATAGAAAATTTTGGTTGAAGTGGATGATAAGACATACCAAGTGATAGAGCTATACCAAATTTGAGAGTTGTAATATTAATAACTGCTGACATAAGTTCTGATATAATTTGTAACTATTTTATTAAAATTTATGTGCGCGAGAAAGCAGTCGCTCGGAGGCTGCTGCAGTATGCAGATAACTGTAGACAACAGATGTTCCCTCGGCCGTCCGCTCCTTCACCTATATAAATGCAGCCCGAGAGGCAGTAGTAAAGTTCACTTCGCACTTAGCCACGGTAAGATCTACGTCTGCCGGCCGTGGTGGTCTAGCGGTTCTAGGCGCTCAGTCCGGAACCGCGCGACTGCTACGGTCGCAGGTTCGAATCCTGCCTCGGGCATGGATGTGTGTGATGTCCTTAGGTTAGTTAGGTTCAAGTAGTTCTAACTTCTAGGGGACTGATGACCACAGATGTTAAGTCCCATAGTGCTCAGAGCCATTTGAACCATTTTTTGAACTACGTCTGTCAAACGTCGGATCGCGCTCTGTCTCGGATTACGTTAGAGGCGAACTGTGTCAAAGCGCGTATTTTGCGGTAAAAACGGATAGCGAACTCGCGAGAACAGTACACCGTCCTGGATCGCTTAGAATTCGCCAGAGTAACTATTAGTGTGCCTTCCGTGTGAATTACAATTCCGTGTGGCAAGTGGTGACTTTATTTCCACTTTTATGGCGAGAATTAATTTTGGACAGTTATTGAAAACTTTCATTGAGTAATTATAGTCAGGGCGAAAGACAATCTGGTAGAAACGTACCGTAGAGGTTGCCTCTGAACTGCTAAATGTGCTGTTAGAATAGAAATACTTGCTTTCAATTGAAAACAGTGAATTTCCAAGTGTTGTATGGGAGAAACTTTATGCAATACGATTTAGATTCGAACTTTATTCTTTTATTTAAAATCAAATTCCTGATCCCGTAAAGAAATAGGAGGATAGAAACTTTCCTTTCAATGGGCTGGACAGAATGTGGCCGTGCAAACTGGAAACTAAGGTCATTATGTTTCCCATCGCTTTCTGGCTGGCCACTAAATTAGTCGCTAGGTGAACAAAAGAACGATTAATTTGTACCCGCCGCCCCACATATGGTACTTATCGGCCGGGAAACTGAAAGCAAATCAGTGTGACTGAACATTGAAAATGATCGGTAAAAATCAGCGAACTCGGTGGGCACTAACAGGATACCGAAGTGACATAGGCAGAAACTAGTGCGGGAACAGTGCTATAATTTACCCGCGAGTGTGGTGAATAAACAATGGAGGCCGACCATAGTAACTTGGTTCACGACGGAAGGAGGAAGGAAGCCGACACTGGATCGCGGCTACCACCGGCACTGAAGGTAGAAAAAGACAGTGCGTCATGGCGGAGCTGCGTGGGTCTGCAAGACACTTGCAAGCTGCTGCGAGCGCTCACCGGTGCTTAGCCCTCCCTCCATGGAACTACTGCAGTAGGCGATACCCGCAGCCATCTTCACTGCCACAGTTGCTGCTGCTGCTGCCTGCAATACGTTGCGACGCGTCGCCTCATAGTTGCTGGTACACCGCGCCGACAACATTCGTCGAAGTCAAGCAATTAAGTTAAGTCAAGAATATTTAATGTATTTGTTAATTGCTGCTAAAAGGTTACTAGAAATGGATAATTATGTAAGTATCAAAAAGGAACCGGTCTCTGACCATGAATCTCAGAATCAGAAACTGAAGTTAATGAGGATGGTTCCGTTGAGCCAATAAATATAAAATTAGAGGAAGATTTGTCAAAAGGAGAATCCTATTTGAATTTCAATGAGACTGCCAGGTTAGGACCAGTCTCTGATGAAGAAGTCACTGAGAGAGAAATGAAAAAGGAACCGATAGAGTTAATAACTTTATCAAACAATGAAACTGAGCTCAATGTATTTCAGGTTCAGCCAGGTCAAGAAATGCCAACTGGCAATATAGAGGCTCCGAATTGGATGCAATTACTGTTTGCCAAACTCGAATCACCTCATAAAGAGTTAAATGACAAAATTGAAACTAGTAGTAAGGAGCCCAGGGATAGTAACAAAAAGTTGGAAAATAAAATTGATTCCAGTAATAAAGAACTAAAAGATGAAAGTAAATAATAAATGAACAGTTTAAATTACAAGATGGATGCTATCCATCATGATATTCAAGTCAATGTAGGGCAACAGTTAACTAATATGCATAGTACTTTTAAATGCGAAATTGACAAGGTTCGCAAAGATTTCAAAGATGCATATGAACTTTTGGAAAGGAGGTTGTAAGAAAGAATAGGCAACGAATTCAAACTTTGCTCTAACAGAATAAATGAGGTACAGATTAAGGTAGATACGCCCCACAATGTCTTCAAGAATAGAAAGAATCCTCAAAAGGAACGGCATCAAGTGTGTTTTTCGCCCAACAGCAAAACTGAGGAATTTATTGTGTTGGTCAAAGACCACCTTGGGCTTAGGAAACGTGGCGTATACAGGATCCCATGCCAATGTGGAAAATCTTATATTGGGCGGACATGTCGAACCCGGCAAGAACGTTGCTTCGAATACCATCGTCATACACGCCAGGAGCAACATGATAAACCAGCGGTGGCGGAGCGTTGCCTGGACACGGGGCTTTGCATGTTTTACGAAAAGACGGAAATTTTATCCCCAGAGTCATCTTTCTGGGACTGTGTTGTTAAGGAGGCTACACATATCCGTACGGCGGACGATCTTATCAACAGGGATGCAGGTTTTCAATTTAGCATCACTTGGAATCCAGCACTCGCTGCCATCAAATCAAAACAGGGAAAACAAGACCTTCCGAGTCATGACTCGATGCTACGCACTGCTGCGATTTAATTCAGTTTTTAACCGTAGGGGCATCCGGCAGCTCAGTCATTGGCCAAAGCGCACGCGTGGAAAACCTTTCTGCGGCTCCCAGCAGCGGGCACTAGGAGTGCGGCTTTCCTCCTACTGCGAGCGTCTTCCCGCGCATGCGTACTGCCTTCTCCCGGGGTGATAAATTACAACGTTTCCGTGCGATTATCATCCTCCTTTATGTTGTTTTAATTGTCTTCATATTCTGTACTTACTGTCTGTCTCTCGGCTGAAGAGTGGCGCCTACGCTGCTGTCAGCCCGCCCCATATGCTGCATTGAAATAAAATAAAGAAAAAAAAACGCGATTATCATCAGTCACGTTTTGCAGCAGTGCCTCCAGCAACTACCACCACCTGAAGATGAGGAGTTGCATCGATGTACTATTGTTGGATTTATAAAATTCGATCTCGTGGTGAACCCGAGAAGTGCCCGTCGAGAAAGCTTGAAAAGTCACAATTGCAGTATGTGTTAACTATGAACAATTGGCTGGAGTCTGTCAGACACAAGATGTTCTCTGACACGGACAAGATCTTGATACTGTCGATAGGTTTGTAACCACTCGGCTCTACCTTCAATCCCTTACCTCATTCTGAGAATTTCTTTAAATTACTGATATGTTGTACGTCTGTAGAGGATCTGTTTCTCAAGGTCCCCACATCGACACAGTTGGGTGAATAATTCTTTATATTCCTGCATAAAGTTAAAGAATATATTGCAAATAATCTTACGTTTTCTTTACAAACTGCGTATTTTAACTTGTACTTTCTTTCCAACAGTTTATTTAAGCACCCTTATCCTACCTGCACGTTTCTCCTTCCTTTTCCTTGCTAAAGTTCATGATCTATCAATTGTTAATCTCACGATATC
The DNA here is from genome assembly GCF_023864275.1 of Schistocerca cancellata. NCBI lineage: Eukaryota > Metazoa > Arthropoda > Insecta > Orthoptera > Acrididae > Schistocerca > Schistocerca cancellata. The sequence goes on from NC_064629.1 coordinate 252,507,690, forward strand.
TCAGTGTCTTTGCTTCTGAGCATTGGAATATGCCATTTCCTCCCTAAGTCTATCTGTTGGGAATTCATTGATGAGTACAAAGGCTGGAGCCATTACTGTAGCTTCATGAGGCAAGTTATTCACAATGGCCTAAAGGTGCTAAAGATAAATTCCCACCTCCTGTGTTATTTGTGACAGTATACATGGCATAATTTCACCAGTTCCTGTACGCTTCCCTCAGCAAGGCTCGGACTTGGATGATATCGGAACGTAAATATGGGGTCAGTTCTTCTTTGCGGCAGCATACCTTTCCACCTCCACAATTGAAACTGCCGCCTTTTGCCAAAAAAAATTTTTTCCATATGACGTATTTTCCTTATGAATTTCTTCACAAAGTCCTGTGCGACTGATTGTGCCGTTGCGAACCTGAAAGGAGTGAATGTGTGTGTGTGAAATCTTATAGGACTTAATTGCTAAGGTCATCAGTCCATAAGCTTACACACTACTTAACCTAAATTATCCTAAGGACAAACACACACACCCTTGCCCGAGGGAGGACTCGAACCTCCGCCGGGACCAGTCGAAAGGAGTGATTGTCACATATTTATAAGTGACTTCTAAGGTTACTAAAACATACCGAAATCCACTTGGTTTAGGTGCTATTCGCCCAAAAAAGGTCTGTCATCTCTAGTTCTCTCAACCTGTTTGGTAAAATAGGAAATAATTCAGCCCAATGCGATACAGTTGAAGGTTTTGCCAATTGGCAAGTCTTCCATGACGCGAAGTCCCGTCGAACTCTCTTGTGAAATTTGCAAAAACACACTGATTCCTTTAGCTTTTTGAAACCCTTTCTAGATCCGTAGTGCATAAGGCTCAGATTTATGTACCGGGTAAGATTGTTAACGAACTCTTCTCGTACACAAAGCTCCTAGTCGCCACTACCTTCGTCCATCCAATAGAAAAGGATACCATTCTTTACCTTATAGAAAGTCGTTCTGGCCTGGTTATGGTCTCACCATTTCTCCTTCACTTCCATTAGTACAGGATATTTCTCCTCGGTCCTTAGCTACATTCCTTGGAGTCATCCAAACACAGTTTTCGAAGGGGACATAACATCCACACAGTGATCTCCTAATTCACAAATGCTCTATTGAGTGAGTGCTGGAAGAGCACGTGACAGAGCATAAGTCACAACTTTATCCTTCTCTGGAATGTAACATACTGTGAACCGGAATTCTTGTAACAATAAAACACAACACCTTAGACATCCATTCGACAGTTTATGTGACATCAGGAATTTAAAGCACAACGATCATTATAAACCTTCGCAGTTCTTCCAAAGATAACATAAACGAGCAAACACTCACACAATTGCTAGAGCATCTACCTCGGTCACCAAGTAGTTACTTTCAGCTTTGTTGAACGTTCTAATTGCAAGTGCGATTTTGTTTTACAGAACCCATCCGCCCTGCACCTCCTCTTGGGAGTGTGCAACAAGACCAACCCGCGAGCTGTCAGTGGTAAGGCAGTAATTCTTACTTAAGTCCGGGTGGGCTAGAATAGGTACCTCCAAGAAGGCCTCTTTAGTGATTCAAACTCCTGTTGTGTCTGTCATTCCATCTGTCTACAGTTTTCTCTCCTGTGAAGGCGCAAAACCCCATTGTCTTTACCTCATTTACTACGAATCATTTAAAAAAATTTATGAAACCGAGAAATATCCAGACTTGTTATTTTGATCAAGAAGCTAGCTGTTCACTTAATAAATGAAGTTATGCCGGTCCAGCCAGACCCCTGCATGACCCATGACGTATCCCAAAACTTTCATCTCAGAACAAACAAAATCGGATATTGAAAGTTTTATAATGATACCGTGTTATCGGAAAACATCCAGCAGTTGATACAAAGTCTCATTGTGCGCTTTCAATGACTTTTCACGAGTAAGCACGTCATCCGCATAAAAGTCTACCTTCCTTATAAGATTTTGCTGATGACATTGCCTACACGTCTTATAAAGGCCGCAGACGAAACGTTTAGACTGAATGGTAGTTTTCAGAACTGATAACAGTGACTCAAACTGAGAAATGCAGTATAATTGTGGCATTCCGGATTAATTTCCATCTTCCAGTAACTGGCCCTGACATCTACTGAAGTACGAGTGAGCACTTGAATTAAATGTAAGCACGGGAGTAGCTCCTCAGTGGTCCTAAATCCATCTGTCTCTGTCTCAGTTATAATGTTAATCTGTCACGAATTTAAGATTAAACATATCTAGCGATCTTTCTTCGACACACAGCGAATGGGGATGTTATAGGATGATGCAGCTGGGTCTATTACAGCTTGAGCAAGTATTTCCTGTATTTCTGCCTCTACTCTTTTCCGCTAATGCAGGGGAATGGCTGTGTTCGAATGGAAAACCCATGATGTTTCCTCACCTGACATGTATACAAGAAGTAGGAAACCATCCCAGGTGGCCGGCCGCTTTGGCCGAGCGGTTCTAGGCGCTTCAGTCCGGAGCCGCGCTGCTGCTGCTACGGTCGCAGGTTCAAATACTGCCTCGGGCATGGATGTGTGTGATGTCCTCAGGTTAGTTAGGTTTAAGTAGTTCTACGTCTAGGGGACTGATGACCTAAGATGTTAAGTCCCGTAGTGCTTAGAGCAATTTGAACCATTTTGAACCATCCCAGGTATCTCGGAGAAGACCGACAGCTGTGAGTAAAGAAAGCGTTGCATCTGTTCCCTGTGTTAAATGTCAACATTGTAAGTAAGCTTGTCGTCGGTCACTGCCCTAACCTCTTCACACTTCTACTCGTCATCATATTTTCAACTTCTGTTTTATCGCTGCATACAAAACCTGAATTACTTATCTTCCCTGCTTTCAGTATTTAATAGTAGTCTATAGACCTTAATCTTTTAGCAGTGTCATTTATATAAACGTCTACGAATTTTTTTGCTCAGCTCTATTATTACGGATTTATTGCTCCTCTCATCCTCATGTTTTGCATAGGGAACAAAGATCACTGAATATTCCTCCCGGAGTCTTATAATACATGAAATGTGTTCATAGTTGCGAATATGGACAACCATCAACTGTATAACAGAATGACGACAATGAAAATTTGTGCCGGAACTGGGACTCGAATCCGGATTTCCCGCTTATCGCGAGCGGTCGCCTTACTATTAGCGTATCAGAGAAATACTCACAGCCAGACACAAACTTCCGTATGTCGTCAAGGTGCGACTACAACCTGTACTCGTATATCCATTATATATATTCCTGTACACAGGAGGTATTTTACTTGAAAGTCGCTTCCTTGGGGGCGGTGGATAAATACGATGTTGCAGTAGTGCCTGTGTTATTCCGAATAGCAATGTGATGTTCCATCTTGCATTGTTATTTGGAAAAACACAGATACTGCATATTGTAATCTTAAAATAGCTTCTCCCTCATTACAGAAGCGTGGGAATTGGTGTTTAAAATCCCTTGCAAAGTTTTTTCTTATTTGCAAGCACAAGATCGAATAGTTTCTCTCGATAATTTTCTCGTCCTCTCTCAAAAGCGTTTCCCTTATGTCTTCAATGTCTACATGCAAAACAAAAAAATGCGTCTGCTTGGAACTACTAAATTCCTCTCCTAATGTTTCTAGTCAAATTCTGCCATTATGTGGCTCTCCCTCACATGGGACATAGCGACAGGGTTCTGCATCATGAATGTCTGCTCTTCTCTCTTCAACTTCCTCTATTGGCGTCGTACCAGGTCAGACAAAGTTTCTATGCTCACTGTACCTGTTCCACGCCGGACCTGAGTCTCCCCATGCATTTCGACTTCTTCGCTCTGTGTATCGTCTGGAATAATACGGCTGATAACTGCTTTGTGTCCCGTGGAACTGACGGGAGTTGCCAAATTCATTTCTCTCTCGTTGTAATGGTGAGTACAGTACTGCGTTACGATCCTAGCCTAATTCTTGTTACACAGATTGAAAACCTCGAATATCTCTTACATTCCTGCCAGCAATCATGGTCTCTCTTTTCAGTCTCTGAGGTAAGTTGGTCTAACAGGCTCTGATTAATTCTGGAAGGTCATATGCGTATTGAGATACTGGTTTCGTTACACCATACCATTGAAATAAAGCAGCGGATTCTGGTGCCTGGCATCGTGATATACATCAGTCATCAGGATGTGAGGTATGACTTAACCCCGCGTACTTCTCGACTGCTATTCGGCCAAGAATGATGTTCGAAACTCTGTGTATGATTTACAATTTTGTATAAGTATGAGCATCCGCGTCGCTACTTCACTTCTCAGATGCACACCCATGAAGTTCATCTGTAATGACGAACTCCATATTAATGGAAACGATCTCTTAAATCGATCACTAAACATATGTGAGTGTAAGCTGTTCGTTGGATCAAGGAACTGACTATATCTTTGAAATGTCAGGAAATGTCCCCTGTTTTCTTCGTCTTCAAATTCATCAGTCGATCCGTTTGTAGCACCCTTGTCATTTACACTACTCCCTGCGGGTCCCGCAATTCCTCACCAAATACGGCTAATTTATGAAATTTATTGAGAGCTTGGTGGTGTCTCCTATTAATTTCACATGATTCATTTTAGAACAAAGCAGAGACTCCATCTCTTCTGTTTCTGCTACATCTACCACACGAGTCCCGTCATAATTATTCCTGTCAAGGGCATATAACTGTTCAACTGCAACTGTAAGATCTACAGTTTGGCTTGTTACCTTGCATACTTCACCATCACGTTGGTTTAAGTCATGCTCATGTCTCGATGCTATCTCACAGACGTTGAGTAACAATTCATTTTGTCCCTTGTTGACTAACCTCAGTATTTCCTATACAATGGCCAGATCAACGGCGAAGATAACAGTACATAATCCTTCATTACCTTCGATAGCTGAAATTCGGTTTTCTAGATTTTCAACTACCTTCGCACTACCTTTTTTAATTTCGTCTCGTCATTGATTTATCGCGCAGAACTTTGATTTCACTCTTTGCAACTCCTGATGAAGGTTTTCAGTTATGCCTTTATTATCAGCTACGAATTTGTTTAACCTCTGGTTAATGACTGTTCCCGGTTCTTCTAGTCTTTTGGAAATTTCGTCTATTTTCTGAGAAGTATCTTCTATTATTTTTTGAAGAGTGTTTCTCTTACAATTTGATACCCCACAGTAAGACTAGCAAACTATTCAGAACAAAGACAGGAACATCAATTTGTGACGCACCTGACCTCGCCTATTCCACTACTGATTCTACGAACTTGGCCGTAGCCTAAACCCAGGTGCCGCGTGGTAAACAATTGTCTCGACCCTGGCCTGTTGTGTCTGTGTTTTGTGCTTCATCTCTCTCCCTCAGGGAATCTCCCTCATTACGTGTCCGTGAGAAACCTATCGGACTGTCTTACACCATGTTCGAATTCTAAGCTTTCTCTGCTAGAGTCTGCCCTAGCGGAGGCACTGTTTCCCAGGGTCTGAGCAAGCAGAGCTTTTCGCTTGTGATCGTGTGACAACGATTATGACTGGTCTTTACTGTTTAGCACAGAGAGAGATTTAACTCCCTAAACTTCACCCCGTAGTGAATTCAAACTAGCAACCGCTATCAATACCCAATTCAACCACAAATTTACGTAAAGGCACAGAAATGGCCGAAAAGAAAACTATCACAAACAATGCTGCATGGTGATCAAAGCGCTATTACGACTCTACCCAAAACAGAATTTCCTGATGCCTGTTCAAAAATGGCTCTGAGCACTATGGGACTTAACATCTATGGTCATCAGTCCCCTAGAACTTAGAACTACTTAAACCTAACTAACCTAAGGACAGCACACAACACCCAGCCATCACGAGGCAGAGAAAATCCCTGACCCCGCCGGGAATCGAACCCGGGAACCCGGGCGTGGGAAGCGAGAACGCTACCGCACGACCACGAGACGCGGGCAATGCCTGTTGAAAAGAAAAACATTAATTACAAGAATAAGTAGTTATCTTACTTTTCTTGTTCTGGCTGCAGCAAAGATGCAGTAAAGATGCCATGAAACCCTGTTCTACATCAGTGTGTCCATAAATGAAACGTACTCACTGATTTAATCTGACTACCGACTTTACAAATCTTTGACAATACGTGGGGCTATTATTGATAAAAACTTGCAACTTAGTAACAGCTGATTTTGCCGTACTAAAAAGACACATTAGCATCTTTTCTCACGAAATATTCCGCATTTTTCGATTTTAGTTGTCATGAACCACGTGTGCAGTTCTGTCCAAAATGAACTATCTAAGCACTGAATTTTATAGAGAATTCTCAGTATAACCCATAACCCTGCGCGTAGTAACGCTATTTTGATACAACCGTATGGAGATGACCTCTTTATCACTGAAGGTGATTTCTACCTTTTCAATTTGTACTGTCGAGTATTATGACGTTGGGACGAGGAAACTGGTAATTTAAAAAGGAGATCTGGAAACTATGGCACTTACTAATATTCTCTAGAACGACTGACATTGTACTGGACTATAGAATTATCGAATATTACTGCACATTAGTGTCCCATATGAATCAATACCAGAGTAAAAACTAAGGAGAAGGCAGATCCACGTGGGTTGGATTCTGAGCCATAAGGAAATTTATAATACATTTTAGCGGAATATTAGCCATGGAAGCACGAGGTATGGTCAGTTAAATTAATTGTGGAAACTGACAGAGAGCACTGATACCTTAGCAGAAAATACTACAGAGTATATAAGATACAATAATGGAATTGCTAGTCAGAGTACCGCCAGCTAAACCTTTGGAAGATGATAGCAGGATGGACAACTCCAGGACCTCGCTTTGCTGAAAGAGCAAACTGAATGGTTACATGAGCTGAAAGAATGACTAAATTAGGCATGTAAAACAACTGTAGGCTACTGTAGATTATAATAAATAAGCTTGGACTACGGTAGTTTTTGCAGTAGCTTTGCTCGGTTAAGATCGTAACCGCATTACCTGTACGTTATGTGTGTTGCGTACCTATCGGGCGTAACACCATTTCGGTCGCTTTGTCTGCATATGCGATCAGTGTCTTACTAGATTCCCCTAGAAACCAGAAACGGTGAATCGTCTAGGAACTGTGAGTGGATATATAAGCCACAAAACATTGTTATTCTAGATGTACTCCTGTCTGGAAATTAAAAATAAACAGTAGCAAAATTGAAACTGTCATTTTTAAATTCAAGTTTTATTCGAAAATTGTTAATTTGTTACATGAAACTGAGGGATGTTGTAACCAAAGTATAAAAATAGAGATTAATTATATATCTCTAGAAAACGCAATTTCCTAAAAAAAATGACAAATTTAAAAAAAGGAGAACAAAAACATGTCAAACGTTGTTTCAATACTTCGCCGAGCTTATATAAAACATGCTTCTGTAATTGCTAAACAACATCCGTACGTGTCAATTATAACTGGAAACTCTTGCCTTTGATCATGGGGGAGAACGTTCTATTAAGTACAAAATAATAACAATATTTATATAGATTTTTAAGTCTGTTCATGTAAACTGTACTTGCATTAAAAGTAATTGTTTTGGTTACATAAAAAGCGGAAGTTAGGCCGGCAGTTAATTTTTTTACTTATGAAGTGAAATTTATATTTTGTAAGGATAGAAAATACACAATGGATTAACATTGAATGATGTGCTGTTATAATTATGTGCAAAAGCAACAAAGAAACAAGCAAAAAACAGCACCTTTCTCACATATTCATTTATGTTTTTTTCCATACCAATGCTATCAATACTACCAGTAATCCTGCCATTTACGACGTCATTTATTTACATTACCAAAATTTTCGGCTGAGTGGCCGAGCGATTCTAGGCGGTTCAGTCCGGAACCGCGCTGCTGCTACGGTCCCAGGTTCGAATCAAGCCTCGGGCATGGATGTGTATGATGTCGTTAGGTTGATTGGGTTTAAGTAGTTCTAAGTCTATGGGACTGATGACCTCAGATATTAAGTCCCATAGTGCTTAGAGCCATTTGAACCATTTTGAATACGAAAATTACCAAACCGTAGTTTTGCTAGAGCGCAGCTCCTAATTTATTCATTTATTTACGTGATATCCTGGACTGTAAAGATGATATACCGAGGATTATATTAATTACACTGAGTACTAAAGCTAGCTAACCTCGCTTACAGTTATATGTTCCTTACCATTTCAGGTTTCAGACTTAAGCAGCTCCACACGGCAGCAATCTGTGTTATCATCCATCAGCCATCCGTTCCATCCAACAAAGTTTTGATTTATGCAGCGCCCCATACCTATCTGATGCTTTCATCATCGAAATTACTCTCTATAGATTCCCACTGTAATATGACTGTACGCTGTATCAAAGTTATTCTCCCAACAGTATCTGCCTCAACTTTATACAATAACCCAACTATCTAATTGCACACTACGAGATCCCATGGCTTTCTGAATTACTCTCCCCGCACTCCAAAGTTACGTGGCTTCTCGCCAGCGAAACAGACTGCTCCATGCCCACGTTTCTCGAAATCCTAACTGACCAATCCCCTGTCATGTTTTTCTACGCCATGGTCTAGTCCAAGAATACATCATTTTGGCGCCCTTGCCCGATGAGCAAGCTACCAGATGCTTTGAAGAATTTCTTCTGAGAAATCTGAAGAGCCAATGAAACACGTCATCTAAGCATTTAGTGGGAAGGACCGTTTATCCAACTGTACATACAATGCGCGTCACATAGACCTCCCAAGAATGTACCGTTGTTCGTCCCTGCCATTGTGCCACGAACGCTAACCGACAGGCAATCATTAATATATGCGAGTGCAGGCATTCTCGGCGAATTTCATATATGAAGTCTTCACGGGTTGTCAATCGAGTAGCATCGTCGTCTCTTAGCTACGAGACGACGATGCTACTCGGCTGACAACCCGTAAAGACTTCATATATAATCATTAATATGATTCCTAGTTACGTTAGTGGGTTTTCCAGACAGTGAAAGAGATACTGATAACAATGTACGTCTTTGTTCTATGTGGTGTAAACTATCGGATATCTTACAGAACATTTGTCATGTTGTGTTTAACAGTGTTCTGCAGTGTGTCGAATGAGGCAATAAGACAGTTGACTATTGTAAAAGTAAAACTTCTAGACTTTCAAGCCTAATAAAAGATTAAACTAAGTTGTTTTCGCCTATAGTTTTGACTATGTACCTGTAAACCATACATAAATTGTTAACCCAGATTGTAACAAAGACGACATAAGTATTATATGAAACCTGGAGAAAAATATTTTTCTTACTCCAGGGCACTGATCTCCATAACACTATCAAATATAGACATTGCCATATCAGCACTGCTTCCCACAAATAATGTTATTCTGCAAGTCTTAAGCAAAGTAAGAAGTGTACTGAACAGTTATTCAAGAAATTACATACTTAAGTACAGTAAATGAGTTATCTGTACGTGAAGGAGAACTGGAAATGAAAGAGAATGAAGTCAAACAATGCAGACTGGAGTATTTGGTAAAAACAACTACCATGAAGGAAGAATATAAACTGCTACCGGAAAAAGAACAAGGCATTGCAGATATGAGAACAAGGCTTATAAATTACTTTAAGCGGCTCCGGAAAGGTTCAAAATCGTGAAACGTTCAATTTTTACTTTTTTTGCATTTGAAAAATCTACAGACTGTCCCCTTTCAATTGATATGTAATTTATACAGTTCAGAAAACTACAACGATTTTTTAAATATTTTTCGAATGTGTTCTCGATGGGCGTGAACCACTGTGGTCCTGTTGAACTGCTGTCAAATGCTGTACTCATGAATCTGTATGTTCATCACGGACATTTTAGTGATGGGAGAGAAAATAAGTGTTAAAAAATAAGTTTTATGGCTAACCTGTGGTAGTTTGATGTACAGGATGGAGAAAAATTGTGTCACGAAATTCTAACCCTGGATAGCTGATGGCAGAAGGAACCAAAATTACTAATGTTGTGTAGGTCGACAACGCATCGTTTTTAAACTACGGAAGCTTGGCGCCACGATCTCCCATTGGCAATGGGATTGCCCTGTTACCGTTCGTAGGTTGACAGGCAGCACTATGGTGTTCGATTCACACATACAAACACCCCTCGCCCCGTCACTGCCCCAATGTGACACGCACGCTTGTCGAATAGGTCTTGCTGTTTGTCTCCACCTCACATCACAGGCATGCACATGTAAGCTTTGCTTAGGAGCACACACACGTCACCTGCGATTTAGTCATACAGTAAGCATGGCGGAACAGTATTCGTTTGAAGAACAATGAGATATGGTCTTTTTTATGGCCTAGCCGTCGGTAATGCGCATGAAGCTCGACGTTGTATGAGGAACGGTACCCACAAAGACGCCACCTACACCTGCAGACATTTACAGCAATTCACCTGTTACTTGGCGAAACAGGCTCGTTAGCGGGATATCATGGTGATGCTGGAAGACCTCGAACACGACGTGATGCTGCATTTGAAGAGATTGTTCTCGAGCGCTTCGAGCAAGCACCTACGACAAGTATTCGAGCAGTTAGACACGACATGGTGGTCACTCATCGGTTAGTCTGGGCGATTTTGAGGGATGACGGCCAGCATCCATTTAGTTTACATCCTGTCCGAGACCCAAATCCTGTGGCGGACTCTGAACAAAAGCAAGGGTTTTGCCGGTGGTGCCTGCGACGTGTTGCCCGAGATCCCGATTTCCCCGTCATTGTGTTGTTTAGCGATGAGTGCTCTTTCCATCGGTAAGGCCTTTACAACACTCGAAAAGTTCATTAGTGGGCAAGGGGAAATCCTCACGTCACGTACGTCCATGGACACCAGGAACGATTTTCGCTTAACATTCGGGCAAGAATTGTGGGTGACTATCTGAAAGGGCTGGTCCGTTTACCTCCTTGACTTACCGGGTCAAATTACCTTCACTTTTCGCAAGAAACTCTATCTGGCCTGCTGGAAGATGTTCGCCTGGGCTCACGACTACGCATGTGGTTGCAGCATGATGGAGCGCCCGCGCATAGAAGTTGTGCTATGAGTGGATATTTAAACGAACTCTTTGCGGCCGGGTAATCGGCAGAGATGCTCGTAGGGCAGGGCCCCGCGATCACCAGGCTTCATGCCACCGGCCTTTTTCCTGTGGGGATTCTTCAAGGTTCTAGTTCACACACCCGGACGCGATCCTCCTAGAAACGAAGAGGAATTAATGGATCGCATTCACCATGCCTCCAGTCACACCTGGGAAATGCCAGGAATCTTGGAAAGAGTTCGGCAAAACACGGTTCGACGTTACGAAGCTTGTGTCACGTGAGTGGGTCGCCATTTCGAGCACCTGCATTAAATCAACAATGTCCGAGCTACAAAAAAGGCCCTTTTCAGGGCCGACACAATATGTAAAAGACTTTCTGTGCGCCAACTAACAGCTGTTGATGGGTTTGTTCCCGGTACGTCTTATTATGAAACTAAAATGGATGTGTCGGGACCCCGGCGGATTCGCCCCCAGGCCCTCAGAGTAGAAGGCTGGCGCGCTACCACCAAGCGTGCCGGCCGCCTTGCATACATCGTGATCTACGGCAGGCAAAGATTTCGCGGTCATGAGTTGTCCGGAGCATCCGGAAACAGGGCAATTCCGCGGCTAATTGGAGCGCGTGGCGTCAAGTTTCCGTAGTTTAAAAATTATGCCTTGTCGACCTACACAACATTAGTAATTTTGGTTCCTACTAACATGAGCTATCCAGGGTTAAAATTTCGTGATACAATTTTTCTCCACTCTGTATATCGCTCGCTTGATTGTCGTGTGTTTCATGTTGATTTACTATTTTGTAATCCTGAAAAATATTCGTTTTGAATTCTGTTCATTGAAGTCTCTGTTTCATTGAAGGATAAATATGGGTAAACGTAAAGGGACTAGAAATCCTGTGAAGGCTTTTAAGAAAAGGAGACATGTTGAAAAACCGAAGGTAGGTGTTATTACAGTAAAAAATAAAGACGATAACGAAGTGTGTGAACCTAACCTTGCTTGTACACCTGTTCATTGCAATGAAAGTGAGAAAGAAAATACTTGTCAGAGGAATCTTGGTTCAGTTAGTGAAAAGTATGAAGGTTTTATGGGCGAATCGGATGTGAATAAAGATACACACATCAAAAAAAGTCTTGGATCACCCCGGCTCCCAGAACTCCCCAACATGGAGATTGACTGTGTATATTGTATCACAGACACAGTCCCTTTGACTGTTAAGAGAAGTCAATAAACTCACCCAAAGATGTAAACAACCATGCATGAGCAGCGCCTTTTACACGGAAGGGGTCCGACAGCCGATCAGTTTCAATAATTCCACCAGGAAGAAGGTACACAGCTCTTGTTGTCTGTAGTTCAGCCATGTCTATACGGTCAATACCGCGGTTCGATCACGCCCACATTGTTACTTTCTGCCATGAAAGGCTCTTAAGAAGGGAAGTGTCCAGGTGCCACGGAGTGAACCAAAGCGATGTTGTTCGGACATGGAGGAGATATAGAGAGACAGGAACTGTCGATGACATGCCACGCTCAGGCCACCCAAGGGCTACTACTGCAGTGGATGACCGCTCCCTACCGATTATGGCTCTGAGGAACCCTGACAGCAACGCCACCATGTTGAATAATGCTTTTCGTGCAGCCACAGGACGTCATGTTACGACTTAAACTGTGAGCAATAGGCTGCATGATGCGCAACTGCCGGCAGAAGGTGGCCGAGCGGTTCTAGGCGCATCAGTCTGGAACCACGCGACCTCTACGGTCGCAGGTTCGAATCCTGCCTCGGGCATGGATGTGTGTGATGTCCTTAGGTTAGTTAGGTTTAAGTAGTTCTAAGTTCTAGGGGACTGGTGACCTGAGATGTTAAGTCCCATAGTGCTCAGAGCCATTTGAACCATTTTTGATGCGCAACTTCACTACCGACGTCCATGGGGAGGTCAATCTTTTCAACCACGACACCATGCAGCATGGTACAGATGGTCCAACAACGTACCGAATGAACCGCTCAGGATTGGCCTCACGTTCTCTTCACCGATGAGTGTCGCATATGCCTTAAACCAGACAATCGTCGAGGACGTGTTTAGAGGCAACGTGGGCAGGCTGAAAGCCTTAGACACACGGTCCAGCGTGTGCAGCAAGGTCGAGGTTCCCTGATGTTTTGGGGTGGTATTATGTGGGGGCAACGTACGCCGCTGGTGGTTATGGAAGGCGCCGTAACAGCTGTACGATACATGAATGCCATCCTCCGGCCGATAGGAGTACCATATCGGCAGCATATTGGCGAGGCATTCGTCATCTTGGACGACAATTCGCGCCCCCATCGTGCACATCTTGTGGATGACTTCCTTCAGCATAAGAAAATCGCTCGACTAGAGTGACCAGCATGTTCTGCAGGCACGAATCCTATCGAACATGCCTGGGATAAATTGAACAGGGCTGTTTATGGACGACGTGGCCCACCAACCAATCTGAGGATTCTACGCCGAATCGCCGTTTAGGAATGGGACAATCTGGACCTACAGTGCCTTGATGAACGTGTGGATAGTATGCCACGACAAATACAGGCATGCGCCAATGCAAGAGGACGTGCTACTGGGTGTTAGAAGTACCAGTGTGTACAGTAATCTGGACCGTCACCTCTGAAGGTCACGCTGTATGGTGGTACAATATGCAATGTGCAGTTTTCATGAGCAATAAAAAGGGCCGAAATGATGTTTAGGTTGATATCTGTTTCAAATTTATGTACAGGTTCCAGAACTCTCAGAACCGAGGTGATGCAAAACATTTTTTAATGTGTGTATTTGATACATCAGTTCTCAACGGAATTTTTGCAAACTGTCTAAGAGGTATTCAATGTAGTGTAGCGGGTCTGGAATTCTCTATAAAAATGAGGTACGACTTGCCAGTGAAATGGGACTGAAGTGTGGTAAGTGTTCGTACATGACCACCTTTGGAACAATGTTGCAGTAGCTCTAAATGAAAAAATGGTACCAAAGTCTATGAACACAACGTTAGATTTGTTTATGCCTTGCGTGCAATTGGTAAGGGTGCTACTTCTATTGCAGTTTTCTGTGGCTTGATGAATCCTTCACGTCCCCCAAACAAATTTAGAACTATAATAGATTTATAAGGTCTAAAGTAGAAGACTTCTGTATAGAATCTATGAAGAAAGCTGTCGAAGAGATAGTAACAGAAAACAGTGGTATCAGAGACTTGACTCCAGCATACGATGATACCTAGCATAAACGGGGACACATATCTCTTCATGGTGTAGTATATTTCATCAGCATGTATACAGGGAAAGTTTTAGGTGTAGCAGTAATATCTAAATATTATAGGTGTCCACAAAAAATAAAAATGTACACATGAAAATAATTTAGCAGCTAACAATAGTGGCAATAGTGGAGGAATGAAAGTGGCTGGTGTTGCTAGTATATTTCAACGTTATGTTGCGTGTGATAAAGTGAGACAAGTGAATTACCTGGGTGACAGTGATTCTGAAAGTTTCAAACATAGTGAAGAGCTGAAGCCCTATGGTGATTATGCTGTAGTGCAGAAATTGAGTGTATTGGATATGCACAGAAACGAATGGGATCAAGTCTTCGGTGATTGAAAGCTTCGTACAAAAAACAAAAACTCAGTGATAGTAATTGACAAAATACAGAACTGTTGTGGAGTGGCTATTGAGCAAAACACACAGTGTCAGTGTAATCAAAAACGATTTTTGAGTTCTTTTTTTCGTACTTTTTTCACCAATGAAAGTCCCCATGATTACCCTGTCCCAAAGGAGAAAACAGTTGGTGTAGGTACAACAAGGAATTATGTATGATGCGGTTGCTACTTTCAGTGGTAGCAACACTGTAAGGTGCAAAATATTTGGAAATGTGGGAATGAAGATAAGTCTCAACACGGTACAAACAATACTTGCTTTAGACAAGGAACCTCTTCGGATTACTGACAGGGCTTTAAATAGCCTAGAAATACAAGCAAGAGTAAACAGCAGGAGGACAAAGAAGAACCTGGAGGAAGAGTTTGCAGAAGATGAAGATAATCCCTCCTATGGACCTGGAATGAACTAAAAAGGTAATCCAAATTCTGTTACTCGATTCCCAAAAGTTTTATTTTTTCATACAAATTACATGTTTTCTCAGGCTTTGCGAAACAAATTTGCTTCAAATTATCAGGAAATGTTGCACAATCCCCTCTGCGTAACTTAACACTGCCTTAACGTGAATATTGTTGGACTTATGAACAAAAATGGTACAAAAATAGTGAATTTTCATTACAAAATCAAAAATTAATCTCTAACAACTGAATTGAAAATTTTAAAAATACCTGTGTTTTGTTGTAGCCAATACTCCAATAAATAACCTGTAGAAATTTCAACTTACTAGATCAAATACTTTCTAAGAAAACATGTAATTTATAAGCGCTACTTTAAGATTGGAGAGACAGGGAGTCCTTAAACACATTATATGGAAAAATCTGCATACGACTGGGAAATACATGAATCAAGATTTACTGTTAATACCATGGAAAGAGACCATAGGTTAGACTGCTTGCAGAAAGTGATGGATCCAAGGACATTTACTGCGTAAGAGGAGATATGAAAAACCTGTTTATGAACCAAATTTCCCATCTGAGCCTGCTTAAACACAATGTTTACGTTGTATCTGAATATGACAGACTGTGCAGTGTGTTCCTAAAACAGAAAATCCTTTTGCAGAATTTAGAACCGATGGAATTACTACGTATAAAGGCTGTTTGTTTGCCAATGTGAAAAACATAAAGCTCTCTACGTAAATACCACTACTATATGGGGAAAAGTCTGCAGCGTTTTTGTGGACAAAACAGTGATGTTTGTAGACATTGGATATACTGTTCTGTGAGTGGTTGACTGAAGCAAATTGAATGTCATCATGTTGATCTAATTGGGTAAACAACTAGCTGTCAAACTTGCATTTCTACGAGTGTCAGATACTAAAAAACGTATTGCAAACTACATGAAACAGCCAATTATCGAACAACTTTAAAACGTTACTGAAAATAATGTTACAACCACACCTACAGAAAGCAATCATGGTTTACTCAAAGTTGACATATGTCCATTTACAACAACATCAGGACATGTACTGATGAAGGTAATGAAGAAGAAATAAGCTTATCTACTAAAACAAAGTATCAAGTAGCACACTGTTTTCCACTTCCCTGCATAATGTCCTTATGTATCGTATTTGATGCTCATTGTAATTATAGTGGAATATTAGGAAAATATGCAGTGAACACCACAACAAAAGCCGGCCGCGGTGGTCTAGCGGTTCTAGGCGCGCAGTCCGGAACCGCGCGGCTGCTACGGTCGCAGGTTCGAATCCTGCCTCGGGCATGGATGTGTGTGACGTCCTTAGGTTAGTTAGGTTTAAGTAGTTCTAAGTTCTAGGGGACTGATGACCACAGATGTTAAGTCCCATAGTGCTCAGAGCCATTTGAACCATTTTTGAACCACAACAAAGATTACTCAAGTCTTGGGGATAACGAGTCACGGTACGTTAGTGTGAGAGACGTGGATATACTATCATGACACTAATTCTGATGCTCCCTTGTGCCTTGCACCAATGGGTACAAAGATGAAACCGCAGTCAGCTATTGGCCCGACGTATACCTGATTCGTCAAGTTACACCAGTAGTGCCAATACCTCAGCCATGCGTGCTTTGTACGGTTATAGGAAAACGTTTAAGTGGTTTGGCAAATAATACAGTACTTTTTTGCTTTCTTTAAAGTGCAGTTTTAATTTTGGTTGTAGGCGCTTTAGTCTGGAACCGCGTGACTGCTACGGTCGCAGGTTCGAATCCTGCCTCGGGCATGGATGTGTGTGATGTCCTTAGGTTAGTTAGGTTTAATTAGTTATAAGTTCTAGGCGGCTGATGACCTCAGAAGTTAATTCGCATAGTGCTCAGAGCCATTTTAATTTTGGTTCAAAGACAAAGTTCCATTTGCTGCTTAGACGGAAAAGTTTCTTGCACGGTACAGAGATGGAACTCTGGAACGTTATCCACAGACATTACTACTCCTGGGACTTATAGTACTGCAGTAAATCTTTCATCGGCTGACCGCAGTTGTTTCTTTATAGTGTGTACTGGAGATCGTGAATGACGGTATGTTCGTGTGTGAGACGTGGAAATAATATTGCGGGATTTAATTTGAGCTTCCAATTGAGGTGCACTGTATGTATCGCACCTGTATGAGTCGGACGTAGCAAGCACACAGCTTCATACATGAGTCATGGTTCCAGCATGACAGATCTGCACTCTGATGCAGCAGCAGTTCTAGGTAGTTTCGGTTGTGGCCGAAAGGTGTAGACGTCTCATGACTTAAGTCGTACGTAGTTCAACCAGTATATTCCGGAAACGGACGTGTATCTTCCGTGAATATTACGCCTCCTTGTATTTATTACTGATTTAAGTTTAGTTAGTAGTGCAAATTGAGGTGGGAATGCGAAGTAACAAAATAAATAAATATTATTAAGTTTACTGAGTATACACTAACGTGAGAACTTTGGTTGTACTGAGCGTGAATCAGACACTCAGAGGAAATTTATAAAGTGCAGTTAGCGAGTTTATGGTGTTGAGGAAACAAGAAACATATTACGATAATTAAGTTGTTTAAAGAGGGATTTATTTTGATATCTGCGTATGTTCTAAATTTATTCATTTAATAAATTGCTCGTAAAGACAATAAAGTTCGGAGCTCATCCATGAACATGTACAGATGCTTGTATAAGAAGCTCTGATTAGATGTAATAATTTTGCGGAGCAATGAGTAAAACTTGACCGTAGAGTGTCGCAAAGTGAACGCGAACACGTGAGGAAGATGAACATGCGAAACTCCTTTTTTTTATATGTAAACTGGAACTTTTGAACTAACGAAAATCCACGTAGCTATTGTACAAGTTGGGTTCTGTAACTGAACGGAAAAAAGGGATCGGGTTGTGGAATACATGAGAGAACCTTCTGCCCAGACAATACGTATTACAATCTTTCCTGTAAAGGGTTAAATGAAATGCCGTAAGCTGACTATTACGACTGTGTGTGAATGTAGAAACTGTAACTGAAGCCCAGCAGAGACTTCGAGGTGTTTTGTATAAAGAAAGTGGCAGTATATCTAAATTTTCATTCACATACTACCTTTCAGTTGACAGCTAAGTAATCCTGAAACAGAAAATATTTGTTGCACCCTGTTCAAATGTTCAAATGTGTGTGAAATCTTAAGGGACTTAACTGCTAAGGTCATCAGTCCCTAAACTTACACACTACGTACCCTAAAGTATCCTAAGGACAAACACACACACCGATGCCCGAGGGAGGGCTCGAACCTCCGCTGGGACTGCTCGGCTAATCCCGCGAGGCTGTTGCACCCTGTAGATACGGAATGATGTAACTGGTTCTACTACAGCTTTTCCAGTCGAGATACATATTTCGTTCTCTAACCTGACATGTGGGAAGACTAGGCTGCACAAGGTGGGTGGATGTTTTCTGTAGCTCTAACATATTAACCACGGCGCTGTTCTTGGTGCATTCTGTCCAGGAATTGAAAAGTTCTAATAGTTCAAAACTACGGTCGGAGACAGTTTTGAACGTGTGGTTTCACATATCGGTACTAAGCTATTGGTGTCTCAAGGTTGGCAACGGAGCTACAGATTTCCGTCAGACGCTGACAGCAGTTTTGTGGGGTACATCGGACCCAATGGTGTACGACCATTGAGCAACACCTCCAGCGGCCCGCTACCACGCCCCGTGCCGCCGCGATATAGGACGACCGGCGGCAGCCAGATAGCCACTTGCACTTGGAAATTCTCCGCTACGTGACTCTATGCAAACACCACATTGTAGCGGCTCCCACACCATGATTCGAACTTTAGTTATGACCTTCATCGAAGTTGCTATTATATTAGCTGGACTTTAATTCTTGCTGCATTATTTGTTCAAATGGTTCAAATGGCTCTGAGCACTATGGGACTCAACATCTTAGGTCAGAAGTCCCCTAGAACTTAGAACTACTTAAACCTAACTAACCTAAGGACATCACACACACCCATGCCCGAGGCAGGATTCGAATCTGCGACCGTAGCAGTCCCGCGGTTCCGGACTGCAGCGCCAGAACCGCTAGACCACCGCGGCCGGCCATTATTTGTAATGAATCTTCGTACGCTTGGAGAAATACAAGTTAAGTAAATCTTATGTTTACTGTGTTAACTTGTTCGCTGATCATTTCTGTTACTGTCCAGCTTTCCTACGACGACAGTTGCCACGCCACTCTGTAACATACCTCTCCTTACCATTGTTTATGAAATCATGCACAACAGAAAGAGAATAACGTAGCACTGAGAGGAAGTGACAGAATGACACAATGTATGAGAAATTGAAAAAGAAGATGAAATGCGACGTAAGCTGGATATTTATGGTGGGAGAAGGATTGTCATCATCATCAAGACGACAGAAGACGCAGTATAGAATTGGAGAACATAGCGAAAGATGGAGTTAGCAGCCGGCGCAGCAGAGCAACGTTGACGGCGAAGTATGCATGAAACGTGAGTCCTGAAACAGAAATCACTGAAGGTGAAGATTGGGCCGGCGGAGACGACACGCTACGACCACAGCAGAAAACTGGAGACAAGTTAAACGTATTTTATATATTTTATGCTTATATGAAGAGACTTGCAAGGATGGGAGACAATGATGGTTCTTTAATTATGAGAGGGAATGATGAGATTCAGTTTAATGTTAGTGCAGGTCAGAGAACCACTTCTGACTAAAAACAAGTAGACGATTCATTAAATAATGATGTTTCTGTTTATGATGTACCTCAGTTATCTCCAACTGTCAGCATACCAATTGGGAGCTTAAATTTTAGCAGTAATCAGTTGCATGATTTCAATGATACTCATTTGTTCGATGTTAGTCCATTTAATGTAAATGAACAGGAGAGTGTGGGACCAGATGCCAGATTTGGTATGATGCGTGCTGAAAGGCGCGTGTGAAGAATGTAGTTTAGGAAGTATGCAGGAACTATTTGCTGTACTGACTGGTACTGTGAAAACCAATTTAATGGGATGATTAAAAATTTAATGGAAGCAAACAATAGTTAGACTAATGAACTCAAACAACAGATAAACAATCTCCGTAATAACATTGAACAGTAATCTAGTTAGCTTAAGCAATGGGCTGGTAATCCTGATAAGAAACCTGCGCTGGAATCTGGTAGTATTAGCAGTTTGGCTGTGGAGCTTAAAAAGTGTAAACCTGAAATTATTGTGAAACTGGAGAACCAGGCCGCTGTGTTAAAGAAAATATGGGACAAAAATTTTTCATTTGTTTGACACTAAAGATGACGAAAGAATATCTCAATTTGAGAAATGTTATAGGAAATGCTCAGAAAGCATCACATGTCACTTATCAGAGATTGTGAAAAATGTAGCTAGTTACAGCGAGCAAACAGTAGAACAAGTTAAAGAGGATGTACGTAAAATTGAGCAGGAAGTTGGGGCTGTAGAATTTGTTTGTGAAAGCTACCACAAAGCTTTTGACAGTAAAATTAATGCTGAAAGTGAAAACTGTTAGAGATCCGAGAATGCTGTGTCTGATCGCGTGGAAGCGGTGGAATCTAATCCAGGTCAACTGACTAACTAGGTTGAGAATGTAGAAACTAAATTCCATGAGCATGTCAACTAGTTGTCTAAAGTAGAACGTAACATAAGAATGGGCACTAACAGTGTAGAGTGTTATTTGTTGAATCATCTGAAGTGGCTTATGTTACAAATAGTTTTTACGGTTTTACCCGTCTGAAAATGAACATCCAAAGAATTTTGGAATGATTTTGAAAATTTTTGCCTGTTTTGTGGACTGAGTGGCAGAAATTGGTTTTATTACGTTGAAATTCTTAAGATAAGCTAGAACGTAGGATGTGACTACTGAGCAGTATTAAATTTTACAAAAGTTTAAGAAAGCATTTTTAAAAAATAAAGGGATAAAGAGAAACAAATGGAGTTGCAAAATAGTTTCTGGGTAGGTGGAAATTTTAATCCCAGAAAGGAAAACGTAAAATGATTTGTATGATAGTGGGTTACTAATCTAATATATTTGACAAATAAATTAGAGTCTGAGCAGAGTATAATGGGTTTACTTGGGAAATTACCTATGAATTGACGTAATAAAATTATTGGTGTTTGTAGAGACGATATTAACAAATTT
Source organism: Schistocerca cancellata (assembly GCF_023864275.1). NCBI lineage: Eukaryota > Metazoa > Arthropoda > Insecta > Orthoptera > Acrididae > Schistocerca > Schistocerca cancellata. The sequence goes on from NC_064629.1 coordinate 252,528,965, forward strand.
ATTAGTTATTTAGAAAGGATCGAAAAATTGCTGCAAAAGGAACAGAAAGCTAGTCAGAACTTTAGGTCCCAAAGTAATGTGGTTAATTGTCAGAACGTAATGTAAACAGAAATGGGTGTGTTGTGGAATAATAATAGTGGGAGAGCTGCTAGAGGCTGACGTCGTGCTACGGCAAACAACCAATAACAGAGAACAAGGACTTCTGAATAGATCGCGTTATCCAAGTCGCGATGATTTTCGTAGCAGACAACAAGCGGCATTAAGATAAGGAAATGAACAATAATCATAGAATGCAGGAAACTAGATCCCGTCCGTGAAGTGAATGTGCAGAATGTGGAACGGTAATTTGAACCCGCTAGCCATGCCCTTTTGTATACAATAACAATTTATCGGAAGTTCAAAGTAATGACATGTGTTATACAACTGAGTCAAACGAGAGTAATGAAGTCAGGATATGTATGTTTAATGGTGACGTAGAGGAGGTTTTAAGTAGAAAAGTACGAAATTAAAACTGCACCTCGGACAACATGATTAATGGTTTAAGGAAAAATGACGAAACATTTGATACACAGAAAAGTGTTACAGCGAAATTCATGACGAATCTTGTCATGAAAAGGGGAAAAACACAGACATTGAGGATTACAGGAGTTAGATGGGAAAAGACTGAAGGAAATGTTGAAAGCAATGAATTCAGATTTATGTGCAGTAATGAGAAATGTGCTGGCAGGCGATGTGCATAATGGTGATCAGTCAGTTAGCGAGAATTTATGGGAGGGTGAAGATGATACTGAATATGAACAGTTAGTAAAAAAAAATTAATTGCTGTATAAAGAGAGGAGGTAGACGAGGAGAAGTGTTTTGCTCTGCCATTATTCGACAGATTAACAAATGCTGAAAAGGCGAATTGTGAGTGGAATATTAAAATTGTGTGTGAAATCTCTAGGCACAGGGAAGGTTTTGTGGTTCAAATGGTTCAAATGGCTCTGAGCGCTATGGGACTCAACTGCTGAGGTCATCAGTCCCCTAGAACTTAGAACTACATAAACCTAACTAACCTAAGGACATCACACACATCCATGCCCGAGGCAGGATTCGAACCTGCGACCGTAACGGTCACTCGGTTCCAGACTGTAGCGCCCAGAACCGCTCGACCACTCCGGCCGGCGGAAGGTTTTGTGTATCGCTGACAGTGGCAGTGATCTTTGTGCTCACAGTCAGAAACGGTTAGGTGCTTTACCTAATAAGATGTAATTGGTAATAATTCCTGTAATGGGGATCCAAATAACTGTAGTCACAGGAAAAGTAAAGAAGCCTGTTAAATACGAAGTGACATTACCTATAAACATAAAAGGTACACAGTTTATCACAACTCTCTGACAATTTCCGATTTGACCGGGGTAGACTTCGTTAATAAATACAAGGTGAGCGCCACAATCAGGACTGCATACGACCGAGGCACACAGGGCCAACACCCGGCATCATGGTGTGGGGAGCGATCTCCTACACTGGCCGTACACCACTGGTGATCGTCGAGGGGACACTGAATAGTGCACGGTACATCCAAACCGTCATCGAACCCATCGTTCTACCATTCCTAGACCGGCAAGGGAACTTGCTGTTCCAACAGGACAATGCACGTCCGCATGTATCCCGTGCCACCCAACGTGCTCTAGAAGGTGTAAGTCAACTACCCTGGCCAGCAAGATCTCCGGATCTGTCCCCCATTGAGCATGTTTGGGACTGGATGAAGCGTCGTCTCACGCGGTCTGCACGTCCAGCACGAACGCTGGTCCAACTGAGGCGCCAGGTGGAAATGGCATGGCAAGCCGTTCCACAGGACTACATCCAGCATCTCTACGATCGTCTCCATGGGAGAATAGCAGCCTGCATTGCTGCGAAAGGTGGATATACACTGTACTAGTGCCGACATTGTGCATGCTCTGTTGCCTGTGTCTATGTGCCTGTGGTTCTGTCAGTGTGATCATGTGATGTATCTGACCCCAGGAATGTGTCAATAAAGTTTCCCCTTCCTGGGACAATGAATTCACGGTGTTCGTATTTCAATTTCCAGGAGTGTATTTTCACTGTCGTCATTCCTTTCTACAGCTTATGGTTATCCGTATTCGCAATTTCGAATTCATATAATGTAATTAGCGGAAATTCTCTGTTAACTTACTTTTATCGAGACTATTCAGTAAAACTGTTTAAGCATTTAAAGTTGTGATTCACTATGTAAAGAAAAAGACAATAATTTTAAGGAAAGAGTATGTATTAATATTTACCTTTCAGGAAGATATTGTATACAATAGTAATCTTAGACGAAACTGTTTCAAGGAATTCGCGATGTAACTGAAGGCTGGACTATATTGTAAGTGAAAGTGGAGTGCAACAGACCCCACACAAATAAGGTGCCATGAGGATGTGAAAAAAATTGTTCCAAGTGCATAGGGACACCAAACAGTGCCGAATATAAGGTGAGATGGACCTACAAAGTACAAATTTAAGTAGACGCACTATAAAGCGAAATGTCTAGAAACGATTTAAAGTGATGAAACTGAAATGAAATTTCAATTAATTTGAAGTAATCTAAAAACAGTAGTTGATTCGTTCTTTTGGAAAAGAAGTTTCATGTTTTATGATTTTGTGAAGAACGTCAGAGAAAAGTAGTATTTGTAAAACTGTTGGCTTGATTAGTCTTAGAGCCTCCAAATTCGAAGTAACAACTATATATTTTTTATTACTAAGTTTGCTTTTGTGAAACTATTAAAATATTTTGTATTATAGGGAGTGTGAGGTGTAGCGTCTCGTATCGTGCATATGTAAGTCGGACAATAGAAACGAGACAGATTCATAGATGAGTCATGATTCTAGCATGACAGATGTGCGCTCTTCCGGCAGTGGTTCTATGTAGTTTCGGCTGTGGAGCGTCTTAAATCATACTTAGTTAAACCAGTGTATTTTGGAAACAAACCTATATCTTCTGCCAATATTACGTGTTCTAGTTATTATCATCGATTCAGTATGTTTCGATAGTGCTGTCAATGCAGGTGGAAATGCGGAGTAACATAATAAATGAATGTTATTAGCTTTATTAACTGACGAGAGAACGCCCCAAAGTGCCAATAAACGATGTTGATGAAACTTGATCTGTGTATAAACAGGGCAAAAGTAGTGCAATATGTATTCTTTTTGTTTGTGCCCAGTTTTACTTTTAGGGAGTAAGACACACCCCAGAAGTTATTTTAACATTTCATGTGTAGAGGGAATATCTTCGAAGTGCAGGTGGTCAGTGTTGAAAGGTCACTTGCCGGTTCCTCAGGGAAGAGGACGTGGTTGTAACCTGTGTATGCTGGCAGGCGCAGTAAAAAAAAGAGTGACTTTTAACCATTTGTTTTTGCAAATTCATCTCTACTTAGCGATGCTACCGCGGGCCTCTGCCGCTGCTTGTCCGGGTGGGCTGCGAGCGCCCGGCAGCTACTGAAGAAGTGGATGCTGCGTCTCCACCCTCCGCACTCGAAGAAGGTGGCGCGTGCGTAGGCGGCTTACAGACGCCGGCCTAGGAGGTCCTAGATCCCCTCCCGTAACTCTGGCTCATCTCTGCTCTCTGAACCGCGATGACGGTTGTCGTGTGGTCGAGAAAGGTGCCGACCCTGGTCTGCCTTGCAGGTAGGCCCCGTGGCTCCGCTGAAATGTCAGGGACGCTGGTGTCCTAGCCCAAGTAGACACGGATGACCCCTAGGCTTTCCCATCTGCGTTGGAGCTGTCAACAGCGCCGAATTCGTGACTGGTGCTTACGGATAGGAAGACGTCTTTCCGACGGCTGTTGGCGGTGTTGAGTACGAGCAAGAAACCTACAACAGACTTATACCCAGCGTTAATACCGTGCAAGGGAATCGAGTACGCGCGTCCTGAACCTCATCGATTCTTCTGACCAATCCCCTGAACTCAAATGCTGGAGTATTTGTAGTGTGAAATATCGGCAGGTGTTGACCCAACGCCACTTGTAGTGACCACGTAGGTTTTCCTAATACGAATGTATCAGCAATTCTATTTGCTTAACACATTTGTTATACCAGCAGACTGGTCCGTAACAATATTCAGTACGCGGCTTCATACTTCGCATAAGAAGGTGACGTGATACTTCTCAGTCGTATTGCTTTAGTAAGCTCCTGCTGATGCTAGCTACCCAGTTCACTCAAAGCGCTGATGTCCTGCTTTCCTCCTGACCTGCCAACGTGATGAAACGCTGTCGTTTCGTGTCGCACTTGTTGACGCTCCCGCAAGGAACACAAAGTGAACGAGATCTCGCAATTATGAAATTCTGCAGCCAGCTGTCAGATACACGGTTGGTACGTAACAGAAGGGATGATGTATAAAAAAGTTTTCCATACAAAGTGGACATCTATAATTAATGTTCTTGAAACCTGTATAATCAACTTTTGTAACAACTTGAGATTTTGTAGAATACCCAACCACATTTAATTTATTTTGGATAATGAAAACTTTTCTTACAAAATAAATTTAAGAAGCTTTCAAGCAACATACATCTCTGTGTAATGAAGCTGGTTTTTGAAATACAATTTTTGGAAAGTAAGCTGCCAAGGCTTAACAACGTACTGAAATATGCTTGATACAATTCACGATATTAGAGGACGAGCAGTGACTGTTTGAAATTTAGCTGAATCTTTTTTTTTCTTTTTTTTATATTCTCCGTCGGGTATATTACGTGACGAAATTTTGTTCATGTGGATGGTGTAAAAAGAACGCTGTTTTCAATATTTCCTTACAAATTAACGTTATTAGAGTTTAGGAGAGTTCAGCACCGAGATTAGCAGCATTATCATTATTGTAATTATTTTCTATCATAATAATACGTTACCAATTATTTTCATTTAACAAAATACACGAATATGGAACGATAAAAAAGAACAATGAAGGTAAAACGTACAATAACAATTTTAGACATAAAACATTTTAAGTAACATACAAAATTAGGATATTAATGAATGTTTAGATACTTTACTTGCCGGCCGGAGTTACCGAGTGGTTCTAGGCGCTACAGTCTGGAACCGCGCGACCGCTACGGTCGCAGGTTCGAATCCTGCCTTGGGCATGGATGTGTGTGATGTCCTTAGGTTACTACAATTTTTGGAAAGTAAGCTGCCAAGGCTTAACAACGTACTGAAATATGCTTGATACAATTCACGATATTAGAGGACGAGCAGTGACTGTTTGAAATTTAGCTGAATCTTTTTTTTTTCTTTTTTTTATATTCTCCGTCGGGTATATTACGTGACGAAATTTTGTTCATGTGGATGGTGTAAAAAGAACGCTGTTTTCAATATTTCCTTACAAATTAACGTTATTAGAGTTTAGGAGAGTTCAGCACCGAGATTAGCAGCATTATCATTATTGTAATTATTTTCTATCATAATAATACGTTACCAATTATTTTCATTTAACAAAATACACGAATATGGAACGATAAAAAAGAACAATGAAGGTAAAACGTACAATAACATTTTAAGACATAAAACATTTTAAGTAACATACAAAATTAGGATATTAATGAATGTTTAGATACTTTACTTGCCGGCCGGAGTTACCGAGTGGTTCTAGGCGCTACAGTCTGGAACCGCGCGACCGCTACGGTCGCAGGTTCGAATCCTGCCTCGGGCATGGATGTGTGTGATGTCCTTAGGTTAGTTAGGTTTAAGTAGTTCTAAGTTCTAGAGGACTGATGACCTCAGAAGTTGGGTCCCATAGCTCTCAGAGCCATTTGAACCATTTGATACTCTACTCAGGTATGTTCAAAATACTCCGATAGTTCATTGAGTACAGCTTAGCTTCCAAAAAATGGCATTTCATAAACCAGCTTTACTACACAGGTGTGCAAGTGACTTGAAAGCTTCTTTAATTTATGTTGTAAGAAAAAATTCATTTTTCAATATGTGTTAATGATGGTGGGATATTTTGCAAAATTATGAGTCATTACAGAAGTTAATTATACAGTTTTCAAGAACGTTAATTATACTTATCGATCTTCATACGAAAAACGTTTTTTGTATTTCATCCTTGTAATTGCAATTCGGCAGTTTATGGTTTTGTAAAGAGAGTGAATCAGACTGTCAAAGGGAATCTGTAAAGGGCAACTGGCCAGTATATGGTAAAAAAAAAAAGAAAAATTCAAACTGCTCTAAGCACTATTGGACTTAACATCTCAGGTCATCAGTCCCCTAGACTTAGGACTACTTAAACCTAACTAACCTAAGGACATCCCACAAATCCATGTCCAAGACAGGATTTAACCTGCGACCGTAGCAGCAGGGCGGTTCCAGACTGAAGTGCCTAGAACCGCTCGGCCACAACGGCCGGCTGAGGAAGCAAGAGACATTTTATGGTAATTAAGTTATTTAAAGCGGGAATAGTTTTGATATTTGTAGATGTTCTAAATTTGTTCATTTAATAAATTACTCGTAAAGGCCATTAAGCTCGGAGCTCAGCCACCATCATGTACAAACGCTTGTTTAAGGAGTTCTGATTAGAAATAATAATTTTACGGAATAATGAGTCAAACTTGATCGGGGAGTGTCGCAAAGTGAACACGAATGTATGAGAAAGATGAACACTCAAATTTGCGATATTTATATGTAAACTGTGACTTTTGATCTAAGATCCACGTGGCGTATTGTACCTGTTAGGACGCAGAGCTGAACGTTCAAATTGATCGAGGTGTGGAATATTTGAGCGAACATTCCGTGACAGACAGTCCGCTATGTAGTCTTTTCGGCAACCGGTCACATTGAATGACGTAAGCTGCCCATTACGACTGAGTCTGATTGCGTGCGAATGTCGAATCTGTAACAAAAGCCTAGCACAGTTTTAAGTTTTCATTCACAGACTACCTTTCAGTTGGTAGCTCAGTAATCCTGAAACAGAAAATATTTGTTGCATCCTGTAGACAAGGATAGTGCAACTGGTTCTACTACATCTTTCCCAATAGAGATACATAGTTCAATCTCTAACAGGGCAGGCGTGTGGACTGGACTGCTAAAGAAGAAATCGCCACAAGGTGGCTGGATATTTTCTTTAGGACGAACATAGTAAACAATAAGTGATCCACGTGAGTTTTGTGCTTCTCCAGTACAAATCTTTACACATTTTGACAAATAATACAATCCAATTTTATTTCGTTTGGAGTGACATATTACTTTTGGTGGAATGACTGAACTGTCGTCCGCAGATCTGAGATCAGACTTGCACGATTTCGGTACCAAGTGGGGTACAGAGATTTCTCCATGAGAAGAAAATGGTGTTTGTGTGGTACAGAGACTGAATTATGAGAACATGTTATCATGTCTCGGCTTCATACTGAGTGGCTGCTTTATTTCTTATTGTAGGAAAATGGTGGATTGTGATTAGGGGAGTGACATACGTATGTGTTGGCTAGAAACACTTTGACTGGTCTATTTCCAAGAAAGTGTCATGGATAGGAGAGGAGAGGTGTGGAGGGAGGAGAGGTGTGGAGGGAAAGGGAAGAGGGAATGAGAGTGCTGGTCTCGTAGATTTCATCTAATGTTGCCACTGCAGTTCTATTGACAACATTAGCGTCTTGCCCCTCCTTGAAAGAATTTATGCCGACGCTTTTTGCCCAATACTTGCGTGTGAATTGTTGGGTGCTCATGTAGATACAGAATTAGCACATTATAGGCACGATTACGTTGACTGAACCTGTGAAATCACTTCTATCAGTTCGCAGTGTCTTCATTACATCCACGCACCTACAACAACTGCGACTATATGACATCTGTCACCAAATCTAGCATCCAGCCGTAGCAAATGGGCAAATGGCCAGATAATCTCTTCTATCTGCAAACGTCAATTTTATTCAGTTTCTCACTCGGTCTCGCTTCCTCCTAACTTACTGGTTTAATCTTTCACCTTAATTTCACTTTCTGCCAGTGACAAGGCGGCATACGGTATCGAAAGGGGTAACATGCGTTTGCTTCATAATTATGTCTGTCCTCAGTACTTTCGCGTTTTTCTTTATTTTTGATTATTTTATGGACAGTTTTACAAAACTTTCGTCGCTGTTGGGTTTATGATGTTTCTGTATAGTTTTATACTGTATTAATCAGCGTACAGGATGAACCAGAACACTGATTAACTTGGAGGGGTTGTTCCTCGATAGATGTCTTCTGAGCAATTTATTATAAGGGACTTGAGATCTTCGGCGACTAACTACGGTGTTATAGCATTTCGTTTTGTTTCTTGTTTCAATTAACTTTGTATCTGTATTGTACTGACAATGATGCACAAAAATACAAATTTCTATGGTATTTCTTTATATAATTTTTGGAACTAAGTGTGTTCCATCTACTCACCTTGCACTATGCATTTGGAACCACACTGATGTACTATTTGGACAACAATGGATGTCTGCGGTGGTCCTGTTCCATGACCAACTCTGTCACCAGAGATGACAGCAATGGACTTTTTCTTTTGGGACAAGTGAAGAGACCAGTTTGGGAGACTCCGGTCAGTAATCGCACGGGCCTGATTGTTAGCATTATCGTAACTGCGAGAGTGATACGTCGAACTTCTGGAACTCTTGACGGTGTAAGAGAGTCGATGGTGTGTCGTTGTACATTCTGCCGTGATAATGGTGACTGAAATCCTGAACACCTTTAAGGGAACAGTTCTGCATTGTTTACGTGCTGTACTGTACACTGACACCAAAGATTGAACACACTGTGATATAAGTGTACCTGTTTCGTCTGAGGGTTGTTGCATAAGTGAGTGTTGGTTATTGCATGTTACATGGTTTTCATTTTTGTGGAGGTATTTCCAAATAAACAAGGGTGACTGCAGTAACAAACCGAATAAACCATAATTACTCTGTAATAAGTCCTCGGTGACCGTGGGTAACGTATATCAAAATATTCAGAAGGTATCCCAGGACAGCATCTGAAAGTTTGTCGGTGGAGTTCTGGTTCAGCTCGTAAATGGGTGCTTATTGAGTCTAGCTTCAGAGCCATACGATGTCATTTGCCAGGGAATAAGGGCCTCTAAGCGTGTTGGTTGACAGAAAGTACAAGCTGTAAAAGCGGGAACGGCTAAGATAGAACTGTAAAGCCTCTGAATCATGTATACGGAAAGACAAAGACACTACTGGAGAAAAGTGAAACAGCCGTATGGACATCAACACCTCAGCTGAATAGACAGTACTAAACACGGGAGAGAAGGCTGAAAGGTGAAAGGAATATTTAAACAACTTTATAAAGGAGGGAATCTTGAAGACAGTGTTATAGAACAGGATGAAGTTGAAAGTGAGATGGCAGGTGCGATACTGTGGAAAGAATCTGGTAGTGTGCTGAGAAACATTCGTCGACGCAAGGCACATGAAGTTGATGATATTCCCCGAGAATTCGTAAGTTCCTTGAAAGAACCAACCAACCGCAGCCAAACCATTCCATCTGGTAAGTGGAATAGAACAGAGGGATGAAATAAATTCAGAGATCAAGAACAAAAATGGTTCAAATGGCTCTGAGCACTATGGGACTTAACTTCTGAGGTCATCAGTCCCCTAGAACTTAGAACTTCTTAAACCTAACTAACCTAATAACATCACACACATCCATGCCCGAGGCAGGATTCGAACCTGCGACCGAAGCGGTCGCGCAGTTCCAGACTGTAGCGCCTAGAACCGCTCGGCCACTCCGGCCGGCATCAAGAACAGTGCAACAATCTCAATTGCAATGGGGACATATGATAAACCATTAGTTCAATAACTAATTAGTTCAATAACTATGAAAAGTTTTACCGAGAAAAAGAAAACATGTTTACATGAAATACAAATTTCAGTTATGAGAAGTCTTTTCCGAAAGAATTTGTCCAGAGTGTAGCTTTATGTGGAATAGAAACGTGGAAAATAATCGGTACATAAAGTAAGAGAATATTATCTTTCTAAATGCAATGTTACAGAAGAATATTGAAGATTAGTTGAGTTCATAGGGCACCGAATCAAATCGAGGAGAAAAGTTTTTGTGTTACATTTGGCCAAAAGCAGGAATAAGCAAATAGGACACATTTTGATAAATCAAGGAACAGTCAATGAAACAACGAACGAGGTGTAAAAATTGTAAAGGTATACCAAGGCGTGAGTGAGATGTTTCTTGCTGGTAAATTTCTATAAATTTTTTCTTCAATTTCTCTAGTGGAGTTAGGCATCAAGATAATGAGAGATGTGGGAGTTGATTTGAGCGCTTTAGCATTGAACACCAAATTGCTAGAAAACACAAATGTCTCTCTTTATATGTCACTTGTGGCACTTGATATATAGAAATTTTCCGTTTCAATACCAGCTGTTAACAGAGAATAGATATGTAGTGGTCCAGGCCCTGGCTTCTCATTCGACAGACGTGGCGTCCAGACATCCGTTTATCCGTCTAGATCAAAATTTTTCATTCTTTCTTTGCATAGATTAAGACAAAATCGGGGATCTTCTTCTCGGAAAAGACAAATGCAGCTTCCTCCCCTTGCCTTGTCCGATCGGACACTGCTCCTATGACGGTAGACGGTACAATCAGTCCTAATTACCTTCCATATTTTCCATTCTTTATAGCTATACTGTGACGAAAGCGTTGCTCTTTGTAGGGAATTATTACTGTGTAACGATAGAAACTGCTGAGTCTGTTATTGGACATAGCTGCCATATTGAAACAAGGATGAAAGACATAAATGGCTGTAAGAACTATGGGACTTAACTTCTGAGGTCATCAGTCGCCTAGACTTAGAATTACTTATACCCAACTAACCTAAGGACATCACACACATCCATGCTCGAGGCAGGATTCGAAACTGCGACCGTAGGAGCAGCGCCTAGAACCACTCGGCCACAGCAGCCGGCGATGAAAGACATAGCTGGAGGTGGTAAATTCATGTGATGTCAACTAACCTTGTTCTGGCTCTAAAAGTGATGGTACTGTGCAGGAGTACGTGGCTACCAACTCTTTGGCGCATAGTCCTAGTTCCACTGCCAGTTGGCGCTGATGGTGTGCTGCTGCAGTATCTGGTGGTCAGAAGAAATTTAAAAATCCATGATGTCGGCAGCCACACCCTACTTATCTACCACATTACAAACCATACCTTTCTCATCTATTATGTTACATGCCATTCACACACTCCAAATCCACCCTTCCCAACACCTTCCCCATTTCCTCTCCAGCCAATATCACTGTAGCGTTAAAACGAAACAGCCAACAACACAGTGTTATAGCGAAGAGGGCGTTAATCATTTTCCACTGCTCTATAGTGCTTGTTATGTGGCACAATGTTCTTTACACATCTAAAATGTCTTTAAAAATACACCAGGAACATAAAAAATGCAGTGTTCTTATCAAGTATCTCCATATGCGCACGCTCGCGCGCGCGCAACAAACACACACACACACACACACACACACACACATACACACACACACACACATACATACACATGCATATTCATCAAAATTTGTGACAAAAACATGAATGTTAACTCTGAAATTAAGTGCCCAATACTACATTCTTGTCTAAGCACTTGTGGATAGAAATAATATGCTAGGCAGGCAGGTAAATTTGTTGTTAAGGCCTACTCTGGCTGTATAATAAGACTTCCGTATCATTGCCCCGCAAGCTGTAAGCTGAATTGAAACTGTAGCAATTTGCCACACATAACAGAAAACTTTAGCAAGCTGCTCCATATTACAACTAAATTGTAAGAAGTTGCCCCATGTTACAGCAAAATTGTAGAAAGTTGTCCTCAACGGTGAGGCAATGTTTTGTGGACAGTAAGATTCCTGAAAAGTATAGGCCTGATCAGAGTCATGAAGTCAACCCTATGGAACACCTTTGCAATAAGTTAAAACGCTGACTTCGCGCCAGACCCCAACCTCCAACAACACCACCTTCTCTGATTTCGGCTCATGAGGAAGAATTGGCTGTCATTCATCTACAGACATTCAGAAACATCATTGAAAGCATCCATAGCTGAGTTCATACCATCACAAAGGAGAAGGGTCCAAACATACTATACTAATTTTACAATGTTGCAATTTTGCTGTAAGACGACAACAAAGCCAACATATGGGGCAATAGAAACTCAACTAAACTCCTTCCAAACAGGCCATGAAGGCCCAACGGTACCGACCGGCCGCCGTGTTATCCTCAGCCCATAGGTGTCACTGGATGCGGATATGGAGGGGAAAGTACTCAGCACATCGCTCTCCCGCCCGTATGTCACTTTCCGAGATCGAAGCCGCTACTTCTCAATCAAATATCAAGTAGCTCCTCAGTTTGTCTCACTAGGTCTGTGTGCACCCCACTTGCCAACAGTGACTGGCAGACCGGATGGTCACCTATCCAGGTGCTAGCCGAGCCCGAATATGGGGCAATGCTTACCTATAACCAGATATAAAATGGTTAAGTATCTGAATTTCTTACAGTTTGCTGTGATTTACTGTGCTATAATAACTTAATATTCCTTGTGAAAACAACATGAGAAATTATGAAAAAGAAAACAAAAAAATCGTTCAAATAGCTCTGAGCATTATGGGACTTAACATCTGAGGTCATCAGTCCCCTAGAACTTAGAACTACTTAAACCTAACTAACCTAAGGACACCGCACACATCCATGCCCGAGGCAGGATTCGAAGCTGCGACCGTAGCGGTCGCGCGGTTCCAGACTGTAGAGCCTAGAACCGTTCGGCCACACCGGCCGGCAAATAGAAATCAAACAGATGCACAACACCAAAAGAATAAATGACGAAACGACACATTAACAAATGGTACTTCATTGAGGATAACCACTAATGAATATTCATGCAGGATTTTGCTGCAATTGACACAGTATTAACTTTATTATATACAGCGTGGCCCACTTAAACGTTTCAGCCCAAACAGATATGGAAGAACAACTTTCGTTGATATGAATGAAAGGAAGGAGCTTATGAAACTAAATACTATGAGACAAATGGTTCAAATGGCCCTAAGCACTAAGGGACTTAACAGCTCAGGTCATCAGTCCCCTAAACTTAGAAATACTTGAACATTACTAACCTAAGGACATCACACACATCCATGCCCCAGGCAGGATTCGAACCTGCGATCGTAGCCGTAGCGTGGTTCCGGACTGAAGTGCCTAGAACCGCCTGGCCACCGCGGCCAGCTACTATGAGATATTCTAAGACGTAAGCCTATAATATCTTCAACACAAAATGAGTTTCTTTAAATGGACACACCATATTAATTCTAACGCAATCAATAAGGTGAAAAATTACGCGGAGAAATTCCGTTAGTTGCATTGCAATAGGCCAATTACACCACGAGAAATTGCAAAGCGAAGCTGACGTTCGAAATAAACGAAACTCGCCCCTATTGCGCATCCCGAGATGCGAGTGTGAATAGCACGTTGCTCTTAATCACGATGCAATTGGAGTACGTAATCTTACTTTCACTGTTATCATGAGTAGCCGTTCGGAGTGACCGCGCGATTTGAGGCGCCATGCACGGATTGCGCGACCCCTCCCGCCGGAGGTTCGAGTCCTCCCTCGGGCATGGGTGTGCATGTTGTTCTTAACATAAGTTAGTTTAAGTAGTGCGTAAGTCTAGGGGCCGATGACCTCAGCAGTTTTTATCCACGTACACACTATGGAACAGTACCGCTCACAGTACTAAACCAATAATTTCTAAATCTCAGGAAAGGACGGAGCAGTCCTGTTCCGAGATTTCCAGCGGGCTGCCGGACCTCATCGTCGTGAAATTTTTGCCTGGGTACATGTGAAAAATGTAGTATATCACAAATTTCAAACAACAATGGGCAACATGAATGGCCAGAGTACCTCTGCACGTGCCGCGATAACAACAGAAACACTGACAGCAGTTAAGTCGATCAGTGCTGGAGCGTGCACAGCGACGTTGCCATGTCAATGGCGATATCTTCGAACATACGTTGTAGCTTTTCAGCTGTGAGAAATGTGATTGCATACCGGCATAAATTTTGTGAATTTCTAAGGATAGCTATTTTTGTTTTGCAGGTACTCTACATTTGTGTAACTGTTTCAACATGTTCAAAAGTTCAATTCTAACGTAATCATCAAAATTGTCCAGTGACATGTCCTGTATGTATCATGTACCATCATGTATTTGATGTACAACTATGTAAAACTTGCATTTACACCTGCATTAGATCCTTTGGTCAGTCATCAACCATGTTTTCTCTGGCCTATGATTATCATTATATCCATTCTAGTACTACAGTAAAGCTCAATAAAGCACCAACGAGTAAACCTTTTTCTTAATTCTCATTGTGTGTGACTGGAAATTTCATTGTTTCCAGCAAATAGCAATAAGTAGAGCGTTTGTCGCATCGTAGTACGTCAGTCACATAGCGATTACGGGCAACGTGGAGTTTACGTTTGTATCTCGGGATGTGCAATAGACGCGTGTTTCGTTTATTTCAAGCGTCAACTCCCTTTTGCATTTTCTCAGGCTGTAATTCACGTGGTGCGATGCAACCAACGCCATTCTTTCTATGATTTTTCACGTTATTGATTGAGTAGCAAATGATACGGCGTGTCCATTAAAAAAAGTTTGTCTTGGAAATAATGTTTGCTTACTTTTTGGAATTTACTTTCAACCGCCCCTGTCTCACATTCATATCCGCGAAAGTCGTTTTTCAATGTCTATTGTTGTTCCAGACATATTTTCGATGAAACGTTTAAGTGGGCCACCCTGCATAAATCATGAAGAGCTCTTTTGAGCAATTTTTGGCGTTTCCAAGTGATCCTGCAATCACTGTACAAATTTTCGTAATCTTATACGATAAACGAACACTGCTTATATCTGTTTCGGTAGTTGTTTGTTCTACAACGTATACTACATTATAGTTTTAGGGTACAGGTGTATAAGATTTATGTCTATATTAAACGGTTTTTAGTTAAGTTTCAGTATTGTACAGGGTGCGGCGCGGGAACTCCCTTATTTGAAACGTTCGCCACACAGCGACCATTGCGCTTTCTATTGTGAGATTGAGTGCATGCGAAAGAGCGGGACCTAATTTTTTATAAGGTTAGTGTAGCAGCGATCATGCAGGGGATGAGAGAGGAGGACGCGTTTGCTTTGGTGACTTACTTTCCCTATGGCCGTTCAGTCGTCTTAACCCATCATGTATTCAGGTAACAGTTTAATATCGATTCTGCAAGTCGTGTTTCTGATTTAAAATAGAGTGTTATGTGGATGGACACGTATATGGCTACTGGTAGGGTGCAGAGAAAGAAACCAAAACCTTCAACAATCACTGCGAGAAAGTAAGACCGGCGATTTTGAATTCCCCCAAGCGATCTGCATGAAACATGCAGCTGCTCTTGCAGTTCTTGATTAGTCAGGCGAACTCTTCAAGAAGACTTTAAATTTCATTCATACAAACTGGCAGTGGTGCACACATTTAATCCAGGCTATTTTGTTTCTTAAAAAGTGGCAGTGGTGCACACATTTAATCCAGGCTATTTTGTTTCTTAAAAAGGGGCAGTGGTGCACACGCTTAATCCATGCGATTTTATTTCGCGAAACATTTCATGCGAAGCCTTGATAGAAAACCTGCCTCATGGCGCTCATGTACTCTTCAGTGAGAGGTTACATTTCCACTTATCTGAATGAGTGAATAAACAAAACATGTGATAATGGAGTGGCATGAGCCCCCAAGAACTTGGTGAGCAGCCCCTGCATGCAGAAAATATGACGTTTTGGAGTGCGTTATACAAAATTAACATTATTGACCCATTTTGTTTCGAAGAGAATTATAGGTCAGTTACAGCCACTTCTGAGCGTCATGCCTACAAAACTGAGGAGTTTTTTCTGCCTGAACTTGAAGACATGAATGTAGGCGTTGTCTGATTTCAGCAAGATTGCGCGTCGGCTCACACAGCACGAACGTCAATGACTCTTTGCATTAACACTTCCCCGACCGTCTCGTCTCTTTGAGGAGTGATTTGCAGAGCCCACTATGCTCGTTAGATTTAGCCCGCTGCGCTGCAATTGCCAACATACACTACTGGCCATTAAAATTGTTACATAAAGAAGAAATGCAGATGATAAATGGGTATTCATTGGACAAATATATTATACTAGGAGTGACATGTGATTACATTTTCACGCAATTTGGGTGCATAGATCCTGAGAAATCAGTACCCAGAACAACCACCTCTGGCCGTAATAACGGCCTTGATACGCCTGGGCATTGAGTCAAACAAAGTTTGGATGGCGTGTACAGGTACAGCTGCCCATGCAGCTCCAACACGATACCACAGTTCATCAAGAGAAGTGACGGGCCTCTTGTGACGAGGCAGTTGCTCGGCCACCATTGACCAGACGTTTTCAGCTGTTGAGAGATCTGGAGAATGTGCTGGCCAGGGCAGCAGTCGAACATTTTTCTGTATCCAGAAAGGCTTGTACAGGAATTGCAATATGCGGTTGTGCATTATCCTGCTGAAAGGTAGGGTTTCGCAGGGATCGAATGATGGGTAGAGCCACGGGTCATAACACATCTGAAATGTAACGTCCACTGTTCAAAGTGCCGTCAGTGCGAACAAGAGGTGACCGAGACGTGTAACTAATGGCACCCCATACCTTCACGCCGGGTGATACGCCAGTATGGCGATGACGAATACACGCTTCCAATGGGCGTTTACCGCGATGTCGCCAAACACGGATGCGATCATCATGATGCTGTAAACAGAACCTGGATTCATCCGAAAAAATGACGTTTTGCCAATCATGCACCCAGGTTCGTCGTTGAGTACACCATCGCAGACGCTCCTGTCTGTGATACAGCGTCAAGGGTAACCGCAGCCATTGTCTCCGAGCTGATAGTCCATGCTGCTGCAAACGTCGTCGAACTGTTCGTACAGATGGTTGTTATCTTGCAAACGTCCCCATCTGTTGACTCAGGGATCGATACGTGGCTGCACGATCCGTTACAGCCATGCGAATAAGATGCCCGTCATCTCGACTGCTAGTGATACGAGGCCGTTGGGATCCAGCACGGCGTTCCGTATTACCCTCCTGAACCTACCGATTCCATATTCTGCTAACACTCATTGGATCTCGACCAACGCGAGCAGCATTCTCGCGATACGATAAACCACAATCGCGGTAGGCTACAATCCGACCTTTATCAAAGTCGGAAACGTGATGGTACGCAATACTCCTCTTTACACGAGGCATCACAACAACATTTCACCAGCTAACGCCGGTCAACTGCTGTTTGTGTATGAGATATCGGTTGGAAACTTTCCTCATGTCAGCACGTGGTAGGTGTCACCACCGGCGCCAATCTTGTGTGAATGCTCTGAAAAGCTAATCATTTGCATATCACGGCATCTTTTTCCTGTCGGTTAAATTTCGCGTCTGTAGCACGTAATCTTCGTGGTGTAGCAATTTTAATGGCCAATAGCGTACGTAGACACATTCTTGAGGAAGCGGACGGAAATTTTCGATTTCGACACTGCGAACGCATTGAAAAGGTCGGAATTCACCTTGAAATTTCATCAACTGCTGCTGAGCCCGAGCTTTTGTTTTTAGCAAGTATCTGTCTAAATATACTTGTGTGTGTTTGTGCGTGTGCGTAATATGATACGATTCTTATGGACTGTTGTGATGCATGTGTTTCAGAATTACTCGACGATTCAGTATTACTGAACATCTGCGCCACCTCGTCCAGCATCGTCAGGCTCGTGGTAGCCTGCCTAGTAATAGCACGGCGGACGTGTCTACGTCTGCGTCAAATCGTCCGGGGTTGTCTAGCTACCGTCCCTAGCATAGTGGAAGCAGGGCCACCAGTACCACCCTGCCCGTGGTGTATCAGTTACTGTCCCACAACCCATCTAATTTATCAACAAGCATTCACATTAGACTACTCTATGATTGCTGGCACTTTCAGAGATAAGATCCTGCAGTCCCGCAGTTTATCAACACGCAGCCACATTAGATTCCTCTATGGTTGCTGATGCTTTCGGAGATAGGATCCTGCAGTCCCGCATTGATTACGCCGATGCTGTATTTCGAGATCCAGCAACCTTCCTTTGTGCACGCCAAGATGTGTCGGAAAGGGAGTTTCCTGACACCATCAACACCCACTCTACTGCTAGCTGACTCCCTCACCCAAAGAAGTCAGTAGTGCTACTGAAGAGAAAAGCATGATCAAACTTTGGAGGAAGAGTGGCATGATATTGCACAACATATCAAAAAATGGTTCAAATGGCTCTGAGCACTATGGGACTTAACATCTATGGTCATCAGTCCCCTAGAACTTAGAACTACTTAAACCTAACTAAGCTGAGGACAGCACACAACACCCAGCCATCACGAGGCAGAGAAAATCCCTGACCCCGCCGGGAATCGAACCTGGGAACCCGGGCGTGGGAAGCGAGAACGCTACCGAACGACCACGAGATGCGGGCCCACAACATATCAATTTCATAGTGATATGGAACTACTACCGAGAGCGTCAGACTGAAGCATTTTTCCGGTAAGAAGGGAAGAGGGTCTGGTAAGGAGATCAACAACGTACGCCACCTTGATGTGTACGCGCATGTTTTTGGTCCAGTTAATAGGGACGGGTCCATTTCATCCCTCTTGCGCCAGATAGTGCCGGTAAAGGCACGTACGTAATGATGTCCAGAATTTAGATGAGAAGGATAAATATTGCCTTATATGGTCGCCTCTGCCTTGCAATAGAAATTATTCAGATCATTCACATCTTACAGATGTATACAAGACATCTAACGTCTGCGAACACTATAACTTCGAAGGTATCTCATCCCATACCTGCCAGAAGTTTGGCTGCAGAACCCTAATTACTCAGTTCACATTTATGGTTTGGATGCAGATGAGAAAAGGAGGAAGCCAGAAGATTTAGAGCATAAAGTAGTTGGATCCCTCTATTTCTGCGAAGTAGTCAGTCAGTATCGTAAACGAGTAGATTTATTACTATTCACCGAAGGCGAGAAGCAACACTGCGTCTGGATCAAAAATATGTCCCACCTACATTTCACCAAAACGTTGAATCATCACGGAGCGAGACATTTCTGCCGTAGATACCTCTACTTATTTACAGTGAATGAGTACTTAAAGAGACTTCTGACTGATTGCTCGAGCAGAAACTAGGTGTCTTTGTTTTGTACGCTAACTCCAAGTGCTTACTATTTCCTGTGACGCATTGTGTGGATGATCCCAGTGCCTCTCACGCCACTTTCACAAGGCGACAAGAATCACGCGTGGAGGCTTATCAAGTGGTATGCTCGTATTATTCAAGTTGCAAAAAATGTGACTGTGTTGGGGATAGTCCTGTGAGATGGATTCTCTCACCTCGGTCAACTAGCATGGGATGTTGACGGGCTATATATGTATATATATATATATATATATATATATATATATATATATATATATATATATATATAAACATTCCAACAACCAACTCACAGGAGAATGATGCCTCAGGCAATTAAATGTCAGATTTGAGACCTGCCTTTCAAAATAAAAGCGGAAAACCCATGTAGAGACCATCGTCATCTAACAGAGACATTCTGCAGTCCAGATTACAATGAGCGCAACTTGAAGTATAAACTGCCATGACACATACCCGTCTACTTCCATACGTTGAGTGGATATGGCGCTCACTTCCTAGTTGAGCACTTGTGGGATTTCATGTTGCAGAATGATAACGTCTGCATCATACCTGATTATGCGGAAAAGTACATTTCATTCTGAAATAAATCACGGCAGGTATGTCGCTCCGTTATGATTTTTGCAGCAACTTCTGCTGAAGCTTGCTGACACAAAGCGTGGGGAGGGTATCCATATCACCCGAACTACATTTCCCAACGATTCCAAGTTTCCCTTTGTAACGAAGAAGGGGTCTTCCCATACGAATACCTTCATTTGATGGAGAGACTCTGGGAAACCAGGTTGCTCGATATAACCGCATTCACCACCAAACTCGCAGGCACTGCCTATTTTAGATGTGGGCTATAGGCGTGCGGTGAATGTTTGGCAGGAGTTCAGCGTTTCTGATTTAGATGGATATTCGACACGTCTGGATATGCAGTCAATAATTCTTATGGCGTAACAACTCAGAACAAGAAGGTTAATGGTCTGTGAAAGACGAGGAGAATCGCTCGCAGATTGTGGAGTTTGTAGCGATCAAATCGAAGATGTGCGTGGGCACATAGACTCTGGATACTGTCTTTCATTACACTACACCATAGTTTTCGTTGAACGCAATGTCGGAAGAGACGCGTATCAACATCGAACTATTGACTGATGTTGATATGTTGCTTTTTTCCGAATGCAAAATTTGCTGGGGATTTTGCCAGTGCATCAGCAGGTACACCAATGCATACAGGGTGTTTCACTAAATGTGTTTGCCCCTGTAAGTTACGAAGTAATAGGCGCCGGAAATATTTATTGCGGTAGGTCACCATAAGAAATGTTACACTGTCTGCGGAGCTATGAACGCAGTTTATTGTGTTATTATCCAAAGAGTTACAGCAAAAATATACAATTATTTAGATGGAAGAGTAGTTGTTTCTATCATGCAGCTGGAATCAGTAACACCAGCTGTGTATACATCAATTTAAATTACATTTCTATCACTTTTAGTCTGGGAGCTGCTACCCTTCATAGTTTCAGGGGCAGATACCACACACGCTGCGCATAACGCAATGCGACTCTTAAATGTGGTGTGGCCGAGTCGTAAGGTCGCCGGTGTCACGGAGCGAGAAGCTTCCTCAATGCGCTGTTACACTGCAGACTGACGCCGCACGCGATCGTATACCCGGCAGTTCGAGCCACACAAACAAGCGGGACTCAATATACCACAGTGACAGACATCGGATGAAGATGGCAAACACGAACAACGAATATATTGACATGTTGCTGATGCTTTGCGAGTGCCGACACGATGCCACTGAAGCAGCCATGGCGTATGCTGTGAAATATCCTAGGCGAAGAGCTCCGGCAACCATTACGTTCTTACGTTCCGAACAACGACTTCTGGAAACAGGCAGCTTCGTAATGCGCCTCAGTAACAGACGAAGAACTGCAAGAAGTGAGGAGACGGAGATGTTTCTTTTAGCTGGAGTACACCACGATCCTCATGTCAGCTTACGAGCCGTTGCTGCCGTCGCTGGTGTCAGTCTCGCATCTGTGTGGCGTATAATACACGGTCACAGGTTTCACCCGTACCGCCTGTCACTGACCCAGGAGCTGCATGGGAACGATTTCCGTGCGAGAGTTACTTTCTGTGAATGGACCATGCGTAATTTCACGCTGGAGTCTTTACAAGGTGTTATGTTCTCTGATGAGTCCACGTTCACAAATTATGGTGCAGTGAATCACCATAACGTGCACTACTGGGCCGCAGACAATCCTCGGTGGGTACGACCAGTCGACGGCCAACGTAGGTGGTGTATTCATCTACATCTACATCTACATCTACATCTACATTTATACTCCGCAAGCCACCCAAAGGTGTGTGGCGGAGGGCAATTTACGTGCCACTGTCATTACCTCCCTTTCCTGTTCCAGTCGCGTATGGTTCGCGGGAAGAACGACTGTCTGAAAGCCTCTGTGCGCGCTGTAATCTCTCTAATTTTACATTCGTGATCTCCTCGGGAGGTATAAGTAGGGGGAAGCAATATATTCGATACCTCATCCAGAAACGCACCCTCTCGAAACCTGGACAGCAAGCTACACCGCGATGCAGAGCGCCTCTCTTGCAGAGTCTGCCACTTTAGTTTGTTAAACATCTCCGTAACGCTATCACGCTTACTAAATAACCCTGTGACGAAACGCGCCGCTCTTCTTTGGATCTTCTCTATCTCCTCCGTCAACCGATCTGGTACGGATCCCACACTGATGAGCAATACTCAAGTATAGGTCGAACGAGTGTTTTGTAAGCCACCTCCTTTGTTGGTGGACTACATTTTCTAAGGACTCTCCTAATGAATCTCAACCTGGTACCCGCCTTACCAACAATTAATTTTATATGATCATTCCATTTCAAATCGTTCCGCACGCATACTCCCAGATATTTTACAGAAGTAACTGCTACCAGTGTTTGTTCCGCTATCTTATAATCATACAATAAAGGATCCTTCTTTCTATGTATTCGCAATACATTACATTTGTCTATGTTAAGGGTCAGTTGCCACTCCCTGCACCAAGTGCCTATCAGCTGCAGATCTTCCTGCATTTTGCTACAATTTTCTAATGCTGCAACTTCTCTGTATACTATAGCATCATCCGCGAAAAGCCGCATGGAACTTACGACACTATCTACTAGGTCATTTATATATATTGTGAAAAGCAATGGTCCCATAACACTCCCCTGTGGCACACCAGAGGTTACTTTAACGTCTGTAGACGTCTCTCCGTTGATAACAACATGCTGTGTTCTGTTTGCTAAAAACTCTTCAATCCAGCCACACAGCTGGTCTGATATTCCGTAGGCTCTTACTTTGTTTATCAGGCGACAGTGCGGAACTGTATCGAAAGTCTTCCGGAAGTCAAGAAAAATAGCATCTACCTGGGAGCATGTATCTAATATTTTCTGGGTCTCATGAACAAATAAAGCGAGTTGGGTCTCACACGATCGCTGTTTCCGGAATCCATGTTGACTCCTACATAGTAGATTCTGAGTTTCCAAAAACGACATGATACTCGAGCAAAAAACATGTTCTAAAATTCTACAATAGATCGATGTCAGAGATATAGGTCTATAGCTTTGCGTATCAGCTCGACGATCCTTCTTGAAGACTGGGGCTACCTGTGCTCTTTTCCAATCATTTGGAACCTTCCGTTCCTCTAGTGACTTGCGGTACACGGCTGTCAGAAGGGGGGCAAGTTCTTTCGCGTACTCTGTGTAGAATCGAATTGGTATCCCCTCAGGTCCAGTGGACTTTCCTCTGTTGAGTGATTCCAGTTGATTTTCTATTCCTTGGACACTTATTTCGATGTCAGCCATTTTTTCGTTTGTGCGAGGATTTAGAGAAGGAACTGCAGTGCGGTCATCCTCTGTGAAACAGCTTTGGAAAAAGGTGTTTAGTATTTCAGATTTACGCTTGTCATCCTCTGTTTCAATGTCATCATCATCCCGGAGTGTCTGGACATGCTGTCTCGAGCCACTTACTGATTTAACGTAAGACCAGAACTTCCTAAGATTTTCTGTCAAGTCGGTATCTAGTATTTTACTTTCGAATTCACTGAACGCTTCACGCATAGCCCTCCTTACGCTAACTTTGACATCGTTTAGCCTCTATTTGTCTGAGAGGTTTTGGCTGCGTTTAAACTTGGAGTGAAGCTCTCTTTGCTTTCGCAGTAGTTTCCTAACTTTGTTGTTGTACCACGGTGGGTTTTTCCCGTCCCTCACAGTTTTACTCGGCACGTACCTGTCTAAAACGCATTTTACGATTGCCTTGAACTTTTTTCATAAACACTCAACATTGTCAGTGTCGGAACAGAAATTTTCGTTTTGATCTGTTAGGTAGTCTGAAATCTGCCTTCTATTACTCTTGCTAAACAGATAAACCTTCCTCCCTTTTTTTATATTCCTATTAACTTCCATATTCAGGGATGCTGCAACGGCCTTACGATCACTGATTCCCTGTTCTGCACTTACAGAGTCGAAAAGTTCGGGTCTGTTTGTTATCAGTAGGTCCAAGATGTTATCTCCACGAGTCGGTTCTCTGTTTAATTGCTCGAGGTAATTTTCGGATAGTGCACTCAGTATAATGTCACTCGATGCTCTGTCCCTACCACCCGTCCTAAACATCTGAGTGCCGCAGTCTATATCTGGTAAATTGAGATCTCCACCTAAGACTATAACATGCTGAGAAAATTTATGTGAAATGTATTCCAAATTTTCTCTCATTTGTTCTGCCACTAATGCTGTTGAGTCGGGGGGTCGGTAAAAGGAGCCAATTATTAACCTAGCTCGGTTGTTGAGTGTAAACTCCACCCATAATAATTCACAGGAACTATCCACTTCTACTTCACTACAGGATAAACTACTACTAACAGCGACGAACACTCCACCACCGGTTGCATGCAATCTATCCTTTCTAAACACCGTCTGTACCTTTGTAAAAATTTCGGCAGAATTTATCTCTGTCTTCAGCCAGCTTTCTGTACCTATAACGATTTCAGCTTCGGTGCTTTCTATCAGCGCTTGAAGTTCCGGTACTTTACCAACGCAGCTTCGACAGTTTACAATTACAATACCGATTGCTCCTTGGTCCCCGCATGTCCTGACTGTGCCCCGCACCCGTTGAGGCTGTTGCCCTTTCTGTACTTGCCCGAGGCCATCTAACCTAAAAATGTATGGTGTGGAATGCTTGGGGATGAAATCATCGGTCCTCACTACTTCCCAGGTACACTGACAGGTGAGTTATATCGCGCATTTACAGTCGACAGTTTGGTTGGTCTCCTTGAACGTGTGTGTCTACACACGAGAGTCCATATGTGGATGCAGCACGATGGTCACCCAGCCCATTCTGCGCTTGCTGTTGTGGAAGAACACAGGTGTATATATACAGGGTGTTACAAAAAGGTACGGCCAAACTTTCAGGAAACATTCCTCACACACAAATAAAGAAAATATGTTATGTGGACATGTGTGCGGAAACGCTTAATTTCCATGTTAGAGCTCATTTTAGTTTGTTCTTCCACCTACGCTCAATGGGGCACGTTATCATGATTTCATACGGGATACTCTACCTGTGCTGCTAGAAAATGTGCCTTTACAAGTACGACAAAACATGTGGTTCGTGCACGATGGAGCTCCTGTACATTTCAGTCGAAGTGTTCGTACGCTTCTCAACAACATATTCGGTGACCGATGGATTGGTAGAGGCAGACCAATTCCATGGCCTCCACGCTCTCCTGGCCTCAACTCTCTTGACTTTCATTTATGGGGGCATTTGAAAGCTCTTGTCTACACAACCCCGGTACCATATGTAGCAACTCTTCGTGCTCGTACTGTGGACGACTGTGATACATTACGCCATTCTCCAGGGCTGCATCAGGGCATCAGGAATTCCATGCGACGGACGGTGGAAGCACATATCCTCGCTACCGGAGGACATTTTGAACATTTCCTGTAACAAAGTGTTTGAAGTCACGCTGGTACATTCTGGTGCCGTGTGTTTCCATTCCATGATTAATGTGATTTGAAGAGAAGTAATAAAATGAGCTCTAACATGGAAAGTAAGCGTTTCGGGATACATGTCCACATAACTTATTTTCTTTCTTTGTGTGTGAGGAATGTTTCCTGAAAGTTTGGCCGTACCTTTTTGTAACACCCTGTATATATATATATATATATATATATATATATATATATATATATATATTATTATTCACGTTTGGGCCCTACTGGGCCACGCGAAGTACAATCACGGGGCATTCAGTTATTTTCTTTTAGACTTTCTCTCTGCCCAAATTGTTTTCATTCTCTCGGAATGAGCTCTTTTCCTTTCATCAGACCATGTGGTTCCAGTTTTCTTTGGTTTTTCAGCTTGACCAACTACCCAGTCATGAATTTTTTGCCTAAATAATTTTCTGTCTTGAATTTCATCTTGTTTTATATCTGCCTCTTTCATGTCCTCTTTTATAGCAGCAATCCATTTTATGGTCTCAAATTTAGCTTTACTTCGATTTTCGTAGAATTCCACTACTTGTTTAGTTAGTCTGGTAGCATCCATTCTTTTACTATGCCCATAAAATTTTAATCTGCGTTTTTTCATATCCGAATATATGCTGGTGTATTGTTGAATTTCACTATTTGCTCTTAGCCTGTATGTTCCTTCTTCAGTATATTTTGGACCTAGAATTTTTCTGATTACTTTTCTTTCTCTTTTTTGGATTTCTTGAATGTCCTTTTTTCTGTTTAAAATTAGCGTTTCAGCCCCATAAAGGCACTCTGGTTTTATGACCGTGTTGTAATGTCTCAATTTAGAGTACCTCGAGAGACATTTTTTGTTGTAGATGTCTTTTGTAAGTCTAAAAGCTGTCTCCATCTTTTGACAACGAATTTCATTTCCAATTTTTTCTAGACCAGTCTCTGAGATTTTTTCACCTAAATATCTGAATTGCGAAACTCTTTTGATTTTTCCATACTTAGTTTCCAAAAGTTTGGGTGCCAGTTTGTTGCTAGTCATATACTGTGTTTTTTCAAATGAGATTTGGAGACCTACTCTTTCTGCTGTTTCTTTAAGAATTTCTATTTGTTTCTGAGCAATTTGGATGTCCTGCGTTAGAATAACCAAGTCGTCTGCAAAGGCCAAACAGTCTATTCGAATATTTGTTCGTCCTAATTTCACTGGTTGGTCAATTTTTAACTCCAATTTTCGTTCGCGCCACTCTTGTATTACTTTTTCGAGAACGCAGTTAAATAGCAACGGAGAGAGTCCATCACCTTGCCTCACGCCTGTTTTTATTTCAAAGGGTTCTGAAATTTCTCCTCTGAACTTTACTTTTGATTTTGTACCAGTTAGCGTGTCTCTGATAATTGCCGTGGTTTTAGGATCCCGGCCTTGTTCTTTCACAATTTGGAAAAGAGATTCACGATCCACTGAGTCATAAGCCTTTCTAAAATCTACAAAGGTACAAACTAGTTTTTTATTGTAAATTTTTTGATGTCTGAGAATTAGTTTGAGGACTAAAATCTGTTCTGGGCACGATCTATTTGGCCTGAAACCTGCTTGATATTCGCCAATTTTCCATTCAAGTTGTTGTTGTGCTCGGTTCAGAAGACATTGAGAGAGGATTTTGTATGTGACTGGAAGAAGAGAAATTCCTCTGTAATTATTAACATCAGTTTTGTCTCCCTTCTTATGAAGTGGGTGAATCAAGGCGGTTTTCCATTCATCAGGAATTTTTTCAGTTTGCCAAATGTTTTGCATGATTGAAGTAATTTCTTTAACGGTTTTTGGACCAGCTGCCTTTAAAAGTTCTGCAACAATTCCATCTTCACCAGATGCTTTGTTGTTTTTCAACCTATGAATTTCTTTAATGATTTCCTCTTCATTTGGTGCAAGTGAAACTGGATTGCATTGTTGGGGAATTTTTGGTGGAAATCTTTCTGTGGGCTCGGGGCAATTTAGAAGATTCTTAAAATATTTAGAAAGTTCTTTGCAATTTTCTTGGTTGTTAAGAGCCAACTGTCCATTTTCCTTCTTGAAGCAAAGATTCTGGGGTTGGTACCCCTTTATTTTGGTTTTAAAAGTTTTATAAAAATTTCTGGTATTGTATTTCTGAAAATCTTCTTCAATTTCTAAGAGTTGACTATTCTCATATTGTCTTTTTGTTTGTCTAATTAGTTTTGAAGTGTCTTTTCTAGTTGTCACGAATGTATCATATGTGTCTTCTGTCTTGTTGCTATTCCATGCTTTAAATGTCTCTTGTCTGGCTTTGATTGCATGATCACAGTTTTCATTCCACCAAGCATGTTTCTTGTGTTTTCGTAAAGGAATTTGATCTTGAGCTGTTTTGATAATCTTGTGTTTGAGTTGTTCCCAATTTTGTGCACTTGTTTTGTCAAATTCGTCTGCTAATAATGATGGTTGGATTTTACTGGTGTCAAATTTGGGGATTAATGGTGTCCTTTTGTTGAAATTTTGGGGTTTTAGCTTTAGTTTCACACGGGTTAAGTAATGGTCTGAGTCAATATTGGCGCCTTTACGAACTTGAACATTTAAAATTTCTTTGTGACATGGATACGAGATTGCAATATGGTCAATTTGGAATTCACCTATGTCCTTGTTAGGTGATCGCCATGTCTTTTGTTTTGAAGGTTTTTTCTTAAAATGACTTGACATAATTTTGAGATTGAAATTTCTGCAAAATTCTACCAGCCTCTTTCCATTTTGATTGGTCCATTTATGTGCAGGGAATTCACCGACCGTTTTTCTAAATTTTCTCTCTTTCCCTAACTGTGCATTAAAATCACCCATTAAAATCTTTACATAATTTTGAGGAATTTTGGAGACTGTATTCTCTAACACTTTCCATGACTTATTTACTTTTTCTGGATTTGTTTTATTCTCCTGGTTGATAGGCATGTGTGCGTTAATTAAACAGTACATTTTATTTGCACATTTCATGGAAATTGTCATTAGTCTGTTGTTTACTGGATTTACTTCGATTACGGAGCCAAGAATGCCTTGCGAAATTGCGAATGCAACACCCAGATGCGGAGTGTTTTTAAGAATTCTTTTGTCTGTTTTACTTTTAAACAATTGGTAGTTTCCAAAATCCATGGTATTCTCATCAGGTAACCTTGTTTCTTGCAGGGCTAAAATTTTGATATTTTGTTCTTTTAGTGTGTCTCCTAATTTATAGAGTTTTCCTGGTGTCAAGAGAGAGTTAATATTGATAGTTCCAAAAAATGTTTCGACCTTGGGCATGAGTCGGTCAAAAGACTTCGATTTCCTCTGGTTTGGGATATAGCGTTTCAGCCTAGTCTCCCCAGAATCCGATAGACTAGTTGCGCCACTGATGGCGGAGGATTTGTTACCACCTGGGGTAATTTTGTAATTACTAAAACGCTCCATAATAGTACTTAGAATCAAAGGGTTGAGCTCAGAGAAGCTCAGTGGTTAAGACTGGAGTGGTTAGTTCCAGAATTTGTATTACGGCCGCACCTCTGGTGAACAGACGCCGACCACAGTGCCGCTTGTTACAAGTCAGACGCAAGGTGGATTTATTGTATTATGTGCCTCTTCCGCTAGTTCCACCGTACCGAGATTCGTTCTCTCCGCCTTCACTACCGTTGAGGTCTTCGCTGTAACCCTAGCAAAGGGGCCCTGACAGAGTACTATCACCCGGGCCAGGTGAACTCTGGTTTTTTAAACGAGGTTGTTACTCCTCCCCCTCCTCCTTCCTCATCACTTGCATAATGAGGCCCCGGGCTTGGGGCCGGTACAGCGGAGTTATATATATATATATATATATATATATATATACAGGGTGTTACTGCTGGATATATTTCGTAAACCACATCAAATACTGACGAACAGATTCCACAGACCGAACGTGAGGAGAGGGGCTAGTGTAATTGTTTAATACAAACCATACAAAAATGCACGGAAGTATGTTTTTTAACACAAACCTACGTTTTTTTAAATGGAACCACATTAGTTTTGTTAGCACATCTAAACATATAAACAAATACGTAATCAGGGCCCTTTGTTGCATTGTAAAATGTTAATTACATCCGGAGATATTGTAACCTAAAGTTGACGCTTGAAACCTCCGACGTTCAGTTGCGTGTTGTAACAAACACGGGCCACGGCCGGCGAGCAGCATCTGCAGGGACATGTTTACGATGACAACCGTGTTTACGAGTGTGGCTGTAGTGCACTGTTGTGGTTTGGTCTAGCTGTCGCAGTGTCCGCATGTAGCGCTTGCTGCTATTGTTATTCTGCATTCGTCTCCGCAAGCAGACCAACTGTAGTACACCGTGTTACCAGACGTCTGTGATAGTGTAGTGTTGTAGGAACTGTGACCATGGTGTATTCGAACTCTGAAAAGGCGGAGATGATACTCATCTATGGCGAGTGTCGACGAAATGCAGCTGAAGCCTGCAGGGTGTATGCAGAACAGTACCCGGACAGAGAGCATCCAACGTGCCGCACATTGCAGAACATCTACCGCCAACTGTATGCAATAGGTATGGTCGTAGCACGCAAACGGGTCAGTTTCAGGCCCGTCACAGGAGAAACGGGTGCAGTTGGTGTGTTAGCTGCTATTGCCATGAACCCACACATGAGTACACGGGACAGTGCGAGAGCCGGTGAACTGAGTGAAAGTAGTGTCATGCGTATACTGCATCGTCACCGCTTTCACCCGTTTCATGTGTCGCTACATCAGCAATTGCATGGTGATGACTTTAATCATCGAGTGCAATTCTGTCAATGGCCATTAACAGAGAATGCGTTGCAGTTCTACCTGTTTACCGATGAAGCGGGTTTCACAAACCACGGGGCAGTGAATCTAGGGAACATGCATAACTGGTCCGTGGACAATCCTCGCTGGCTCAGCTAGAGCGACAGCGACCGTGGACTGTAAATGTATGGTGCGGAATCATTGGCGACCACCTCATTGGTCCTCACTTCACTGCAGGGGCCCAAACAGCTGCAACATACATCGCGTTTCTACAGAATGATCTGCCAACGTTGCTCGAAAATGTCCCACTGGAAACGCGTCGACGTATGTGGTATCAGCATGATGGTGCACCTGCACATTCCGCAATTAACACTAGGCTGACCCTTGACAGGATGTTCGACGGGCGTCTCATAGGACGTGGAGGACGCATAAATTGGCCAGCCCGTTCTCCTGATCTTACACCTCTGGACTTCTTTCTGTGGGGTACGTTAAAGGAGAATGTGTACCGTGATGTGCCTACAACCCCAGAGGATATGAAACAACGTATTGTGGTAGTCTGCGGCCACATTACACCAGGTGTACTGCGGCGTGTACGACGTTCATTACGCCAGAGATTGTAATTGTGTGCAGCAAATGATGGCCACCACATTGAACATCTATTGGCCTGACATGTCGGGACACACTCTATTCCACTCCGTAATTGAAAACGGAAACCACGTGTGTACGTGTATCTTACCCCTCATGGTAATGTACATGTGCGTCAGTGAAAAAGACCAATAAAAAAGTGTTAGCATGTGGACGTAATGTGCTGTTCCAGTCTCTTCTGTACCTAAGGTCCATCACCGTTCCCTTTGGATCCCTACGTAATTCGGTGCTCTCCGATACACACGATCGAACAGCGGAAGAGTGGTACTCAAGCTTCAACTTTAGGTTACAATATCTCCGGATGTAATTAACGTTTTACAACGCAACAAACGGCACTGATTACGTATTTGTTTATATGTTCAGATGTGCTAACAAAACTAACGGGGTTCCATTTAAAAAAACGTAGGTTTGTGTTAAAAAACATACTTCCGTGCATTTTTTGTATTAACCAATTATACTAGCCCCTCCCCACACGTTCGGTCTGTGGAATCGATTCGTCAGTATTTGATGTGGTTTACGAAATATATCCATCGGTAATGTTAGGTGACTCACCCTGTATATATATACACAAACGCTGTCGAATACTGCCAAACCAAAAGCCAAGGTATCTTACTGCCTTCCGATATACGTCGCTGTCAGTTCTTCCATATGATTTGGTCGACGTGACCTTTTTCAAGTTGTGTATGACAGAGAATGTTTTAGAAAATCAATTATTTTCCTTTGCAATAAACAGAAAGATTTTCATTCTAAGCTACCGAAGATCTAAATTGTCGCAATATCAGTTCAAATTTAATATTCGCTTCTGTAATGTGGGAAAGTACTTCACAGTTGCAAAACCCGCATCCGACCCATTGACCTTACGCTTAGTCGCTGACCATAAATTCTAGCTCAGAGTGACACCAGTTTAAGTAACCTAATGTAGCGAAGACTGTTCGCCAGTGCTCTTTCTCGCCGGAAAATACGCAATCAACCCACTGGGCTCCATAAGTACACTGTAACAGTAATTTCTTTGTGTATGCAATGCATACGGATTGTAAAATTTAGTGGTGCTCTTTCTTCCACTTCTATATACAATATGCGTGATCTGTACTGGCCTTTTATCATCACAGGCCCTGGGCATTGCAACATTATACTGACAACAGTAATGTGAAACTTCCCGGCAGATAAAAACTGTGTGCCGGACCGAGACTCGAACTCGGGACCTTTGCTTTTCGCGGGCAAGTGCTCTAGCAGCTGAGCTACCGAAGCACGACTCACGCCCCGTCCTCACAGCTTTAGTTCTGCCAGTATCTCGTCTCCTACCTTCCAAACTTTACAGAAGATCTCCTGCGAACCCTGCAGAACTAGCACTCCTGAAAGCCATAGCCTGGGGGATGTTTCCAGAATGAGATTTTCACTCTGCAGCGGAGTGTGCGCTGATATGAAACTTCCTGGCAGATTAAAGCTGTGTGTCGAACCGAGACTCGAACTCGTGACCTTTGCCTTTCGCGGGCATGTGCTCTACCAGCTGAGCTACCCAAGCACGACAGTAATGTGCTTTTAGTGACAACCTCACTGTTCGTTTTACCTGATTTTGTAATTATTTAAATAAAATAACATGACTTTGCAGTGGGAGACATTTCGTCCCACTTTTCCTTCTGTGAAATTTGTCAGTAAGGTATTTGCCTTCCAACAAGTGAAATTCGGCAGAGTACGGTTGGTAAACGACTCAAAAACCTCGATTTAGTGCCGTTAAGACGATTTCTTTAAACATTGTCGTAGTTGAAGGGATTTAGTTTCTTCTTAAATCGTCCTATGCAGCAACGTTCACAGATATCTCGAATAGGAAAAGCTCTTTATCCAGGTACGAAGGTTGTAAAACAATCTTCCCACATCATAGCGTGTAGGCTTTCACGGCAGGCGTCTTCAGTAATTAAAACTTCCTGGCTAAGAGGCCGTGGTCCAATAGTAGAAATACTTCTCCCTGACGTTTCGTTGCCAGCTGCGGGCAACATCATCTGAGGTGAGTCTACGACTGGCTGCTAGGCCGTGGAGGTCTTGTTTATATAGAGCGCGTAGAGGGCGCCACCACTCGTCACGTGTTGTCAACAGTAAAACTATCTCTGGCTGGTGTCATTACTCTCGATCGAAGGTAATCGATTGTCACGTGTTTGGTACCGCAAGAAGAAGGACCAGCAGCTTTGTTCGCTCACTTTCTTGCTACGTTGTCGTGACACCGGTACAGTTCCGAAGTTTTTGAAGGTGAGAAGATTGTTTCATTCAGCGCAATCTGTTCACGCATGGAACTGGCAATGCTACGAGAACGGATCCATCAAACACGTCGAGGACTGGCGGTAACATGCAGTCAACTATTAAATCTCCATCTATTTATTAGCAATGCAATGCAGGTTTGTGATTGGAATAAGGTGGATGGGCTAACATTTAGATCTATGGAACATAGTGCAGAAGAAGAAGTTTGATAATCTACAGATGAGCAGACAGGAAACACCGGTTAAAGACAATTCTCGAACGGTCATAAATTTGTCCGGAAAAGAATTATCCAGGGAAGAAACTTCTGTTCTCTCGAAAGGAGGTAATTTTGCAATTACTCCACTGAAGATTCCAACGGAGGATATTGTAGCTAATATAGAGGCGGGGATTCGGCTGTTACCATCACACACTGCTGATGAAGTTAGGATGGAAACAGCCAGGATACTGCGTAAAGCTAAGCCACCTAGCAGTAATCTGTCTCAAGGAGAAAAGGAAGCATTACGGGAGATTAATGCGGACAAGAGTATTATTGTACTTTCTGCTGCCAAGGGAAGTGCTACCGTGGTGATGAAGAGTGAAGACTACCACAAGAAGATCAGTGACCTTTTGGATCTTACCACTTATAAATAGTTGAAAAAGCATTCTACTACGAAAGTGTTGACAGTTACCAATCAATTAATAAAAAAATCTTCTATTCCTTCAGAGGATAAAAAAGATCTTTGCAAAACGGAAGCTTATCCTCCTAGATTATACGGGCTACCTAAGGTGCATAAACCTAATGCCCCACTGAGACCGATAGTAAGTGCTATTGGATCCCCTACTTAAGAGCTGGCTAGATATCTTGCCACCTTGTTACAACCGTTTATTGGAAAAACTGATCATCATATTAAAAACTCTATGCACTTCATCGAAAAATTGAAGGAGATTACCGTCAGCCCCAGTGATATTCTTGTCAGCTTTTGTGTGGTGTCTCTGTTCACCATGGTTCCTGCCAACGAAGCTCTTGCTTGCATATCTGACATATTTCCTACTGATATAGTAGCTTTGTTTAGACATTGCCTTTCCACGACTTATTTTCAGTACAATAATGAGTTCTATGAACAAATTATTGGAGTGGCAATGGGTAGCCCTCCAAGTCCAGCCGTTGCTAATATTTTTATGGAATTTTTTGAACAGCAAGCACTGCAGTCAGCCAGAAAAAGGCCTTTGAAGTGGTATCGGTATGTGGACGACACTTTTGTCATATGGAATCACGGTGAAGAAGAACTGAACCGTTTTTTGAAGCATTTGAATAGCATCAATTCAAAAATACAATTCACTATGGAAACAGAGAGTAATGGACACATTAATTTTTTGGACGTCTCAGTAATTAAACGAGCAGATGGGACTCTGGGTCACAAAGTCTACAGAAAAGATACGCATACCGATCGTTATCTTCATAAGGATTCGAACCATCATCCCAGGCAGAAGAGAGGTATTATCAAGACATTGGTGGACAGGGCTAATAAAATCTGTGAGCCAGCTTATTTGCAAGAGGAACTAAACCACTTGCGAACCGCTTTCCAGAAAAATGGGTACGCTGGCAAGGAGATAGATAGAGCACTCCACCCCAGAAGAAAAATATCCGAAAACGTGCAACAACAACAACCATCGGTGGGGAAAGTTTTTCTTCCATTCATCCACAATACAGGGCTATTACAAATGATTGAAGCGATTTCATAAATTCACTGTAGCTCCATTCATTGACATATGGTCACAACACACTACAGATACGTAGAAAAACTCATAAAGTTTTGTTCGGCTGAAGCCGCACTTCAGGTTTCTGCCGTCAGAGCGCTCGAGAGCGCCGTGAGACAAAATGGCGACAGGAGCCGAGAAAGCGTATGTCGTGCTTGAAATGCACTCACATCAGTCAGTCATAACAGTGCAACGACACTTCAGGACGAAGTTCAACAAAGATCCACCAACTGCTAACTCCATTCGGCGATGGTATGCGCAGTTTAAAGCTTCTGGATGCCTCTGTAAGGGGAAATCAACGGATCGGCCTGCAGTGAGCGAAGAAACGGTTGAACGCGTGCGGGCAAGTTTCACGCGTAGCCCGCGGAAAATTGGCTCGTGCCACAACTGGAGACCGACAGCGCCGACTTCATCTTTCAACAGGATGGTACTCCACCGCACTTCCCGCGGAAAATTGGCTCGTGCCACAACTGGAGACCGACAGCGCCGACTTCATCTTTCAACAGGATGGTACTCCACCGCACTTCCATCATGATGTTCGGCATTTCTTAAACAGGAGATTGGAAAACCTATGGATCGGTCGTGGTGGAGATCATGATCGGCAATTCATGTCATGGCCTCTACGCTCTCCCGACTTAACCCCATGCTATTTCTTTCTGTGGGGTTATGTGAAAGATTCAGTGTTTAAACCTCCTCTACCAAGAAACGTGCCAGAACTGCGAGCTCGCATCAACGATGCTTTCGAACTCATTGATGGGAACATGCTGCGCCGAGTGTGGGAGGAACTTGATTATCGGCTTGATGTCTGCCGAATCACTAAAGGGGCACATATCTAACATTTGTGAATGCCTAAAAAAACTTTTTGAGTTTTTGTATGTGTGTGCAAAGCATTGTGAAAATATCTCAAATAATAAAGTTATTGTAGAGCTGTGAAGTCGCTTCAATCATTTGTAATAACCCTGTATTACGGACCGTATCGGGAAAGTGCTGGCCAAGTTCAGAGTTGAAACAATCTTCAGACCCACCAAGAAGATTAGTGAATGCTTAAGATCGGCGAAAGATGCACGACACCCTTTAGCTACTCCTGGTGTGTATAAAATTCCGTGTAGTTGTGGGAAGGTTTACATTGGAACCACAAAAAGAAGTATCAATACTCGCCTAACTGAACACAAAAGGAACTGTCGACTGGGACACACGGACAAATCGGCTGTAGCGGAACATGGCTTTGAAACGGGTGACCATGAAATAAAATTTAGTGAGACGAGCGTGCTAGCTAAGACATCGCATTAATATGCACGTATGTACAGAGAGGCTGTAGAGATTTTTAAACACCACAACAATTTTAACAGGAAAGAAGAAGACTTGAAGTTAGATAAGATATGGCGATCGTCTTTGTACCAAAGATGTGACAATCGATTACCTTCGATCGAGAGTAATGACGCCAGCCAGAGATAGTTTTACTGTTGACAACACGTGACGAGTGGTGGCGCCCTCTACGCGCTCTATATAAACAGGACCTCTACGGCCTAGCAGCCAGTCGTAGACTCACCTCAGATGATGTTGCCCGCAGCTGGCAACGAAACGTCAGGGAGAAGTATTTCTACTATTGGACCACGGCCTCTTAGCCCGGAAGTTTTAATTACTGAATCTTCCCACAGTTTGTGTCAGGTTATCTTTTCGTCTGATAGCACTGGGTAAGTATTTTGTCTAAGCGGTATCACAAGCAGTGTTCATGTAGCAGTGGGAACCATTGGTTGAAAACGAGTTTAACACCAATGGATGAAAAATGCTGAGTTGCACTGTGGTCCGAAAGCCACGTTAAACTGTAGGTTCCCCTATTAACTGTCTAGGCAAGTCGACTCAAAGGTCGGAGGAAAGCTACGGCATACCACCTCCAACGAGACCGTGCCTATTAAAGCGCTGTGGTGTTCAAACCAATCTTCTAACTGATGACTACTTTACTTTACTATGGGTTCCAAAGTTAATGATCTTCAGGTTATTAACATTATTGTGTTTCCATGCTGTAGTTTTGATACCAGTAAACGTAAGTAACTGTCCGAGCTCTGTCACCGATCGAGTTGTCAACGTGGTAGACGTCGATGCTGTCGACTCCTGTTACAATCTTGTTCATGGCTATGTTTCAGTCGAATACCCCTTTGTGCCTTTCTGTGTATTTCAAAATATACTTTTATACGCTTGGTACGCATCCACATTGATATCTGATAGAGCTGTATTTAGCAAGATGAATCAGATATGTTTTCCAAGCAATATTACAGACAACACGTCAGAACAGCGAGATTTCGTTTGTGTGTTGCGCATGGTGCAAGAGATATTTGTGTTTAGCTTGCTTCTGTGATAGGTTTCACCCCACTGAATGTACGCAAGCTCACGAATAGACTATCAATAGTTGGAATTACGCTATAATACACTTAGAAGGTGTATTTTTGCATTATATAACCCGATGAAAATAACTGTAAATAGATTATATGCCTACTTGCTTAGTAATCGCGCTTCTTGATGCTTCTACTCAAAAAATAAAAATAAAAATAAAAAGAGAGAAAGAGAGAGAAAACAGAAATGTATTTCAAATATCCAATGGCTCAAACGGCTCTGAGCACTATGGGACTTAACATCTGAGGTCATCAGTCGTCTAGAACTTAGAACTACTTAAGCCTAAGGAACCTAAGGACATCACACACATCCATGCCCGAGGCAGGATTCGAACCTGCGACAGTATCGGCCGCGCGCCTAGAACCGCTTTTTTTTCTTTGCTTTTGTCGTTATTATTATTATTATTGTTATTAAGAGTCCATCCTTCTACCAACTTTTTTTACTTTTTTATTTTATGTACTTTTTATGTTTTTGATGCCAAATCCTCATTTTTCTTACTTTTTGCGAGTGCTCGGCCACTTTTTTTGTATTTTTTTATTTTATTTATTTATTTTATTTCGGCTTTTTATTTTGTTATCTGTAAGCTGGATGCATAAATTACCTTAGCTAACATAAATGAGAATGAATATTTCTTCTTAATATTAATTAAAGGTAATGAATCTTCTTCTTGCTAATGGAAAGACAAGTATATTAAAATAAACTGAAAACGTGAAGTCTCTCATCTTCATAAGGAAAACATAAAATCTTGCATCCCCTTGAAAAACGTTTTTTAGAACTGAAAACTTCCCTGCGTATGACATAAGATGATTAAAAAAATAAAATACATAAAATTTGATGTCTAATTTCTTCATGAGGATGCAGTCCGGTGCGTCTTGCCACGGACTTGATTTCTTTTCTGTAGCGTCTCGTGAAAGGATCGAAGACATTCCGGTTCCAGTTATCTATAATCGTGCAAGGCTGACATCTCTGAATTCCGTACCAATCTTGATCTGTTATTGTTCTCTGTATAATTTTATTCCATGATTCTATTTAGGAAGCATGCGTAATTTTTTTTGTAGTCTTTTGTCCGCATGAAATGATGGTGCTGAGTCGTTAGATACACCCAGTAATCTTCTTTGCTTTTATTTTCTGCCTTCAAGATATAGTGCACTGTGTGACCTTTTAGCCAGTTAACAGCATTTCTTTTCGTATTAGGATATGGCACTGCGTCTGGAGTCAGAAAATCTGCGGCGGTGAAAACGGTTGGAGATGTACTGTTAACGGTCGCTAATTTCTGCTTAACTAAAATGGCTCTGAGCACTATGGGACTCAACATCTTGGGTCATAAGTTCCCTAGAACTTAGAACTACTTAAACCTAACTAACCTAAGGACATCACACACACCCATGCCCGAGGCAGGATTCGAACCTGCGACCGTAGCAGTCCCGCGGTTCCGGGCTGCAGCGCCAGAACCGCTAGACCACCGCGGCCGGCTTCTGCTTAACTATATGCCATATGTCTCTTACTCTTTCACACACGAATCTGTGTTCTTCAGTGTCAAGAAGGTTGCATGACGCGCACAAGGGCGAATTTGTGAGATGTATAGCATGCAATTTGGAATTAGTTGATATTTTCCTGTTGACTGCATTATACCAAGTTGCTTTCACCTTAGAGGGTAAGTTCCGATCGTGGATATTTTTCCAAATTTCAGACCAGTCGTTGTTGGGGTATTTTCTTTCAGTAATATTTCCTTCCTTAGCCTCCATCAGATATGTATAGATGTTCTTTCTCTCTTCAACTGCCGTTCTGAAGCCTCGACGAGATATAACTGTACTCAACGAGAAAAGTTTTTAGGTGACAAAGACCAGCTGGTATATGCTTCACATCTATTGGCGGCTGCATGCTTGCTGGAGCAATTTCATTCAGCAAGTGGGCCGTTAAGCTGTCGGGCATCTGTTTCCATTGCTTGCACATTCGACACACATATAACGCTCGTGACCTGTAACTGACATCAGCAAGGTTTAAACCTCCTTTCCTTGTTGGGAGTGTTAGTATATTGAACTGCATTTTGAAAATGTTGCCTTGGCATACAAAGCTTCCTATCGCGGATAAAATTCTTCTGGCTGTTTCTAATGGCATCGGGAAAGCTTGGACAACATAGTTAAGTTTGGATGTTATATACACATTTACTATTTGGTTTTCTGTGTCTCGTCCAGTTGCCTCATACTGTTTCCTTGTACAGATGCTCGTATGTTTGCAAGTAGTTTTTTATAATTGACGGCAATAGTGTGTTGGATGTTGCTCCTAAATTCAATACCCAAACATTTCAATGTGAATACTTCCGTCAATTGTCCCAGATTTTGCATGTATATTCCTCTGCCTAGGTTCATGATGCCTGACTTCCTTTTATTTAGTTTGGCGCCAGAAGCAAGTTCATATGTGTGTACAATCTGAAGAGCTTTCGCCACTTCATCTTCATTTATAACCAGGACGCCCACATCATCTGCGTAGGCGTTGCACACTATTTTCTTGCCGTTTATACACAATCCTTGCAGGTGATGCGTGAGTGTCGCGAGGAGAGGTTCTGTTGCTATTGCGAAAAGGGCCATTGACATTGGGCAACCTTGACGTACGGATCCAGTCAATTCAATCTCTCTACTTAGTTGTCCGTTTATCATTATTCGTGCTACACTTTTTTTCAGAATTTGTTGAATAATCCTCACGAATCGTGGTGGGAATCCCATTACTTCCATGATACCAAGGAGATACTTATGATCTACTCTGTCAAATGCCTTCTCGAAGTCTAATGACACTAAAGCACATTTTATTCGGCATACATTTGCGGTTGATATTTTATCCCTATATTCGCATATATTCTGATAGATGTTTCTGTCTTTGCCTACACATGTTTGGTACGTGCCAGTTACAGTGTTAATAACCATTTTTATTCTTCTTGCTAATACGCGGGCCATAATTTTGTAATCACTGTTGAGTAATGTTACTGGGCGAAGGTTTTCAATTGCTTTGCTAAGAGAGTTTTTAGGAATTAGAACTATGATCCCTTCAGGAAATTCTTTGGGAGCGGCAACAGTGGCATTCATGATTTCGTTGTACATACATAGCAACTTGCTTTTCATTTGTGGCCAGGACACTTGGTAGAATTCCATGGGGATACCATCAGGTCCTGGAGACTTATTCTTAGGACTCTGTGCTATTGCGTCTTTCAATTCGTCCTCTTCTATTTCAGAAGTGAGATTTTCTACTTGCTCTGTACTAATTCGTCCTGATACGTTTCTAACAAGATCACGCCGCGCCTCGTCGACGGTAGGTTTGGTGGACATCATATCTGAGATATATTTATGAACAGCGTTTCGAATTTCATGCTGTTTTGTGTGCCTGGTCCCATCAGGTAACTTAACTTCTGTCAGTATTTTTCTGTTTCCTCTCTTATTCTCACGCATTACATGGTACATAGCTGTTTCTTCCCCTTCTACAATGTTGTGTATTCTCGCTCTGACTTTAAAACCTTCGGACTGTCGCCACTTCAGTGCTAAAAGTTTTGCTTTAACTTTCTGAATCCGGCTAAAGTTCTCCATCAATCGAGTGTCCAAGGTGTACAGGTCTCTAAGGCAGCTAAAATACAATTCAGTCGACTTTTTAATCCTGAAACTTTTCTGTCGTGAGTAATCGATCAGCATTCTTCTTATTTTAGGCTTCGTACATTGTAACCACCAAGCTATGGCAGAACTGTATAGCGGGAATCGTTTCTCGCATTCTTGCCACACATTAGTAAATGATACGCGACATTCTTCATCTTGTAGATGTGTAATGTTGAGTTTCCATATGCCCCTCGCTCGGTAAGTCTCTTGTTTTTCCAAATTTACTGTGGTGATGTACGCGGCGTGGTCAGAAAACATAGTGGGCCAGACCTCAGACTGGAGTACATGGTTCTTAAGGTTGGACGAGACGTAAATTCTGTCTAGCCTGCTTGCTGAGTGACTGGTAAAATATGTGAAACTGGCCTGTGCGCCATGGGTATGTTCCCAGGTATCAGTTAACTGAATTTGGTGGACTATTCTTTCCAGTTCTAAGTGCAGTTGCACCCTCGTTCCGGCCATTTGCCCCGGATGTAGAAAGCTGGACAGAGTGGTCACGCCAATTTGGATTCCATCTCGCCGCCTACAGAATTCAAGGTAACGAGCGGCAGCCTTTTTTGTTAGCATCCGTCGGGGTGCAGACGTACCGTGTGATAGTGAAATTGTTTCCCCGACGTGACGTAGCAACTCTGTCCTACGAAGAAATTTTGTCTGCTTTAGATGCCTATTTCAAGAAAACAGTCAATGTCGTTGCAAAAAGATATACGTTCTTTCGTACAAAACGTACGGCCGGTCGAACTAATCGGGAGTGGGTTGCAACATTGCAAGGCCTTACAAGGGATTGTGCTTTTGAGTGTGAATGTGGACTCCCTTATTCAGATACTATGGTGCATGATGCAATAGCACAGAACGTTTCTGATGTTCGCATACGGGAACAGATTTTGAAACTAGTCAATCCCTCCCTTCAACAAGTGATAGACATATTGGATAGGCAAGACACACTTGACTTTGCTCAGGAATCCTTTGAAACTTCGCCAGCTGTGTGTCACATTAACCGGCCCGCCGGGCGAGCTGCACGGAACTG